>NC_092131.1:42868294-43493294 GCF_043159975.1 Macaca nemestrina
ATAACATTGATGAGGAAAAACAATGGCTTTTTTTTTTTTTTTCTTTGAGACAGGGTCTTGCTCTGTCACCCAGGCTGGAGTGCAGTGGCGTGATCAAGCTCACTGCAGCCTCAATCTCCTGGGGTCAAGCGATCCTTCCACCTCAGACTCTTGAGTAGCTGGGACTACAGGCATGTGCAACTATGCCTGGCTAATTTTTTTGATTTTTAGTAGAGACGAGGTCTTGCTATGTGGCTTAGGCTGGTCTCAAACTCCTGAGCTCAACCAGTTCTCCCACCTTGGCCTCCAAAAGTGCTAGGATTACAGGTGTCAGCTACCACGTTCAGCCAAAAAAAGTTGGTTTTGTCATACAACATTATGCTCATAGTCAAAAATCAAAGTTTCCAAAAGTCTATGGACAATGTTAAGTGAGGATTCACTGTATATGTATATATAGTACTGTTTCCAGTTTCTTTTTTTTTTTTTTTTTTTGAGACGGAGTCTCGCTCTGTCGCCCAGGCTGGAGTGCAGTGGCGCGATCTCGGCTCACTGCAAGCTCCGCCTCCCGGGTTCACGCCATTCTCCTGCCTCAGCCTCCCGAGTAGCTGGGACTACAGGCGCCCACAACCGCCCCCGGCTAATTTTTTGTATTTTTAGTACCGTGGTCTCGATCTCCTGACCTTGTGATCCGCCCGCCTCGGCCTCCCAAAGTGCTGGGATTACAGGCGTGAGCCACCGCGCCCGGCCATAAAATCTTAGAATTTAATATCAGCTTTGAAAATGTTAAAGTGAGAGTTTGAGCAGTTTTCATTTCATGAACTGGCACATTGTAGAATGAGAGAGCTATATTGATTTCTGACAGAGGAACTTGTCTCTAAAATGGATTTGAGCCTTTTCATATCCATCTCATTCTAAAGGCACATTTTAAGCGATGTCCTCTTTATTTCCATTTAGCGCGTGTGACTTAATTGGAGAAGACAGCTTTACAGAGAAGGACCTCTCTCTGCGAGTGTGCTGGGGTCACTGCAGGGGTGGAAAACAGTACTAAAGAGACTTACTAAATGACATGAAGTTCATGCGGTAGATTTTTTCCCCAGTGTTCCAGTCCAAAGAAGTTTCAAAACCCTTTCTTTAGGTTATTTTTGCAATGGAGTACCAGGAGGAAATGGGTCCTTTGTCTCCTTAATTTTTTCACCACCCGTCCCTGCCTGGAGAAGCCTCCTCAGTGCTCTGCCTGCCTTTCTCACTTGCCTTTCTGAGAACGCAGAATTCTTGGGGATGGGAGGGCCTCAGCCATCCCTGGCCTGATAAGCAGTGAAGGACAAAGTCTGGGAACACGCTTAGCCATGCAGAAACCCACTTTGGCATACATTCTGTGTGTCATTAGGCAGATTACCAGGGTAGCTTTTGTGCTTAGAATTCCAGTCCACTGATATTTGTCTAGATACCCAAAATTGGCTGGCAAAAAAAAAAAAAAAAAAAGCCATCCTAAGGAGGTCTAAAAATGTAGCCTCTATCTTCTGTGACGAAAGGATGCTGGAAAGGAGCCTCTACTCCAAGAAAATCCTCTGTTTAGCTGCCATTACAAATTGCCTGAAATTTAGTGTCTTCAACAACCCAAATTTATTCTCTTCACATTTCTAGAGGTTGGAAGTCCAAAGTATTAGTCTGTTCTCATGCTGCTAATAAAGACATACCCGAGACTGGGTAATTTATAAAGGAAAGTAGAGGTTTAATTGACTCACAGTTAAGCGTGGCTGGGGAGGCCTCAGGAAACTTACAATCATGATAGAACTAGAAGCAAACACATCCTTCTGAGACAGCCAAGTATAGAGGGGTCCCCGGAGAACCTCCAACCAGCCTGTGCACTGGGAGAATGGTGTGGAGCTGTGAGAAGTTTGCACCCTTTGCAGGGGAGAGGAGTCTGGCTTCTCCTGTTCCTGGGTGGTAACCTGGAATTCAATCTGTGAGATGAAGGCCTATTAACGGGAACCTCCCCCGCTCTCTTTGCTGCATTGTTTTTCCTTTTTTTTTTCTTTTTGCCCAATAAATTCCATTTTTCTCACCTTTCAAAGTGTGAAGATTAGTGGGAGCCTAATCTTTTCCGGTCATGTGACAAGAACCCTAAGGAGAAAGTTCTACAACACTTCTTCACATGGCGGCCGGAAGGAGAAGAATGAGAACCGAGTGAAAGGGGAAACCTCTTATAAAACCATCAGATCTCATGAGAACTCACTATCAGGAGAACAGTATGGAGGAAACTGCCCCCATGATTCAATTATGTCCACTTGGCCCCACCCTTGGCATGTGGGGATTATCACAATTCAAGGTGAGATTTGAATGGGGACACAGAGCCCAACTGTATCATCTGAGATGGGTCTTATAGGACTGAAATCAAAAGCTGCCTTCCTCTTGGAGGCTCCAGGAGAGAATCGTTTTCTTGCCTTTTCCAGCTTTTAGAGGCCTCCTGAATTACTTGACTCATTGGCTCTTCACATCTTCATATTGCGCCAGCCCAGCATCTGCTTCTGTCATACACCTTGTTTCTGTCCTTCTGACCTCCTGTCTCACTCTAATAAGGATCCTTATGATTACATTGAGCCTACCCGGGTGGGCTCAAGGTCCTTAATCTCCACTGCTCCAGAGCCTTAATGTAAGCATATCTGCAAAGTCCCTATTTCCTGTAAGGTAACATATTCACAGGTTCTGGGGATTAAGATGTGGACATCTTGGGGTTGGGGGTCATTAGTCAGCCCTTCACACCTCCCCACTACTAAACTGAAATTTTGCCATTTGAGAGACATTTCTTTGGGTATTAAATTTTGTATTTTTAAGAGTCCTTTTTAAAACACAAATGTGCTTGGTAAAGCTGGTGCTAAGACAGTATTTGACAGAGAGCCCTGGCCTGCCCTGGAGTTCCCTTCTTTTAATTCTTCCATTCAATGAGGCTGAATTAGGCTAGCCTGAGGAGGCCTCTGTGAGGTGTCCTGATCCTGGACCTACAAACCATGAGAAAGGAAGGAAAATGGCCAGGCACAATGGCTCATACCTGTAATCCCAGCACTTTGGGAGGCTGAAATGGGGGGATCACGAGATCAGGAGATCGAGACCATCCTGGCCAACATGGTGAAACCCCATCTCTATGAAAAACATAAAAATTAGATGGGTGTGGTGGCACGTGCCTGTAATCCCAGCTACTCGGGAGGCTAAGGTGGGAGAATCGCTTGAACCAGGGAGGTGGGGGTTGCAGTGAGCTGAGATCGCACCACTGCACTCTAGCCTGGACAACAGAGTAAGACCCCATCTCAAAAAAAAAAAGATATAAAATTACATTAATGAATACATCATTTAACTGATCAAAAAAGAGATACTTAGAGTCACCTTGAAGAAAGAGAATAGCCCCCAGGCTAGGAAGATCCCCATTTAGCCAGATTGAAGGAATTATTCTGGAATGTCTTAAACAGAAGCAAAGCCATCCGGCGAGGAGGCCTAGGAAAGAGGAGGTATGATGCCTGCAGTCCCATGTACCAGATATCTCTGCCTGCCCCTCTGCCTCCGCTCTCACCTTCTCCACCCTGCTCTGTGATCTAAGAGACTGGCCTCTACAGACCATCAGCTGGCCCTCTGGGTTCCAGCTGCGTCCAGCCAGTGGGAGGCACAAACAGGATCAGGGGACAGGAGGAGAGAAAAGCCAGGGGATTTCTTCCCCAGGTTCCCTCCCTGCTAGCCTATGTTTTGCAGTGGCTGTATTTATCAAGGGGCATGATCCTGGAGAAATGTCCTCCCTTGGAGCTGCAACTACAGTTCCCTCCAGGTCCTGGCCACTCCTTCCTCCTTTTGCCCTTGAGGTAGGGATGACTCCCACGGTTGCTAGATTAGGGGTGCTTCACCATCTCTTATTGGTTTTGAGATATGTTGGAAAGGAATCCTTTCCTTAAATTCTGCAATGACTACCCCCTTTTGAGTGTGACATTTATTTCCTAGTCTGATATCTGCCATATCCTAGCACTACCCAGAAGACAGCATGCTTAGATTAATGGGGGCACGTGTCCAGTCATTGCAGCAGGTAGTCCTTCATCATGAAGTGACAGCCCCAGATCTTAGAGCTCAGTGTGAATAAACTCTGGTCTTCCCATCTAACTCCACCTGCACTGATTCCAGGAGCCCTGAAAAACCAGCCAATACATTGATTCCCCAGGTATCTTCTTATCCCTTGAGAGGAAAGATCTGGTCAAGCTAAAGTCAGCTTAGCTAGTTTGTGTCTTTTTTTTTTTTTTTTTTTTTTTTTTTTTTGAGACGGAGTCTGGCTCTGTCACCCAGGCTGGAGTGCAGTGGTGCCATCTTGGCTCACTGCAACCTCCGTCTCCCAGGCTCCCAGGTTCAAACAATTCTCCTGCCTCAGCCTCCCAAGTAGCTGGGATTACAGGCGCCCGGCACTATGCCTGGCTAATTTTTGTATTTTTAATGGAGACAGGGTTTCACCATGTTAGCCAGGCTGGTCTTGAACTCCTGACCTCAGATGATCCACCCACCTCAGCCTCCCAAAGTGCTAGGATTACAGGCATGAGTCGCTGTACCCAGCCCATGTCTTATCATATATTAGTAAATTGGGGGTTTTGTTTGTATTTCTCTCTTTGAGCTTCACTACTACAAATCATCATCCCTGCATCCAGTCAAATTTGAGGCATGAGAAGATGCAGTAACTGCACTTGCAAGGCTGGGGACAGACCAGACACTGGGCTACAGTGAATGCTCCAAGGTGCATGCCATCTTGCAAGGCTGCCTGGTGGCCAGGCCCTCTGTCACCTGCAATATGTGTCTTAGCACACATTTGCTTTTAGACTTCTACAGCCTTTCATATCCTATCCTCCACTGGGCTAACATTTTACAATCCTTCCACAGACTGTTATCAGCTAACACCTTGCAGGGATTATGACAGTTGGCTCAGAGGAGGAACACGTGGAAATGGAATGTGGCCCAATGCTTGGAAAGAGAGGGACGTGGAAGAGGGTAGGGAGGTGAATTTGAGGAGAGAAGAGACTGACAATAAAGGGGCAGTCAACTTGACCAGTTTTCGCAGCTTTCCCCTGGAGCTTTCAATCCCTATTTTCTGCCGCACAGGTCTGGGTTCTAGTCTTGGCTTTCTACTACCTTCCCACCTGTGTGACCCTTATCTTCTCCAGAAATCTGTTTCTTCAACTGAAAAGGGAATACTAAAAATCAATTAGTCTATTCTAGATGCATTAATCATGTTATATTCAAGTACTTTTTTTTTTCTTTTTTTCTTTTTTTTGAGACAGAGTCTCACTCTGTTGCCCAGGCTGGAGTGCAATGGTACGATTTTGGCTCACTGCAACCTCTGCCTCCCAGATTCAAGTCATTCTCCTGCCTCAGCCTCCCTAGTAGCTGGTATTATAGGCACCCACCACCACACCCAGCTAATTTTTGTATTTTTAGCAGAGATGAGGTTTCAACATGTTGGCCAGGCTTTTCTCCAGCTCCTGACCTTAGGTGATCTGCCCCCCTTGGCCTCCCAAAGTGCTGGGACTACAGGCGTGAGTCACCAGGCCCGGCCTCAAGTACTTTTAAAAATGTATATCCCAGTGGCATTTAGTTGGGCAGCAGAAATTTGGTTTGAAGTGGGTTCTTTTGGCTTCAGAACATAGGAGGTCAAATGAACTTATACTTGAAATCCAGCTCCACTGTGTGATCCTGAGCAAGTTATTTAACCTCTCTGAGTCTCAATTTCCTCATTTGTAAGGCAAGAATAATGCCACCTATCATATATAACGTAAACCAGACATAAGCCAGGATCTCACATCACCCACTCTCTGCACAGAGTTACATTAGAGGAATACAGTTCTAAAACCAAACATAATTTATAAAGTTTTCTAAGAGTACTAGTGTCTCTCAAATAACATAAGAAGGGGATCCAATGTACAATCCACAGCAACGTTTCTTAAAATCTCTCTTCTGCCCAATTCCCCTACTTCCACCCACCATCTGCTCCAGAATCTCAACTCTAGAAAACTCTCCTCAGCACTAGACTTGACAGATTTAGCAAAACCAAAATAAAATAAACCAAACAACAAAAAAGGATGCCCCATTAAATTAAAATTCCGGCCAGGCAGTGGCTCACGCATGTAATCCCAGCACTTTGGGAAGCTGAGGCAGGTGGATCATGAGGTCAGGAGTTCAAGGCCAGCCTGGCCAACATGGTGAAACTCTGTCTCTACTAAAAATACAAAAATTAGCTGGGCGCTGTGGCGGGCACCTGAACTCCCAGCTACTCGGGAGGCTGAGGCAGGAGAATTATTTGAACCTGGGAGGCAGAGGTTGCAGTGAGCTGAGATAGCACCATTGCACTCCAGTCTGGGTGACAGAATGAGACTCCATCTCAGAAAAAATAATAATAAAAATAAATAAAATTAAATTTCAGTTACACAATGAATATTTTTTAGTATAAATATGTCCCATGCAATATTTGGGACATACTTACACTAAAAACTACATGCTTATACTAAACCATCCTTTGTTGTTTATCTGAACTTCAAATTTCACTGGTGTCCCACATTTTATCTGGCAACCCTACCCAATACCGGATCCACAAATGTTTGTACTGCTTTTCACTCCTCCCCATCCCATATTTGTTATGTACATCAACTTAGCTCACTAAGTTTCTCTCACGTCATTTTTACATTTTTACCTACACTTTGCTCACTGTCAGCGTTCTCCATAATGGAGGAGACCTTCAGAGCTGCCCTAGCAAGAAGCTTTCTGCTTCCCCTACCCTGCGATATCCATTCCCCTGATGCTACGCCTTTTTTAAAAGCACAGCACCAGGAAAACCCTTAGAGGGCAAGACAGAGGAAGAAACTAATTGGACAAAGACTAAATTTTTGTGAGTGTTAGGGAGTGAAGGTTAGCTCTCACATCATAATAAATAAAGTATTCGGCACAGGGTCTGGTATAGCATAAGCACAGATAACTGTTTCTTACTTCTTCTCATCGGTGTTACCAGAAGGACATCCCTTCCCACCCTCTCAGCCAAATCTGGGGCCTTATTCTTTATAGAACACCCCAGGGAGCTTAAAAGAGGCTGGCCCACTTCCTCACTCCCACAAGAAGTGTGGCGGTTCCAACCCCTTTGGGTCTGAATCCATTCCAGCTCTCAGTCCCCTTCACTCCAGGACCTGTCCCAGTGCCCTTGCTAGGAAGCCCCAGGTAATCACAGCATCATGCTGCTCACGGGGTCTCATGATCTGCTCTCCTCCCGACCCAGGAGGTTTGAGATTTCCAAAGTCCTCCCAGTGAGCCAGGAGGCCCCTTTGGGGACAGTGGCCTCGGTTCCCTTTAGAAGATGCTGCAGCACCACTGCTGCTGAGCACAGTCATATTCCTCCGTCCCGGGGCCACCTGAGGGAGTCCAATTCCCATTACAAAAACAAAGCCTACTGAACTGAAAGAGATGTTGGTCCCCAGCACTAGCAAGAGCCAAGCCTCATTCCCAAAGGGGTGCCAGGCCCATTAAAGCTTTTCACAGCTGATTGCTCACCTGCTCTTCATTTTCTACTTCACTCGGTGCACTAAACAGTGTCCTGGGGAGAAGGACCCAGCAGAACAAAGCAGTAAAATTGAACATTTCCCCCTCAATCCTCTTTGAGGCAGACCCTCCAGGCTATCTTGATGAGGGAGATGTAGCTTCATTCCTTTCCCTTTTTTGCTTCTACAAATGGGAATCTAATGTGGGACAGATTAGATCCAAGGCTTCATCTCCCCTTGTAACTATAGAGGAGCGCCTCTGCTGTTCTTCCTTCCTATAGCATTGCTACTTCCCAAAAAGCATCAGACAGGAAAGAGAAACAAAGCCTTCAAAAAAAAAAAAAGTCTTACACTTCCTGATTTCAATTCATTTTAACAAATATAGCCTGCAAAGGATTAACCCATCTCAGGGGATAAAAAAAAATAGGGTTAAGCCTGCCCCACTCTCCAGGGGCTCACAGTTTTGTGATTCAGACATAAGCAGCATAAAAGCAGGCAGGTCCCACCAAGGCAGGCGAGCTGTGTGCAGGGCAGGAACATGCCAGGGAGAAGAACTGGATTTAGAATCTCAAAAACAGAAGCAGAGTTGTGGTATGTGGGGTTTGCTTTGTTGTTGTTGTTGATGATGTTTCATGCACATGTGTATGTGTGTTGTGTGTTACTTTCCTTTTCCCTTTCTCCACTCTTTATCATCAAACCCAAACCCCACACCATCACCACCAACTACTGGGATGGTCAAATTTGGACTTCATAATCCTCCAAAGTTCTCAACATTTGTTCCCACGTCTGAATGTAGAAAGCAGACCACTTGATCTAGCTGGTCTGGCTTTTCCTATAGATCTTTCTGTCTATAAGAGGTGCAGCATGCAAATACACACACACACACACACACACACACACATATTTAATTGAGCCCTTCCTTTGTTAAGCACTGGGAAAATGGCTCTGGAACACAGCCACAAGCCAAACATCTAGACTCCAACTTTACGGAACTAAGCAGAGCAGTGGATGAGCACAGAGTAGAACTGAGAGTGCACACACTTTGGAGTTGGACAGAGCTGGGTTGTCTTACCACCCAAGAGACCTTAGGCCAATTAAATTCTCTGTGACTCAGTTTGTTGATGCATAAAATGGGGATAATAATGCCCATCTCATGGGCTTGTCATGAGGTTGAAATGAGATGTGCCTGGGTACTCAGTGTGTGTCAGCTCTATAACTAGTGTTAATGATGGTATTTTAGTATCACCCATTTTGGCACCTAATGATAACACTGATGGTATACTGTGCTTTGCTGTTTTCAAATTGTTTTACATGTGTCTGTTTTATTTCACCAACAGCATCATAAGCTTCTTGAGGGCACAACAGCAAGAGGTATATCACATGTATTCAACAAATAGTTATCAAATTTAGGTTGCAGGAGATTGTGGAATATTTTCTGCAAAGCCACTGAGGTTTCTGTTTTAGGCAAGAGCAAAGGGGGTCAGAGAATTTCCACTGCTGAAATGCCTACTGTACATGTCATGTTTGCTCAGCGAATAGGGCAGAGGGAAAGATAGAGTGAATTCCAACTGGGCTGTGACAGTCTCCTGTGACAGATCACCCGCAAAGCAGAGGAGAGCACAGCTGAATAAACCCGGGCATACAGAGAAATGAATGCAGCCAGGGGATGTTCGGCGGGATGAAGGATGGAAGGCCAGTGTGAGACTGGAAAGGAAACCTCATTACTGTCCAGAGAGAGACGGGCTGTTCTTCAGGTGGAGTAGTGCTCAGGGAATTCCAGAACGTAGTTGCATGGGAATCAGATGGAACAGGTACTGGATGGCAACCACCGACATTGAGGGTGAGGCAGCAGCGATCGATACAGGCATAAATAAATAAGCTGAAGGATGCCTCTCCTCTCTCCCCTTGGAGAGGTGATGTGCTGAGGTCTCTGGAGAGAAACCTGTGTGATACTGAGCGATTAGAAAATGTTTCTTCTCCTGAGACATCCCTCCAGGTGCCTGGCAGAGAGAAGATGGTCAATAAATATTTGGCAATGACTGTTTGAATTCTGAGAATTAGAAATTCATTTATAAAGGGATTATCTAGACTAGTCCTTTTGTTTGACTAGTAGGGAAAACTAAACTCCAGGGAACTAGCCAGCATGGTGCTTCACACCTGAAATCCCAGTGCTTTGGGAGGCCAAGGCAGGAGGATTGCTAGAGCTCAGGAGTTGGAGAACAGCCTGGGCAACATAGTGAGACTCCCATCTCTACAAAAAACTGAAAACTTAGCCTAGCATGGTGGCATCTGCCTATAGTCCCAGCTGCTCAGGAGGCTGAGGTGAGAGGACTGCTTGAACCTGATAGGTCGAGGTTGCAGTGAGCTATTATCATGCCACTGCCCTGTAACCTGGGTGACAGAGTAAGACCCTGTCTCAAAAATAAATAAATAAAGTCCAGGGAAGTAAAGTAACTTGCCCAAGGTCATGCAGACACTGAAGCTGGGAATTATAGCTGGGATCATTCCAGCCTTAGTTCATCACTCATGCTTTAGGTAAACCTATCTGCCATGAGCAGTATCTCTGTTACTAGTGGCTGGAGCCCCAGCTGCGCCTTGACCTTCCTTCAAGCTAAAATGACTTCAACATGGTACTTTTCTTTTCTCAAATTCTCTTCCAATCTGGTTAACATGGTTGCTTTGGACTTGTATCTTTCCCTCTGATTCTAACCACACATCTTTAAAAACTGGAGAATCCTTAATGATGAGCCAAGATACCCCCCTCACAGAACAGAAGCCTCAGTCAAGATTAGCTCTCAGCATATTATTATTATTATTGACATTATCAATATTATTATTTGGTTTCTAGCTACTGGCAAGGCCCAGGCAGTGACGCACTAGCTGCCATGCTGGTCCCCCACGCCAGGCTCTTAAAGCAGGCCTGCCACTCTGCCCTTGCCAGACACCATGGACCCCCCACCAGCCCCAACAGCCAGGTACAGGAAGAAAATAAATGAGTTGATTCTGGCCTCAAGCTGAGTCATAAAGACTCAGACAGGGGAGTGTGAAGGAAAGTGAGTAGAGAGGCAACTTCGTGAGCAAACAGCTCAAGCAGAGGCTGTAGGAAAATCACTCCCTGCCTCTCCCGTCAACAGAGCCCTCTTGGAGGATCTTCAGAGCCCTGGGGTGAGCCTCAAACTGGCATTTTATTGCTGATTTTAAAAAACTGCCCATCATTGCCAAGACTCTGCTTTATATCTTTTAATTGTTTTAAAATTGTGTGCTCTGTGCCCTGAGGTGATTTTAACACCAAGGGCAGCACTGTATAAAATAAATACATTAGGAGCTGGAGTTGCTTCCTTACAGGATGTAGATGGAGCAAGTGGGGGTAGGGGCAGGGAACAAAAGAGGGATGCCATCTGAGGATTTGAGGGTGAAGGCTCTCACTCTTGCTGGGACTTTACTTTCCTGTTGCCCCTTTAATACCGCTCTGAGCTTCCGAGCACCAGCAGGAGGCAAAACACTGGAAGCGAGGGGGTTGCATAAGTCACATGGAAGCATCTGGGAACTTTGCTGCTGTCTAGGCCAGTTAGGCAGAGCCAGCTTGAGAAGGTGGAGCACCTGAAGGGACTATGTCCTTTGTGGAGTTTTTAGAGACACACGCCCCTTAATCAGGAGGGGAGAAGTATCATTAAAAAGAAAAATCTAGAACCACATCTTCCCAGCCCAACTGAAAGACCAAAAGGCCAACCAGGAGTTGTTGACAGTGTCAATATATTTATTGCTAAGGTGCAGTTCATGAACTCTTCCAAAAAAACTAGAAGAGGAGGAAATAATTCCAAGCTCTTTTTATGAGGCCAGTATCACCCTGATATCAAAGCCAGACAAGGACATAACAAGAAAAGAAAATTATAGGACAATATCCTTAATGAACATAGATGAAAAACCCTTAACAAAACACTAGCAGCTAGGCGCAGTGCCTCACACCTGTAATCTCAGCACTTTGGGAGGTTGAGGCAGGTGGATCACTTGAGGTCAGGAGTTTGAGACCAGCCAGGCCAACATGGCAAAATCCCGTCTCTACTAAAAATACAAAAATTAGCCGGGCGTGGTGGCGGGCGCCTGTAATCCCAGCTACTTGGGACGCTGAGGCAGGAGAATCGCATGAACCCGGTAGGCAGAGGTTGCAGTGAGCTGAGATCATGCCACCGCACTCCAGCCTAGGCCGGAGAGCGAGACTCCGTCTCACAAAACAAAACAAACACACACACACACAAACAAACAAAAAACACTAGCAAACCAAATTCAACAACACATTAAAAGAATCATTCACCATGATCAAGTGGGATTTATCCCAGGGATGCAAGATAGTTCAACATATACAAATCAGTAAATGTGATATATCACATTAACAGAATGAAGGATAAAAACCATTTGATCATCTCAATAGATGTGGAAAACATATTTTACAAAATTCAACATCCTTTCATGATGAAAACTCTCAATAAATTAGGTATAGAAGAAATGAATCTCAACAAGATATACATTAAACCCATAGCTATCATTATACTCAACAGTGAAAAATTGAAAGCCTTTCCTGTAAGATCTGTAACAAGACAAAGATGTGCACTCTTGCCACTTCTATTCAACTGTAGGGGAGTGAAAAACCTCCACCCTTCTAAGTTCCTCAGCTAGGCTACAAATTAAATTGACATAAGACAGATTAACAGGAGAAAAACCATATGGACATATGCAAGGGTGTCCCACAGAATAAGAGACTTGAAGAATGGTCAGACAATTGAAGTCTATATAGCTTCCTAAGCTACAGAAAGGAATAGGAGCTCAAGCTTCTCAGGGGAGGCGGGGACACAAGTTATGAGAGAGTGAAGGGAGGAAATTTGTAGTGAACAAAGGCTGTCTTATCTGGATAAACAGTCTCGGCTAATAAAAGTTGTCTGGAGCAGCCCTCAGAAGAAGAGGTAACAATCTCTGGGTTGGTGTTAACCTCCTCACCTCCTGTGAACCAAGTTAATCTTCCCTGATTGATAAGATTTCTAGGGAGGGGATTCATAAAAATTGAGTTCCTTTTAGAGGATCCATCTTTAGGCAGATAAAGGGGCTCAGAGAAAGCCTGCCTGCATCTGCTGTTTCTTAAGTGCCCTCAGTGCAAAGTCACCAGCGCACCACAGTGGCATATCTTGGAGTGGCATTTCCTGAATGCTTTCACAGCTTAGTATTAGAAGTCCTTGCCAGAGCAATTAGGCAAGAAAAAAATAAATAAAAGACACCAAATCATTTCGAAAGGAAAAAGTGAAATTGTTACTGTTTGCTGATGACATGATCTTATATATAGAAAACCCTAACGATTCTATCCCAAAACTGTTAGAATACATGAATACAGTAAAGTCACATGATACAAAATCGACACACAAAAATCAACAGTGTTTCTATTTATTATTCAGTTTATTGTTAGACTTGTACTAACAATAAACTGAAAAAGAAGAGAACAATCCCATTTACCATGGCTACAGCCTGGTGATAAAGACAGCCGAGGGGAATTCTTTGGGGTCAGATCTGGATTCCAATCCCTGTTGAGCCACTTACTCATCGTGTCACTTAGAGCAAGTGGCTTCACTTTTCTGCATTTTAGTTATTTCATCTTACTTCGTTAAATGGTAGTGATAGTAATAATGCCTTCTTTGCATGAATATTGGGAAAAGCAAAAGGATATGGGGAATTCATTAAAATGTTTACTTAACACAATGCTGGGCACAAACAGTAGATATTAGTTATTGTTGTTGTTATTGTGCATTTAGTGTGCTGTATTAGGCGATCATGGGAAAAGAGCAGAAATAGTCTCTGTCACTGAGGCATATATATGTTCCCAAAATCCCACTCTGCCGTCTCTGTGCCGACTCAAATCTGATTTAGCTCCAGCAGCTTCTCTGTGTAGTGGAAAGAGCTTGGATTTGTGCCCCAGCTCCATTGATCCCCAGCTCCGCACACATCATCTAACTTCTCTGAGTTTCAGTTTCCTCTTCTGCAAGATGGAAGTGGTAATAGAGACTCTGCTGACTTTGTAAGGTTGTGGTGAGGCTCAAATGTGACTATGTGTGAATTTTCTTCAAAAGCTGTAAAGTCATTATAAAGCAAAAGTAAAACCCAATCTTACAGGCTTCACTCAAGTCCCACCTTCTCCTACCTTTGTGTGAGAGAAATCCAACTCAAACTGTCTTAAGAGGGGGTAAAATTGATTTTCTTAGCTCATGCAACTGAACGATCCAGGAGTAAATTCTGGAGTGGCTGGAGCTGGGTTCTCAAAAGATAACATTTAAAAATCTGATTCTCTCCTTCTCTCAGCTCTGCTTTCCTTTATGTTTCCTTTATGTCCTTCTAAGGACACCAAATCCTTAGAAGGCATCCCTTTGTGCTTCCCTGTCCCCATCTTTGCCATGTTGTAGGTTAAGCCTGCTCAGACTTTAACCTATGAAGCAGACTTACCCTATGAAGTGGCAAAGATGGCCACAAGCAGCTCTGGGCTTGCAAACTACCAGCTTAGCAATCCACATAGAAACAATCCACCATTCTCTCAATAGTTTCAGCAAGAGTCCCAGAAATGAGTCTCCATGGCCTGACTTGGGTCATGTGCCTGTCTGTGGCCCTTTCTCCCAAGGCCAGGAGACTGGAATATGCCAAGCCTGAATCACATGCCCGCTGTCTGGAGCCAGGTGATGAATCATTCCAGCTCATTCCAGCTGTAGCCACATGAACAAAACAAGGGGAGGTAGTTCCCCAAAAAGAAAGCAAAGTGATGTTTCCAACAGAAGGGGAAAGGAGATACTGGACAACAGATTTTCACTGTACACAGATTTGACTATTGTATTTTCTGGTAGGATGCAGGGAGAAGTGAGAGCCAGAAAAAAAGGTCCCTGAGAGCAATGAGACATTCACTTAATGCTCTGTAGTTGAATCAACACTTTCCATCCCTAGCACTCTGCCTAGTAATACGGCTTCAGGAGAAAGGGTCCTGGACCATCTTAGGAAGGGAGCCCTGCACTTGCTGAGAAACACAACTGTGAATGATAAAGGGAATGAGAACCCTATTTTCTGACTCATTAAAGCAAGAGAGTGCTTAATAATACTACTTGGTGATAAAGTTCTGACAAGGCCACTCACCTAATAACCACAGTTCTGACTCTGATTCCTATTCTGCTTAAGAATCTACATGAGCCCAGACTTCGGCTGCCGTTAACAGAGGTCATGTCATTGGGCAGGCTGCCTGTCGCAGATTCTGTGCACAGGAGGGCAAATAGCAAACGGGGGCCTCCAGACACCGCAGGTGTTTCTCTCTGAGTCACAGCACTTCAGCCTCATTCCCCTTCCCTGGAAAAGACTTCCTCCATCCCATCACTACTTCTACCTCCTAAATAGCACTTTTCTCACCATTTCATCATATTACAAAAGCATGTTACAACATGCTTATTTCAGGAAACTCAAATAAGAGCATGCAGAGTCCCCATATCCTTCTCTACCTTGTTGCACATCATCATATCCTCTTCTAGGGATATACGAATACTGTATGTAAGACCTTTTCAAGTGGGATAACACCGTTTCATAACATATATTGGGAATATCTCTCAATGCCCATAGATACCCTTCTGTAGCATTAAATTTAAGAAATTCAAGGGTTTTTTTTTAGTGGATGTGCTATAAATTATCCTTTTTCCTACTATTGGGTAGCTACATTGTTTACACATGTTACTATTATGATATTCTGTGGACTCTTTTAAAAATAAAATAAATGAATGGGGTTACAGTAGGGAGGTATAATGACCAGTGTCGGAAAGACGCAGCTGCCAGGCGTGGTAGCTCACGCCTGTAATCCTAGCGCTTTGGGAGGCCGAGGTGGGTGGATCACTTGAGCCCAGGAGTTTGAGACCATCCTGGGCAACAAGGCAAAACCCTGTCTCTACAAAAAATACAAAAATTTACCAGGCATGGTGGAACACATCTGTGGTTCCAGCTACTGGGGAGGCTGACACAGAGGATGGCTCGAGCCCAGGAGGTTGAGGCTACAGTAAGCCAAGATTACCCTACTGTATTCCAGCCTGTGGCACAGAGTGGGACCCTATCTCAAAACAAAACAAAACCAAAAATTAAATAAATAAAATAAAAAAGAAAAATGCAACACACTACAGAAAAGCAGTATGAGGGGAAATAGTTGCTTTCAGAAAAATATCTCCGTCTAATATCGTGTAGACCACACCTGGAATTTGGGGATTTTTCTGGGCTCTGCTCTCAGCTCAGTAGGGTTTTTGCTATTTGAATGACTATAAAGAAGCTTTATCCATCTGGATCCTGTTGTTGCTGTGTAATGGGGGTGGGTGGGTCACTAATTCCATCAACTTTGATTCTATACGTTTCTGTTATACTAGACAACAAATTGCCCCAAAACTTACTGGCTTGAACCAATCATCATGTTTGCTTATGTTTCTGTGAGTCAGCAATTTGGACAGGGCTTTGTTGGGTGGTTATTCTGTTCCTCATGCCACTGGCTGAGATCATTTACTAGACTTCATTTACCTAGTGGCTAGACAGAAAGATCTAAGAAAATTTCACTTACATGTCTGGCACCTCAGCACTTCTCCACTTGGCCCCTCTCTCCAAATGGTAAGGTTGAGCTTCCTCATGATATAGAAGTTTCAGGGTAACCAGATTTCTTATATGGCAACTGCTCCCAAGTGGGACAAAATTGGAAGGTATGGATATCTTAGGGCCCAGCCTTAGAAGTTACACAGTGTTACTGCAGCCTCAACCTCCTGAACTCAAGCAATCCTCCTGCCTCAGCTTCCCAAGTATCTGGGATTATAGGCATGTGCCACCATGCCCAGTTAATTTTTAAAATTTGTTTGTAGAGACAAGGTTTCACCATGTTGGCCAAGCTGGTCTCAAACTCCTAGGCTCAAGTGATCCACCTGCCTTGGCCTCCCAAAGTGCTGGGATTATAGGTGTGAGCCACTGCGTTTGGCCTCCAGTGTATTCTATTTGTCAAACCAGTGTCAGAGTTGGTCTCTTTCAAAGAAAACAGACCACACTTCTTGATAGTAAGAGAGGCAAAGAATTTTAAACCTTCTTTAACTCACTACAGTGAATATGGTGAATACAATAGGATTATAGTGTTCTCCTATAATCGAGATACATAGAATATAATGGCGTCATAAAATACTATGTCCTAAGTATGGACTCAACCGACTAGAAGAGAGATTTAAGCCAATTTATAGTCAATACTTTTGCCCAAGTTCTGAGCATACACCAAAATAAACCATTGCCAAGATGGTACATGGAAAATAGAATCCCTGGCAGAACTCACCCCTACAAGACAACAATGACACCCATCCCAACCCACAGCCACCACCCACAATACTGGAGAAAGGCTCTGGGTCTTGGACATCTCAGCTCAACTCCTCCCTCTGCCATGGAGCTTCTTATAGATTTCCCACTCCTTAAATATAGTAATTCTTTCACAAGTCTGTTTTAGGAGTTTTGAGATCTTTGTGAGAACATTTCTGCTAAAATTATAAATATTGGCTCTGAAAGCGTTAATGTGCTTCCTCAGACTGGCAAAAGAAAAGAAGGTATAGGTTGTCCTATGAAAACGGTGCATTTTCCATCTAAGAGTTAATGCTATCTTGCCATATGGAAACCTTGAAAAAAAACACTAAAATCCCTCCCACAGCATTAGGCCCTAGAAGTCTGAGTGAATCAGCACAGATGAAGGAGCCCTTGGCTATCCTGATCTCAGTTATTGTGATGGTGCAGGGAGTTTCTTCATCATACCCACTTCTATCTTAGAGCTAGTTTTATTTCTTATTTTTCTTTTTTTTTTTTGAGACAGAGTCTCACTCTGTCACCCAAGCTGGAGTGCAGTGCTGCCATCTCGGCTCACTGTAAGCTCTGCCTTCCAGTTTCACGCCATTATCTTGCCTCAGCCTCCCAAGTAGCTAAGACTACAGGCTCCCGCCACCACGCCCTGCTAATTTTGTTTTTGTATTTTTAGTAGAGACAGGGTTTCGCAGTGTTAGCCAGGATGCTCTCCATTTCCTGACCTCGTGATCCGCCCACCTCTGGGCTCCTGAAGTGCTGCGATTACAGGCGGGAGCCACCGCGCTCAGCCAGAGCTAATTGTATTTCTTACAGGGTTATCTAAGCACTGAGTATGGTCTACATTTAATATCTAGTTATTAGTTGACTGATTCCCACTTGATTGCCAAAAGATGCTATTTTGTACATAGTATCCCCGGAGCAAAGCCATTTGGAGGTTAATATGTGGGCAAATGGGCCACATGAGGAGCAGAAAGTTGGATCCTCTGTAATCTATACACAACTTTGGCCCCAGCCATGGGGTCAACCTTCTCCACAGGAATGAACAGCATGTGGCTTTTAAAAGGGCTTAGCAAAGTTCAGTGGCTCATCTGTAATCCCAGCACTTTGGGAGGCCAAGACAGGAGGATCACTTGAGGCCAGGAGTTCGAGACTAGCCTGGGCAACATAGTGAGACTCCATCTCTACAAAATAAATAAATAAATAAATAAATAAATAAATAAATAAATAAATATTAGCCAGGTGTGCTGGTGTGCACCTGCAGTCCTAACTACTTGGGAGGCTGAGGTAGGAGGATCACTTGAGCACAGGAGGTCAAAGTTGCAGTAAGCCATGATCACGCTAATGCACTCCAGCCTGGACAACAGAGCAAGACCTGGTCGCTAAATAAATAAATAAAATAAAATAAATGAAAGGGCTTAGACTTAGTGTCTTGGAGTGAAAATGCATTCCAAGCTGATTAGATAAGGGCTGACCAGCTCTTTTTTTAATTTTAATTTTAGTTATTTATTTTTTACTCCCTTTCCTGGTACCTTCATGACTGGCTCTTAAATATTTAAATTTTCTTTTTCACAGCCTAGCCTGAAGCTCTGTGCCTATTTGATTTATATAACTCATATCTGGCTGATGTTGGTGGATTGAGACAAATATCTTTTCAGAACTGAAAATGGCTCTATCTTTTTTCTTCTTTGTTTCCCTCCAAGCACAAGCCAGTGTTCTAAAAAGCTGAGTCGGACAGATAGATGCCCACTTCCAAGAGAGGGTAAGTTCTACCTTGCCCATCCCCTAGTCTTCACTTTGATTGTTCCTAGACCACTGGGAAGGAATGAAGACATTATTTCATTCCATTGGGATCATTTAAAAATAGCAGAACCACTTTCTGCTTCGCTGCAGCTCACGATAGTGAGATGAGTGAATGAAAGTGAACGGCTATTAGAGAAAGTAGGGGAATGAATTTTAATGCAGCATCTGGCAAACCTGCCTTTGGAGTCTTTTCATGCCATGACCATTGTGCAGGCATTAGGGTAAGTGCTTTGGGACTTGTATACCAAGTCCTTGGACCTGGATACAAGGTTCTAAACAAGCCAGACCAAATGTAGGGGGAGGAGACATTAGACCTCACAAGGCTGCCCCCACCCCACCCTGCCAGGGTCTGAACCCAAAGTTAGCAGGCTCTGCATACTGAACCTTGCTCTCTGGCCCCAGGGAGGAGCGTCCGCCTGCTGTGGAGAGATGTCTGACCCAGAGAAAAAATGGCCCCTTCACCTGGTTCCAGAGTATTCAAAGGGACTCTAGCACAGAAAAGGAAAGAGAGAGGAGTATGTGAGAAAGAGAGCAGGGGAGGAGGAGACAGTGAGAGAGGGTGAGTATGCAGACTAGGAACTGGGTCTTTTTTCCCACACGCTCTCAGCTCTCTGAGCTGGGTCAGTGCATCCCGCCGAGACCACGCCCTCCTGTCCACAGAAACCTGAAAAGAATCAGCAAGGGGCTTCTGACTTCCTTCACTGGCCTTATTCAGCGTTGTAACAGCTGACTTTATTCCGGCTTTATGGTTGGCCTCTGTGACATCCTGAGGGAGTAGTTGCACTTTACATACACACACACACTCACAACTCTCACACACACACATCACTCACAATTCACACACACAACTCACACATACACATCACACATTCACACACATACACACATCACACACAACTCACACACAGACATCACAAATTCACACTCTCACAATTCACATCGCAAATTCACACTCTCACAATTCACACACATCTCACACATCACACACACAATTCACTCACACATATACACACACCCCACACACACATTCACATGCATCCTCACACACTCACACCCCCACACACCCAAGACACACTCACACATTTACACACACACACCCCACACACACTCACACATCACACACAATTCACACACTCACATAACATACACACTCACATCCACACACCCCACACACACTCACGCATTCACACACACACCCCACACACACCCTACACACACACACACACACACACCCCTTCCTCACACTCCCACATTCAGCAGAATTCTGCTTTTTAAAGGGAGCTGTGAGGATGGAAACACTAAGGCACACCATCAGAGTGAGGGAAAGCAAGGACTGGGAAGAAAATTCACTGAAAAGGATTTTTGAGTCTGCAGATGGGGAACTTTTTCTTTTGAAATCATTTCAGACTTACAGAAAAGCACAAAGTACTTTTCACAGAAAAATACAAAAAGTACAGACAATTCCTGTGGCCTTTTCACCCTGTCTGCTTCTGATTTTCCCTCCCTATATAGACTGTTTTCTGAACCAACTGAGAGTAAGGTGCAGATAAGATCCCCCTTTATCCCTAAATACTTGAGTGTATATTTCCTAAAAAACATGAATATTCTCTTTCATAACTCTAATATATTATCTAACTCGGGAAATTAATATTGATACAACACTATTATCTAAACTATACATCTTTCTGATATAAAATTTCACCAGTTATTCCAATAATGTTCTTTATAACAAAAAAGAAAAAAATGTTTTGATCCAACTTCCAATCCAACCTCTTAACAATGTCATATCTTTTTAGGTTTCTTCAGTTAGAATAGTTCTTCAGCTTTGTCTTTCATGACATTGACATTTTTGAAGAATGTAAGCCATTTATTTAATCAACTGTCCCTCCTTTTGAGTTAGTCTGATGTTTCCTCACAATTAGATTCCGGTTGTACCTTTTTGGCAGGAAAACCACAGAGGTGATATCATGTCCTTCAGTGCACATACATCATGAGATATATGCTATCAATCTGTCCCATTTGTCCCTTGCGATGTTAACGTTGATTATTTGATTCAGGTGGGGACTATCAGGCCTCTCCACTGTAAAGTCATTATTTTTCTCTTTGAAATCAATAGGTGTTTTGTGAGGATCTACTTTGAGATTGTGTAAATATACTATTTCTCATCAAACTTCTACCCACTACTTTTAATATCCCTTGATAATTCTTGCCTGAATCAATAATGACTATAAGCTTTGCCAAATGGTAATTTTCTAATTTTATCATTTCTTATACTTACGTTAGTTGGAATTTTACTCTAAGGAAAGCCTTTTTCTTTTTCTCCATTTATTTTTTTGTTTATATCAATATGGACTTAGAGTTTCACATTTTATCCAATTTATTATTATTATTATTCTAGATGAAGTCTCACTCTTGTCACCCAGGCTGGAGTGCAGTGGCATGATCCCAGCTCACTGCAGCCTCCGCCTCCTGGGTTCAAGCAATTCTCCTGTCTCAGCCTCCTGAGTAGCTAGGATAACAGGTGTTCACCACCATGCCCAGCTAATTTTTATATGTTTAGTAGAGACTGTTGGCCAGGGTGGTCTCGAACTCTTGACCTCAGGTGATCCATCTGCCTTGGCCTCCCAAAATGCTGGGATTACAGGCATGAGCCACTGGGCCTGGCCAATTATTATTATTTTTTTGAAAGTTCAGATTGTCCAAGATTTGAATGGGAGCTCCTTCCAGCTGCTGCTTTTCTTTCTTTCTTTCTTTCTTTCTTTCTTTCTTTCTTTCTTTCTTTCTTTCTTTATGAGACAGGGTCTCTCTCTCTCTCTCCATAGCCCAGGCTGGAGTGCAGTGGCTATTTACAGAGGTGATCATGGCTCACTGCAGCCTCAAACCCTTGGGTTCAAGCAATCCTCCCACCTCAGCCTCCTGAGTAGCTGGGACTACACATGCATGTTACTGCCCCCCAGCTAGGGCTGTTTTTGAAGGTGGATGCTCCAAAACTCTGGTCCCGTCTATTTCTCTAAATTATGAATGTTCAAATAGCATTCAAGAATCTAATTTTTAACATTATGAGAAAGCACAGCATCTATGCCAAGGAATTTTAGAGTTCCAACAAAATAACAAAATGTTTATTTACATACATTTTATCATCTTCCTAGAGATCAGACTCGTTTCCTAAGTGAGGGCATGACTTCCTCATTCTTCTCCCCCTCCCGATGTGTGGCCAGTCCCTTTCACAGTGGACCTACTGAGGAAGTAGCAGGGGAGAGAGGAGAGTCAGGGAAGTGGGAAGGTGAGAGAGAAGTAGGGACGAAAAGGAACAGAAGGAGAAAGAACTCCTCTCCTCTCCTCTCCTCATTTGTTCAGACGGTCTGGCACCTACAGCCTCCTCATGTCCTCCAGCCCCACTGCCCCCTCCTGGAAGTCAGCGCACTGCTGCCGCTGGCATTCACGTCGTGTCGGCAGGACGCAGGAGACGTTGTCAGAGGTTAGAGACAGTCACCTTCATCTCAGAAAAGGAGCCGGGAGATGACCTGGGTTGTATAGAAAGAATTCAAGTCTCCTTGCCACAGAAATGCCACTGGAAGGGATGGAGGAGAGAAAACCTGGGTGTATGATGTCCCCATCACCCTCCTCGCTGGAACTCACCACAGGCTGGAGGTGCTTCCGGCAGAACCGAGCACTGGGGAAAGCCTGTGATAAATCAGCTCTGTCTTTACTAGCCAGGGGTTGCTATGGCAATAGGAATACACTGTAGGTTTTAAGAGATACAATTTTCTGTGATTCACTGTATATTTTTAGCCATTTTTCTTCCTGTATTATCTCCCTGTGGCAATTGCCTATTAATGCTGGTCTGTACTAAGATTGGACTAAACGGTCCATTCTCAGAAGAGATGAAAACCCTGGAGATCAGTAAGTACAAGGGGGTGATGGCCCATGAACTTAAGAGTAACTTGGTAGAACAACCAGATTAGTTCAGGACATGGATGAATTCGCGTGGCCCATGCTACGTCTGTCTTGGGAGGAGAGTAAAGCAGAGTGAAGGGACCCAGCAACGTGGCTCTGGAGTTTTGGGAATGGGAAACTGAGTCACACTACCCACTGAAATCCATATGCTCGAATGCTCAAATGGTGTCAAGGGCAGGCCACAAAAGTCAGAAACGAGCATCCTGCGCAAGGGACACTTGGACCCAGGTTTCCAAACGAGGAACTGTAAAAGCTTCTAACCTTTTTTTTTTTTTTTTTTTCCTTAAGAGAGAGTCTTGCTCTGTCACCCAGGTTGGAATGCAGTGGTACATCTCAGCTCACTGCAAGCTCTGCCTTCTGGGTTCACGCCATTCTCCTGCCTCAGCCTCCCGAGTAGCTGGGACTACAGGCGCCCGCCACCAGGCCCAGCTAATTTTTTTGTATTTTTTTTTTAGTAGAGACAGGGTTTCACCATGTTAGGCAGGATGGTCTCGATCTCCTGATCTTGTGATCCGCCTGCCTCAACCTCCCAAAGTGCTGGGATTACAGGTGTGAGCCACTGTGCCTGGCCTCTAACCTTCTTTTAATTTAGCTCAAGTCTTCTATTGTTTGTTATCTTATCCTTCCTTCTTTATTCCTTTCTTCTTTCTTTCCTTACTCTAATTTTACTTATTATTATTATTTTTAACCATAAAATCAGGGGAGGGACTAAGAGGAGGTGAAAACAGAATCTATCTAGTTGCTATTGGTTCATAGTTGTATCAGGGGTCTTTCCATCCAGGCCACAGAAAATCCAGCCTAAACTGCTTAAGCAGAAAGAGAATGTGGCTGGGCGTGGTAGCTCACACCTGTAATCATAGCACTTTGGGAGGCCAAGGCAGGCGGATCACGAGGTCAGGAGATCAAGACCATCCTAGCTAACACGGTGAAACCCCGTCTCTACTGAAAATACAAATAATTAGCTGGGCATGGTAGCGGGCACCTGTAGTCCCAGCTAGTTGGGAGGCTAAGGCAGGAGAATGGCGTGAACCCTAGAGGCAGAGCTTGCAGTGAGTGGAGATTGCGCCATTGCACTCCAGCCTGGGCGACAGAGTGAGACGCCATCTCAAAAAAAAAAAAAAAAAAAAAGGCAGAAAGAGATCTTACCGTCTCTAATAGCTGAAGAGTTCAGGGGTGTGGGTTTAGTCTCAGGCACAGTTGTATTCAGAAGGCCAGATGACATCATCAACATCTGGGCTCTCTGACACACCATGGGCTGCAATAACATGAAACTCAGCTAACAGAGGCTTCAACAAAGTGTGGTTTGTTTTTCTCACATAAGAAGTCCAGAGAGAGGTTTATTTTTCTCATACAACAAGTAGCCCAGAATAGGCATAGATGACGTTACTATGCAGCAGCTCAATAATGTCATCAAGAACCCAGCCTCTTCCTTTCAGCTCTACTGTCTTCAGGGTCACAGGAGGACAGGTCCAGCTCTAGACATTCAAGGCAGAAAGAAGAGGCTAGCTAGCTTCTGATTTTTTTTTTAATCCAGAAAAGTAAATCAGCCCCCAAAGTTCCCAGCTGACCTCTGCTTCCAATTGATTGGATACATCAATGCCATGGAGGAGGCTGAGAAAGTATGTTTTTAGGCTTTTTTGGTCCCTGCAGTAGAAGCAGTGTTTCTTGTTTGTTTGGTTTGGTTTGGTTTTGCCTCATATAACAGTCAAAGAACAAACCATACCCAAGATTGTGAAATGGTTCTGCCTTTTCCTTGCAGTCTGACCAGCCACTCCGTTGTTGTCATATCCTAGCCAAGAAGGGAGATGGTATAAGAGAAAGGCAAGAAGCTTTCTTTAAGGATGTAATGCATAAGTTGCATTCATCACTTCTCTTCTGCCCATATCCTATTGGTCAGAACATAACCACATGATCACAACCAGCTATAAGGGAGGCTGGGAAATGTAGTACTTGGGTAGCCATGTGCCCAGCTAAAACTTGAGGAGTTCTGTTAGTCACATGATAAAGAGTTGTATTTTGAAACAACTAGAAATCTCCTCAGGAGTAGTTAGCTCCATGATGTGCTTACTTCACACTGGATGCTGGTATCAAAACATCTTATCTACCCCATATATATATATATATATATATACACCATATATATATATATATATATACACCTACTATATACCCACAAACATTTTTTTTTTTTTTGAGACGGAGTCTCGCTCTGTTGCCCAGGCTGGAATGCAGTGGCCGAATCTCAGCTCACTGCAAGCTTCGCCTCCCGGGTTCACACCATTCTCCTGACTCAGCCTCCCGAGTAGCTGGGACTACAGGCGCCCGCCACCTCGCCCAGCTAGTTTTTTGTATTTTTTTAGTAGAGACGGGGTTTCACCATGTTAGCCAGGATGGTCTCGATCTCCTGACCTCGTGATCCGCCAGCCTCGGCCTCCCAAAGTTCTGGGATTACAGGCTTGAGCCACCACGCCCGGCCCCCAAACATTTTTTTAAAAAATAAAATAAAACAAAAATAAATTTAAAAATAAAAAAGAGCAGTTATAGGAGAAAGGGTTTCGATGGCTATTAGATTCACCCATTCAAGGCCAAATATTCCTGCCTCTGCCACATTCTCAAAGAGGCTTACCTTTGTGCAGGTAAGACAGCTTCAGCATCACCAGCCTCACATTCTCCCGGGTCCAATACCATTAGTAAAAGAGCCCAACATCTTCCCAGCTGCCCTGGCCAGTCTCACCACATCTCCTTGGTTCTTACTGGGTCACTTGCCCGTCATTAACTAAGGGGATGCAATGCAATACTCTGGTCATTCCTGAATCACTTGCTCCACCAAATCACCAAGACCTTTCTGGGCCTCAGTTGGCTCATCTGTAAACTAAACATAATAAAACCTACCTCACAGGGTTAGTGGGAGAGTGCTGCTGGGGGTCATTGTCCACATATGCATTTCAGTTGGCCTACTGACCAGACTCACCTTAACAATATCATTTCAAAAAACAAGACCCTCTCAAATCAAAGTAATCATCATTGGATAGTTAGCCCAGATCTCTTCTTATAATATATTCCAAAGTAAAAATACTTGCTAGGTACCTGACACTGTGCTAAGCACTTTGCACACCTTCTATCAAAACTCTCGGAGTAATTCCATAGGAGAGATACTTTCACTGTTTTCAATTAACAGATAAGAGTGGTGATGGGTGCCTGTAATCCCAGCTACTTGGGAGGCTGAGGCACGAGAATCACTTGAACCTGGGAGGCAGAGGTTCCAGTGAGTCAAGATCACACCACTGCACTCTAGCCTGGGCGACAAAGCAAGACTCAAACAAACAAACAAACAAACAAACAAACAAAATGGATAAGGAAGTTTAGCTTCTTGCCTAAGATCACAGTCAGCACAGTGATGGAGCCACAAAGCCAGGACTAACTTTGAACACCCCCAATCTCCTCCCTCTTATTGTATAAAAATAAGTAAAAATAACCACATATTTATGAAATCATGAAAACCTTCCTGCTGATTGCGGTGGTCACAAGAAAGCACCTTTTGATGCAGGACAGGCGAACCTCCAAACCGGGGCTTAGCGCAGGAGGGTTCTTGGCTTTTCCCAGGAGAGAATTAAAGGGCAAGCCAATGGTGTTGAACAGCAACTTTGATGAAAGCGCCAGTGCACAGGAGCAGCAGAGGTACTGCTCCTTGCAGAGCTGGGCTACCCTATAGGCAGTGGGCCCAGAGTAAAAGCTCAGAGGAAGTTCTGCACTCATTTTTATGCCTGTTTTTAATTGTATGCAAATTAAGGGGTAGTTTATGCAGAAATTTCTAGAAAAAAGGTGGTAACTTCTAGGTTGTCAAGTCATTGCCATGGAAAGGGGTGGAAACTTCTGGGTGTTGCCATGGTAATGGTAAACTGACATGGCACACTGATGGGCATGTCTTACAGGGTGGTGCTTCTGCCCAGGACCTGTTTTAGTTAGTCTCCAATTTGGTGCAGTATCTGAGCCCTGCCTCCAAAGTAAACTCTCGCCCCCTGCCTCACTTTGATCTCACTTTGAGAGAACCTGCTACCAGGAGTAGCAGGATGACAGCCTCACATTATGGATCCTTTGGGCTCCCTGCAGCCTTCACATTGAGGCCTCCCCCTCCCTGGGCACAACAGATATACTACAGCCAGGCCAGTCCTGTCCAGTGGTGATCCCTCTGTTCTTGGGCTTCCCATAAGCCTGGCTGCGGCTTTCTTGGAGCTATGCTGTAGTCTGGATTCTTCCTACCCAACTCTTTCCTTTCCACTCTCCTTTAGCAAGTGCCAGGCCTGCACTGTTGCCTGAGGGCTGTCCTCACCACTCCTGCTCCCACACCCTATATCCTTCACATACATTCTCCCCCATGCATTTATGCTCTAATTCCATCTTGGCATCTGTTTCTCAGAGGACCTGAAATGACATACTTCTTGTACCTCCCTTAGCTCACAGCATGAACTACATCACAGGCTTGTATGTTTCCAAAGATTCTTGAGTGTTAAAGAATAAGAAAGCAATAAAAATAATAATTCAAAATTGGGCTGTAGGGAAGATCTAATATAGTCCAATAAGGAGACTCCTAGTCTGGCACTTAAAAAGTAGAGACTCCTTTTCGAAGCAAGTTTCTGCATAGAGGGAAAAACAATAGTCATTGCTGATCTTAAAAGAAACCTAGCTGCATTGGGCATTTTGGATGGAGAGGGTGAGAGGCATCTGAAACTTGCCTGGAGTCACTCCACAGGGTCACAGATAGATTTCAATCATTCTAATCCTCCATCCAGAAGCTTCAAATGCTCCTGAGACAAGGAATTGATTCTTTACCGAAAGAGCAAAGAATGCTACTTAACTCAGCCAAAGAAAAAAAAATGATCAATTGAGCAAAATGTACTGGCTTTAGACAAGGATCTCCAAACTGAAGTGGAATTACTCTTGTTGCCCCTGGGAACACAAACCATGTGCCACAACTACTCTGCCCTGCCCTGCCTCATCCTACCTTAAGACTTTTTCAGGGATTACTAACTAGTAGCCACAGAGCAATGTGTCCCACAAACATGTTTTTTCTGGTCCCTGTGGGTTTTTTTTATACAATATAAAATTAGTTAAGATTTATCAAGTGAGATATTCACATAAAAAATCTGGACTTCATGCTTCTTTTGGAAAATCAGAAACTCTGACAATATCAGCCCTACATGTGAACTTCCTGCCTAAACAGAACCAGAATCTCTACTATTCCTCTACTCCTCTCCTATTAAACATGCTGGCTTTAACATGCTCAGGACCATAAACCTACTTGACTTTGAGCACTCAGATTCAGATGATGAGCCCTGGGTAGCACTTGGCTGAAGTTAACTGTCAGCTCTTTAAGAAAAATGAGTTACTTAACAATTTTTTTTTTTTTTTGAGATGGAGTCTTTCTCTGCCACCTAGACTAGAGTGCAATGGCACGATCTCAGCTCACTACAACCTCCACCTCCCGAGTTCAAATGATTCTCCTACCTCAGCCTCCCGAGTAGCTGAGATTACAGGCAC
The DNA here is from genome assembly GCF_043159975.1 of Macaca nemestrina. Classification (NCBI taxonomy): domain Eukaryota; kingdom Metazoa; phylum Chordata; class Mammalia; order Primates; family Cercopithecidae; genus Macaca; species Macaca nemestrina. The sequence goes on from NC_092131.1 coordinate 42,896,473, forward strand.
CTGCCATCATGCCCAGCTAATTTTTGTATTTTTGTAGAGTTGGGGTTTCACCATGTTGGCCAGGCTGACCTTAAACTCCTGACTTAAGGTGATCCACCTTTTTCAGCCTCCCAAAGTGCTGGGATTACAGGTGTGAGCTGCCGCCACTGCACCTGGCCACTAAATAAATTAATAAACAGGATTTCAAGAAGGAATTTCTTTCTTTTCTTTTTTTTTGAGACAGAGTCTCGCTCTGTCGCCCAGGCTGGAGTGCAGTGGCGCAGTCTCGGCTTACTGCAAGCTCCGCCTCCTAGGTTCACACCATTCTCCTGCCTCAGCCTCCTGAGTAGCTGGGACTACAGGCGTCTGCCACCACGCCCGGATAATTTTTTTGTATTTTTAGTAGAGACCCAGTTTTACCACGTTAGCCAGGATGGTCTTGATCTCCTGACCTTGTGATCTGCCCGCCTCAGCCTCCCAAAGTGCTGGGATTACAGGCATGAGCCACCACACCTAGCAGGAATTTCTTAAAAAGTAGTCTTCAAGAATTTAGGCAAGAATGACAGCCATGATTGGCATAGCTGGAAGGTTTGTCAGCACTGATAGCTGGGGGACAGGTGTCCCTCGCCAGAGGCAGAGACTCTGGGTTGGAGGAGGTGGGATTTCTGTCCTGGCTTTGTCCTTACTATACAACCTTGAGCATTGCCTTCACCCTCAGGTCAGGTGCCAGGTGTTGTAAGAGCTAAGAGCACCTAAGTGAGTACTACCTGAAAAGCAGTCTATTAAGTGTTTTGTATGCATCCTCTCTTTTCATTCCACACCATATCCTGAGGTCATGTACCAGTATTATCCCCAAAGCACAGGAAGGTTTTGTGACCTGTCCAAAGTCAGAGTGTCAGTTGGAGCTCAGACACTTTGGGCTCCCTGCAGCCTTCACACTGAGGCTTCCCTGTCCCTGTAGTACAGATGTACCACAGCCAGGCCAGTCCTGTCCAGTGGCGACTCCTCTGTGACTGCAGACCCACACATGCACCTAGTAGACTGTGATGCTTACACCTGCATAGGGTTGTCCGAGGAACTGAAGAAGACTGTGTAGGCCAAGTGCTTTTTGTAATATGTAAAGTGCTACAGGATGATGTTTACTATTATCATTTGAATGCTGCAATTTTCTTTTTCAAAACTGATGCTTTATCTAAAAGTCATCAATTCAGTTTGGCCCCTTCCTAATTCATTCATCTTAATTAATTCATATTTTTCTCTCTTAAAGAGAAAGTAAAGAAAGAGCCGGAACTGGCACATCAGTAGTCCTGTATCGCCCTCTGCTGACAATAATCAGGAAAACTATAAAATTCTAATAGGTGATGATTTTCTCAGCCTCCTTGAACAATTTCTGGAGCACCTACTCTGTCCTGGGCATTGTACTGGCTGCTATGCGGTCTGGAGAGACTAGGAATGGAGTATTCAGGAGACATCATTCTAGATAAGCCTGTCCTCTGTGATTTAGATATAGGAGAAGGAAAGTAGAGAAACCTACAGACAAGGGTGACCTATATTTCATCTCATAATATATTCCAAAGTAAAAAATATTTATTCTGTACTTCCTAGATGATTACCATCAGGACATCACAGACAGAAGGCCAAAGTCAGACAGAGTTGTCATTATCCGCCTCAAAAGGCCACAGCAAACCCCCAGACAATGAGGTAAATGGTACTCTTTGCCCAGGCATATGCAGACAAGTGACTAGCAACCAGCTTTCTGGCCAGGAGAAGCCCTGATTGGTAGTGTTTCTCAGTTTTCATGGTGTAAATACGCCCATTATGACCAATTTCAAGCTGTCAACATAATGATTCACAACATTTTTGAAAATTTAACAATCAGCCTCTCCCAAGCTGTAGGAGCTGGCTCTCACACATTTCCTTCCTTCCTTCCTTCCTTCCTTCCTTCCTTCCTTCCTTCCTTCCTTCCTTCCTTCCTTCCTTCCTTCCGTCCGTCCTTCCTTCCTTCCTTCCTTCCTTCTCTCTCTCTCTTTCTTTCTTTTTTGAGATGGAGTTTTGCTCTTGCTGCTCAGGCTGGAGTGCAGTGGCGCAGTCTTGGCTCGCTGAAACCTCCATCTCCCGGGTTCAAGCAATTCTCCTGCCTCAGCCTCCCAAGTAGCTGAGATTACAGGTGCCCACCACCACACCCAGCGAATTTTTGTATTTTTAATAGAGATGGGGTTTCACTGTGTTGCCAGGCTGGTCTTGAACTCCTGACCTCGGGTGATCCACCCACCTCAGCCTCCCAAAGTGCTGGGATTACAGGCATGAGCCACCACACCTGGCCTCATACCACTTCTTTTAACTCTAGAAAAAATATACCTTCTCATCTTCCTTCCCAATCAACTGGATTCTGGAATTCTCCAAGTTGGTACACATCTATGGGCAGGGACAGATCAGTTTCACCCCAGAAAGATCAACCCCAAACAGGAAATGGGGAATTCTGGCTGAGTCTTTCCCTATACATCATCAGGTGGCTCTGGTCGGTCAAAGGTCTACTTCACCTTCCCCTCTCTCCCTTCTTCCATCCAGTCCTTTTCCTATCAAACCAACTGAAGAAAGAAGGACTGTCTAGGACATCATGACACATCCCTGAAACAGAATCTCGTTCTGATACCACCACCTCATCTTCATGTCCCAGTTCCTTTCCCTAATGGATTTGGTTCACAAGCCTGCCTCATCTAGAAGCCCCCCATGCAGGAAGGAGGCACCTCCGGGCTCCTGGAGGAACTCCAGGATCTTCTGATATGAAGAGGCTGGCCAGCTTGGACCACGTGTCTCTCACTTTGTGCAGCTTACAAGGAAGAAGGCCCTGCTTTGGCCCCAGAAAAGGGCCATGCAGGGCCTAAAGGAGCAGTTCCCAATTGTCTCCAACTAAAGACTGGACTCAGACCGAGCAAAACCCAGCTGCCAGGGGCCCAAGAGGTCCAATCTCCTGAAAGTGTGCTTCCTACTCAGCCCAGAAATCATTCCGAGGCCCTCCAGATAAAACTAGAGGCAGAGCCGGGCATGGTGGCTCATGCCTGTAATCCCAGCACTTTCGGAGGCTGAGGTGAGAGGATCTCTTGAGGCCAGGAGTTCAAGACCAAACTGGCCAACATGGTGAAACCCTATCTCCACTAAAAATACAAAAATTAGCTGGGCATGGTGGTGCACACCTGTAGTCCCAGCTACTCAGGAGGCTGAGGCACAAGAATTGCTTGAACCTGGGAGACAGAGGTTATAGTGAGGTGAGATCGCACCACTGCACTTCAGCCTGGGCAACAGAGCAAGATTCTGTCTCAAAAAAACAAAACAAAAAAACTAGAGGCCTGATGATCCCACCATCTAAATAGCAGCTGCCAAACCTCTGCCCCCATGAGGTCAGCCGTTCCACTTGCTTGTTCTCCCACAAACTAACCTCTGATTTCCTTCTGCAGCTCCCACTTATCCTAAGATTTCAGTGACTTTAACACAAGATGAAATCTACAGTGACGGGCAGGCTTGGTGACTCATGCCTGTGATCCCAGTACTTTGGGAGGCTGAGGCAGGTGGATTGCTTGAGCCCAGGGGTTCAAGAACAGCCTGGGCAACATAGTGAGCCCCTGTCTTTCCAAAAAAAAAAAAAATTTTTTTTTAATTAGCTGGACATGGTGGCATGCACCTGTATGTAGTCCAGCTACTTGGGAGGCTAAGGTGGGAGGATCGCCTGAGCCCAGGAGGGAGGAGCTGTGTTCATGCCACTGCACTCCAGCCTGGGCAACAGAGTGAGACTGTGTTTTTTTAAAAAAAAAAAAACAAAACACGACAAAACAAAGCAAAAAAAAAAAAAAAACTATAGCAAGACTAACTTCTTTCTGCTTTTGGCTCAGCTACTTGGGGTTGTATGTCCTTGAGAACATTTCTAAACCTCTGGGGTTTGTCTTCTGAAGTCTAAATGGAAATAATCATCAGACAGCACAGTTGAGAGGACTAAATTAGAATGCTGAGAAAAGAACTTTATAAATCAGAGTGTTATATGTTTATTGTTTTTCTACCTAAGAGAGGTCTTTACAATGTTTTCGCCCTCCTTATAAAAGGAATATGTGTTCTTCATAGGAATTTTGGAAAGTAAATTTGAGTATTAAAAAAATTAAAATCAGTCCAGGCACAGTGGCTCACACCTGTAATTCCAGCATTTTGGGAGGCTGAAGCAGGAGGATCTCTAGCCCAGGAGTTCGAGACCAGCCTGGACAACAAAGCAAGACCCTGTCTCTACAAAAAATAAATAAATATGCAGCCATAAAAAAGAATGAGACCGTATCCTTTGCAGGGACATAGATGGAGTTGGAAGTTATTATCCTTAGAAAACTAACACAGGAACAGAAAACCAAATATTGCATGTCCTCACTTGTAAGTGGGAGCTAAATGATGAGAACATACAGAGGGGAACAACAGACACTGGGACCTATTGGAGGGTGGAGGGTGGAGAGTGGGGGAGGATCAAGAAAGATAACTTATGGGTACTAGGCTTAATACCTGGGTGATGACATAACCTGTACAACAAACCCCCATAACACAAGTTTACCTGTTTAACAAAATTGCATATGTACCCCTGAACTTAAAAGTAAAACAACAACAACAACAAAATCATGTCCTCTGCAGCAATATGGATAGAGCTGGAGGCCATTATCCTAAGCAAATTAATGCAAGAACAGAAAAGCAAATATAGTACATTCTCACTTATTAGTGGGAGCTAATCATTAAGCACACATGGACACAAAGAAGGGAACAATTGACACCAGAGCCTGCTTGAAGGTGGAGGGAGGGAGGAGGTGAGGAGGTGAGGATCCAAAAGCTACTTATTGGGTACTATGCTTACTACCTGGGTAACAAAATAATCTGTATACCTCACCCCACAACAAACAATTTACCCATGTAATAAACCTGCACAGGTATCCACTGGACTTAATATAAAAACTGGAAATTTAAAAATGAAAATAAAAAATAAAATTAAGTAAATAAATAAATAAACATCACCCAGAGTTAACAATCCACATGTGGTGTGTTTGCCCGGGGTATTTTTCTCTATGTGTATATAAATATACCTTAGTTAAAAGAAAGGATGATCATACTTATGACTCACGGGTAGTGGTTTCTCTTTTCACCAAGGGATCCCAAGTCCCTCCAGACAACCTGCAGATCCAGCAGCGTTTCTCTCATCCCTGCAATGGAAAGAGAGTCTTGCTTCAAAAACAGTTGAAAATAAGCCTAAGAGTAGCCTCCTGGGTTACTAAATAAGGAGACCTTGGAAATAGAACCTGTTCTACCTGATAGAGGCCTTCAAACTTTCTGCTCTGCAAGCCATTTTGGAAAGACAATTTTCCCTTACGGATCACCTTGTCTACCTATGTTAATTTGTAACATGATTTTTTAAAACTAAAATTGAGAAGATTTCCACTTAGTAAAACATGTATTGCTACAACCATCATTGTTAAAATGCACATTTCTAGGCCCTCTGACATGTGAAACTGAATTTGCTGTAGGAAATACTTTTGAAAACCTCACATTTCTCTGGCAGGTCCATGAATCACCAAAGGTACCCAAGTAGAACGTGAATGCAAATATGTTCCTCTGGGTTCTTTCAGTATCTGACAAAATGTCATCTTTTCATCAATGTTACCAAGTTATCCTTTGCTTCTGCCCTGAAACAGGTGTTTTCTGACTGTCAGAAATTGTCTGGGTCTCTTCTCCTCTATAACATCTGGCCCCTCCTGCCAGATTCTGCTTCAACCTTGATTTCTCCAATAACCCAGTTCAACCCTGATTAGGGGGAAAACTACAGGGCTCTGGACCCTTGGGAGGGGGCACCCAATGCTCGCATGACTTAAAGTGCATTGTTAGGAGAATGTGTCCTAACAGTGACGTCACTTGAGTGGCACTCAACACTTGGTTCTCAAGCAAAGCTGCAATGGCAGGATGGCCCAGCTAAGCTCGGCAAGGGTGGTTCTAACCTGCTCTCCCATCCCTGTGGCAACTGCCTTGGATCAGTCCGGGCTCTCTAGAGGAAGAACACCAATAGAAGATATATCGACATATATAAGAGGAGATTTATGATGGGAATTGACTCATTCAATTATGGAGTCAGAGAAGTCCCACAATCTACCATCTGCAAGCTGGAGAATCAGGAAAGCTGGTGCTATAATTCAGCCCCAGGCCAAAGGAACCAGGAGCTCAGACGTCTGAGGGGAGGAGAAGATGGACGTCCCAGCTCAAGGATAGAAAGTATTTGCCCTTCCTCAGCCTTTTGTTCAGTTTCGCCCCTCAACAGATTAGATGATACCAGGGAACATTGGTGAGGGCAGATCTTTACTCAGTCTACTGGTGCTAATGCTAATCTCTTCCAGAGACACCCTTGCAGACACACCCAGAAAGAATGTTTGACCAGCTGTCTGGGCATCTATTGGCCCAGTCAAATTGACACATAAAATTAACGTGTGTGTGTGTGTGTGTGTGTGTGTGTTGTTTTTTTTTTTTTTTTTTTACAATGTCTTACTCTGTCACCCAGGCTGGAGTACAGTGGCATGATCTTGGCTCAGTGCAGCCTCAACCTCCCAGGTCCAAGCAATTTTCCCACATCAGCAGCCTCTGGAGAAGCTGGAACCACAGGCATGTGCCACTATACCTAGCTCATTTTTAAAATTTTTGTAGAAACAGGGTCTCACTCTGATACCCAGGCTGGCCTCCACCCCCTGGGCTCAGTCAGTCCTCCTGCCTCAGCCTCCCAAAGTGCTGGGATTACAGGTATTAGCCACCATGCCCAGCCTCACATAATTCTTTTCACTGAACTTTCACTCTTGCCACAGCGCTTCCAAAGTCAGCATCTAATGGCCCAGATGTGTTCTTTCTCTAGGGCTGATGCGTGCTTCTGAAAAGCTGACCCTGAGGCCTTCGTCCACCTCTTGACCAGGACCCTCTCGTCAGTGCTTCCATCCGGGTAAGGGTATAGGACCATTTCCAACTCGACCCCTTTCGAAAGCATGGCCTCCTCTTTCTCTGTGGGCTCACCTCTCAGCACCCAAGGAGTCGACACCAGGACTCCAGAACCTACTTCAAAGCAACACAAGACTCCTTCCACTCTCCCAGCCCTACCGTCACACACATACACAGCCCCTCCTTCCACGGAGTCAATGTAGAGGCAGGAGCTCCAAGTCCTGAGGCCATCAGGATAATTGAATTATGTCCTTCAGCCAGGCAAGGTGGCTCATGCCTGTAATCCCAGCACTTTGGGAGGCTGAGGCAGGCAGGTCACCTGAGGTCAGGAGTTCGAGACCAGCTTGGCCAACACAATGAAACCCTGTCTCTACTAAAAATACAAAAATTACCCATAGTCCCACATACTCAGGAGGCTGAGGCACGAGAATCACCTGAACCCAGGAGGCAGAGGTTACAGTGAGCTGAGATCATGCCACTGCACTCCAGCTGGGTGACAGAGTGAGACCCTGTGTCAAAAAAAAAAAAAAAAAAAGTCCTTCAGCTGTCAGCTGTCACCAACAGAAACCTAGGATGTCCAGCTCATCCCTCGCCACTGGTTCCATTCTCCATAAGGCTCAGATGTCACCTATTAATGAGGCATCCCCAGAAAAACACATCCATCTCTAGTCCCTATCCAGTTCCCGGCTTCATTTTACTCTATAGCAGGTTTCTCGCTTATAGCTTTCTTATTTATTTTGCTTATTTTCTAGCCTTTCCCACTGAAATACAAGTTTCACAAAAACAGGTATCTTTGTTTTGTTCCTTGCTGTGTTCCCAGACCCTGGAACACAGTGTGACAGAGAGAGAGGAGGGGGAAAGAGGCTTAACTTTCCACGAAGAAAAGTTTTAGAGGCTGGGCATGGTGGCTCATGCCTCTAATCCCAGCACTTTGGGAGGCCGAGGTGGGCAGATTACCTGAGGTCAGGAGTTCGAGACCAGCCTGGCCAACATGGTGAAACCCCATCTCTACTAAAATACAAAAATTAGCTGGGCGTGGTGGTGGGCTTCTGTAATCCCAGCTATTCGGGAGGCTGAGACAGGAGAATCGCTTGAACCCGGGCACCATAAGTTGCAGTGAACTGAGATCGTGCAATTGCACTCCAGCCTGGGTGACCAGAAACTCCAGCTCAAAAACAAAAAAGTTTTAGAAAAGCGCTTCTCAAGTTCCCTTGAGATGTGACTCAGACAATGTTTCCCTGCCAGCTTTTTAGAATCCTTCCTCACTCTTAAGGAACCAGACTTCCAGCTCCTCTCCCAAACCCTGGGAGTGCCAGAGCTCTCTGGGGTCAGTAGGGCCCCTGTGGGAAGCAGCCGTCACATTCCTCATGGGTTCACGTCTTTCCAGGGTTAGCATAGCAGTTATCGCAAAGCACTTTTCAAGATCTGACAGGTGGGGATCCCCTTGGGCCATGGCATAACCCCTGCTGGTTTCCCACCCTGAACCGTCTCCTTCCTGGGTTACAGAGGGCGCTTGCTGCAGGCCTGCAGAAAGGGAAAGTTGCAGAACTGAGAGAAGCAACTTTCTGATTACAAAACTGAAAGGAATCTAAAGTCAAAAAGTTCCGCCTACTTACAGTGGCTGGTCTGCAAGGCCATAGCCAATGCTTGCAGCTCAGAGCAGCAACCCAGCCATCCCAGGTGTGGCCACGGCTTTTGCTGGCCACATTCTTTTGCTGGGAGGGGGCCTCAGGCAGCCTCTTCTGCCCCCACTGCCAACAGAGCTGGGAAACACGGTGGGCATTGCCAGGGCTGCTGCTAGAGTGGGAGGAGGCAGGGCCCTTGCACCACAAGGCCTGGCAGAAGCACCTGGAGGCGAGCACTTTGTGAGACTTGCCTTAGCCAGCTGAACAGAGCAAGGATTCCGATTCACATGGGCCTGCACGGGTTTGGGGGAGAGGGGATGGAGAATGGGATTTAAGCAGGAGATAAGCAGGGGGAAGGGAAGGAAAGGGAAACAGACAGGCAGTGCCTAGCATAGGCCACCAGACGGCTACCACCATGCTAACAGAGTTATCGTTAAATGCTTTAAGGGAAAAAAATCATTTTCTCCTTTTTCTTTTTTAACCAACCATACTCTGAACCCTGAGAAGCTAGAAAATCTTTTTTTCAAGTGGGCTAGTGGTTAAGAGCCAGGGATCTAGTATAGAGTTAGTCACACCTGGATTCAATTTTGTGCTCTGCCTCTTCCCGTCAGTCACCTTGGATAAATGTCTTCACTTCCCTAAACCTCCCTTTCCTCATCTATAAAACGATGACAGTGGTTCCTACCTCTTAGGGTAGTTGTAAGGATTAAGTAAGCTAATGTTTCTAAAGCTCTCAGCACGGTGCCTAGCACACAGTAAATGCTAAATTCCTCTGATTGCGTATGTACTCTCTCAAATGGCAGCATTGTCAACGTTCCCACGGTCAGCTACTTCTTCTGTAACTCCATTTATGTTAGATTTGAATCACGCAAAGTTATTTGCACAGCAAAGTAAAAGTTACTGCCATACTGCATGTAATCCAAAGCAAAAGTAAATGCTCCATTTCAACCATAAGCAACTTTCCATTCCTAGCACAACTCAAATGGAAAGATGTTGAAGTGACTTTAGCTTGTTTTTATATTCATCAGAATTTTTCAGTATGATTTATACAGTAGCTTCATGCAGTTTGAGATCTCAGCCTCTCTTTGCTTTGCTGTCACCATTTTCAAATCTTCTAATCACATCCCATTCCCATCTCACTTCCAGTGTTACCGCTTTTCATTTCTTTGCTGTACTTCTTTTTTTTGAAAGTCTCGCTCCATTACTCAGGCTGGAGTGCAGTGGCGCGATCTCGGCTCACTGCAACCTTGGCCTCCCGGGTCCAAGAAATTCTCCTGCCTCAGCCTCCTGAGTAGCTGGGACTACAGGTGTGCACCACCACACCCAGCTAATTGTTTTTTGTATTTTTAGTAGAGATGGGGTTTCACCATGTTGGCGAGGATGGTCTCGATCTCTTGACCTCGTGATCCGCCCACCCTGGCCTCCCAAAGTGCTGGGATTACAGGCATGAGCCACCACACCTGACCCTGCTGTACTTTCATCTCTGTAAAATGGTACTATCTCTGTACCATTTTTGTAAAATGTTTTGTGAGTTTATCACCGGAGGACAAGAAGGAAACACAACCAAGTACTTTACTGTCAGTGCCTGAACTGAACAATGGAGGTGCAGTAACCAGTCACCAACAGACTTTTAAGTAAGTGACATGAGTGGTCACTGATTGTGATGTGGGCATGTAATTTACTTAGTAATTTGTGGACTGAAGAGCTAGCAGCAAAGTTTGTACTTTATTCAGTTACTCACAGTTCATATACTGCGGTAACTGAAATTATACCATGTTATTGAAGGACGGGTGTTCTTCAACTAAACCGTAGTAACTAAAATTTGTGCATATCAGAATTGTACAAGGCCAGCTCTGCGTGTAATGATGACAGGTGTCGGATGGCTTGCCATATGCCAGGCCTTGCTGTTGGTGCTTTTACTCATATAATCCTTCCTATCCTTTGAGGAAGGTAGCATTGCTGATCCCCATTTTACAGAGGAGGAGACTAAGTCACAAAGAGATAACGTGCCCAAAGGCACATGGCTGGCATGTGTTTTTAATTACCATGCCATACTCTGTAATAGAGATGAGGATGCTCTATCAGGATCATGTGGCTCATAAGTGGTAGTGTGTGGGTACTATCTATCACAGCTGCCTCTCCCCCAGCCTACCTGGGAGGATCATCATTTCAACATAAAGTGGCTTTCAGCACTTCCCCAGCTCACAGAAAAAGAAAGATGCAGCCTTAAACACCACCTATGTTTCTCAATTTTATTTGTTAATTATTATTATTATTATTATTATTTATTTTTTTAAGAATAGAGGCAGAGTCTCGCTATGTTTCCCAGACTGACCTCAAACTCCTGGGCTCAAGCGATCCTCCCACCTCAGCCTCCCAAAGTGCTGGGATTACCCAGCTCACTGCATGAGCCACCATGCCAGGCCTTTATCTGTTCATTTTTTGAATATGTAATACGTGGGCCAAAATTCAAAAAGTACAAAGACTACACCATCTCTGTCTCAGGATATCCCATTTTCCAGCCTCATTTTCCTCCCCAGAGGCAACCAATGATATCAGTTTCTTCTCCCTCCACTCTGGAACGTCCCATGTCACCCACTCCCTCTCAAATATCTATTAAAAGTTTGATCAGGGATGCGGTGGCTCACGCCTGTAATCCCAGCACTTTGAGAGGCCAAGGTGGGTGGATCACTTGAGGTCAGGAGTTTGAGACCAGCCTGGCCAACATGGTGAAACCCGGTCTTTACTAAAAATACAAAAATTTGTCAGGCGTGGTGATGGGCACCTGTAATCCCAGCTACTCGGGAGGCTGAGGCAGGAGAATGGCTTGAACCAGAGAGGCAGAAGTTGCAGTGAGCTGAGATCGCGCTACTGCACTCCAGTCTGGGCGACAGAGTGAGACTCTATCTTAAAAAAAAAGAAAAGAAAAAAAAAGAAAAAGAAAAGAAAAATAAAAAGTTGTGCCCAGAATCCTGGGTTATAGCAAATTTATTTATTTATTTATAGATAGAGTCTCGCTCTGTCGCCCAGGCTGGAGTGCAGTGGCACGATCTCGACTCACTGCAAGCTCCACCTCGCAGGTTCACGCAATTCTCCTGTCTCAGCCTCCCGAGTAGCTGGGACAACAGGTGCCCACCACCACGCCCAGCTAATTTTTTGTATTTTTAGTAGAGACGGGGTTTCACCATGTTAACCAGGATGGTCTTGATCTCTTGACCTCGTGATCCTCCTCCTTCGGCCTCCCAAAGTGCTGGGATTACAGGTGTGAGCCACTGCACCTGGCCAGCAATTTTAAATGTAAGAAAAAGTCACTAAGAAAAAGTCACTGAAGAATCAAAGTCTTTTAAAAGTTATCTTTGGGTTGTTTTGTTTCCAGGAACTTGAGAAGGATTTGAACACCATGAAGAAAAAGAGTTTGTTCTGAAACTTATGGAGGGAGGATCGATGAAAAGTCAAGATCTCCCAGCCGGACAGGCCGAGTGCGCTGCTTTTTCCTGAAAGGCACTCAGGAAGGGTCCTGCCTCCAGGTGGGGAGGAGAGGCAGGCAGCCTGGACTTAACCAGAGCCTGCCAGTTGCTCGTATTTGTTGAGGGCCATCTGCTCTCAGGCCCTCAATCTTGTACTAGATCTATTTGGAAAAGGATTTAAAGGGCAAAGAAAATCATATCTTCATCTACTATTCGGGCTTTTCCAGGACAATATTGATTTCAAATATTTTATCCTCTTGTCACCTTAAGCTATCACAAATGTTTTAGAAATCCCAACTTCGTAGTGTCTAAATGAATTTTCAGAATTGCCTCTAAACCCCTTACCTTCTGCAGCACAAAATCCTTTCTCTGAACACACATCTCAGATTTTTGGCTAGGATAATACAGTCATCATAGAATACTGAACAGTAGGAATTTCAAGGAAGGCAATTCTGAAGGCAGAGAGAAGAGCAGTAAATGTAAAAATATAAACAAATAAAAATGAAATAATTCATTCTTATTGAGAGGTTTAGTGCCGTGCTTATGATTGTGGATACTGAAGCCAGTCTCTCTGGGCTCATATCCCAGCTTTGATACTTACTAGCTGTGTGACCTGGACAAGCTAGTTAACCTCTCTGTGCCTCAATTTCCTCATTCACTAAAATGCGGAGAATGGTACAGGGTTCTGAGGGTTTTCGTGAGGCTTAAGTATATTACGACAGGAATTTAGAGCTGAGCCCGGGGCAAAGGAAGCACTTTATTCGGATTTGCTCTTGTCATTGGCCCTCACCCTGTGCGGGGTGGTAATCTATTTACACGAATGAACTCATTTAACCTTCACCACAGCACCCCCAGACAGGTCCCCTCAGTACTCCCCCTGGGCATTTGAGGAACCTTAGACCCACAGAGGCTAAGTGACTCATCTAAGTCACCCTCCTTGGAGGTGGAAGAGCCAGAATTCAATCCCAGGTCCCAGAACTTCAGACCATCTTGCCCACTATAAAGTGAACAAAATGTGATAGAGATATTTTAAAGCAGTGCAAGTCCTTGCTTCTTTGTGACCTGAAACTCCATCGACTGCTCACCTGGTATTGCCCCTAAACCACTTTCGGTTGTGTTGATCCATCCACTTCTCAGTATCAGCTGCTGATACTGAGTGGCCAATTTCCGCCAAACTCCAATTAAAGAGTTTTGGCACATGCTGGAGTCAGCCTTCTGCCTTCCTGCAGAGAGCCTTCTGACAGGACAGGCATCTTCCGGCCACATGGGGTTGGGGAGGAGGACATAGGAGCTTCTGATGCTGTTCTACTCTCCAGCACTGAATCTGGAAAAGACTAGAGCAAAGTATATCGCCCATCAGCCTCCAGAAGGGCTAAGGGGCTATGGAAGGAAGAAAGGCTGCAGGAATACATAACAGCTTGGTAAATAATTTGAAGTCTTTGAAAATGATTTCTGTCACTGTTGTTTGAGCCACCTTTTCATTACTCAATATGCCTGATTTATGGGTATCACATTTAGGTGAGTGAGTCATTAAAACATGCATATAAAGTTGTCACACAGACACTTGATGACTATTAATGAGATTATTTATTGGAAAATAAAGGTGAATGGTGTAACATAAAGACAATCCGACTTTGGAGTCACCCCACTGAATTCAATTAACTGAATTCAATTGAATTATGCTGCTGTTGATTGCTAGAAGCTGTGTGACTTTAGGTGAATCATGTAAGATCTCTAAGCCTCATTTTCTCTTTTGAAAGGAGAGAGAATTGACCAGGCAGCCATCTCTTCAAGTGCATCTTTTTCTATTCAGCAACAATTAAGCAAAAAATCCTGAAAGTCGGCCAGGCGCGGTGGCTCAAGCCTGTAATCCCAGCACTTTGGGAGGCCAAGACGGGCGGATCACGAGGTCAGGAGATCGAGACCATCCTGGCTAACACAGTGAAACCGTCTCTACTAAAAATACAAAAACTTAGCCGGGCGAGGTGGCAGGCGCCTGTAGTCCCAGCTACTCGGGAGGCTGAGGCAGGAGAATGGCGTGAACCCGGGAGGCGGAGCTTGCAGTGAGCTGAGATCCGGCCACTGCACTCCAGCCTGGGTGACAGAGCGAGACTCTGTCTCAAAAAAAAAAAAAAAAAAAAAATCCTGAAAGTCTCTTATATACTAGCTAAGTCTTCTCGTAGCAGCCTGTTCTTTTCTTCATAACACTTATCACAATTTATAATGATGCATTCATTGCCATGTTTAGTAACTGTCTCCCCAGCTAGACAAAGCAAGGACCGCATCTGACTCAGTCATCAACACATTCCAGCACCTAGCTTGATGCCTGGCACATATTAGCACTCAGCAAATATTTGTAAAATGCATGAGTTAGTTAATTAATGAAATACGGGGAACGACCTAGACACACTCCATTCACTAGGATATAATGTGGTATTTACTAGAATCTGAACTGTCTCGCAGAGAAGAGCAAATGATTAAATCTAAGAGAGGAAGAGACTGAGAAAGACTTCCAGGATTTGGTTTATCTGCTCTGGGTCCTAAAAGAATCCTAGGCAGAGGTATAGATGTTGAGGGCCAGGGGGTAGCGGGAGCATTACAAACTGGGAAGAGGAAAAAGGAGTCTTCTGTATTGGGATTTTCAAGGATAGGCAGAAAATACATGGTTTGTGGGGAATCTCAAGCCAGCTGATATTTCTGGAGCATAGAATGCAAGGCAAGTGGCCGGGGCGGTGGCTCACGCCTGTAATGCCAGCACTTTGGGAGGCCAAGGCAAGTGGATCATGAGGTCAGGAGATCGAGACCATCTGGCTAGCATGGTGAAACCCCGTCACTACTAAAAATACAAAAAATTAGCCAGGCATGGTGGCACGCACCAATAATCCCAGCTACTTGAAAGGCTGAGGCAGGAGAATCACTTGAACCCAGGAGGCAAAGGTTGCAGTGAGCTGAGATTGTGCCACTGCACTCCAGCCTGGGCAACAGAGCGAGATTACAACTTTAAAAAAAAAATGCAAGGCAAAAATAATTGAGGTAAATGAGACAGCAGCAGTGTAATTGATGGGTCAAAGTACCAGAGGAGGCAGGTAGTGAGGATCTAGAACATGGAGCATGGTGAGAACCAGGGCCAAGTCTTCCCCTGAAGCAGGTAGCTAGGAGGGAAAGATGGGAAGTGGAGTATCTGTGTTCTGAGGGGAGGGAGTCTATTCATGTCTTCCTTTAACACAGGGGTCTGCAAACTTTTTTGAAAGGGCCAGAGAGTAAAGATTTTTGTCTTTGTGGGCCATATAGTCTCTATCACAGCATCTCAACTCTGCAGCTATGGGGCAAAAACAGCCACAGACAACACTTAACTAAGTGGTGTGTCTGTATTCCAGTGAAACTTTGCATATGGACACTGAGATTTGAATTTTACTTAATTTTTACATCACAATATATTATTCTTTTGATTTTTCTCTAACCCTTTAAAAATGTAAAAACCTTTCTTAGCTCATGGATCATACAAAAGCAGGTGGTGGCTGGGATTTTGCCCACGGGCCACAGTTTGCCAATCCCTTCTTTGACAGATATTTATTGAGTTTCTACTATTTGCCAGGCAGTAAGCCAGGTTTTAGGGATACAAGGTCCCTGCCTGCAGGAATCCACAGAGTAGTTTAGGAATAAGACATAGAAATAAATGACTATGGGCCGGGCGCGGTGGCTCAAGCCTGTAATCCCAGCACTTTGGGAGGCCGAGACGGGCAGATCACGAGGTCGGGAGATGGAGACCATCCTGGCTAACATGGTGAAACCCCGTCTCTACTAAAAAATACAAAAAACTAGCCGGGCGAGGTGGCGGGCGCCTGTAGTCCCAGCTACTCGGGAGGCTGAGGCAGGAGAATGGCGTAAACCCGGGAGGCGGAGCTTGCAGTGAGCTGAGATCCGGCCACTGCACTCCAGCCTGGGCCGCAGAGCGAGACTCCGTCTCCAAAAAAAAAAAAAAAAAAAGAAATAAATGACTATGGTAATATAAGCCAAGCCCAGTGCCTCATGAATGGATGAATGAATGAACTAAATAAAAGTATTATATCAAAATAGCTACCTATATCAAACAAGTTGGGATTTTGACCACCATGAGGGCTGCATATACTGTGTACTGCACAAATCCAGAAGTTGCCATGCACATGGACTTCAGTGTAAATGGTACCCCCTGGAGTTGTGTGGTGGCCCTGGTGGTAGCCCAGTGGAGGACTCTGGGTGCATCCTGAGGCTGGACAGGAAGGCCTCACAGAGGAAAAGGGAGTTGAGCTGAGTCTTGCAAGGTGAGTAGGAACTTTGTCAGGCAAATAAAGCAGGATAGGGCATTCCAGGAGGAGCAACAGTGTGAAAGAATGCTGTATGTGTAAAGGGAAAAGCACGCAGTTCACGAGGCACTCAGGGTGTAGAGAGCGAGCTGTGGAAAATAAGGGTAGAAAGGGAAGTCGGGGCAATACAAGGAAGGGCCTTGTGGGCCACACTGAGTAACTGGCATGCTATCCCAGACCTGCACCGTCCAATCCAGTAGCCATTAGCCACAACTCAGATTCACAGTCACATTTATGTAGCCATGTTCAAATGCCCAGTGGCCATATGGCTAGTGGCTGCCATATTGGACATTTCCATCATCACAGAGAGTTTTATTGGGCACATTGTTGTGATTCTCAGGAGCCTCTGAGGATCTTTAGGCAGAGGCGAGGCAGTACCACGTTTTCATTTAGATGAAATGAAAGGGTGGAGGGTGCATTGGAGCCAAGGAGACTACTATGATAGTCCAAATGAGCAATCTGGAGTCCCTAAAAACGGGCAGTGTCCGTGGGAAAGGGAACAGAGGGACAGATTCAGGAACGACTTAGATGATGGAACCTAGTGATAGGTGTGTGTGGAGCCTGAAGGAGAGGACAAATCCCAGTTTCTAGACAGACCCTGAAATGGCATCTGCTGTCAGTGAACGAGAAGGCATGGTCAGCCGCTGAGACTTGGGTAGGAGACTTGGTCAGGCCATTTGTCCGTCTGGAGCTGTAACCTTGCTATACAACAAAGAGAAGAGAGTGAAGGGAATAACCTTTTAAAAATGTTTACTCTTCTATTAATATTTCAAATCACTTTTTATTTATGTATTTATGTATGTATATATGTAAGTATTTATTTATTTTTTTAGAGATGGGGTCTCACTATGTTGCCCAGGCTGGCCCCAAACTCCTGATCAAGAGATCCTCCTGTCTTGGCCTCCCAAAGTGTTGGGAGGCATGAGCCACTGTGCCCTGCCACACACATCAACTCCTAGTAACAAGGTATAGCCAAAATTCTTCAGTTATTATATGCCTAGAACAGCTCTTTATCATGTTAGCTACCAAAAGTTTCAAGAAGATGAACAAAAATCTTAAATCTTTTTTTTTTTTTTTTTTTTGAGACAGAATCTCGCTCTATCGCCCAGGCTGGAGTGCAGTGGCGCCATCTCAGCTCACTGCAAGCTCCGCCTCCCGGGTTCACGCCATTCTCCTGCCTCAGCCTCCCGAGTAGCTGGGACTACAGGCGCCCGCCACCTCGCCCGGCTAGGTTTTTTTTTGTATTTTTTAGTAGAGACGGGGTTTCACCGTGTTAGCCAGGATGGTCTCGATCTCCTGACCTCGTGATCCGCCCTTCTCGGCCTCCCAAAGCGCTGGGATTACAGGCTTGAGCCACCGCGCCTGGCCAAAAAAATCTTAAATCTTTAGATTCCCTAAGCATTACATTCTTTAGCATTTATTGAGTGACTGCTATTTATAAGACATTTAGGGTAAAATGAGACATGACAGACACAATCTCAGTCATCAATCTTTGATTAAAAAAGACTTCAAATCAAAGGAATAATACATTTTTAATTTTTAAATTTTGTATTGTACAAATGTATGGAGTACATGAGAAATTTTGTTATACGCATATAATGGGTAGTGATCAGGGAATTTAGGGTGTCATCACTCAAGCACAATGCATTTTTTTAAAGCATATTCACCCTACTCTATCAAATATTCAGGGTATACTTCTAGAATATACCCCAGAGACAAAAAAAACAAAAAACAAAAAAACCTTCAGGGTATTTATGGTGTCCATTACCCAAGAACAATACATCTTTGTTAATTATAGTCACTTTACTCTTTTGAACATTTAATGTATTCCTTCTGCCTTACTGTATGTTTGTACCCATTAATCCACTTCTCTTCATCCTCCCTCTTCCACTCACCCTTTCCAGTCTCGAATCTATCTTTTGTTTTGTTTTGTTTTGTTTTTGAGATGGAGTGTCACTGTATCGCCCAGCTTGGAGTGTAGTGATTCAATTTTGGCTCACTGCAACCTCCATCTTCCGAGTTCAAGCGATTCTCCTCCTGCCTTGGCCTCCTGAGTAGCTGGGATTACAGGCACCTGCCACCATACCTGGCTAATTTTTGTGCTTCTGGTAGAGACGGGGTTTCACCGTGTTGGCCAGTCTGGTCTCGAACTCCTGATCTCAGGTGATCTGCCCACCTTGGCCTCCCAAAGTGCTGGGATTACAGGCATAAACTACCGCACCCAACACCTAATCTATCTTAAAAAAGAATAATAGTTAGATACCAATGCCACCAATCCCCTCCATAGATTCTGTTTTATATCTGGTGTTCAGAAAAGTAATTTATCTTCAGTTGCTATTATTAACAAAATTTCTAAGCAGCTTCAGGGTGTTCTGGGTATGAATATTTGAGAGTAAGGAGTTTCTGCTTTCAGCAAAAGCCAGCATAAACTCATTTACCCAGCTGTGACTGAAGAGGTTGGTTTTGCAATCAGATGAACCCGGGTTTGAATCCTGCCTCTGCCACTTATTGACTATATGGCCTTTGTAAGCGTAACATCTCTGAGCATCAGTTTACTCATCTATAAAATAGGTGACAGTTTACCTCATAGGATCCATGTGGCAAGTAAGTGAGATGAATGCAAGAGAATCACTTGGCAGAATGCTTGGCACTTGGAAAGCATGCAATAACAGGGACGTATATCCCTCATTTATTCCTCATTTATTCAATGTCTTCGACCTGGGCAGGAAAACTAAACATGGCCTCTGTCTCTCTTTCCTCACGTCCTCCATCATTCTATTGTGATCCAAGCCAGGTTGGTTGGGCATATGTGGTTCTACTCCCACTCATCTTGGAATTTTTTCTGTAAAAGGTGCATTATACATTCCTCTCTATTTGGCAAGAGTGCACTTGGTATCTGGACAGTTTCTCCCCACATCATAATGGGAGCTGGGACATGAGTAGCAGCCTGAACTCAAGCTAAGATCTCTTACCATCCCTCTCTGCTGATTCCTGCCACCAGTGATTACCAGTGACAAATTAAGGAGCGTAAGACCACAGTTGGGTTTACTTCTGGCACAGAGAAATGTACACGATAAAAAGAGACAAAATCCACAGATGATTTTCACGTATTTGTAAAGCGTTCCCCAGAAAGCATAAGTTATACTATGGGAAACCCAAGCGTTGGCCACATGGCTGTCTCCACATCCTTCAGCTGACTGGGGTCACTAGCATTGTTGGAAACCCAAAATGTCCACATGTTCCCACTAGGATTGTGTTCTCATCCAATTTGCCACTTCTCATCCAATTTCTTGTTTACACTGAACTCTGAATCTCCTTCTAGCATTGACTTCTTACTGCTGTTTCGTTCTGTCAGCTGGTTTGACCCAAACAAGGAAATCAGTCTTTCTTGCTTTGAATATCCCAAGGCAACGACTGGCCCAACACAAAGCTGGGAAATAAAGGTGTGGGGGGTGGGGGTAATTTATTCCTTTAAAAAAAAAAATGTACAAGTGACACTGGGCATGGTGGCTCACGCCTGTAATCCCAGCACTTTGGGAGGCCAAGGCAAGTGGATCAGCTGAGGTCAGGAGTTCAAAACCAGCCTGACCAAAATGGTGAAACTCCATCTCTACTAAAAATACAAAAAATTTAGCCAGGCGTGCTGGCCGGTACCTGTAGTCCCAGCTACTCGGGAGGCTGAGACAGGAAAATCGCTCGAACCTGGGAGGCAGAGGTTGCAGTGAGCAGAGAAATCGCATCACAGCACTCCAGCCAGGACGACAGAGCAAGGCTCTATCTCCAAAAAAAAAAAAAAAAAAAAAAGTAAAAGTGAAAAGTAAAGAAAGTATCATGAGGGTTGGCTTCATGGGTGTGCAAGCATTGCAGTCCTATGAGACCCTGTGCCCAGAAGGATCCTGTACTTGGGCTTTCATGTTCTTTGGTCACGGTCTTAAAATTCTTAATAATTTTATCTTTGAATTTGCGCTTTGTAAGTGAAGTATGTTGGGTCAATGGTGCGTGCATCAGGGGCTTGGAGCCTGGACTGATGCTCAGTACTGCCCCAGGCCAACTCCCTGCCATACTGGACCGGGTTCTCAGCCGGGTTCTCAACAGACCCCCTCACCTACCCACGGCCCACCTCTGCTGGGTGCCCCAGGCCCCTTCCCCACCCTCACCCAATGGCCTGCCCTCCACCCGATGCCTCTCCATTGTGGGTTGGGGTGGCCGGCACATGTGAAAGTAAGATGCCTGACCCGACTTCCCCAGCCCTGGCTTGGGCAAAGCGCCTGAGTCGGTGGCTGATGGGAGGGGAAAGGAGAACCTGCAGCCGGTGGGCCGCAAGCGCATGCGCGCGTCCGAGTCCCCAGCAGTGCCCCCACGGGTTCGGTGCCAGCGAGGATCTGCGCTGGTGGGATTCCCTATGCCTGAGGGAGCACAACAGTAAGTAGCAAATTAAAAACAGCATGACAGGCTGCAGTTGAAAGGGAAGCGCTTCCTATTTGAGCACCTCTGACGGCACTTTTTCCTGCATTTGGAACATGCTCATTTTCGTTCCTTACTGGGCTCCACGGACCCAGTGAGTCGTCATGGTCGGCATTTCGCCGATATTCTGTAGCCCTCTCTGCCGTAGGGAATTTCTCACTGGCCAGCTTCCCCCACCAGGTTTCTTTGAGTCTTCTCAAGTCGCCATAGACCCTTCTCATCTCCCTCTTTTCCTGTCCTGTTCACCCTGTTGATCCTTCTTCCTAGCCCCAAACTCCAAATTACCTCATGCTACTGTGCAGAATTCTCTAACACTCTGTTTCCATTTTCCATCTTCCAGGTCGAGTTCCTAAAACCTAACTTTTCATGACGAAATGACCCACTAAAAGTGTTAAACAGAAAACAGGGTATTCCCCAAGAGAAATTCTACTACCAACTCTTTTGGTGGTTTTTGTTGTTGTTTCCAGTGGCAGGCTTTTTTTCTCTCCATTGTGTATATATAAATCGCCAATTACTTTCCAATAGCATTTACCAAGTTGTGTTCCCTGGAAGATTAGTGCCATAAAACAGCCCAGAAAAGAAAAGGGTTTTACAGCCAGTAAGTTTGGGAAACATCAAATACTCTGCTTCCCTCCCCTCCCACTCTTTTTTGTAGATTTCTATGTCATATTAGCTTATTAAGGAAATTTGTTTGATTTTATTTTAAATAGCATTTTCCAGTTTCTTTGTCAATGGACCCCCTTTTTTCAGGTAACAGCTACTAACTGTCCAGTTTGAAAGCATTGCCTTAGAGCCAAGATTGGCAAACTTTTTCTGATAAGGGCCAGATGGTAAATATTTTAGGCTTTCTGTGCTGCTACTGACCTCTGTTCTTGTAGCTCAGAAGCAACCATAGACCATACACAAATGAATGAGTGCGGCTGTGTTCCTATAAAATTTTATTTATGGGCCGGGCGCGGTGGTTCACGCCTGTAATCCCTGCACTTTGGGAGGCCGAGGCGGGTGGATCACGAGGTCAGGAGATCGAGACCATCCTGGCCAATACGGTGAACCCCCGTCTCTACTAAAAATATAAAAAATTAGCCGGGCGCAGTGGTGGGCACCTGTAGTCCCAGCTATTCGGGAGGCTGAGGCAAGAGAATGGCGTGAACCGGGGAGGCGGAGCTTGCAGTGAGCCGAGATCGCTCCACTGCACTCCAGCCTGGGCAACAGAGTGAGACTCCACCTCAAAAAAAAAAAAATTATTTATGAACACTGGAATTTGAATTTCATATCGTTTTCACTTGTCATGAAATAGTCTTTGAATTTTTTTTTTTGGTTCAACTATTTTAAAATGTAGAAAAAATTCTTAGCTCAAGAGACAAACGAAAACAGGTGGTGGGCTAGACTTGGCTGGGAGGCAATATTTTGATAATCTCTGACTTACAGGAAGACGGAGAAAAAAAAATTACTCATAAGCAGAAGTTGAATACCGTTTCTCTACCTTAACTATTATTGATTATGATTTTTTCAATTGATTATATCTTCCTCTGGGCTATTAAAAAAAAAGAAAAAAAAAGCATTGTTACCCCTTGTGGCTCAGATGGTTTCAACTCCTATGATTAGCTGATACTTACACTCTTGGTGGTAAATACTTAATTATCTCATGTCTGCAACTATCTTAGCACACACCCTCCTGCTCCAACCAGGTTAGCTCTCCGGGGCTAACATTCTCTCTTCATTCTCCATACGTGAGTCGCTGCAAGTATTGCTTGTTGGGAAGAATCTGGATGCAGAACTAGCCATGTTCCTTAAGCTCTTCCCAGTTGCTTGTTTTGAGATAGATACACTCCCCTAGAGCCCAACACCAGACCCAAAGAACTAAACCACAAAGCAGACACCCATATGCTTTAGCGAACAACTAACTCATTCCCAGTCTTTTCATAATGACACCCACATACACATGTTCTTGACTTCATGGCACATCCCATTTTCCTCTTATAAATACATGGGGTTTTAAGCCAAAATTGATTAAAATTGATTTTCTGAAAGGTTTGTTGTTAAGATTATCCCCTAAGATAGCTGGAGATAACGTTGGAGTTGTAAAAACTCAGTTTATAATCACATTGAATGACATACACTTTAAGGCCCTGAAGTATGTTTCTGTTTTGTCTCTTTTTAAATTCTTGTACAGTGGGTATGTGACAGCAATAGAATCAAATGAAGAGGAAATTACAGGGCAGCAACTTTGGACAATAGTGAAAAGGAAAGATGCATTGCTTGCTTTAGTGTTCATGTGACCACTATATCCTAGAAACAGAAATTAAGTGGCAGAGAGTCACCTGTGAGTGTGACTAACGCCATCAATTCCAGGAGAACAAGAAAAAAAAAGCCTTCTGTCCCAACTGAGAGAGCAACAAAGCCATTTTAAGAAACCAGCATTAGAAACATGAACAAAATCTTAAATGAGAGCTGTTTACTCAACCACCTCATGGAGGAAACGAAGGCGGGCCACCTATGCTGTTAATAAAGTCTCAAAAGTGGGCTTGTTAGGGGACTGAGAACCAGGAAGGTGGCAGTGGGTGGGTGGGTGGCTGGTGACACTCACTCATTTTTAGTCAACTCTAAGCATGTGTTTTTGCTGATCTGTGGAAAGACAGGGAACACATCAAAGCAATACTCCAGAAGGTAAACCATTGGTATTGTCCACGTCTAAAAGCTCCCTAAATACTTAATAACCTGATTCCCTGATTATGTTTGACATCACACTCTTAGAATAATAACATCTGCAGCACAGCTAGAGCCAGTGGCTGGCGGCGGGTGAGGGAGAGCATCTGGTGGCTAATCAGAAGACATAGACTGTCGCCTTAGCCATGCCACTGACCTACTGGGTGAGCTTGAATTTCCTCCTTTAAGTTCAACTTCTGCCATCATCCTTACCAGATGCTTATTAACACCTCAAAGCCTTGTAGTCCAGTGATTAAGAATATGGGCTGACTGGGCATGGCGGCTCATGCCTGTAATCCCAGCACTTTGTGAGGCCAAGGCGGGCAGATCACGAGGTCCGGAGTTCAAGGCCAGACTAGCCAATATGGTGAAACCCTGTCTCTACTAAAAATACAAAAATTAGCCGGGCATGGTGGCTGTTCCAGCTACTTGGGAAGCTGAGGCAGGAGAATCGCTTGAACCCAGGAGGTGGAGGTTGCAGTGAGCAGAGATTGCGCCACTGTACTCCAGCCTGGGCAATAGAGTGAGACTCCATCTCAAAAAAGAAAGAAAGAAAAGAAAAAAGAAAGAGAGAAAGAGAGAAGGAAGGAAGGAAGGAAGGAGAGAGAGAGAGAGAGAGAGAGAAAGAAAGAAAGAAAGAAAGAAAGAAAGAAAGAAAGAAAGAAAGAAAGAAAGAAAGAAAGAAAGAAAGAAAGAAAGGAAGAAAGGAAGGAAAGAAAGAAAATGGGCCATAAAGTCAGACTGTATTCAAATCTTTTTTTTTTTTTTTTTTTTTTTTTGACGCGGAGTCTTGCTCTGTGCCCCAGGCTGGAGTGCAGTGGCGCGATCTCGGCTCACTGCAAGCTCCGCTCCCCTGGGTTCACGCCATTCTCCTGCCTCAGCCTCCCGAGTAGCTGGGACTACAGGCGCCCGCCACCTCGCCCGGCTAATTTTCTTGTATTTTTAGTAGAGACGGGGTTTCACCATGTTAGCCAGGATGGTCTCGATCTCCTGACCTCATGGTCCGCCCGTCTCGGCCTCCCAAAGTGCTGGGATTACAGGCTTGAGCCACCGCGCCCGGCCACTGTATTCAAATCTTATCTCTTTCACCTACAAGCTGGGAAACCTTCTCCATGTTACTTAGTATATATTAATATCTCTGTGTTGGTTTACCTCATCTAGAAGTAACTGACAAATGTTAGTGACTATTGGGTGCAGGGGCTCACACCTGTAACCCCAGCACTTTGGGAGGCTGAGGTGGGAGGATTGCTTTGAGCCCAGGAATTTGAGGTTGCAGTGAGCCATGATCACACTACTGCACTCCAGCCTGGACAACAGAGTGAGACTCTGTCTCAAAACAAAAAAAAAAGTGCTAATGATTAATGTGAAGGTTAATGCCTAAATCCAACTGTGCATGGTGGCCCACACTTGTAATCCCAACACTTTGGGAGGCCAAGGTGGGAGGATCACTTGACGCCAGGAGTTCAAGACCAGCCTGGACAACATACCGAGGACCTCATCTCTTAAAAAAAAAAAAAAGAAGAAGAAATGCCTAAATCCCCCAATCCCATCCCAAAGTGTGGGAAGGGAACTAGGCCTAGCCCAGGTGGGATGGAAGGTCTAGAGACTTGGGGATCATAGCAGAGAACCCTCATCTGAAGCAAAGAGACACTGACAACAAGGAGGAGGCAAAGCAAAGCAGGCAATAATTAGAAGTCAGTGCTTATTGAGAGTTTATGATGTTCCACACACTACTTTTTTTTTAAAAAAAAGATACATAATAGTTGTGCATATTTATGGGGTACATGTGATATTTTGATGCAAGCATACAGCGTATAATGATCAAATCAGGGTAACTGGAATATCCATCACCTCAAATGTTCATTATTTCTTTGTGTTGGGGACATTCCAAATCTTCTAGCTATTTTTAAATATACAATAAATTATTGTTAACTATAGTCATCCTATTGTGCTATTGAATATTAGAGTTTATTTCTTCTATCCAACTGTATTTTTGTACTATTAATCAACCCCTCTTTATCTCCTCTACCCCCACTACCCTTCAAAGTGTCTGGTAACCACCATTCTACTCACTACCTCCATGAGATCAACTTTTTAGCTCCCACATATGAGTGACAACATGTAATATTTGTCTTTCTACAGGCACTATTTTGTGGTGCGATATTATACGCACAGAACAACCCAATGAGTGTTGTTATACTTATTTGCTCCATTCTGTACATGAGTAAACCAAGGCTTAAAGAGGTCAGGCAAATTGTTTAAGGTCCCAGAACTAGCAAGGGCAGAACCAATAATTCAACTCCATTTCCTTGGCTCTAAAGTGCATTCACTTAAACACTGCACAAGCTGAGTATCAAAAGGCCAGGAGATGGGGAGTTACTGCTTAATGAGTACAGAGTTTCTCTTTGGGGTGGTGAAGAAATTATGGGCCAGGCAAGGTGGCTCACACCTGTAATCCCAGAACTTTGGGAGGCCAAGGCCAGTGGATCACCTGAGGTCAGGAGTTCGAGACCAGCCTGGTCAACATGGTGAAACCCTGTCTCTACTGAAAATACAAAATTAGCCGGGCATGGTGGTATATGCCTATAAACCCAGCTTCTTGGGGGGCTGAGGCAGGAGAATTGCTTGAACCCAGGAGGCGGAGATTGCAGTGAGCCAAGATCACACCATTGCACTCCAGCCTGGGCAACAAGAGCGAAACTCAGTCTCAAAAAAAAAAAAAAGAAAGAAATTCTGGAAGTAGTTGTGATGCTTACACAACACTGTGAAAGTACTTAACGCCACTGAATTGTCCACTTTAAAATGGCTAAAATAAATTAGCCAGGCATGGTGGTGCACGCCTATAGTCCCAGCAACTTGGGAGGCTGAGGTGGGAGGATCTCTTGAGCGGAGCTCAAGGCTGTAGTGAGCTGTGATTGCACC
The DNA here is from genome assembly GCF_043159975.1 of Macaca nemestrina. Classification (NCBI taxonomy): domain Eukaryota; kingdom Metazoa; phylum Chordata; class Mammalia; order Primates; family Cercopithecidae; genus Macaca; species Macaca nemestrina. The sequence goes on from NC_092131.1 coordinate 42,922,966, forward strand.
ACTACCCTCTAGCCTGGGCGACAGAGCAAGACTGTCTCAAAAAAAAAAAAAAAAAATTGGCCAGGTGTGGTGGCTCATGCCTGTAATCCTAGCACTTTGGAAGGCCAGGGTGGGTGGATCACTTGAGGTCAGGAGTTGGAGACCCACCTGACCAACATGGCAAAACCTTGTCTCTACTAAAATTAAATAAATAAATAAATAAATAAATAAATAAATAAATAAATAAATTAGGCCAGGCATGGTGGCTCACACCTGTAATCCTGGCACTTTGGGAGGCCAAGGCGGTGGATTGCTGGAGCTCAGGAGTTCGAGACCAGCCTGGGCAACATGGTGAAACCCTGTCTCTACTAAAATAGAAAAACTTAGCCAGGCGTGGTGATGCACGCCTGTGGTCCCAGCTACTCAGGATGCTGAGGCAGGAGAATCACTTGAACCCAGAAGAGATAGGTTGCAGTGAGCCGAGATCGTGCCACTGTATTCCAGCCTGGGTGACAAAGTGAGACTCTGTCTCAAAAAAAAAGAAGCCGGGTATGGTGGTGAGTGTCTGTAATCCCAGTTACTTGGGAGGCTGAGGCAGAAGGATCGCTTGAACCCAGAAGGCAGAGGTTACAGTGAGCTAAGATCATGCCACTGTACTCCAGCCTGGGCAACAGAGCAAGACTCTGTCTCAAAAAAGTAAAAATAAAAATAATGGTTAAAATGGTAAATTATATGTTAAGTATATTTTATCCCTTCCACACATAAAAAAATGCCAGAAGACAGGTTGAAAGTTCCCCTCAATCCCAAGAGGTTAAAGAGAGCTTTGGAAGTCAGGAACCAAACTAGGCATTAGTGATTGAGAAAAACAAAAGCTAGAATGGACTTTTGTCCCTCCCTTGCAAAAAAGATAGTTTGTAAAACATGGTCAATAATAAACTTGAGCTTATTCCTTGAAGAAAGCATTTTGCACCCTTGGAAGTCCACAGGCACAAAGACACCACTCTCACGGGCCTTTCCTAGGATTTCATAGAGAAAAAGTAAAGTATGAAAAAAAAAAAAAAGATCCAGGGTATCATTTAAAAAAAAAAAAAAAGCCAGAGAACTACCAAGGGGGAAAAGCCTACCTTTTAAGTTTAAAAAAACTGAATCAATCCAGTAAGGGCTGTGTTTGTTGGACAATATTTCTTTCTTGTATAATTAAGACTTGGAATACAAAATGTGCTCACCAAATAATGAAGGAAGTGAAATAAATGTGTGAAAGAGCAGGGAAAATGGAATAGATGATGCCTCGATAAATCCCACGGGAGAGATTCATGATAAGCAGGTTATTTCCAGTCATAAAACAGTCTGTAAAACAAAGGTGCAGGATCAACACTGGTCCACTTTGTTAAGAAGGCTTGTGGAATAACCTAGGAAAGTCAGAAACCCCGTGCAGGGTGGGATGGGGGTTGCCTGGTGGAAGAGCACCTGAGCTTCTCGTTTTCCTCACTGAACAGGGGGAGAATCTTAAACAGCTCAGTGAGTGGGGCTGGGCCACGGCCAGGGGGAAGGGCGGTGGTATCCCGGATGTTCTGCTTGGGCTCCCCTCTCCAGAGAGTGAAAACTGGCTGAAGATGAAAATTAGTCTGGCAGGCCCAGACATGACGAACAATACTCCTACATCTCCATTCCACAAGGCATTTGGCTGGATCCCATAGAAGCTGGGAATGGCCATTTTTCCCCTGGGGTAGTGGCTCCAATCCAATGCATTGATTATTCGTAGTTGCTAGAAGCCTGGGAGCTGATAATAAATCTGACTGGCTGATAAGAAGATGGTTCACTAGGCCAGGCTCACGCCTGTAATCCCAGCACTTTGGGAGGCTGAGGCGGGCGGACCATGAGGTCAGGGGTTCGAGACCAGCCTGACCAACATGGTGAAATCCTGTCTCTACTAAAAATACAAAAAATTAGCCAGGTGTGGTGGTGAGTGCCTGTAATCCCAGCTACACAGGAGGCTGACCAGGAGAATCGCTTGAACACAGTAAACGGAGGTTGCAGTGAGCCAAGATCCCGCCATTGCACTCCAGCCTGGGTGACAGAGCAACACTCCATCTCAAAAAAAAAAAAAAAAAGATGGTTCACTGGATGTTTTGTAGACATGTGTCCATGTGGCATTAAACTCTGGCCCACTGCCTCCCTACTGGCTTCTTTCTGGTGGTCCAGAGTCTATGTGAGGGTAAGGACTTGGAGAAAACTGTGTCTCCTCAAAAGATGAAAGTCTCGGAAAGGGAACTGTTTGTTCCTGGCAGTACTGCCCTTTTACCTGGGCAAGAGGTACCCTTTTCCTAGGCCCTACGCATTAAAAGTGCCCTCTCTGGCTCTCCACTGGCAGCCATCCTCCCTCAGAGTGATGTGCCTACTGCACATCCAAGCCACTCTTCTAACATAACACTCCCAGAATTTCTTGTACAAATAGCTCTGAGCCCACTTCCAGGTCCTGTGATGTCCTCTTCTGTCTGTCTGTCTTTTGGGTCTGTCCTTCAGAGGACAGACCTCTGCATAAGTAGATGCTCCTAAAACTTAAGGGGTAGCCAAGTGGCAACTGTGGGGAAGGAGGTGCAACATATGGATGAAGCGTGGACATGTGGGCTGAGGTGTCTACCCACATGCACACAAAATCCTTCACGATGCAAATGAGACCAGGGTGTAAAGAGAAGGGAGTGGGCTGGGGGGCTAGGCAGGTACTCCCTGGTCTGCTGTGTCCCCATGCAGAACCCTGAACCCTGAGGAGTCCAAGAATTCTAAATTTGTAACTGACTTTCTAGGTTGTTATGAAGATATATGCATCAAGGTGGGAGGATATAACTTCATTAAGCAGCTTGCTGGTTTGGTGTAAAACTTTCAAAGATGTGGCCAAATGGTACGTGGGCCTTCCTTCATTCTCTTGTCCTAGGCCCTGCAGATGTGGGACGGGCTTGTTTCTAGGTTGCATCCCTTTCTTCCAGATGCCACTTCCCGATAGCAGGGTATTCAATATGTTTGTCTTTCTCCCTCTTAGACCTAAGAAGTAAACCACTCATCCCTGATTTGCAAAAACCTGCTGTTTATTCTTAAGGGTGAAACCATGAAAGCTAAACCATTAGTCTCCAAGTTAACCGAACAACGCAAGAGAATCCACACTTTCTCCAAGGAGTAAACAACTCAGTCAAATCGTACAGGAGATAAAAGGTAACGAAAATTCCTGTTTTCCTTTGGGGTTGTCTCCGTTGATCTAGGAACAGGGGGAGGGAGGCCAGGCTTCTACCTACAGCTGGGAAGTAGCCCTGGCTTTTACTTTTAGCTCTAGGGGGAGATGCTTGTGGAAAGCACCTGTTGGTTGGGAGCTCAAAGCATTTTCCTTTTTCTCTCCCTAGAGAACCTGCTGAGTGTCCTGGAGGAAATGGGAGGTAAACTGTTCAGAGTAATAAGCCTGGTGAGGCTGTCTAAATGAGCACCAGCCCAGGTTACTTATGGTAGGGAGTTAGGATAAAATGTCTGGCACACCCTGGAGATTTGGAGGCAGGTTCAGTAGCAAACTGCTGCCCTGAATATGCAGAGAGGGTGCCAGGTGAGTCTCCTTCTCATTCCTCATAGTCCTGAAGTTTCACAAAACACTTAGGGAAAGCATTCAGTGAGGTTATTGACATTTGTGATGGAGAGGGAGGGGGAGAAGCCACTGGTGAGTCTGGCCCAGCTGTCCTGAGGTTGGCTGGCACCCTCAGGATGGCAGTAAAGCTTAAGTCTAAAGAAGGTGGACTCCTGACTACTCTCAGCCTAGCATTGGGGAAGAGGCCCTGCTCCCGCAGAGGGCCAGACCTCTGAGAAGGTGGCAATTGTGCGACCCTAAGAGAGAGCACTGCCTTAAACGTTGTACCCTAAATGCCTGGCTTGCCCCACCCTAGGCCCAGTCCTGAGGCTGCCAGGTCCAGCAGGTGGTTCTAGGGTTACTAGGCAGCTAAGCCACATGTGGGTTGGTTTTTCCCGTCTTGAGAGAAGAAAAGTAAAGCCTTCACGGAGAAGCAGTCCTCTGACAACCAGTGGACTCCCACGCCTGGCTCCCTGGAAGATTTGGAGAGGGGCATCCATCCAGCCACAACCTTCCACTGACTCAAAGCCACTTCATTAAACTGATCTCATCCCTGCCCTCAGCTGCCCTCGAATGCTCTCTCGTCTTTTCTCCCCAGACCATGTGGTCCTGGACCCAGAAACTACCAATGCTTACCTCCAAGAAGCAGAAGGTAATCTGAGTGTAATGAACACAGGCATGAAGCTGTCTGTGCCTTCCAACCCACAGAGGTTCTCCTACTTCAGTGTGCTGGGGACTGTGGGATTCTCATCAGGTAGACACGACTGAGATGTGCAGGTGGCTTTTGGTGGCTGGTTGAGGCTCAGCGTGGTCAAAGAATGCATGAGTAGAAAAGAGTGGTTTAAACTAAAACCCAAGGAAGGCACCTCAGTTATTGGGCTCTCTGCCAAAGTCAATACCAGGCTCTCACCTACCCCTGCACTGACATCTTTCTTTTTTTTTTTTTTTTTGAGACAAAGTCTCTCCCTGTCGCCCAGGCTGGAGTGCAGTGGCACAATCTTGGCTCAGTGCAAGCTCCACCTCCCGGGTTCATGCCATTCTCCTGCCTCAGCCTCCCAAAGCAGCTGGGACTACAGGCACCCACCACCACGCTTGGCTAATTTTCTGTATTTTAAGTAGAGATGGGGTTTCACCGTGTTAGCCAGGATGGTCTCGGTCTCCTGACCTCGTGATCTGCCCGCCTCGGCCTCCCAAAGTGCTGGGATTACAGGTGTGAGCCACCGCGCCCGGCCAACATCTTCTTAAAAGACAGACTCATGACTTTAGAAGAAGGCCAAGTGTCATTCTACAACGTGGAGAATTTAACCCCCAGCTCCATTTCTCAGCCATGAGTATTCAGAAAAATCTTTCCTTTTTTCTGGCTGCCCTCAAAAGGGGCCAGCGTTACCCTTTTCCCCTAATAGGAAGCCCCTTCTGAGCATATCTCCTAGCAAGAAACTTGGAGCGTGGGTCATAGGCACCCAGGAGTGCTTCTCAAACCATCTTTGCCGAGGCCATGGGAGCACAAGGCTTCTTATTGCTTATGGGATGATTTGGGTGGTTGGCAACGTAGTAGAAATAACATGAACAGGACATCCCTCGCCATGAGTCTTACCCTGTTTTAATGTGGTAGCCAAGCAAAAACTTTTCTCAACTCAATTTCTTCTACTTTCATCAAATGCCATTTAAAACCCCACTTCAAACTCTCTAGAAAAAACCAATTCCTCTGTCCTAAGCTCTCTCTTCCAAACAATTGTTAGGAGAGCAAACGAAGATAATTGTGTAGCCACAGAAAAAACTTAATAACAAAGGCATTATCGAGAATCATACTCAACACATGCATGTTATTTCTATAGCAAGATGTGATGTGAGGACAAAAACTATGTGAGGTTTCTTTTATTTTTTTTTTTTTTGAGACGGAGTCTCACTCTGTCACCCAGGCTGGAGCGCAGTGGCTGGATCTCAGCTCACTGCAAGCTCCGCCTCCCGGGTTCACGCCATTCTCCTGCCTCAGTTTCCCGAGTAGCTCGGACTACAGGCGCCCGCCACCTCGCCCAGCTAATTTTTTGTATTTTTTAGTAGAGACGGGGTTTCACCATGTTAGCCAGGATGGTCTCGATCTCCTGACCTTGTGATCCACCCATCTCGGTCTCCCAAAGTGCTGGGATTACAGGCGTGAGCCACCGCGCCCGGCCGTGAGGTTTCTATATGCTTAAAATAGTGTCTTGTATATATTCCATAGAGACCCTACAACATGGGTGTACATCACCATAAAAGATTTTCCTTCTAGGTTTCAAAGTATGTGCTGACTATAACTGAGGGAGGCTTAATGATTGGCAAAATTCAGGGCTTCCTGCTCTGGCCCAGATGTTACTTTCATTCCCGTTTGTGATAACAGGGTAGACATTTCAGAACTTTAGGACGAAGACTGACCAAAATAAGTTTACTGTCCCTTGATTTCCTATTAAATTCAGCCTCAAGCAATATCCACACTGTTCCTATCCTCTGTCTGAGAGTGGGATTATTCCATTATCTGAATGGTCCATGGTCCCAAAACTGGGCAGCTCACCAGAATTGGGGGTGAAGGACAAAGGGGGCACCTCACACCTGTGGTGGGGCCTCTGTCAATGAGGAAGGGAGGTGATTTGCTTCCAGTTATTACTTTCCTCAGAGCAGAAATTGTGGGCCCACAGTGGCATCCCATTGCAACTTTCATACCACACTGGGACATGAGTACATGTATATTTCTATTCTAAAATGGAAAGCATGTATGATTTCTAAACAAAGAGCTACTTTAACAGGAATGTGTAGACAGTGTTCTCTTCCTATATTGCAACTATCAGCCCATCTTCTGGAGAGAGTGTTTGGACCTTGGAGTTTCCTGCTTAATCACAATAGATAAGCACCATAGCATGACGTTTAAAAAACACAGACTCTGGGCTGGGCATGATTGCTCGTGCCTGTAATCCCAGCACTTTGGGAGGCTGAGGCGAGCAGATCACCAAGGTTGGGAATTCAAGACCAGCCTGACCAATATGGAGAAACCCCATCTCTACTAAAAATACAAAATTAGCCAGGCATGGTGGCACATGCCTGTAGTCCCAGCTACTAGGGGGGCTGAGGCAGGAGAATCGCTTGAACCTGGGAGGTGGAGGTTACAGTGAGCCGAGATTGTACCATTGCACTCCAGCCTGGGTAACAAGAGCGAAACTCCATCTAAAAAATAAATAAACACGGACTCTGAAGCCCAACTGTCTGGGTTCAAATCCTGGCTCTGGTGCTTACTAGCCGGGAGGGTTTAGGCATGACACTCAACCCCTCTGTGCTTCAACTCCCCTATCTGTGCCTCAGCTATATGGGAATGAGGATGGTCCCCACACCAGAGGGCTAGTAGAAGGCTTACATGGGCTAGGTGCGGTGGCTCACTCCTATAATCTCAGCACTTTGGGAGGCCAAGGTGGGAGGATTGTTTGAGCCCAGGAGTTCAAGACCAGCCAAGGCAATATGATGAAACGCCATCTCTACAAAAAATACAAAAATTAGCCAGGCATGGTGGCACATGCCTGTAGTTTCAGCTACTTGAAAGGCTGAGGCAGGAGAATTGCTTGAGCCTGGGAGGTCGAGACTATAGTGAGCCATGTTTGCACCATTGCACTCCAGCTTGAGCAACAAAGTGAGACCTTGTCTCACAAAAAAAAAAGGGGGGGGGTGGGGGCCCAGGCACGGTGGCTCACGCCTGTAATCCCAGCACTACAGAGAGGCTGAGGCAGGCGGATCATCACCGAGGTCAGGAGTTCGAGACCAGACTGGCCAACATGGTGAAACCCTGTCTCCACTAAAAATATAAAAAAAATTAGCCGGGCATGGTGATGGGCGCCTGTAATCCCAGCTACTGGGGAGGCTGAGGCAGAAGAATTGCTTGAACCCGGGAGATGGAGGTTGCAGTGAGCCGATACAGTGCCACTGTACTCCAGCCTGGGCAACAGAGTGAGACTCTGTCTCAAAAAAAAAAAAGAAAAGAAAAGAAAAGAAAAGAAAGAAAAGCTTACATGAATTACTATCTATAATATTAAGCACATAGTAAGCAACTATAAAAGCATTTGTAAAATAAATATATAATTTTTTTTTTTTTTTTTTTTTTGAGACGGAGTCTCGCTCTGTCACCCAGGCTGGAGTGCAATGGCCGGATCTCAGCTCACTGCAAGCTCCGCCTCCCGGGTTCATGCCATTCTCCTGCCTCAGCCTCCCGAGTAGCTGGGACTACAGGTGCCTGCCACCTCGCCCGGCTAAGTTTTTGTATTTTTAGTAGAGACGGGGTTTCACTGTGTTACCCAGGATGGTCTCGATCTCCTGACCTCGTGATCCGCCCGTCTCGGCCTCCCAAAGTGCTGGGATTACAGGCTTGAGCCACCGCGCCGGCCAATAAATATATAATTACACGTCTGTTCATCTTACATGCCTCCCACAAGAAGGAAAAAGTCATTTCTTGGTGTTAGGAGGTCTCAGGCCCCACTGGGAAATTTCTGAGGGTTTCCTGTAACAGAAGCTCAAAGACTTACAATATTATCTTTTAGAACAAAATCACAAAACTGAGACCACACCTGGTCTAGACTCTTACCTTAGAAAAGACTACACACAAATCACCTTCACATCAGCCTAGTCCAATTTGAACTACCCCCTAGAATATTGCAAACAGTAATTATTTTAACCAAATGAGTTTAAATTACTTATTCATCAATGTGGGCTTTATGGACGAGTAAAACAGTTTCATGTTGAGTTGGAGATGAATGCAATTGTTTTCTAAAAATAACATATCGAGGTCAAATTCATACAATTATTTTTTAAATCTTAAACCACCCAATTGAGAGAATAGCCTGAAAGGATCTCAAGCTTTCACCTGCTTGCAAAGTTACTCCCAGGCCTAGCCAACGTGTGTCCTCCAGATGAGATTTTACCACCTCGCCTGGTAAATAAGAATGACCTTCCTTATACCATAAATGTATTAACTCATACTCCATGATGTGGTTATTATCATGTCATGAAACTGTAACAGGCAGATTTTTACAAGACCCTTCCTTCTTTGTGTGTAGGGACCTCATGTGAGTGAATCATCATAGAACGATTCTGACGTGGGTGGAACCAGAGACCTGAGTGGCAACGGCTTAAAGCAGGGGTCTCCAATCCCCAGGCCGTGGACTGGTAGGGGTCTGTGGCCTGTTAGGAATCGGCCCATACAGCAGCAGGCGAGCGTTACTACCTGAGCTCTACCTCCTGTCAGATCAGCTGCGACATTAGATAGCATGCCCGACTAATTTTTGCATTTTTAATAGAGAAGGGGTTTCGCCATGTTGGCCAGGCTGGTCTCAAACTCCTGACCTTGTGATCTGCCCTCCTTGGCCCCCCAAAGTGCTGGGATTACAGGTGTGAGCCACCACACCTGGCGGGAATCGGATGGTTTTAAAGTGTGGGGCACTTCCCCGCTTGCTGTCTCGCTCCCTCCTGCTGCCCTCTAAGACATGCTTTGCTTACCCTTCATCATCTGCCATTATTGTAAGTTTCTCAAGGCCTTCCAATAGTGCTTCCTGTTAAGTGTGTGGAACTCTGAGTCAATTAAACCTCTTTTCTTCATAAATTACCCAGGTTCAGGTAGTTCTTTAGAGCAGTGTGAAAATGGACTAATACACTCCTAAACCCTCACCCCTACCCTCACTGTCCATGGAAAAATTGTCTTCCAATAAACCAGTCCCTAGTGCCAAAAAGGTTGGGGACCACTGGCTTAAAGATATCTATCTGTATGGACACATACAGCTCACAGCTCAGCTGTGGACTAAATATACTCTTATACTAACTGTACTAGATGAGAATGAAAGGCTTCTAGAAGTTCCAGAAGGTTGAGTTTTAGTGGAGCTGGACTTTGATGTTACATGGAATGAGATGTATCTGTTGGGCCAGGTTCCCTGGACTAGGAAGCAGTATTACACCCAGTGGCCACATCGCTGAGAGGCACGAACAGGAGCTGGGATCATAAGAAGCCCAGATGCCTGCAAAGCTGGGCCTTGAAGAGTTGACATGAATGCATTTCTTTTTTTTTTTTTTTTTTTGGGGGGACGGAGTCTCACTCTGTTTCCCAGGCTGGAGTGCAGTGGCGCAATCTCGCCTCACCACAACCTCCACCTCCTGGGTTCAAGCAATTCTCCTGCCTCAGGACTACAGGCACACACCACCATGCCGGGTTAATTTTTTGTATTTTTAGTAGAGACAGGGTTTCACTATGTTAGCCAGGCTGGTCTCAAACTCCTGACCTCGTGATCCACCTGCCTCAGCCTTCCAAAGTGCTGGGATTACAGGCATGAGCCACCGCACTCGGCAAAATAAATGCATTTCAAGAGCAGGGAATCTGAGGGCCATGTACAGATCTTAGATATTTTCACAGAATTTCTTAGGATAAGAAACCTAAATATGTTTATGTTGCTATATTCTGAGGTGTTATTTTCTTTAGATATTCCCTTCATTTTGTATAAAATGTCTTTTGTTTATATCAACTTTTTTTGCCTTTATTAAGGGAGTTTGGCCTATGGTTTGTGTGTGTGTGTGTGTGTGTGTGTGTGTGTGTGTGTTTTGTTTTGTTTTGTTTTGTTTTTTGAGACACAATTTTGCTCTTGTCACCCAGGTTGGAGTGCAATGGCGTAATCTGGGCTCACCGCAACCTCCGCCTCCCGGGTTCAAGCAATTCTCCTGTCTCAGCTTCCCAAGTATCTGAGATTAAAGGCATCTGCCACCATGCCTGGCTAATGTTTGTATTTTTAGTAGGCCCGGCCAGCCTATGCTTTCTTTGGAGTGAATAGGGCCACATTTTATCCCTAGAGCCCTGAGCAGTAGAGAAAGGAGGAGTGAAAAATGAGAGAAGCTAAAGGACAGGCCGGGCGCGGTGGCTCATACCTGTAAATCCCAGCACCTTGGGAGGCTGAGGCAGGCAGATCACCTGAGATCAGGAGTTCAAGACCAGCCTGGCCAACACAGTGAAACCTTGTCTCTACAAAAATACAAAAATTAGCCGGGCATGATGGTGGGTGCCTGTAATCCCAGCTACTCAGGAGGCTGAGGCGGGAGAATCTCTTGAACCCAGGAGGCAGAGGTTGTAGTGAGCTGAGATGCGCCACTGCACTCCAGTCTGGATGACAGAGTGAGACTCAGTCTCAAAAAAAAAGAAGTTAAGGGACAGACAAAAACCCAGGGAGAAACAGCCTGTCCTGCCAGCTGAGCATCTTGCTGTAGCCTCCCACATAGCTGAAAATTCAGAACCAAGAGCCCACTCCCCAATTCTGTGAAGACAGCCTTCTCCCTGCCTCCTGGGACCATCCCTTCTTCAAAAGTCATCTCACAGCCAAGACCTCTCCAGTTGTGCCCCCTTTGCTGTCAGTCTTCCCAGGTCCTCCAGTATCCATCTTCTCATTTTCTCAAATGCAAAGTCTTCTTTATAGCTGCAGCTTGCCCTGATATTTGTGTTTCCTCCATGTTGTTTTTACAAGTATTCTATAATATATATAGATAATTTTTACCTTGTCTGATTAGAGTTGAAGTTCTTTGAAGGTGAATAGCTTCTATCTCCTTTGTAAGTCTCTGCCATTTCATTTATGTTAAGCAGTTTTTCTAAAGCAAAATCTCTTTATTATTTTTTAAATGTATCACTGTAAAAACAACAACAACAACAACAACAAAAACTCCACACAGTACAGAAAAGAAGAAAATTTAAAAATCCCATCCCAAAGAGATAACATCCATTAATAGTTTGGAATACATCTTCACCACACCTTGGTCTGCTGCATGTACAAAGATTGACAAAAATGGGATCTTCATATTCTGCGTCACAACTTTCTCCTTTTATCATAATGTTGCTACACAGACTGACTTCATTCCTCTAAATTGCAATATGATATTCCAAGACACAGATGTTTCATAATATTATTGGTCTATTTAATAGATACAGAGGCTGTTCCAGATGGACTTTCAGGTTGTAAGAAAGCAGTCAAGGATAACTTCTTTGTTTCAAGCTTGGGTTCCTTGATAGATAGATGGTGGTAATGCCAATTAAGATGTGGAATATGCTAGGTGTGGTGGCTCACAGCTGTAATCCCAGCACTTTGGGAGACTGAGGCGGGCAGATCCCTTGAGGCCAGGAGTTCGAGATCAGCCTGGCCAATATGGCAAAACCCTGTCTCTACTAAAAATACAAAAATTAGCCAGGCCTGGTGGCGGGGGCCTGTCATCCCAGTTATTCAGGAGGCTGAGGCAGGAGAATTGCTTGAATGCAGCAGGTGGAGGTTGCAGTGAGCCGAGATCACACCACTGCACTCCACCCTGGGTGACAGAGCTAGACTCTGTCTAAGAAAGAAAGAGAGGAAGTGAGGAAGGAGGGAGGGAGGGAAGAAGAAAGGAGCAGAATACCAGAGAAGTAGCAGGTCTTGGGTGTATAAATAGTTGTTTATTTTCTCTGATTATTTTCTCCTTACAATAATACAACCATCAAAATCAGAAACTAACATCAATAACTTACTGCTATCTAATCCTCATGAGCCACTTGAGTTTCACTAATTGTTCCAGTAACGTCCTTTATAGAAAAGTATTCAATCCAGGATCATGCATAGCATTTAATTGTCATGTTTTTTCAACTTGCTTTAATTTGGAAGAGCTCCCCACTTGTTCATGGACTTTCATGGCTTTGAATTTAAAAAAAAATTTTTTTTTTTTTTTTTTTTTTTTTTTTGAGACAGAGCCTCGCTTTGTCACCCAGGCTGGAATGCAGTGGTGCGATCTCCGCTCACTGCAAGCTCCGCCTCCCAGGTTCACACCATTCTCCTGCCTCAGCCTCCTGAGTAGCTGGGACTACAGGTGCTCGCCACCACGCCTGGCTAATTTTTTTGTATTTTTAGTAGAGACAGGGTTTCACTGTGTTAGCCAGGATGGTCTTAATCTCCTGACCTCGTGATCCACCCGCCTCACACCTGGGATTATAGGCGTAAGCCACCATGCCCGGCCAAAAAAAAAAAAAACAGTTTTAACAAAAAAAGAAGAAGGAGACTAAGGACAACTAAATGCAATGTGGAATCTTGGGTCAGAAAAGAATGTTAGTGAGAAAATGATGAAACTGGAATAAGGCATAATACTAATAATATTACTACTAATATTATTAGTTAATAATGTTACGGCAATGTTAATTTTATGATTTTGATCATTCTGCTATGATTATGTAAGATGTTAATATTAAGGGAATCTAGGTGAAAGGTTTCCTATAGGAAACCTTCCTATAGGAAGACTTGATAGGATTTTTGTAACCTTTCTGTAAGTACAACATTATTTCAAAGTATGTATGTGTGTGTATATATATATATATATATTTTTTTAAGTATTGCATTTTGGGCACATATTCCCAGGATCTCCTTAGGGCTGTGTCATGGGCTAAAAAATAAAATTAAAAATATTAAAAGTATTGCATTTTATTTAGAAAAAATTCAAATAAGATAGACATATTCAAACTAAAAAATGAAGAATAAATAAGGAAGAAATTGTACTAACTTTATACAAACTCTCCCAGAAAACAGAAGAGGAGACATTTCTCCCATTGTTATTCTGATACCAAAATCAGAAAAGACACTACAAAAGGAAAACAAAAACAAAAACCATGGACCAATATTCTTATGAATCTAAACAGGATAATTCTTAAAATATTAGCAAATCAAGGGCTGGGTATGGTGGCTCACTCCTGTAATCCCAGCACTTTGGGAAGCTGAGGTGGGTGGATTCACCTGAGGTCAGGAGTTTGAGTCCAGCCTGGTAAACATGGTGAAACCCTGTCTCTACAAAAATACAAAAATTAGCAGGGTTACAAATCCTAGTTACTCAAGAGGCTGAGGCAGGAGAATCACTTGAACCTGGGAGGTGGAGGTTGCAGTGAACTGAGATTGCACCATGGCACTCCAGCCTGGGCAACAGAGCAAGATTCTGTCTCAAAAAAATAAAAGAAAAAAAAAAGAAAAAAGCAAATCAAATCTAGTAATAAATAAAAAGTATAATACATCATGACCAAGTAGGGTTTATCCCAGGAATGCAAAGTTGGTTTCCTGGTTTTGAATGTTGGTTCAACATATTAAAAACTCAATATAATTAACCATATTAACAAACTAATAAAGGTATGGCCATAAAAGCATTTGCCAAAATCTAGCATGTTTTCATGATAAAAACCACTCATGTAACTGGGGATGGAAGGGAACTTTCTCAAACTGTAAAGAACAACATGCTGGCTGGGTGCAGTGGCTCATGCCTGTAATCCCAGCACTTTGGGAGAAAATATTTGCAAACACACATCTGTGAAAAAGAATTTATATCCAGAATACATTAGGAATTTACAATTCAATAATAGATAACCCAGAATTTTTTTTTTTTTGAGATGGAGTCTCGCTCTGTCACCCAGGCTGGAGTGCAGCGGCACGATCTCGGCTCACTGCAAGCTTCACCTCCCGGGTTCACCCCATTCTCCTGCCTCAGCCTCCTGAGTAGCTGAAGATAACCCAGATTTTTAAATGCATAAAAGATTTGAATATATCACCAAAAATCATATACAGATGACTAATAAACACAGGAAAAGATGTTCAACATCATTAGTCACGAGGTCAGGAGTTCAAGACCAGCCTGGCCAATATGGTGAAACCCCATCTCTACTAAAAATACAAAAATTAGCCGGGTATGGTGGCGGGTGCCTATAATCCCAGCTACTCGGGAGGCTGAGGCAAAGAATTGCTTGGACTCGGGAGGCAGAGGTTGCAGTGAGCTAATATTGCGCCACTGCACTCCAGCCTGGGTGACAGAGTGAGACTCCATCTCAAAAAAAGAACAACATACTTATTGAAAAAGTAAATATTTTCCCTGAAATTGGGAACACAGCAAGATATCTGTTCTCACCCCTTCTATACAACACTGAACTAGTGTCCCTGCCAGTACAATAAGGCAAGAGAGGCCGGGCGCGGTGGCTCAAGCCTGTAATCCCAGCACTTTGGGAGGCCGAGGCGGGCGGATCACAAGGTCAGGAGATCGAGACCACAGTGAAACCCCGTCTCTACTAAAAATACAAAAAATTAGCCGGGCGCGGTGGCGGGCGCCTGTAGTCCCAGCTACTCAGGAGGCTGAGGCAGGAGAATGGCAGGAACCCGGGAGGCGGAGCTTGCAGTGAGCCGAGATCGCGCCACTGCACTCCAGCCTGGGCAACAGCGTGAGACTCCGTCTCAAAAAAAAAAAAAAAAAAAAAAAAAAAAAAATAAGGCAAGAGAAAGAAATAAAATACATACTATTTGGAAATAAAGAAATAAAAATGTTATCATCAACATAGAAAATCCTAAAGGATATACAAAACCATGAACTAAAAAGTGAATTTAGTAAAGTCACAGAATATAAAAATTATATTTCAAGATACTAATAATAAACATTTAGAAACCAAAAAATTTTTAATTATATTTACTTTAGAACAAATAACATAAAATTCTTGGGGATAAATCTGACAAACATGCAAGATCTTATACTGGAAACTAAAAACTATTGCTGAAAAAATCAAAACCTAAATAAATGGAGAGGTATACCATGTTCATGAATCAGAAGACTCAATATTCTTAAAATGTCAAGATTCAAATTAACGTAAAGATCCAAAGTAATCACAATAAAAATCCCACAGCCTAGTATTTTTATTTTAGAAATTGACAAGCTGATCCCAAACTTTGTATGGAAATGAAAAGAACGTGGGATAGTCAAAACTATTTTGAAAAAGAACAAAGCTGGAGGACTCACATTACCACATTTCATATCTCTTACAAATTTATAATAATTGAAACTGCAGTTTTAATATATGGTAGACAGATTGATGGAACAGAATAGAAAGTTCAAAAATAGGCCAGGCACGGTGGCTCACACCTGTAATCCCAGCACTTTGGCAGGCTGAGGTGGGTGGATCACCTAAGATCAAGAGTTCAAGACCAGCCTGGCCAACATGGGGAAACACTGTCTCTACTAAAAACACACACAAAAATAAGCTGGGCATGGTGGCAGGTGCCTGTAATCCCAGCTACTTGAGAGGCTGAGGCAGGAGAATTGCTTGAACCTGGGAGGGGGAGGTTGCAGTGAGCCAAGATCATGCCACTGCACTCCAGCCTGGGCAATAAGAGCAAAACTCCATCTCAAAAAAAAAAAACAAAAAAACTTCAAAAATAGACCCACACATATAAGTCAATTGGTTTAGACAAAGATGCCAAGGTAAATAGTTCCAAAGGAGAAAGGATCATCTTTTCAACAAATGGTAATGCTGGAACCATTGGACATAATTGTGCAAAGAAATGAAATTTGACTCTGACCTTGTATCATATAAAAAATTAACTCAATAGGCAAATCTATAGAGACAGAAAGTAGATTAATGATTGCTTATAGCTGAGGAGATGGGAGAAGAAATGAAAAGTCACTACTAATGGGCATAGGATTTCTTTGTGGGTTAACACAAATGTTTAAAATTAGATCATGATGATGACTGCACAACTCTGTAAATATACTAAAAACCATTGAATTCTACACTAGAATAGATTCAATGTGTGATATATGAATTATATTTCAATAAAACTGTTAAAAATTTAACTCTAAATGAATCATAAACCTAAATATAAGAGCTAAAACTGTAAAGGACTAAAAGAAAACATAAGAAAAATCTGCATCACCTTTGATTAGGCAAAGATTTCTTAAATAGAACAAAAAAAGGACAAACCACTCAAGAAAACAAATACATTTTATCAAAACTTAAAACTTTTGCTGTTCAAAAGATGCTGTTCATGGGCCAGGCGTGGTGGCTCACGCCTGTAATCCCAGCACTTTGGGAGGCCAAGGAGGGCGGATCACTTGAGGTCAGGTGTTCAAGATGAGCCTGGCTAACATGGTGAAATCCTGTCTCTACTAAAAATACAAAAATTTGCTGGGTGTGGTGGCACACACTTGTAATTCCAGCTACTCTGGAGGCTGAGGCTAGAGAATCACTTGAATCTGGGAGGCAGAGGTTGCAGTGAGCTGAGATCACACCACTGTACTCCAGCTTGGGCGACAGAGCGAGACTGTCTCAAAAAAAAGAAAAAAAAGACACTGTTCAGAGAATAAAAATTCAGGTCTTAGCTGCTTTCAAAAAAGAAAAAAAGTAAAAAAACTGGGGGAAAATATTTGCAAAAACACATCTGTGATAAAGAATTTATATCCAGAATATACTAAGAATTTACAATTCAATAATAGATAACCCAGATTTTTTTTTTTTTTTTTTTTTTTTTGAGACGGAGTCTTGTTCTGTCACCCAGGCTGGAGTGCAGTGGCACGATCTCGGCTCACTGCAAGCTTCACCTCCCGGGTTCACCCCATTCTCCTGCCTCGGCCTCCTGAGTAGCTGAAGATAAGCCAGATTTTTAAATGCATAAAAGATTTGAAGATATCACCAAAAATCATATACAGATGACCAATAAACACAGGAAAAGATGTTCAACATCATTAGTCATTAGGGAAATGAAAATTAAAACCATAATGAGATACCTACACACCTATTAGAATGATTCAAATTCAAAAAAATGCCAATGCCTGAAGCTGGTGAAAATGTGGAGCAACTGGAATACTCATGATGGGAATGCAAAATGCCACTTTGGAAAAGTTTGGCAGCTTCTTATAAAGATCTCATTTCTAGGTATTTACTCAAGAGAAAACATATCTACCCAAAACCTTGCGCACAAATGTTTGTAATTGTAAACACACATTTTGTTTTATTTGTAATTTGTAATTGACAAAAGCAGAAAACAAGCCACATTGGTGAATGGATAAACTACAATACATTGGAATGCCATTCAGTAATAAAAAGAAACAGGCTGGGCACGGTGGCTCATGCCTGTAATCCCAGCACTTTGGGAGGCTGAGGTGGGTGGATCCCAAGGTCAGGAGATCAAGACCATCCTGACTAACATGGTGAAACCCCATCTCTACTAAAAACACAAAAATTGGCCGGGCGCGGTGGCTCAAGCCTGTAATCCCAGCACTTTGGGAGGCCGAGACGGGCGGATCACGAGGTCAGGAGATCGAGAGACGATCCCGGCTAACACGGTGAAACCCCGTCTCTACTAAAAAATACAAAAAAAATAGCCGGGCGAGGTGGCGGGCGCCTGTAGTCCCAGCTACTCGGGAGGCTGAGGCAGGAGAATGGCATAAACCCGGGAGGCGGAGCTTGCAGTGAGCTGAGATCCGGCCACTGCACTCCAGCCTGGGTGACAGAGCAAGACTCCGTCTCAAAAAAAAAACAAAAAACAAAAAAACAAAAAAACACAAAAATTAGCTGGGTGTAGTGGCACATGCCTGTAGTCCCAGCTACTCGGGAGGCTGAGGCAGGTGAATCACTTGAGCCCAGGAGGCAGAGGTTGCAGTGAGCCGAGATTGCGCCACTGCACTCCAGCCTGGTGACAGAGTGAGACTCCATCTCAATCAATCAATCAATCAATCAATAAAAGAAACAAATCTCCACAAGCATCCTGATGGGTGAATCTATCTGGCATTTTGCTAAGTGAAAGAAGCCAGGCACAAAAATGGCCATGCTTACAGTATGATTCCATTTATACGACATTCTAAAAGAGACTAAACAATAGGGACAGAAATCAGATCAGTAGTCACCTGGGGTAGGGAGTGGAGACAGGGAATGGACTGCAAAAAGGGCAGGAGAGAAATTTGAGTGTGGTGGAAGTGTTCTTTTTTGTTTTTTGTTTGTTTGTTTTTTAAAGACAGAGTTTCGCTCTTGTTGCCCAGGCCGGAGGTAATGGCATGATCTCGGCTCACTGCAACCTCCGCTTCCTGGGTTCAAGTGATTGTCCTGCCTCAGCCTCCTGAGTAGCTGGGATTACAGGTGTCCGCCACCATGCCCAGCTCATTTTTTGTACTTTTAGTAGAGACAGGTTTTCACCATATTGGCCGGGCTCGTCTTGAACTCCTGATTTCAAGTGATCTGTCTGCCTCAGCCTCCCAAAGTGCTGGGATTACAGGCATGATCCACCACGCCTGACCTGGAAGTGTTCTATATCTTGATTGAGGTGGTGGTTACATGAGTGTACATTTCTCAAAACTCATCTAACCCTAGACTTTTTTTTTTTTTTTTTTTTTTTTTTTTTTTTTTGAGACACGGTCTTACTCTGTTGTATAGGCTGGAGTGTGGTAGCACAGTCATAGCTCACTGCAGCCTCAATCTCCTGGGCTCAAGTGATCCTCCCACCTCAGCCTCCCAAGTAGCTGAGGCTACAGGCACATGCCACCACACATGGTTAACTTTAAAAAATTTTTTTAGAGACAGGGTCTTACTACGTTGTCCAAGCTGGACTTAAACTCCAGGGCTCAAGGGATTCTCTTGCCTTGGCTTCCTAAAGTGCTGAGATTACAGGCATGAGCCACTGTGCCCAGCACCATAGACTTTTTTTTTTTTTTTTGAGATGGAGTCTCACTCTGTCACCCAGACTGGAGTGCAATGGCATGATCTTGGCTCACTGCAACCTCCACCTCCCGGGTTCAAGCAATTCTCCTGCCTCAGCCTCCTGAGTAGCTGAGATTACAGGTGCGTGCCACCACATCTGACTAATTTTTGTATTTTTAGTAGAGATGGGGTTTCACCATGTTGGTCAGGCTGGTCTTGAACTCCTGACCTCATGATCCACCCACCTCGGCCTCCTAAAGTGCTGAGATTACAGGTGTGAGCCATTGCACTGGGCCCACCATAGACTTTTAATAGGGTGATTGTACTGTATGTAACTGTTACTTAAATGAAGTTAACTTAAAAAAAAATAATATAATAAGTACCAAAAAAGATTTTAGGGGTAGGGGAAAGTAATGCATTATATTTAGAAAAAACTCAAAGAATATAAAAGCATACAAAATTTAAAAAATCTCCTCTTTGCCATTTTCTTTTTGTTGTTGTTGTTGTCACTTAGTTTTTATTTCATAATCATAAACTTAACTCTGCAATCCAGCTATGCATGGGAGAGAACAAGGAAAACATGGAACCCAAAGGGAACTGCAGCGAGAGCACAAAGATTCTAGGATACTGCGAGCAAATGGGGTGGAGGGGTGCTCTCCTGAGCTACAGAAGGAATGGTCTGGTGGTTAAGATAAAACACAAGTCAAACTTATTCGAGTTGTCCACAGTCAGCAATGGTGATCTTCTTGCTGGTCTTGTCATTCCTGGACCCAAAGCGCTCCAGGGCCTCCACAATATTCATGCCTTCTTTCACTTTGCCAAAGACCACATGATTGCCATCCAACCACTCAGTCTTGGCAGTGCAGATGAAAAACTGGGAACCATTTGTGTTGGGTCCAGCATTTGCCATGGACAAGATGCCAGGACCTGTATGCTTTAGGATGAAGTTCTCATCTTCAAATTTCTCCCCATAGATGGACTTGCCACCAATGCCATTATGGCGTGTGAAGTCACCACCCTGACACATAAACCCTGGAATAATTCTGTGAAAGCAGGAACCCTTATAACCAAGTCCTTTCTCTCCAGTGCTCAGAGCATGAAAATTTTCTGCTGTCTTTGGAACCTTGTCTGCAAACAGCTCGAAGGAGACGCGGCCCAAGGGCTCGCCGTCGACGGCAATGTCGAAGAACACGGTAGGGTTGACCATGGCTAGTAGTACAGGACTTTCCTCGGCGGCAGCGTCTGCAAAGCCCTCTTTGCCATTTTCAATCCTAGTTCTATTAACAGTTTGTAACTATTATTCCAGATTATTTTTATATAATCATTTATATTTGTGAAAATATGTAAATATGATACCACAGTACATACTGTTTTGTAACCTGCCTCATTCATATTACTTTTCATTCCGGACATCTTTTCCTCTTTTATCAGTAGATTAAAATCTCTCTCATCTCCCACATCAGCACATCTCACTGTCAAGGATG
Source organism: Macaca nemestrina (assembly GCF_043159975.1). Taxonomy (NCBI): domain Eukaryota; kingdom Metazoa; phylum Chordata; class Mammalia; order Primates; family Cercopithecidae; genus Macaca; species Macaca nemestrina. The sequence goes on from NC_092131.1 coordinate 42,943,514, forward strand.
GAATGGGCTTTCCATTATGTTGACCATTTCTGCTTGCCACAGGTCAGCTGGCCGGAGAGGGTCGGCCTGACCGACTAGAACTAGAACAGACATCTTCCAGCGGCTGTCAACGTCCAAAGGACACTGTGTTCCTTGGACCTCTTACCAAACCAGCCAGGTCAGTTTCTCCTCCTGTTTCAAAGCATATTTCCTCTCATCCTCTTGAATTGCCACAGCATTTGACCTGTCATTTCACTACAGGATCTGGGGAGAAAGGGAGGACTGTGTCCTAGAAGAAAATATTTCTATAAATACCGAGCAACTGTTCACACATTATAATTCCTGTTATTTTAATCAATATACTTCGAGCTTAAGCAGTTCTACTGATGCTTGAGAGATCTTTTCAAGGTCACACAAGGGACTGGCAGTGTGAGAAGGGAGAGGGTAAGATGTATTCAGCCAAGACAGCCTGCGCCAGGGGCTGCTATCTCTACCAAGCCCAAAGTGGAATGACAGGAGCATGAAGTTCAACATTGGCAGTTGGAAGTGACAACTGGATTGTGGAAACTTACATGACAGTGTGGGTGGCGTTTGCCCACTCACCCCTAGAAAGAGCACCTCAGTGCTCTAGACACCCAGGTTCTCCTTCACAGACCGCCGCCCTTCTCTCCCCAACATCCCAGAACACCTGTCTTGGTGAAGTACATGGCAGCTTCAGACTGTGCTGATCACATAACGCTCTCAATCCACAAAAGGAATTCACCAGCTGGAGTTCTCCAGATCACTGTTCTACAAACTGGAGTTGGCGAGGAGCTGACAGAACTGGAGAGGTCACAGCCACTATGCTGTGGTTGATCGAAAGGTGTGGTTTGGGGTTTCTCAGGGCTTTTCACATTATTTTTCTTTTTTTTTGTCATTAGTTATCATTAGTATGTTACCAAAGAGAGACGTGGAAATTATACATGATGAAATATTTTGGAACTTCAGTGGGATGGGTAGGTTCATGTTGATGCTATTTCAATAGTGATTTCTTTCAGTCTACATACTTTGCAAGAATGTCACCATCTCTAAATAAGAAATAATCCTTGTAGGTCGGGCACAGTGACTCACGCCTGTAATCCCAGCACTTTGGGAGGCCGAGGTGGGCGGATCACCTGAAGTCAGGAGTTCAAGACCAGCCTGACCAACATGGTGAAACCCTGTCTCTACCAAATACAAAAAATTAGCCGGGCTTGGTGGCACATGCCTGTAATCGCAGCTGCTTGGGAGGCTGAGGCAGGAGAATCGCTTAAACCTAGGACGTGGAGGTTGCAGTGAGCTGAGATTGTGCCATTATACTCCAGCTTGGGTAACAAGAGTGAAATTCTATCTCAAAATAATAATAATAATAATATAATAATAATAATCCTTGTCATCTAGAACTACTTTGGTAGGGCCCTTCACATTCTAAAATTCTTTGCCGGCCGGGCGCGGTGGCTCAAGCCTGTAATCCCAGCACTTTGGGAGGCCGAGACGGGTGGATCACGAGGTCAGGAGATCGAGACCATCCTGGCGAACACCGTGAAACCCCGTCTCTACTAAAAAAAATACAAAAAACTAGCCGGGCGAGGTGGCGGGCGCCTGTAGTCCCAGCTACTCGGGAGGCTGAGGCAGGAGAATGGCGTAAACCTGGGAGGCGGAGCTTGCAGTGAGCTGAGATCCGGCCACTGCACTCCAGCCCGGGCTACAGAGCGAGACTCCGCCTCAAAAAAAAAAAATAAATAAAATAAAATAAAATAAAATAAAATAAAATTCTTTGCTATGTTTCTAATCAAAGGCAGCAGTGCCATGGTTAAGAGCACATGCACTTCAGTGTCAGAAACTTGGGCTCAGGTCCTGGTTCTGCCACCTACTTGCCAAGTGTTGTTGGACAAGTTACTTGACTTTGCCCGACCTGTTTCTTCATCTTTGCTGGGCTGCTGGGAGGTTTCTGTGGTATGATGCAGGACACAGCACAGCACTTGGGACCTGGAAGGTGCTTAGTACCATGGCTATCATTGTTACTATTATTAAGAAATTTATTTAGGCTCGGTGTGATAGCTCACATCTGTAATCCCGGCACTTTGGGAGGATCACTAGAGCCCAGCCTAATTCGATACCAGCCTGGGCAACATAGTGAGAACCCCCATCTCTAAAAATAAAAGTAAAATAGGCCGGGCGCGGTGGCTCAAGCCTGTAATCCCAGCACTTTGGGAGGCCGAGACGGGTGAATCACGAGGTCAGGAGATCGAGACCATCCTGGCTAACACAGTGAAACCCCGTCTCTACTAAAAAATACAAAAAAACTAGCCGGGCGAGGTGGCGGGCGCCTGTAGTCCCAGCTACTCGGGAGGCTGAGGCAGGAGAATGGCCTGAACCCGGGAGGCGGAGCTTGCAGTGAGCTGAGATCCGGCCACTGCACTCCAGCAAGGGGGACAGAGTGAGACTCCGTCTCAAAAAAAAAAAAAAAAAAAAAAAAGTAAAATAAAATGTGGGTGCTGTGGGTCATGCCTGTAATCCCAGCACTTTGGGAGGCTGAGGCAACTGGATCACTTGAGGTCAGAAGTTGGAGAGCAGCCTGACCGACATGGTGAAACCCTGTCTCTACTAAACATACAAAAAATTAGCCACGCCTGGTGGCACATGCCTGTAATCCCAGCTACCTAGGAGGCTGAGGCAGGAGAATTGCTTGAACCTGGGAGTTGGAGGTTGCAGTGAGCCGAGATTGCGCCACTGCACTCCAGCCTTGGCAACAAAGCGAGACTCAGTTACAAAAAGAAAAGAAGAAATAAGTCACTTAACATCTCTGGGTTAAGAAAGGTGCAGTGGCTCATGCCTATAATGCCAGCACTTTGGGAGGCTGAGGCAGGTGGATGGCTTGAATCGAGGAGTTTGAGACCAGCCTGGGCAACATGGCAAAACCCTATCTCTACGAAAAATACAAAAATTAGCTTGGTGTGCTGGTGCATGCCTCTAGTCCCAGCTACATGGGAGGCTGAGATGGGAGGATCTCTTGAGCCTGGTAGGCAGAAGTTGCAGTGAGCTGAGATCACGCTGCTGCATTCAAGCCTAGGCAGCAGAGTAAGACTCAAAAACAAAAACAAAAATAGATAAATCTCTGTGTTGTATTAATGTTAAGCTATTGTTTATTGAGTACTCACTATTTGCCTGGCACTGTGCTCTCATCATCATTCATCCAATCCTTAAAACACCCCATGTGTAAATGTTCTGCAATCAGCAGGTCTCTGCAAACCTACCCTCAAAGACTGAGGAAGCTGAAAGGCCATAGAAAGAGCCTAACAAATCCAGTTTCTCAGAAAGAAACATTTAGTAGAAACGTATGAACAGAAGCCAAGTCTCGGGATGGTGGATCCCCTCAAGGTTATCCCCCAGATCCAGGGCTTATCTACCATAGAGAATTTGCTTCAGGGCATGATATGGTTTGGATTTGTGTCGTGGCCTCTCATGTCAAATTGTAATCCCCAATGCTGGAAGAGGGGCCTGGTGGGAGGTGATTGGATCATGAGGATCATGAAGACAGACTTCTCCCTTGCTGTTCTGGTGATAGTGAGTTCTCACGAGATCTGGTTGTTTAAAAATGTGTAGCACCTCCCCTTTCTGTCTGTTCCTCCTTCTACCGCCATGTAAGACATGCTTGCTTCCCCTTTGCCTTCCACGGTGATTGTAAGTTTCCTTGAGGCCTCCCCAGCCACGCTTCAGGTACAGCCTGCAGAACCATGAGTCAATCAAACCTCTTTTCTTTGTAAATTACCCTGTCTCAGGTAGTTCTTTACAGCAATGCGAGAATGGACAGAATTTTTTTTTTTTTTTTTTTTTTTTTGAGACAGAGTCTTGCTCTGTCACCCAGGCTAGAGTGCAGTGGCACGATCTCGGCTCACTGCAACCTCCACCTCCCAGGTTCAAGCAATTCTCCTGCCTCAGCCTCCCGAGTACCTGGGACTACAGGCGCCCGCCACCACGCCCAGCTAATTTTTTGTATTTTTAGTGGAGACGGGGTTTCACTGTGTTAGCCAGGATGGTCTTGATCTCCTGACCTCGTGATCCACCTGCCTTGGCCTCCCAAAGTGCTGGGATTACAGGCGTGAGCCACCGCACCTGGCTTTTTTCTTTTTCTTTTCTTTTTTTTTTTTTTTGAGACCGAATCTCTCTCTGTCACCCAGGCTAGAGTGCAATGGCATGATCTCGGCTCACTGCAACCTCCACCTTCCGGTTTCAAGTGAGTCTTCTGCCTCAGTTTCCTGAGTAGCTGGGACTACAGGCGCCCACCACCACGCCCTGCTAATTTTGTATTTTTAGTAGAGATGAGGTTTCACCATATTGGCCAGGCTGGTCTCGAACTCCTGACCTTGTGATCTGCCTGTCTCTGCCTCCCAAAGTGCTGGGATTACAGGTGTGAGCCACCATGCCTGGCTGGGGCAGGATTTATGGTAAGTATGTGTTTATGCCTAAGGACGGGCTTTTTGTTTTTTTGTTTTGTTTTTTGGAGATGGAGTCTCGCTCTATCACCCAGGCTAGAGTGCAATGGCGCAATCTCAGCTCACTGCAACCTCCGCCTCCTGGGTTCGAGCAATTCTCCCTGCCTCCCAAGTAGCGGGATTACAGGCACATGCCACCACACCCAGCTAATTTTTGTATTTTCAGTAGAGACAGGGTTTCACCATGTTGGCCAGGCTGGTCTCGAACTCCCAACTTCAGGTGATCTGCTCACCTCGGCCTCCCAAAGTGCTGGGATTACAGGTGTGAGCCACCACACCCATCCAAGGAAAGGATTTATAGTTAGTACATGAAAGGAAAAATCTTAGAGGCATTCCCAGAACTAGGGTTAATCAGAAGTCAATATGGCAGATTAGCATCCATGATGGAGTTCCTTTAGTCCCCACAGTAAGTATCACTTATGCACAGAGAAACATAGGCACAGAGAGTTAATCATCTTGTCCAAGGTCACATAGCCCATGAGCAGTGGAGTCAGGACTGCAGCAGTGATCTATTTTAGCGGATACAAGGGATGAGACTATGTGATCTCCAGGGTCCCTGTCAGTGACAAGCAACGTCTGTGGATGTTAAGGTTCCAAGGTTTTCTGAAGCACTCAACATTATCTCCCTAAAATTATGCCTCCGTGTGAAGGTGAGAATGGACCCACATCAATGCAAAAAGTGAAGAGGGAGTCTGTATCTTGGCACAAGACTTTCAGTCCTTCTCAAACTGGGAAGGGATGGTCATTCCACCCCACTTTCTCACATATAGTTAGATTGACAAGAGGCTTTCTTCCCAGAATATCTCTGAAGATATGTAATTTATGGCATGGTTCTGAGGAAGCTAGTAAGGCCAAGAGCCCAGGACTGCGCCTAGAAGAGAAGCCCCGTGAGAGAGCAGCAGCAGAAGGGCTCAGGGCTGCCTAGCAGAAAGCCTTAGTTCTGCCCAGTGTTCTTGGCCCAGTTCTTGTGTGCAAGGAAAAGCAGGAGGTGCAATCTGAAGAGTGTTAGTAACTAGCAACTATCAGTAGCTAAAGGCCAGTAGGCTGGCATAGGGGACATGTTATAAGGGTTTATTGTCTGGATTCCAACATACCTGGATTTTAGGGGTTGACGGAACTGTTCTGTATCCTCATTGTGCTAGTTTGCATAACTGTATTTGTTTGTCAAAACTGGCAGAGCTGCACCCTAAATTTTACTTTATGTAAATTATGCCCCAATTAAAAGAAAACTAAAGCAAAGTCCTACCACATATCTGCTCTCATTTTATCCCCATATTTCTATCACCTAGGGCAGATTCTCTGCTTTGTGCTGGGGGAGGGTAAGGCTGGTGGAGGGGAGTGGACTCCAGTGGCTTTGGGACCCTGGACCCTTGCCTGCAGCTATTTCCATTCTGATTTGGTGAAACCTCCAAGACTTTAGCCCCTGCAGTCACTTCTCTCTCCCATCCTCTCTTTCCCATGAATATCCAATGTTTTAAGTCGTCAGTCTAAATAACACCAATAATTGATAAATTAATTTGTTAACTAAGAGTTTGGGCTGGGTGCAGTGTGGCTCACACCTGTAATCCCAGCACTTTGGAAGGCTGAAGTGGGTGGATTCCTTAAGCCCAGAAGTTCAAGAGACCAGTGTGGGCAACATAGCAAAACCCCATCTCTATAAAAAATTTAAAAATTAGCTGGACGTGGTGGCGCATGCCTGTAGTCCCAGCCACTCAAGAAGCTGAGGTGAAAGGATCGCTTGAGCCCAGGAGGTGGGAGAGTGAGATCCTGTCTCAAAGAAAAAAAAAAAAAGGTTTGGCAATGGGTGTCTGAATTTTGCAAAGCTTCAGAGAGCCACCTCCTTTCAAAGTCCCAAGTTTTGTCACAGGGAGGAGACAAGGAATACCTGTTTGGAGGAACCAACTGCCCCAGGCATGTTCCTCCAAAATAAAAGGAACTTGGAGTTTGTAAGCAAAATATTCTTGCTTTGATAAGATTCTTTGCTTGACCATACCTTTTTCAGGCTTCTGAATTGTCTGTTAGGCCCATCTGTGCACTTCCTTGTAAAATCTGGTTTTAGCAAAGAACCCTAAGTCCATTTATCAAGAAGGTCCTATCCTTGATATCATCTTCAGTATCTGATCAGGTTCCTCATCCTCCATTATCCCCCAGGCAATGTTTAATCACCCTGGCCTATCTTCAGCAAGAATCCTATTAGGAATGTTTGGCCAGAATCACCCTTACCCCTGATGTTTCCTCTTGGTAATTTTCTACCCACTGATCCCTATAGTGCTCCTTGGCTACAAACTCCCATTGAGCCCAATCTCTTTACCCCTCTGCAAGACCCCGTTGCAGTGGTCCCTACACTTGGTGGTCCTGAATAAAGTCTTCCTTACCATGCTTTAACAAGTGTTATTGAATAATTTTTTCTGTTAACACTTCTAAACTGTCTCTTGAACTACATTTTGCCATTTGGAGAGCATCAGAATGGAGACCCTGATCGAATTATATTTTAAACAGAAGTTATTGTTCCAGGCTGGGCACAGTAGCTCACACCTTTAATCCCAGCACTTTGGGAGGCTGAGGCGGGCGGATCACCTGAGGTGAGGAGTTTCAAGACCAGCCTGGCCAACATGGTGAAACCCTGTCTCTACTAAAAATACAAAAAATTAGCTGGGCGTAGTGGTACACGCCTGTAGTCCCAACTACTTGGGAGACTGAGGCAAGAGAATCGCTTGAACCCGGGAGGCCGAGGTTGCAGTGAGCTGAGATCGCGCCATTTTACTCCGGCCTGGGCAAGAAGAGTGAAATTCCATCTCAAAAAAAAAAAAAGTTATAGTTCCATTCAACCTCAAACATCTTCATTAAAGATCTGTGATTTTTTGTTTGTTTGCTTTGTAAGTTGGGCTTTGACTATAGGATGGGACATACTATAATGGGTGCAATATTATTCCATTATATTAAAATTTCTCCTGTATCATATAAAATCTGTTGTATATTATTAACAGTAGCCAAAGCGATCAATCAATCAACTTCCATCAACAAACTTACAATGCATATTAGGCAACTAACCCTGGTGTTAACAAAATATCCTCTGCTGGCTCTTTCTTACAAAAACTATGAACAAATGCCTTTGGTTTTCTGACAAAGGAGTCAAATTAATTCAAGGACTTCAAGTAAGGTACAGACTAAGCACAGATCAGCCCTTGACATTAATCTCCTCTCCACCATGACCCCGAAGTCCTCAGGATTGTCTAAACACATTTGGAGAATAATTCAAAGCTAGGCATTAATAGCAGGGACTGCCCTGCCAAGCACACTGTGTGGAACAGGACCTGAACCAACAGCTTCTTTGTTATCCATCAACCCTGGGATGGGTTGCTCTTTTTTTTTTTTTTTTTTTTTGAGACGGAGTCTCACGCTGTTGCCCAGGCTGGAGTGCAGTGGCGCGATCTCGGCTCACTGCAAGCTCCGCCTCCCGGGTTCCCGCCATTCTCCTGCCTCAGCCTCCTGAGTAGCTGGGACTACAGGCGCCCGCCACCGCGCCCGGCTAATTTTTTGTATTTTTAGTAGAGACGGGGTTTCACTGTGGTCTCGATCTCCTGACCTTGTGATCCGCCCGCCTCGGCCTCCCAAAGTGCTGGGATTACAGGCTTGAGCCACCGCGCCCGGCCGGATGGGTTGCTCTTACCTCCAGGTAGGGAAGCTCTTCTTAGCTCCCTGGCAAATGTGAAACAATCTTCGTGATTTGTTTCCAGGCACTTCTAGGTGTGAATTAACATTTATGCAGTCTGTAAAATATGATGAAATTAAACATTTGTGAGGTTCAGTCCCCCAGTATTTATGGTCTTAGAACATTCAGGAGGCTATATGACAAAATACCATAAACTAGGTGGCATATAAACAACAAACATTTATTTCTTACAGCTCTGGAGGCTGAGAAGTCTAAGATCAAGGCACCAACAGATTCAGTATCTGGTGACAACCCAGTCCTCATGGACACCACCTTCTCACTGCATCCTCACATAGTGGAAAGGGCAGATGTGCCTCTTTTATTATTCTTTTTTATTTTACTTTTTTTATACAGACAGGGTCTTGCTCTGTCACCCAGGCTGGTCTCAAACTCCTGGGCTCAAGCAATCTTCCCACATTGGCCTCCCAAAGTGCTGGGATTACAGACATGAGCCACCGGCCCTGGCTCCTTGTGCCTCCTTCATAAGGGCATTTATCCCATCTATGAGGACTCTGCCCTCCTGACCTAATTATCTCCCAAAAGGCCCCACCTTGTAATACCATTGTATCATTGCTTGGGGGAATAGGATTTCAACATACGAACTTTGGAGAAACACAAACATTTAGACTATAGAATATTGTGTGCCTACCATGTGCCAGGTACCATGCTAGGTGCCAGGGATATGACTAGAAACAAAACGGACAAGGTCTCTGGCCTCATAAAGCTCATTGTGGTCTAATAGGGCAGTAGCCAATAAATAAACACACACCAAATAATAATCGATGTCAGCTGGGTGACTCATGCCTGTAATCCCAGCACTTTGGGAGGCTGAGGCGGGCGGATCACGAGGTCAGGAGATCGAGACCATCCTGGCCAACATGGTGAAACCCCCATCTCGACTAAAAATATAAAAAATTAGCCAGGTGTGGTGGCACGTGCCTGTAGTCTCAGTTACTCGGGAGGCCGAGGCAGGGGAATTGCTTGAACCCGGGAGCTGGAGGTTGCAGTGAGCCAAGATCGCACCAGTGCACTCCAGCCTGGCCTGGTGACACAGCAAGACTCTATCTCAAAAAAAAAGAAACAAAAAACAAAACAAAACTATGGAAATAAATGCAGCCTACCTGACAAGGTAAGAAGGCCTCTCGGAGCAGCTAAAAGTGAGCAGACCACTCCAAAGCCGGGGTGACAAGCATCCAGCCAGGGGGAACTGCAAGCACAACGACCCTGACTGGAAGGAGGTGAAGGGAGGCCAGGTGAGACCTGGGGGGTAGTGATGAGGTAGGGGCGGTGACAGCTGAGGGCAGAGAGGTAGGCAGGGGCCAGATCACACAGGATCTCACAGGCTGGTAAAAAGGTGATGTCAAGGTCACTGAAAGTTAAGCACAGAGCAACATGATCTGATTTACCTTTGTAAACAATCATGCTGGCTGTTTGAGTGGAGAACAGATTAAAACAGGAGAAAGTACAGAAGTAGGAAGCCAACTTTTTATTAATTCAAAAACTTTTTACTAAATGCCTACGACACGCTGGGCTCCTTGACTAATATGAGACGGTAGAAAAGGAAGAAAATGAATAAAGAGAGTGAGCTCTGTTCTGGAGGGAAAGCCAACAGGACCTGCTCATGGTGAGAATTCAGGCACCCTGCAGAGAGAGAAAAGCAGAATCTAACTCCCAGGTTTCTGGTTTTGGTAACTGACAGGATGGTGGCACCATCTTGGGAAAAAGGTAGAAAACCAGGTTGGGGAGGGGTGGGAGGACTCAAGAGCTGTTTGAGGGCCAGGTGCAGTGGCCCACGCCTGTAATTCCAGCACTTTGGGAGTAGAGACCAGACTGAGCCATATGGGTAAGACTTGTCTCTTTAAAAAAAAAAAAAAAAAAAAAGTTGTTTTGAAGAGGTAAGTCTGAGGTGTGAGGTGCTTAGTTGACACCTAACAGGAGATACCAAGTGCTATGAATGAATGGAGGGCTTCAAGGAAGATCTGAGCTAGAAGACCATCAACATATACATGACAGTGGACATGAACATCTAGAGGAAAGAACTGAACCCCAAATATCTCCAGCAAGCAATCAGGTAGAAGAGTCAGCAAATGTGACAGTGAGATGAGAGTGAAACCACTGAGTGCAGAGCATTGTGTACCTGAATACACACACCCCAGGATGCAGAGGGAGCTATCTTTGAGGAGCTTACAGTCAATCTACTGCAGGAGAGAGACATACAAACAGGAAGTCACAAAACAAAAAGAGTCCTATGAGAAGGAACACACCAGGTGCAATGGGAACAATAGATGGGCACCTAATCCAGCCTTGGAGAATCCAGGAGGACTTCCAGGAAGAGGTGATGGATAAGCCCCAAAGATGAGAAGAAGATGGAGATAAGTGGGAGGAGTTTGGGGGAGATAACACTCAAGGCAGAGAGCGCAGCATGTGGAAATTCCTGGAAGCAAAAGAAGACATGGTCCTTTTGGGGAAAGGCAAGAAATTCTGCATGACTGGAGTGTGGAAGATGAGAGAGCAGGAACTGAAAGAAGAGGCTGGCACCGGGGCCAAATCATGGAGAGCCTTAAGTGCCAGACTAAGGAGGCTAGGCTTATCCCCAGGCCACTGGGAGGGAGTGAAACATTTTATCGACTTGGTGAAGATACTTCATTCTGCACAGATCACTCTGGCTGCTGGTGAAGGATGGCAGGTGGCATGGAGACTCACCAGGGAGCTGTGGCCCATGAGAGATGGTGGAGGCCTGAATGAGGCGGGACCTGCAGTGGAAACGAGGGGTGTGAAAGGCCTGGGACATAGCAGGCTTCCTGAGTGACTAGATGAGGGATTGGTAGGTGAGGGAGGGATGTTGAGGTTGAAGAGGGCCAATAGATAGCATCCAGGCCTCCTACCCTGAATTTGGAACCAGTTCAGACAGAGACACAATCAGACAGATGGAGATAAAAGTGGTAGCTTCATTATTGATAAGGCTTAATTGGAGAACAAGGTTCAGCCTGTGTAGCTTCTCTGACATTTCTTTCTTTATTATTTATTTTATTTTAATTAATTAATTTATTTTTTGACATGGAGTCTCGCTCTGTTGCCCAGGCTGCAGTACAGTGGCACAATGTCGGCTCACTGCAAACTCTGCCTCCCAGGTTCACATCATTCTCCTGCCTCAGCCTCCCAAGTAGCTGGGACTACAGACATGCGCCACTATGCCTGGCTAATTTTTGTATTTTTAGTAGAGACAGGGTTTCTCCATGTTGGTTAGGCAGTCTCCAACTCCTGACCTCAGGTGATCCACCTGACTCGGCCTCCCAAAGTGCTGGGATTACAGGTGTGAGCCACCACTCCTGGCCGTCTTTGTTTTTGTTTTGAGGCAGGGTCTCACTATGTTGCCCAGGCTGGCCTTGAACTCCTAGGCTCAAACTATCCTCTTGCCTCAGCCAAGTAGCTGGGACTACAGGTGTATACCACTGCGCCCAGCCTCCTTAATATTTCTTGAATTAACTGTACCCACACAGTCATAGCAAAACTAGGCAAACATAAGCCTCCTCCCCAAGGACAGCTCTCTACAGCTCAGGGAGAGAGGGCTGAGCCACATGGGACCAGTTTCTCCTTGCAACTCACCAAGTTGATGATTTAGTCACTCACCCACCAATGGGAAATGAAGGAGAGGGCAGAGAGGCCAGAAGTATTCCTCCCATATTTTCCCTTTCCTATAGAGGGGGTTGGAAGTTCTCAGCCTTCTCTAAAAATGTGAGAAGAGGAGGAAAGGGTCCCTCACTGTGCTTAGAGATCTTCCATTTGGCCTTCTGGATCCAACCACTCTGGGCCATGGGTCTAAGTTCTTGTTCTCGGGCTCTCTCTATACACACAGTCTCCAACCCCCCAGTTCTGGTCACCACTCTGTCCCCTCTCCCCTGTAGACCTCGGGGTGAGAACAGACTCCCAGTGGTACTGTGCAATCCCTTGCAGTTTCTTTAGAGCCTGCCCACGTATTTGCAAACAACCTCTTTATTAAAAACTCAAATGATCCTAATTTGAGAGTGTCAGCTGGTTCCTTTGGGGAACCTTGGCAGTCACACCCCTTCCCCCAAATAAAGAGAAAGCAAGCACAACTGACATGGGAAATGATTAGGACTGTCTTCCTAAGGGTTATGGCTTGAGAAGTTTGCTGCTCAGGAAAGATAGTGGGCTTACTGAGATAGCAGTTGTCTTTTAATAGCCCTACTATTTGGGTGAGAATGATGCTACTCAGTTAAAAAAAAATCATTGAAAATCCCACCTCTCGGAAACAAACATTATTAAAATGTTTTCTCTTTGTGTGTGTGTGTGTGTGTGCGTGTGTGTGTGGAGATGAAGGTCTCGTTATGTTGCCCAGGCTGATTTCTAAGTCCTAGTCTCAAGCAATCTTCCCACCTCAGCCTCCAAAGTGCTGGGATTATAGGCGTGAGCTACTATGCCCAACCAGCTATTAAAGTTTTTGATTAATACTATTCTACATATTTCTCTACACATATATGCTCCTACAGATATACTCGATTTTACATGAATGAGTCATACTCTAAATGCTGTATCAAAACCTGCTTTTGGCACAAATGTTCTCAGGATCTCCTGAGGGCTGTGTCACAGGAAATAAAAAAAAGAAAGGAAAAAAAGAAAACCTTGCTTTCTCTCCCTCATCCATAAGCTTGTGTTTTGAATTTCCTGTGGAATAATTCAAGTAGATGTGTCCAGAAGTAAATTGCATATAACAATCTAGAACTAAAAAGAGAGGTGTGGTCTTGGGGTCACCATCAGAGCTGGTCACCAAAGCCTCAGGAGGTAGAGGATCCTAGCAGGCAAAGGGTGGAAGACAGAGAGGCAAGTGCCAACCACAAAGTCCCTGGAACACAAACAGTGATGGTGGGAAGGAGAAAAGCACAGCAATTCTTGGTCTTCAAGAGAGCAGTGGCCAACAGTGTAGATGGCCAACATTAGGTCAAATAAGATGAAGGCTTTAGATTTGGCAATAAAGTAGTAGCTAGTGGCCTGGAAAAGAGTGATTTTAGTCAAGTGGTAGTGTGGGAGCTAAACTGTAAAAGAGCTAAAGAGATAACGGAAGGAATCCACCCGCTCACACCACCACTACTCCACTCCCTCTTCATCACAGCTCTCAGACTCCAATGTGCATATGAATTACCTGGGCATAATGTTATCATGTAGATCTGATTTAGTAGGTCTGGGTGGGGCCTGAGGCTCTGAATTTCTTACCAGCTTCTTTGTGATATGTTTGCAGTTCAGCCCTGATAAGCTCACCTGGGGCTTTACCAAAGATACTCAAGTGTGGATGAAAATGAGTTCTTGGGGTCCTAGATGCACATCACAGAAACACTGAAAAGGAACACTAAGGAACTTCTCAGCTGCCTCATTCTTTGCTGTGTGTATGTGCCTCACTCATGAAAATCTCTATATTTGGGTCATTTTAAAGTTAACCTTTTTTTTTTTTTTTTTTTTTTTTTTTGAGTCTGAGTCTCACTCTATTGCCCAGGTTCACTGCAACCTCCACCTCCCAGGTTCAAGTGATTTTCCTGCCTCAGCCTCCTGAGTAGCTGGGATTAAAGGCATGTGTCACCACACTCAGCTAATTTTTGTATTTTTAGTAGAGAAGGGATTTCCCCATGTGATTCTCCCACCCTGGCATCCCAAAGTGCTAGGATTATAGGAGTGAGCCACTGTGCCTAGCCTAAAAGTTTCTTAAATCCTAAATGTATGAGACTTTTCTAGTTAACTTTTTGTTATTTTTCTACTTTAATTGCACTAGGTCCAAGAATACACTACTATTACAGTCCTTTAAAACTTGTTGAGATTTGGCCGGGCGGGGTGGCTCACGCCTATAATCCCAGCACTTTGGGAGGCTGAGGCAGGCAGATCACCTGAGGTTGGGAGTTTGAGACCAGCCTGACCAACATGGAGACACTCTATCTCTACAAAAAATACAACTTTAGCAGGGCGTGGTGGCTCATGCCTGTAATCCCAGCTACTTGGAAGGCTAAGGCAGGAGAATCGCTTGAACCCGGGAGACGGAGGTTGTGGTCAGCCGAGATCACACCATTGCACTCCAGCCTGGGCAACGAGAGCAAAACTTCGTCTCAAAAAAATAAAAAACTTGTTGAGATTTGCCTTATAGCTAAGTACATGGTCAATTTTTGTAAATGTTCCATGAATGCTTGAAGACAACATATTCTACAACTGTTGGGTGCAGTCTTATGTTTATTAGGTCAAATTTGTTAACCAGGTTGACAGGTCTTCATATTCTATTGATTACTAAAAGGAGATGTGTTAAAATCTCCAGTCTCTCTACCAGGAAAACTTCCTCACCTCAGTCCACCTTATTCACGATAAGCAAAATGTTACCTGGTCTTCGCAGACCCAGCCCTTACCCTAATGAAAGTGTCAACCTAAGAAGACTTCCTTGATCACCAACACCTCCCTCATACCTGGCACTCCTTCTCCCTCCTCTGAGCTCTTACAGCATTTGCTGTCTGTACAAACAATTTGACACTTACCTAATTTGTCTTCATCACAATTATTTGAGTTGATAATTTACTCCTGTCAGGTTTTAAATTCCACGTGGGTAAAGATTATCTTATTTTTCTTTTATAACAGTTTTATTGAAACATAATTATTGACATACTATAAAATTCACGCTTTAAAAGCATACAATTCAGTGGGAGACTATCTTATTTATTCTGGCATCGTCTATAGCTGTGGTTCCCAGTCTTGGGTGCACACTGGAATTACCAGAAGGGCTTTAAAAAATAACCTTCAGTCTGGGGAAAAAAAAAAAAATCCTTCAGTCTGGATCTCACCTCCAGAGGTTCTGGCTTAACTGGTTTGGGGTGTGGCCTGGGGGGATGGGACTTTTTAAAGCCCCTAGGATGATTTTAACTTGTAGCCGGGGTTGCCCTAGAGTGCTCTGTTCATAGCAGGCACCCAACAACTGTTTGTTGTAATCATCAATTAGCTTTAACTTCTAGAATCCAGTTAATTAACTCACTCAAGAGTGGACATCTGTCTCCCCAATAGCCCAACAGCTCTTACCACAGAATGGTCGGCTTATATCTGTCTCCCCAACGCAGCAGGAAAGTAACCCTATGAGACAAAAGCATGTAGAAAAGGTAAGTTCACTTGCAAAGATGTGCAGACTTCAGTAGGACTAGATCACGGAATAAGAAATACAACAGATATTAGACCGTGCGTGGTGGCTCACGCCTATAATCCCAGCACTTTGAGAGGCCGAGGCCAGTGGATCACGAGGTCCTAAGTTTTGAGACCAGCCTGGCCAATATGGTGAAACCCTGTCTCTACTAAAAAACAAAAATTAGCCGGGCGCGGTGGCGGGCGCCTGTAATCCCAGCTACTCGGGAGGCTGATGCAGGAGAATCGCTTGAACCCGGGAGGCAGAGGTCGCAGTGAGCCAAGGTCGCGCCCCTGCACTCTAGCCTGGGCAACAAAGCAAGACTCCGTCAGAAAGAAAGAGAAAGAAGGAGAGAAGGAGAGAAGGAGAGAAGGAAAGGAAGGAAGGGAGGAAGGGAGGAAGGGAGGGAGGGAGGGAGGGAAAGACAACAGATATTAAAGGAAAAAAATGTAAAGGAAAAATTACCACATTTACATTTGTCTTTTCAGCATGGATGACACTCTCACGTTGAAGAATGCATGTCACAAGAATTGTGTGTGACATATCCCCAAATTTCCACATTCAAAAGTCAGGGATAATACGGTTTTCATCCGGGAATCAGTAACTCATGGGAAAAGCTCAAGATGTCATTCATTTTGGAGACCAGATGTAAAGGAGTAGTATGGGTACTTTGTCTCAAGGTGGAAAGTGCCTTTCTTATGTTTTTTTCCTTCCCATGGGACTTGTTGCATACTCTTAAAATGGCGGCAGGGCAGACACGTTTGCTTGCACAGCTGTGAGCTGCATGCATAAAAGCAGGGATGGTTTTGGCCTAAGGCAGGGATGGTTTTGGTCTTATCCGTTATGGCATCCCCTTGTGGCACATGTTAGGTGTTCAAAAAATATTGGTGGAATGGATGTGATTACACTTCATGCCACAGTATATAAATATGATTTTAACTGGACAGGGAACTGCACAAGTTTCCCATATTGATCCTTTTTGCGATCTTAATTATGGTACTCTGAGCTGGGATACTGCCTAAACTGCCTGGGCTACAACAAACTCTAAAGGGCTTTTACTTTCACGTCCACAGTGGTTGAGGGTTCGCGTTCTGTGAATGCTGGAACCTCACGCGAGTGGCTGAGTAGCGAGGATGGTCACTCCCGGATAAATGAATACAGGATTCTCGCGGCTGGGAGCGGTCGCCCGGCGAGGTCGGTCATCCTGCCTGTCCGGTAACACCACGAAACACCTGCCACTGATACCTCCCCACCAGCTCCCGAGGGTTCGCGCCGGCATCCCGAGCCGCACCCCCTGTTCCGCCGCAGCCGGATTCCCTCCAGGGCGGGTTACGCCCCTAGGCGCAAAACAGAACCACTTCGCATCAAGAAGACAAAGTATAACCAGTCACACCAAAAAGAGGCAGCATTATTTAGACAGCCGGCTACTCCCCCAGAGACTCCACCCAGTCCCCTGGGCCCGGCGTTCAGCGCGCCGACGGTGCCCGGCTCCAGGAGCTCCAGCTCCCTCCACGTGTCCTGTCTTCCCAGCAGCCTCCTCTGCCGCCTCTGGAGGAAAATCTCCTGACAACTCGCGGTCTGCGGACTACGACTCCCAGGAGGCGCCGCGCCGCGGCTCTCCCCGCCCCCTTTCCGGGACGCGCAGGCGCCCTGGGCTCCGTCTACCAGCCTGGCTGGCGACGCCTGGATGCGGTTTCTTCCGGGATTTGTAGTTTTTCTGGAGTTACCCGGGCCGTCTGTCAAAGGGACAAAAACTACAAGTCTCGGCTGCCCCAGCGCTGCGAGCTTGGTCACGTGGCGGGGGCCGACCGGGCGTGCGTGCCGCCGTTGATCCGGTGCTGCAGTGAGGAGGTGGTTCTTGCCCGTGTTGTGTGTGTGTGTGAGTGAGAGAGCGAGTGAGTGAGTGAGTGAGTGTGTGTGTGGGGGGACTCGGCTTGTTGTTGTCGGTGACTTCCCCCTCCCCTTCACCCCTTCCCCTCCCCGCCGCCGCTGCAGTGGCCGCTCCCTGGGCTGTAGGAAATGAGCGATAACGATGACATCGAGGTGGAGAGCGACGTGAGTCCTGGGGCTTCTTCCTTCCCGTGCGGGTTGTCAGGCGGGGACAGCGGCCGGGGCTCTCAGCGGGGCGACGGCGGGAGGGGGCCGGGCCGCCGCCGCCTCCTTCCCCTTCCCCTTTCCCTCGGGGCCAGGACTGCCTCCGTCGCGTTCCCGGCTCGCTCCCCTCCGGCTCCTGGCCGGAGCGGCCTCCTGGGACTGGAGGTGGGGGGAAGACACGCGGCTTCTGGGACTCCCACCTTCTCCCGTGGGGGAGGGTGCTGCGGCCTCCCGCTCCCACCTTCCCGGGCTCAGGATCCGGGGGACAAGGATGGGGGGCGCCCGGGATCCCATTGTCCGGATCCAGGGGAAGGGGACGGCGTTCAGGACCTGCCCCTTCGGAACGCGATCCTCTCCTCCCGTGACCCGCGGATCCTGGGGGGCGAGGAAGGGCGGAGAGGGGTTGGGGGTGCCTAGATGCCCGAGCTGGGTCTGCAGGGAGGAGACAGTGCTCGGGACCCCTCTGGCCCGGGTCGGATCCCGGAAGGAGGGGCGGCGCTCGGGACCCCTCTATCCCGCTACCGGATCCCGCCGAGGGTGGAAGGGTGGGGGCAAGGGGTGGGGAGGGAGGAAGGGGTGTCGGGCTGACTCCCCACCCTCCGCTTCCTCTGCCGCCGGCATTTTCTTTCTTATTATTGAATGTTAAGTGTAAAAATAACTTCTATATTTTCTATTTTTTTTTCTCTCCTATTCCAGGAAGAGCAACCGAGGTTTCAATCTGCGGTACGTCTCCTACTCTCCATTTCATTTTTATTTCCGTTCAGTTCTATTCCTTTTTGGGGTCAGAGAGAAAAAGAGATCGTACTGTTACTTTTAATATTGTAGTAAATCACTAATGTTAACCACTAAGGTGAGGTGGGGCCTGGTTCTGGAGGGTGGGGGAGTTGCAAATCCTATCATTCTAGATTCTCAGGTGATAAGTTCAGTAAGAGGAGCTGTATGCAAAGAATTGAATTGTTCTGTAGTTTTCAAATAGGGGATCCAGCTGCCGCTATGTAAGTGGAAATGAGAAATGCAGCATTCTGAAGTCAGTGGTAGTATTATTTCAGGGCAAAGTGGTCAGAAGATTTATTTAGGAACAAGTAGATTTTAAACCATATCTGTATAATTATGTGAAGCTGAAGCCACATGCAATAATCGCCTTTAACCAAGTCATGTGACTGCTATAGACCTGTAGAATCTAGCACAATGTGGTATTCTAACACAAAAATTGGAAATGTAGAGGAGCCAAACGTTGCATCATCAAAGTGTCACATAAAGTTATTATGGTCTGATTCTCTGTATTTGAAGAAGAGGTATAAAGAAAATTAAAAAATAGCTGAAGAAAAGTGGCATTGCAGGAAGAGCTTTGCTGAAAGGTGATGGATGAGACCATATAATGTTATCAATAATTTCTTAGGGTTTTGATATTAATGTTCCCAGTAGATGGTTCTGTGGATTTAGATATGCACTAATTTCATGTCTTTGGAGTCTGAGACAGTAATATGGGTTTTTCATGAATAGATTAGAGGGGAAAAAAAGAAAACATATAGAATAAATCAGAATCAGAGGGGAAGAGAAATAAGTATATCAGAGTTCTAATATTTGAAATTGGGAACAGTAGGAAGTGTATAGAATGGGGGTAAAAAATTTGAATGCCCATGAGGGCCATAAAGAATAAAGAAAGAAGAGGTGAGGACTTGGGTACTGGAGAGCAATGCCTCTCCTAAAAAGTCAGCCACTACTGAATTCCAGTGGTTTGTTATGTAGGAGTGAAGGGTCAGTATTGCCAGATCTTCCTATTTTTTAATTTATTTTATTTTATTTATTTATTTTTGAGATAGAGTCTCGCTCTGTCACCAGGCTGGAGTGCAATGGTGCTGTCTCGGCTCACTGCAACCTCCGCCTCCTGGGTTCAAGCGATTCTTCTGCCTCAGCCTCCTGAGTAGCTGGGACTACAGGCGCACACCCTCACATCCAGCTAATTTTTGTATTTTTAGTAGAGATGGGGTTTCACCTTGTTGGCCAGGCTGGTCTTGATCTCTTGACCTCGTGATCCGCCCACCTCGGCCTCCCAAAGTGCTGGAATTACAGGCGTGAGCCACCGCGCCCAGCTGATCTTCCTATTTTTTAAGAAAGATTAGAAATCCAAAGCGTTATGTTATTTTTCTGATTTTTAAAATGATGTGTGGAACAACTGTTTGGGCTTGTTAGAATTTGCAGGATGTCACTTTGATACCTCTGGTATAAGAACCTAATAACCACAGGATAAAGGCAAGCCATCTCAGTTGTACCTGCTCTTCATTAGAGCAAGCAAAGATTATGCAGGTTGTCTAAGCAAATAGGCATTAAGAAAACTTATTTATTGAGAGCTGGTATTTTCTTAAAATCCGGGGATGTAGTTGTTCCAGAAATCTTAAAAATTATCCCTGGGTAATAGTCATTAAAGATAATTTATTTTGTTTTATTTATCCTTGAAGTATTCTCATATACTTATGCATATATTTGAAAATTGAATTCGTTTTTTTCGTTTACTTTTATCCTTCATGTTTGGGGCCTAGTCTGTTGAAAACTTTTTTTTTCCTGCAAGTCTCCAGTTGTAAAATCTGTGCCAGGGCTTGATCAGAGACAGAGGGTAAGGATCGTTAGGCTTCCTTTGCAGAATTATCCTTTGAATTGGAATTATACTGAATCCTAGTAAGAGAAAGTTTTTTTTTTTTTTTTTTTTTTTTTTTTTGGTGAAATTTTGGCTCACAGTTCTTGAAAGCGTTCTGCTTTTCAAAATATTCGTCCACATGATTGTTGATGTAAATTTGTTTATTAAATTATTACAATGTTTCTGCTTTCCTGGAATGCTAATCTCACTGTTTTGTCTAGATGTTTTTAGTTTGCTATTAAGGTGCCTAGGGTTTTTCCTTTTGATTTTCGGAGTAGGCAAGGGAAGTTGGTTTGACACTTTGTTTTTAATTTAACACATCTATTTGTTGAGATTTCTAAGTATTACTCTGCACAATATAATTACAACAGCATGGAGAGAAAAAGCAGATGTGTTTTAGACAAATTTTATAGTGTATCAAACAACTATCGTGAATGTGTAGGGTAAAAAGGATTCCATTTTTTCCCCTCTGTGAATGCATCTGCTTACTTCTTAATATTTAATATAGATAATAAATATATTTTTTAAAATTTAAGAGGGAGCTATTCTTAAGTTTTGCCTTAAAAAAAGGTATGGACTGTGAACAACCAAATACTTAGGTATTTAGGACTACAGAAGAAGTTGAAAAAGTTATTTGAAAAATGCTCTGTGGATCCTAATATAAAAACATTCATGTATGTTTTATAATGTCACTACTACAATATCTAGGCCTTACTACATGAAAAATGTAAGATACTGAGAACAGAGTTAGGAAGTTAGGCTAACTCTAACAGAAAGTGAAACTGATTTGGCAAATATTTTTTTCTATTGCTTCAGTACAAACGGAAAACAGCTTCTCCAATGACCAGTAAGCTTTGTTAAAGGAAGTAACCCCAAAGAGTATTCTTATTACTAAATTCAGTACATCGCAAAATCCCACTGATGTTATCTTATTTTTATTATATTTTGGAGGGAAGAGGTTGCATTTTAAAGATAAATTTCTGGGACAGGTATATTCTATTGCAAGGGCTTCCTTTTGCTTTCTTTCTGTTTGGGAAATTTCTTTAGGAAAGAGTGAAAGTATACAAGAAATGTATGGGTTAGTGTGTTGGTCAGGAAATGCAAGTTTTTTTCCAGTGACCATGCCTGATGGTACCTGAGTGAGTTGCAGATGCAGTATGCCTATTAGGGGTTTGAAAACAGATTTGTGCAATTCTGCTTCTGGACCTTTCTGGTATGAAATATTTTTAACTTCTCAGAGCTCTTTGCTTCTTTAGGAATATTCAGAAGAGAACAAGCTTGGTAGCATGAGATTGGAATTCACTCAGGAAACTGCTGTCTTGTTTTACCTGCAGTCAGTTGCATGACAGAAGTGCTGCACGATGCATGTACAAAAGTACTCTGCTTAGAGTGTTGACAGTGATAACAGAAATGCCAGAGTGAGTTCCTAAATGTGCCTGTGTTAGAGTAAAAGTTGTTCTTATGTCTAAAATAATTTTTCCAAGATGCCAGTAGTAGTGAAATCGTTGGTCAAAGAATTCAGCTTGGTTTTTAATTAAAATTTCCTGACTAAGGCATCCTTCTCTGAAATGGCTATGGTGTGAGGCCCTGTTTGAATAACATTTGCCAGTTCTTTTAGGCACCAAATGAAAAAAGTTTGAAAACAAATACCTACATTAGATAGTGTTGGAAATGTATACCAGGCAATCAGCTACAAGCAGGACAGATACTGGAAAATTGAAATAGATGTCTTTTAGGGAGCTTGGTGAGTTTATCTCATCCTACCTGCCCATTATTTTATGTTATAATTTTGGGGTTGATTAAAATGAGTATTTTAAGTTGTTTAGAAATTGAGCTTTATCTTATCTTGTTCTTATCTATCAGAAGTAAAAAATAGATCTTTTCGGATGAGATTTTTGGGTCTGTGTATTCTCAAGTGTCCTTAGTCTCTAATAAGAATAGCTTGATAAGAATCATAAGCAACACAAGCTTCCCTCTAAAATACAACCTTCACATTTTGTAAAGGTAGTAAATATTTAGTGGGCAACGAATTGCCTATGTGCTGAGAATTTTCTGTATTAGAATTAAGATGATTCCCCTTATAGGTGGGGTTATCTGTCAGGTAGCCTGCAAGACATGGCATTGTTCTGGAGAACCTTGTGCATCCTGGAATAATGAAGCATTTATTTCCACATGCTATTTGTCTAGAACTTGGAGGATATAAGCTTACTGACTGATGTGATGCCTTGAACAAAGATGCAGTCTCTGTGCAGTAAGTTGGAAGGAAATCATTTTAAGAAATTTCCCTCAATTTTGAACAGACCTCCTTAGCCTAGATGACTTCCTGCCAACGTAGAAACTTCTTGGCTAACAAAATAATGTTTGCCTTCAACATCTAACAACACAAGATACATGTGCTTGGTAGTGTCAAAAATGGACAAATTGTAGGTGAAGATTTTTATTCTGGCTACCAGTGTGGAAAGTTGGGTAGAAATATAACTGAAAGGCTGAATAAAAACCTTGGCAGAGATGTCAAAGCTGGAAGTGATTTGGTGCGGGAGTTTCTGTTGAGCATCTGTGGACCACTGCATAGCCCCTTAGTATTTCTGTTAGGGATGCCCTGGAGGAAGGGTTTCCTGGCAGAAATCCAGACGTACAAATTCAGTGTACTAGAAGAGTGGGCAGTGTCCAGCCACTGTTCCCATAGGATGTATAGGGGAGATGTTTGGGAGCCTGCTGTACCGTCCAAGAATACCTCTGTTGTCTCCTAGAATAGGGCCTAATTAATTCCACAAGGGGGCTTTCCGTACCATTCGTTTTCATTATTGAACATTATTCTCAGTACAGGCTCATCAGAGTAGAGTTTTATTTGTTCAAGACAATTGTTTGGCCCTGTTTTTTAAAGCCAGTTTTGCATTTGTGGGAGGTTATTAGATGCCTTACAGTGGGAGTCTTCCCCCAGGTTTTCTTCTTCAACTCTGAAATCATGGCCCTCTCAGAAAGGGTTGCCAGCAAGCAAAGACAGTTAACAAGGCAGTGATAAAGCCTGCAAACTGGTCCTCCAATGGGGGTGGGGATGAGGCGCGGGCAGTGTTATCGGGCTGGGTGGATCTGTGGTTTGGAAATACTTCCCACAGAGAATTCTCAGCCTTGTGTAAAGGTTTTTACGTTTTTCATGTGCTCTTTCAAAACATTAGTGATAACATTTAATTCAGAGTTGCCTGGAATTAGGCTTGTTAGCTGTGCATGTTTTTAACTTGTTTTTTCAAATCAATCTTGGGGAAGAGAAAAATACATCCTTGCCATTATCTCTGAGAGATTTAAAATTGACTCCAGTAGTAGCTCAGGGATGGACATGGCAGCAGGGATTGGTCTAAGATTCCACTCTTCTGCTAGTTAAATTGGGCCTGGAACCACTACAGAAATTCCATCCACTACTTTGAGAACAACAGTCCCCAGCCTAGGCTTTCTACCAGGCAGTGGACCGCTGCCTTTCCTTGTTGAGCCAACTTCTCAAACTTGGCCGGCTCCCCAGATGAGAAGCCAAGATTTCTGCTCATGATCTACAGCCAAGTTCACTTACAATCCTCTAACCGAGAGACTTGTCCATTTGAGTCCTTTCAGAGCTCAGTGAATGGGAGGGGGTAGTGCACTGTGTGGATGATTTTGATGTTAGATTATACTTAGCTCCACCCCTTTAGTGCAGGTCCACGTGAAACCAAGTGCAACTGCATTCTAGCTGTTTGAGATTTGCATGGCGCTCCCAGAAAGAAAACAGACAATTAGAATTTTATTTGTATCAACAGTAGGGATTGTGGGTAATTCTGGTGCACAGCTCTTACCTGGGAGGAGGGCCAAGAATCGGGGTGATTTAGTAGACAGGAGTATCTTGGGCTGCTCTGGAGACCAAAGATGGGCGATTAATTTGCATGTAAATAAACCACCTTAGGTAGTATATAGCAAACAGGAGCGGCAGACACATGCCGAATGTTGTCTCTTGGCCTTTAAGCTCCTTAGGTATAGTCCCAGCCCAACTAATCTTTGTGTAGATGATCAGAGGGAACAACAGTAAGTTCAAAAGGACTAGATACTTAAATAGGTTTAATTCTGTTGAGCTATTTCATGCTATTGTTAGAAGGCATCTATAATTTTGCTCTAAAGTTGTATGATACAGAGTACCTGCCTCTAGCCTCAGATTACCTGGTGTTCCAAGCTTGACCGTCCTCTCAGCTTCTCCATAATATTTCATATGTCACTATAGTTCAGTAAACATTCATTTTACAGTGAAACCAGACTTAACAAGATTAGGACAACTTTAGAAGTGCTCCAGGCATCTGCCCCCAAAAGAGAGAGATGCTGTGGAGAACCATGGTTGTCATCGGAACCTCATGTCCAGTTCAGTAGAGCTGTAGGAGAGGTGCATGCTTAAGAGACCAGGAAGTACTCAGATGACCACAGGTGCTCCCAGCCTCCTCTTCCTCTGTAATGACTAGGACTTTAGGATTAAATAACAGGAGAATTTCAAGTCCTTTCATTCTCACAACTCTTGATAGAATTTTGTCTGTACATCTTCTCTAGTACAAGGATTCATGTGAGGCAGCATTATTCTTGTGCTAAGCCAAGTTACTTACTCTTGTTCCATTTTTTGAATTTCTGGTCCCCTGTGTGTGTAGATTTAAGCTACCTGAACTTCCCATATACAGACTTGGTCTCTAGGTTAGCTCAATGCAACCATGTGCATTCAAGGTGAATGTTCAGAGTATAATTTCCATAATTCTCAGTGTAGGTGTGATGAAGTTCTTCTTGCTTTGGGTTTGTGTTCCTTTTGGAGGGGATACCCCTCTGATGGGGGCCTGCTGAAGTACGCTTACCATGCTCTCCAGCACTGTCTCTTCTGCCTGAAACCAGAGCATTTTGCGATTCCTGATTTGGTGTTGGCAGTTTTGGTCCGTCTCCAGTTGACTGTTCTTTGTGATTACAAGTAGGCTAAGACTTTGACTTGGATATTTAGATACTGCCAAAGTAGCCTGACCTGCCACAGGTGCCTGAGGGAATTTATTCTGAGTATGTGGTGTCAGAAAGTGTGCCCTCTAAGAACTGCCTGTCTGGCACTGCCTGTGTGCGGGAAAGCCCTTGGCAGGATAGCACCTTGGATCTACTTTTAAAAAACAGGAACTCAGAATTCAGTTGTCATCTTATCAGCTCTGTCATAATGATCTCAGATTCATGCATCTAGATTTTATAGGGGTTTTAGTTTCTATTATATGATTTGATGAGAAAGTCTTAAACTAGTGCCTTTTACTGGGCTTGGGGCTCACGGTGATGGTTTCACATGAAAGAAGCACCAGTGACTTAACTCTTTTTTCCCCTGGACACCCATCTGGGGAATCTCTTACAGTGGAGGTGATCACATCTTAAGAAGGGGCCACTGGAGCTTTCTGTAGTCACTTCCTAACCACAGACTGGTGGCTCTTCTGTCACATAAGCAAGTTGGAGGGGGGACCACTGATGTTACAGGAGAGTCACACTTTGTTCCCCTGAATAACTTTTATTTTACTTATGCATGAGCTGGATGCATCGAGCTACTTTGGATGTTCCTGTCGCAAGCCTTGCTCACCCCTTTCTCCCCCTTTAGCAGAGCCTAATTCTGGAGACTCCTAACTGCCCACCTCGAGAAATCCTTCCCAGTCCACTCGCCAGGGACAGTGCTGACAGCGTGTACTTCCAGGCTATACCCCACCCACCTTGTACCAAGCAAAAGGAGTGACATTCCTAATGTGTTCTTTCTCCTATTCTTCTAGGCTGACAAACGGGCTCATCATAATGCACTGGAACGAAAACGTAGGGACCACATCAAAGACAGCTTTCACAGTTTGCGGGACTCAGTCCCATCACTCCAAGGAGAGAAGGTGAGTTTCTTGAGGAAGCTGAGTAACTGGCCACTACTAGCTTTTAACTTGTTGCGGAGCTTAGGAGAGCACTCACCTATTGGGAAGGAAATGTAGTCAGAGATATTCAGGTAGCATGGTTGCCTTATTTTTTGACTGTTTGGAGGATCACCGCACGCCTTACCTACTCCAGTTTATCCTTAACAAAATACGTTAGATATAATAGAGCTATTTGTAAGATATTGGTAGGAGTCATCTTTCTAAATTTGTATTATTTGTAATAAATTCAAGAAATTATAACTATATACTGTAGTGTAAAGGGTGGCCCAGGGTTCATTTGGGATAACAGTAAAGATTCCAGAGGTGGTTAATACCCTAGACCTCCCTGAGAATTTCTTTCCTGTGGTTCAAGGTTAATACTTACTGTAAATGAGCACTTGCAGAAATGCATGTAATGTATGTTAAAAGCAGCCTGGGCACCATTGATTTTCTAGCCCCAATAATTGTTATTTCCAAGGCGTATAAAGAGCATTTTAAACTGTGGGACAAAAGACTTGAGTGAAGAGACATGTTCGTGTGAAATAGAAAAAAATAACCGTTCTTCCCCACTCCCTTCTGGAACCTAGCGTTTTCCCTGGAGGGCTAGGCACCAGCTGTTTCTACATTTTAAAAACAAAATTAGAAGCTTTGAGTAAAAGCCTATGGGTTAGGGTCACTCCCTGGAATTTGGAGAAAAATCTGCACAGCTAGTTCCATCCTTGACAGAGAGTGTAGTTGTCTGCAGCAATTCAGTGGAATAACTGGCAAGCTGGGAAGAGGACCTATGTTTTTGCTTTAGTGATCCAGTGTTTTATAAAGAAGCAACTATTGTGTTAAGAACAATTTTTGCTTTTGAGTGCACTTTGATTTAGTTCTGTGGTGGGGGTCCTGGATTTGTTTGGCTATCCAAGATCAAATTTGGAACCCTTCTGCTTTCATTTTTTATATTGTCACTCTGGTGAGTTATATGCTCTATCCTTTATCTAAGGTGTGGCTCTCCATGTGGCGGAAACATGGAGAAGATCTGACCTTTATAAAGAACAAAACAGGCCATGTGCATACCTAGTATTGCAAAACCAGAATTTGTCATGGGTTAAGCGTACTAAGTGTGGACTTGATTTAATGACCTTAAACCAAAGTACTTACCTGGAATAACAACCTTCCTGAGTACAACACTAAGTACCACAGAAATCTTTATGACTAGAGACAGACTCACCCCTTTAGTCAAAGTAAACACATGCCAAAGATTATCTCTTAGGCTTCTTTGACCTGTTGACAGTTGGTGCATATTCCTGTACCATAGTATCCATTAAAATTGCTTTGGTAAACTATATGGACAAGAGCTGCCTTCTCCTAAGTCTCACATCTAACCAGGAGTGGCACTGGGGCAATGTTTCTCGGGGTGAATTGTGGACCACCCACATCAGATTCACTACTAAATCAGCCTTTCTGGAGGGAAGCCTGGGAATCTGTGTTTATAACAAGCAGTCAGATGATTCTTAGGCATTCTTAAGTTTGAATACATTGGGAGAGGTGGGTCATAGGATCACAACTATACCTTTTCCTTATCCAGCCTGTTTTACAATGCCATAACATTCTTCCTTAACTCCTTATAATTACATTATTCTAAATCATATTTTCTCCTTTCTTTCTTCAAGGAAGTTGAAGGTTTGAATTTGGTAGTCTTACAGAGGGAATAATTTGTCCTTTGTTGTGGCTCATTTATTTACTCATTGATGCCATTCAACACATATTTACTGAGGGTCTACTACCTGCCAGGTACTATTCTAGATACTGGGAATACAGCAGTAAACAAAACAGACAATAACAGGAGCTCTTGCTCTGATGAGGAAATGATAAAAAAAGAAGTAAGAATTAAAAATATATGTATTATGTCAGGTAAGTACCATGGAGAAAAACAGGGAAGAAGAGTTGCAATTTTAATTATGGCAGAGAAGAAGAGTGTTGCTGGCAAAGCTTTGAACAAAGTGAAGCAAAGAATAGTGCATCTGTCTGGTAATGAGCATTCCAGGCAGAGGAAAGGCAAGTGTGGTAGCACTGAGACAGGAACCTGTAAGCATTCCTGGGCCAGGCAGGGAAAAGAGAGAGGCCAGAGTAGCTAGAGTGGAATGAGTGAAGGGATGGTGGCAGGAGATGCTGGCAGAAAAGTAGCAGGACTAGGAGAGAGGAGTGGTCCAGGGGAACCAGATTCTAGAGCCAGTCAGCACAACCCCAGTTTGAGAATTTACTAGATACCATTCTAATTTCCGAATCCTCCTATGCTGTGTTACAATCCAAATATGTCCTACTGACAGTGAATGAAGGAAATGTCTATAAACTCTCAACCTCTTCCTCTTTAAAAAGCAAGCTGCCAGCACTGTTTCATAGGTGCCGTAAGTCTAACAGAATAATTTGGTCCCTCAGACTTATGAGTTGTGACTAAACGTGGCGTTTTTTAAAATGTGGTATTTGAACCAAAGGAAATGGGCTCATTCTTAGATTGTGGTAATTAAGGTTATGACATTATGTAAATAATCATGAGATGATTATTTTACCATGTGAATTTTGGGAAACTTAGATTCTTAAAGGGAAATTTAGGTCTCTCTGTGTTCCAGTCTCCTTTGACTTAAACATCTTTATGTTCCAGCTGACTTCTTCCTTAGCATTTGGATTATCTGTCATATGTGTAAGCCTTTTGTTTTTTAAAGAGAAAGCAATATATTAATTGAATTGGATCCTAACCAAGAATAAGCGATACTTGTTTAAAAAAGAAAGAAGGCTTTAAATGTGGGACCCAAACTCTATTTACCCTTTGTTTTCTGTATTTCTACTATAAATTAAACATTTAAAAAAATGGTTGGCCGGGCGTGGTGGCTGATGCCTGTAATACCAGCACTTTGGGAGACTGAGGCAGGTGGATCACTTGAACCCGGGAGTTTGAGACCAACCTGGGCAACATGGCAAAACCATGTCTCTACAAAAAATACAAAAATTAGTCGGGTGTGGTGGTGCTTACCTGTAGTCCTGGCTACCTGGGAGGCTGTGGTGGGAGGATCACTTGAGTCTGGGAGGTCCTGGCTGCAGTGAGCCGTGATGGCACCACTCCAGCCTGGGCGACAGAGTGAGACCCTGTCTCAAAAAAATAAGAAAAATTAAAAAAAGAATTACTTTTTTCTTGAGGAAAAAAACCAGTAATAATTGACACTGTATTGCAATGTAAAATTAAATCCACACAGCAGTTGTATAAGGTATGGTACTGTTATTAGACAGCTATTACTGCTGTTGCTCCTGTCAGTGTTATTAACAGGCTCAAGATCATTATCCCATCTGTAGCAGGACAGGGGCTAGAACTCAGGATTGCCAATTAATTGCCAAGTTCCATCTTTTTCCTGTACCATATGGGTAAACAGTTTAAGGATATTTAAAAAAAATCTTGGTTAAATACTTATATCTTGTCATTGTCCTGGGAGCTTCCCCTGGATAGGCCTGTTAATCTTGGCAGTGTATCATACCACGGCTACTATAAAAATACTCTCCTCTGAGGTGGCATATGTAGGTAACACTGAAGTGCGGGGTATTAAGGATCATTTAAAGTCTATAATTTCTTTCTGAGTTCACATAGTTGCTCTGAGCCTAAGAAAATAGACCATTACAGTTCGTGGTTCATTTGGGTTTTGCCATAGGTCCCAGAGTTAACAAGTAGACCCTCGAACTCTATTGTTTGAGTCTTTTGTGTTCCTTGCAGTTTCTCAACTGTACATGGAGCCCACTGGGAACAATAGGATGGAATTAGAACCGTCAGCCAGCCAACCAGAGTAATGGAGTGAGGGCAAGATCAACTGTCAACTGTGGCCCCATTTTTTTTTTTCTTTTACAGAGATGTTACTTTTACAGAAAGTATTAGTTAAGTGTCCTTGCTTGGGTACTAGGGAGTGTTACACAATGGTTCACTGGCACTAAGCTCACCGTATTTATGTTGCGGAGCAAGACCTGATAGCCAGCCCATCATTTTGCCTTTACATGGGAGTATAATTCTGTCCGCCATCTCGTAAGCCCCAGTACCTGAGCCAGAATGATTGTAACCAATCACACTGTCTCTTTATCATGGATGGCTTTAGCAGTAGGTTATTTTCATCATTGCCATTTGTAGCTCTACAGTGGTTTATAGTAATCTCTCATCTTTTAAGTCTCTCCCTCAGTGCCTGTTGTTATCAAACTCATTGCTCTCTCAGGCTGTTGAGCTCTGCATTTCTCCCTTATGGGGAGAGCTGTGTTGAAGAGAGAGAATATAACTTAAAATGAAAATAAACAGAATTTCTTGATTTCGAGGTGAGAATTTGAGGGCACTGCCTTTTTCAGTTCCCATCAGAGATTCTGGCTCATAGTAGGTTCTCAGTAAATTGTGGTGGTGAAGAGAGCCACAGGAAACAGCACACTTGCTCAGCCATTAAAGAAAACAGCAACAGTCAACATTATATGCTTAACTATATAAGTGAGACCCTGTGAGTGCTATAGAGGTTCAAACACATAATAGATGGTGTCTACCCTTGAGGGTCTTGCTCTCTTGTTGGGAAAGAGGGTTACACCTAACAATTAACAATAGATAACATGCTGAGCATCAGATAAGAGCTTTACATTGAGTTAATCTCTGTTTCATTTCCATTAAAGTCTGGTTTTCTTAACAGGTAGATGTTGAAACCAAATATTAATAGTTCCTTTATGGCAGGGAACATGGTTCTTAAGGAAAAAGGCTCTCATAGCATTTATACTTTTATGTGCACACATTTATATATTATACTTAATATATGTGGTTTTACATATATTTGTGTGATTATTTAATGACTGTCTGCTGCTACTACACTATAGTAAGTACCATGAAGGCAAGGAAAATGTCTCCTTTTGGTTATATTCCTTCCCTCAGTGCCTGCACATAGTAGGGAGCATAGTGAATGTTTATTAACTGAGGGGAGGAATCCCCCATCAACCTGGCCACATTATTTTGAGAGATGGCTCATTCCTGTTGATGGTTTTAAAGCTGACAGTTCATTTGGTAACCTGTGTCTATAGCATATCTGAGCTGCTGGAGGGATTGTCTTTTACATGAAATGTTAACCACAGTCCTATCCACTTCTCATTACTCATTAAGGTTATATTAGCTGGCCAGACTCCGACTTGGGCAATTATCTTTTTAAAGTTTCTACATCTTAAATTGTTGCCCATAGTTGCCCATGTCTCCCTTAGGCTCCAGGCTCAGCAATTGTAAATGCATTTAATTTCTTATAAATTATTTGTGTGCTGCTGAAAACCTCCAAGGGCTTTTCATTGCCCATTTAGGTAAGGACTGGTATTCCATGTTCTGTAAATAAGGTACCCAGCTTGCCCACCTGCTTTTTCACCACCTTCCTGCCGTTAACCTTCCAGTTACTGTACACCCTTGAATTAGTCCGTTTTCTTGCTGCTGATAAAGACATAGACTGGGCAATTTACAAAAGAAGGAGGTTTAATGGACTTACAGTTCCAAGTGGCTGGAAGGAAGCCTCACAATTGTAGTGGAAGGCAAGGAGGAGCAAGTTATGTCTTGCATGGATGGCAGCAGGCAAAGAGAGAGAACTTGTGCAGGGAAACTTGTTTTTAAAACCATCAGATCTTGCAAGACTTACTCACTATCATGAGAACTGCATGGGAGAGACCTGCCCCCATGATTCAGTTACCTCCCACCGAGTTCCTTCCACGACACATGGAAATTGCGGGAGTTACAATTCAAGATGAGATTTGGGTGGAGACACAGCCAAACTATATTATTCCGCCCCGGCCCCTCCCAAATCTCATGTCCTCACATTTCAAAACCAATCGTGCCTTGCCAACAGTCCCCCAAAGTCTTAACTCATTTCAGCATTAACTAAGAAGTCCACAGTGCAATGTCTCTTCTGGGACAAGACAAGTCCTTTCTGCCTATGAGCCTGTAAAATCAAAAGCAAGTTAGTTACTTCGTAGATAGAATGGGAGTACAGGCATTGGATAAATACAGCCATTCCAAATGGGAGAAATTGGTCAAAAAGGGGGCTACAGGACTCATGCAAGTCCGAAATCTAGCAGGGCTGTCAAATCTAAAAGCTCTGTAATGATCTTTGACTCCATGTCTCACATAGAGGTCATGCTGATACAGGAAGTGGGTTTCCTTGGTCTTGCGTAGCTCTACCCCTGTGGCTTTGCAAGGTACAGCCCCCTTCTTGGCTGCTTTCACAGGCTGGCATTGAGTGTCTGTAGCTTTTCTAGGTGCACAGTGCAAGCTGTCAGTGTATCTACCATTTTGAGGTCTGCAGGATGGTGGCACTCTTCTCACAGCTCCACTAGAGAGTACCCCAGTAGAGACTCTATGTGGGGGCTCTGACCCCACATTTCCTGTCTGCAATGCCCTAGCAGAGGTTCTCCATGAGGGCCCTATCCCTGCAGCAAACTTCTTCCTGGACATACAGGTGTTTCCATACTCCATCCTCTGAAATCTAGGCAGAGGTTCCCAAACCCCAATTCTTGACTTCTGTGCACTCCCAGGCTCAGTACCATGTGGAAGCTGCCAAGGCTTGGGGCTTGCACCCTCTGAAGCCACAACCTGAGCTCTAAATTGGGCCCTTTCAGCCACGACTGGAGTGGCCGGGATGCAGGGCACCAAGTCCCAGGGCTGCGCACAATATGTGGACCCTGGGCCCAGCCCACAAGACCAGTTTTTCCTCCTAGGCCTCTGGGCCTGTGATGGGAGCAGCTGCTGTGAAGATATCTGATATGCCCTGGAGACATTTTCCCCATTGTCTTGGGGATTAACATTCGGCTCCTCATTACTTATGTAAATCTCTGCAGCTGGCTTGATTTTCTTCTCAGAACATGGGATTTTCTTTTCTATCACATTGTCAGGCTGCAAATTTTCCAAACTTTTATGCTCTATTTCCCTTATAAAACTGAATGCCTTTTACAGCAACCAAGTAACCTCTTGAATGCTTTGCTGCTTAGAAATTTCTTCCTCCAGATACCCTAACTCATCCCTCTGAAGTTCAAAGTTCCACATATCTCTAGGATAGGGGCAAAATGCTGCCAGTCTCTTTGCTAAAACATAACAGGAGTGACCTTGGCTCTAGTTCTCAACAAGTTCCTCATCTCCATCTGAGACCACCTCAGCCTGGACTTCATTGTCCATATCATTATCAGCATTTTGGGCAAAGCCATTCAACAAGGTCCCTAGGAAGTTCAGAACTTTCCCACATTTTTCTGTCTTCTGAGCCCTTCAAGTTGTTCTAACCTCCAGCTGTTACCCAGTTCCAAAGTTGCTTCCACATTTTCAAGTATCTTTTCAGCAGTGCCCTACTCTACTGGTACCAATTTACTGTATTTAGTCTATTTTCATGCTGCTGTTAAAGACATACCTGAGACTGGGCAATTTACAAAAGAAAGATTTAATGACTTACAGTTTCATATGGCTGAGGAGGCCTCACAATCATGGTGGAAGGCAAGGAGAAGCAAGTCACGTTTTACATGCATGGCAGCAGGCAAAGAGAGCTTGTGCAGGGAAACTCCCATTTTTAAAACCATCAGATCTCACGAAATTTATTCACTATCACCAGAACAACATGGGAAAGACCAACCCCCATGATTCAGTTGCCTCTCACCAGGTTCCTCCCACAACACATGGGAATTGTGGGAGTTAAATTCAAGATGAGATTTGGGTAGGGACACAGCCAAACCATTTCAACTACTCTTCTGTTTGCTCAGGAATTTCATTCTCAGCTAATCTGAGTTCTTTGCTTTTCTCAAGGTCCAACCCCAGCCACACTGCCCAGGTGACTTGGGGGTTCCATATTGATGAGCCCTGCTCACAAGATCTACCTGCAGTCTGTCCTCTATTTCCTGCCTGAGTTCCCCCCTTCCCTCAGTCTCCAGCTACTTGCCTTAGAGGCCCATATCAAATACTGCCCCACCCTTAGAACCCTCCCATGAACCTCTGTGGCCTTTTGTGGGACCTCTTCTCTGTCTCCCTAATTTCTGTGATCATCTTATCACCTAACTAAATGGTATGCTCCTGTAGGGCAGGAATCTAATTATTCCTTCTGGGAGACTGTCATACAGAATGGGAGAGGTCTCAGTCCCCCAGGAGTACTAGAGAGCTCTTCACCTAACATTTTTCACATCTTGAGATTCAGAAGGATAGGGATTGATTACCAGGCCTTGACTTTAGCGTTTTTTTTCCTCCAACAAAGTTGCAAAAACTTTAGAAAAATGGTAAGAAGAAAAAACATGAGTCCTTCCTTCCTCTAACACAACTGCAGCCTTCCCTTTGATCCTGTGACAAATGCTGCCCAACAGAAATTTAGTGTGAGTCACAAATGCATTTTAAATGTAACTTAAATAAAATTTTCGAGTTGAACCAATTAAAAGGTTAAACAGGTGAAAATTTGAATAATATAATTTATTTAGCCTAATATTAAAAAATAAGTATGATCTCAACATGTAATCAATATATTTAAAATTATTCATTCACCAAGTCTTTAAATTCAACTTAACAGCACATCTCAATTCAGAGTACTCACATTTCAAGTGTTTATTAGCCACATGTGGCTAGTGACTATCAGATCAGATAGTATAATCCGAAAATAGACTCTCCGTACCCCGCTGCCCCATTTAATGTGACTGAATTAGTCGTCATCTTAGAGTGGATGTGAAAAGAAACCTGCCTCCTTTTTTCCTCCCCAAAAGCTGCTATTGATCAATCCATGGATTTATTGATGGAGTCTAAGAAGCAAGGAAATATAGTGTTATCAATTTGTGTATTCCTTCCTGGTCTCTTCATCTACATGCTTCCCACAGGGAAAGTGCTAGTTATAGCTTGCTGCTTTTACATAATATATTTTTTCCCCAGGTCATACAGCGTGCTCATGTTTAGTCATTAGGCATGTTTCTTTTGGGCAATTGGGGCTGCATTCAGTTTTTAAAATTTATAATTAATATGGTGATGGACATCTCTGTATATGTAGCCATTTCTGTAGATTCCAAGAAGTTGGATTTTTGGGTTGAGGGGTATGAGCATCTGACCTTTTTCCATGTATTGCCAAAATGCTTTCCAAGAGGATTGTTTTTATATCCTCTTCCTTCCACTTCTTTTTTTAAGCAAATTCTAGAGTAGTCTTTTGGTAGTGTTTTGAGAGTACCAGTTTCATGAATTTTTTTTTTGGAAGAGGGCGACTAATTCAGTAAACAAAGGTTAGTAATTTTGTATTCTATTTATTACTTCTGAAATTAATTGCTTTTCCACATGTTTACTAACTAGCTGTATTTCCTCTTTTGGAAATTGTGTACTCCTGTCCTTCATCGTCCAAGTTTGATGCAGAAATGCCACACCTTCATTTCAAGCTACCAAGAGCACAAGAAAAAATAATGAAAGATTTAAAAAAGGATTGTTTTGACCCCTTAAACAAATGTCTTACTCCTCACTTTAATTAAGCTGCTTGCAGGGCTGATAGCTCTGCTTTCCCTGGTGATCAACAAAATGGTCCTGTGGCTGGGGAGGCCCTGGCAGCAGGAAGCCTTCAAGGAGCTGTGGGTCTGTGCTGACTCTGACCTTACAACCTTCCAGGCTCCCTTGCTGGCATTGATGGGGTTCCATTTTTGAATGAACTAGTTTAATGTGGATCCAGATTTATTGTGCATATTCTTTCGTTTTGGTTTTCAAAAGATGGCTTATTCACATGGAAATGTACACCAGTTTAGCCCTGGGCCCTCCCTTTACCTTCATATGTATAAAAGCTTACACAGTTTACAGAAAATAAATTGTTTCATTTTCTCTAAAATAACTAGTAAAAAATAAAACAGATGTCAGTTGTTGAGTCCAGCAGTACCTCTTTTTTCATCCCTCCAGATATGGCATTTTGGTTCTTAGGGAAACAAGACAGCTGTAACATCAGCCCACTGGCATCTGTTTTTGGCACTGAAGAGGAGAAGTGTTCAGTAGAGTTAAGATTATTGTTTCTCACGTCAGCACTGGGACCCTAGGGAAGGGCAGTGGTGTTCCTAATGTTAACAATCTAGCAGTACTGTTCTTTTCCTCACCTCTCCCCACCCACTTTCTAAAACAACTTGAATTTTTACAGAAATCCAAGTTACTGTGATAAGATTTATAACTCCAGAAATGTTTGGAACTCTTGCCTTACATTGAACATTTTTGGGAACCATTGCCTTAAACGAGATTTAATAACCTTAGACTTCATCTGAAGCGTCAGTGCTAACAAGTTCAGGAGTCATTTGGGGCCTTAAATGGTTCTATTTAGAATCCACGTCTTTTGGGTTTGGGGCCTTTTGTGACATACATAGTCGATTCTTGGTGTGATGTGTGGAGTGGGTGGATGCTGTTCAAAAGCAGAGGTCTGACAGTGGGCGCTTCTGCTTGAGAGGGTTGCCCTTCCCTCTGTCTACTTACTGCCTTGGGAGGGAATGCAAATGGACACACAGCTGCAGCATAAACAGTAGGAGGGACAGGAACCTGCCAGACCCTCTGCCACACCCTGGGTCTTCTACATTCTTCATTTTGCTTTTATCCTTCTGGGCTGCCAAAAGGTAATGAAGCCAGCAGTACTGTGGGAAGCTGACATTCCCCACCTAACCTTCCACTTCCGCCCTCCAGACCGGATGGTTAGGTCAGTTCTCCCAAGCTAGCTTGCATCTTGAGGCTTTTCTTCTCAATGTGTTTCTGCTAGAAGCCTGTTTAATTCTCACCTGTCTTTAAAATAAAAAAAAGAAAGAAAAATAACCTTCCTTCAATGCTGCTATCCTGCTATTACAAACTACCGTTTTTCACTTTTTTTTTTTTTTTTTGATGGAGGGTCTCACTCTGTTGTTCAGGCTGGAGTGTGTTGGCACAAGCATGTCTCACTGCAGATTCAGCCCCATGGGCTCGAGATCCTCCCACCTCCGCCTCTCAAGTAGCTGGGACCACATTCGTGTACCACCATGCCTAGCTAATCTTTTGATTTTTTTTTATAGAGCCCATGTGTCTTGCTGTGTTTTCTAGGCTGGTCCCCAACACCTGAGCCCAAGTGATCCCCCCACCTCAGCCTCCCAGGGTGCTGGGATTACAGGCATGAGCCACCGCACCTGGCCTACTTCTTACCTCAACCAAATTTTGAAGACTAGTCTTCATCATTGCCTTACTTGCAGCTCAATTCCTACACCTGTTACCCGTGCAGAGACAATTTACCATTGGGCTTTGGCTGTCACCCCTCCAAAAAAACCACCTTCACTGGGGTTTTCCATTGACGTCCTTGTAGGCAAATCAGGTGACTCTTTCGTAGTCCTTTTCCTCCAACTTTCCCCTCCATGACAACACTGTCTCTGCAATTCTATTGATCTTTTTAAATTAGTTCCATAGCTTCCCCTGTGTTCGCAAAATATCAGTGTTCTGGAGGCTTGGATTCAAATCCTGACTCAACTTCCTACTAGTTTACATAACATTGGGTACATTACAGCTCTGTGTCTCAGTTTCCTCGTTTATAAAATAGAGAAAACATCAGAACGTTGTGTGAGGATGCCTGGCACTTAGTAAGTACTCAGTAAGTGTTAGCTGCTACCATTGTTACCACCCCCATCATCATCATTGTCATTTGTGTTGCTGTGTGCAGCCATGGCTTTGGAGCAAGATCTGGCAAGTCTGCCCAGCATCCTTTTGTGTGGCTCCCAGAGGTGAGAGAGAGGCCTGCTGAGCCCTTTGCGTTTACTCACACGGCTGCATGGGAGGCCTGGCTACCTCTTCAGTCCCTTCAGCCACCATCCACCCTGTCTCAGGGCTCCATCCAAACCATTTAAAGAGCCATTTGTGTTCACAAAGACAGAATCAAAATGATAATTCTGCTAATTATAAAAACTAGCAGGAAAAATAATTTCAGGTTTTTACTGCGTACCCAAGGCAGCACTTGTTCTGTGGACACGTTGACTTACCAAGTTCTATCTGATCAGTCACACTCACATGAAGATAGGCAGTTGACTCAGCTGACTTAGAGCAATTTTCAGAAAACAGAAACTGAAAGCCCAGGGTTATTCCATAGTCCATGCCATAAATCCCAGGGTTTCTTGCTGGCTTCGTGTTTACTAGTCACATATTACAAGCTCATAAAGACAAGGAATGGCCTTGCCCCCACCTTCATGCTGTGATTGGCAACATGATCACGTATGTAGTGGAAAGATGGGAGTGGAGGATTGCAGGTGAGTCTAGCATTTTTAGCTTCAGCCTTTTGCTTTTTCTTCCTTGGACTACATGCACATGCAAATTTGGGGTATTTCTATATTTTGTGCTTTAAATTTTTTTCTTGTTGGATCTTAATTCTTGTTGGGTTCCCTGGGAAGAGTAAAATAAAGTTAACTCTGAACCATTCTTTTGGACTTGCTGAGGGATCAGGGCACCCTAAGTGACCTAGGGCACTTCTGCTTTCAGCAGAGGATGGACGAAGGGCTGTGCTTAGCATTCTGAAGGCCTCATTCTGGGTTTGAACCAATCCAGCCTTCTTTGGACTCCTCTTGTTCCCAAGACACTATGTTCTGAACATCCATGAATTTTATCTTCATCCAAAAACTAGCCCTGAAATGGAAACTGCCATCCCTCACAGATCTTTTTCTCTTTTCTGGCTTGTTTTGCTGTGCTTATTGCTCACTTTTCACTTCTTGATCCTAATTCCCTGGTTTCATGTATAAATATTTGAAGGAGAAACTGGTAGCACAAAGGCTGTTACTCAGTCTGGTCATTCATTAAAAGTTATCACTGAACATTTGCAAGTGCTCTCTGGTTTCAGAGATTGTGCATTTTTTCCTTTGTCCCAGATGCACATGGGTAGTTAGGAGCTAATGTTGCCTTCTGGGAACTGTTAGTTGAAAAAATAGCTTTTACGTAGGCAAATTTAAAAAGAAGGATGTAAATATGCATAGCAATTACATCAGTGATGGAAAGGGTAGAATTTGGAGGGCTAGATGGGGTCTTAGAGAATTTCTAATCAGATGAGGAATAGGCAAGGTGAGAAATGTGTCTGCAGCCACAGAACCCATTAATGAGAAGCATGTAGAGCACTCCTCTGTCCCCAAATTCCCAAATTCTTCCTCACCACTCTACCACCTCTCATCAATACTAATCATTTTTCATTCCATCTCTAGTATCCAGAGAGGAAGGTATTTTAATTAGTCACTTCTAATTATGTCCTCCTTTTTTCCACCCCATTTTGTCATGTAATAATCAAACCCTAATAAGGCCCCTTTGCAGAAATGGGAAACAGTGTCTGAAGTATCCATTGCTAGGCTAGGAATTCTCATTCCTTCTATATAAGCTGACTGACTCAACTAAAGAAATGCATCTCACTTTTTCCCCATCCCACCTTGCCTGTGCTATTCTCCCTATTCAGAGTGACCTTTTCCCACAAATGCCACCTTGGTCTAACACTGGGCTCGCCATTTCAGATAGGATTGCATTGCATGCACACATGCAGCACTAAGGCCAGTGCCTGGCACACAGTAGGTAATCACCCCAGCCAGAAGCCATCTTTCCCGTGGTGTCTCTAATCTCTGCTAGTCAGGTTATGCTTGTCAGCACTGCCCTGTGATTTGTCTGTGTATAAACATATTTATCTCCTCAACTAGATAGTAAGTAAGCTTTGGGGGGCAAAGAAGCCATGACTAATACATTTTGTTTCCCCACAGTATCTGCCCAGTGTCTTGTACGTAATTTGCACCTGATAAAAATGGTTGGTTATGAACAGTTTCCTTGAGGAAATTACCTTAAGATGCTATAAGAGGAAAGCCTGGAAATTCTAGTACTTGTGAGGACTGTCTTTCTCCCGCTGTTGTGTTCTGGTTCTTTAGGACCCATTGGGCTTGTAATATAGAATTGTCAAGCACTGCCCACCCTGGGTAAGAAGCTTTCCAGCTGCTCAGGAGACTCTGGCTGGAAGGCATACTTAAGCTACTAGGCTACCCTGCCTTGGGCTTCTCTTGGCTTTGTACTATTCTACCAGTTTGGCTGGCTGCCTGGCCATAAGTAACTCTGGCTATGTTTGTAGCCTGGAGAGAATCTCCCAGACAAGTTTGATGTCTAGGGGCACAGTAACATGACATCCATGTTATTGACTTACGAACTTACTCTAGCAAGGCAGTACCCAGGCAACCCACAGCCATTGTAGAGGTGTGGTTGTTTCCTGAAATGGCCCAATCTCGTGCTCTTCCTGTGTTGACATCAAGCGCCGACAGCTTTTATGAAAGTCTCTTTAGCCAGGAAGGCTGAAATAGTGACACGGCATCGTTCAGTTGGGAATAGTTAACAATGGTTTCAGAGTTTGGCTGGAATCTTGGGTCTTGATGAAACACATTGTACCCATTCCCATCTCAAGCCAGGCCCTAGCAGAATGAGTGACCTAAAGCTT
Source organism: Macaca nemestrina (assembly GCF_043159975.1). NCBI lineage: Eukaryota > Metazoa > Chordata > Mammalia > Primates > Cercopithecidae > Macaca > Macaca nemestrina. The sequence continues at coordinate 42,983,948 of NC_092131.1, forward strand.
TCATTTAAGTAGTATTTTAATGTTTCCAGACATAGCCAAGCTAAAGACTTTAAAGCAACCTAAAGAACCAGAGGGGATGAGAGGAGTACAATTCAGGAATCAGATGGCTCTGAGTTTAAATCCAGGCTGTGCCACTGTCTAGCTGGTGATTTTGAATAAACTGGTATACTTCTCTGATCCTTGGGTTCCTAGCAGAGCTACCTCTGAGACTATGCTTGTGAGGTAAGCACTTGGCACCTTGTATGTCACAAAGAAGGCCTTCACAGATGCAGTGGCTCACGCCTGTCATCCCAGCAGTTTGGGAGGCCGAGGGGGGTGGATCACCTGAGGTCAGGAGTTTGAGACCAGTCTGGCCAACATGGTGAAACCCCGTCTTTACTAAAAATATAAAAATTAACCAGGCAACGTGGCATGCATCTACCCAGCTACTCTGGAGGCTGAGGCAGAAGAATCACTTGAACCCGGGAGGTGGATGTTGCAGTGAGCTGAGATCACACCACTCTACTCCAGCCTGGGCAACAGAGCAAGACTACATCTCCAAAAAAAAAAAAAAAAAAAAAAAACCGGCTGGGCATGGGGTAACCTGTAATCCCAGCACTTTGGGAGGCCAAGGTGGGATCACCTGAGGCCAGGAGTTCGAGACCAGCCTGGCTAACATGGTGAAACCCCATTTCTACTAAAAATACAAAAAAATTAGCCGGGGGTGGTGGCGCATGCCTGTAATCCTAGCTACTCAGGAGGCTGAGGCAGGAGAATCACTTGAACCTGGGAGACGGCGGTTGCAGTGAGCCAAGATCACGCCATTGCACTCCAGCCTGGGCAACAAGAGAGAAACTCCGTCTCAAAAAAAAAAATACAACAAAAAAAGAAGGCCTACAGTAGCCATTACTGTATTTCTTCAGCCTTTTCCCACCTTATCCTCTTGATTCTAGCCACCCAGGCAGTTGCTGCAGGCCGGGTTCCCTCACTGCCTGGATTCGGTTTTTATTTTGTCCCCTGTGCTTTTTCTCATATTGCCACAGGCATCCCGGGCCCAAATCCTAGACAAAGCCACAGAGTATATCCAGTATATGCGAAGGAAAAACCACACACACCAGCAAGATATTGACGACCTCAAGCGGCAGAATGCTCTTCTGGAGCAGCAAGGTGAGCACCCAAGCTCGTGGGGCAGCTGGCCCTGCTGTGCTCTGGCTGGGTCAGGCTTTGGCACCTAGGCCTGCAGAGTCAGAGCCAGTCATGGAGTGTGTGCTCAGAAGCAGGCTTGGTCCTGCTTCTTGGGGCCTGAGTAGCTGAGTGTTAGAGCCGTCCTGAGGAAGGACCTGAGATGCTAGTGAGGAGACAGTGGAAGCTAGGAAGTTGGACATCTGGAGACTTGTATCTTTTCTGGCCTGACCTCTCCCCTTCTTGGGGCTCAGGTGCTCTGCCTGCAGTAGGGATCACACCTGGCATCAGGTGTCTGAAAAGAGCTTTGAGGTCCTTGGAGTGGAATGTGCTATGTAAGTACCAGAGACTCCAGGTGTTCAGGGACAGTGAGCCCTCCCCATTGTCAATGGTAGTCCAATCGGGGCAGCCTGTGGGCTAGGCCCATGCTGTTCTCAATGCTCACACCCGCCTTTTCCTACAACCACAGGGGAAAGCAAGAGCTGATCAAGTTGTTTGTTCCTGGGGAATTCACTTCTCTTCCTCCCTCATGGAAGATGCAAGTAAAAGGAAATGCAAGTAACCACCTGGGTTAGAAAACCTCAAATAAAATAAAATAAAATAAAGTAAAATAAATGGGTTGACCTTCCAGGCTCAAGCTGAGCTGAACCAAGAGATGGGCAGTGGGTGGTGTCAGTGGGTTGGTTACTGGGCCAAGCAGCCTGCATGTAGGGGCTATTGGAAAAGCCCAGGTATTTTATGTGTATCGGTGACTTGCTTCCAAGTGTCCAGCTTGTCATTTCAAGTGGATCTTGTACACGAGAGCTAAGCCAAAACTGTTCTTTGGCTGATACGTCTTATGTCATCCTTTTCTGCTGTTGCGTGGCCTCACACCTTGTGGAGCCTCATGCTCCTGGGCCAGCTTCTCCTCTGTTATTGCACTTCTAAATCCCACAGGGAGCTCACGCTCCAGTCTCTCCGCAGGGGCTTCCACGGCAGGACGGTGACATCACAAGCCTTCTCTTCGGGGTTGGGTGGGATTGCAGAGTATCTGCTGGCTCCCAGGTCCAGCTGGGAAAGGCGGGAGGGAAATGAAGTGTGTGAGTGAACAGCCACCCGAAGGGAGTACTTCTGAGCATCTTGAGCCTCGGGGGCCAACAAGCAAGCCCTTAGGAAGAACAGGCTGGACCCTGAGTCTGAGACTCGGTTACTCCCCAAGTCTCCAGAAGGCAGTAACACACTCCCTTGGTTGCCTTTTAGTCCGTGCACTGGAGAAGGCGAGGTCAAGTGCCCAACTGCAGACCAACTACCCCTCCTCAGACAACAGCCTCTACACCAACGCCAAGGGCAGCACCATCTCTGCCTTCGATGGGGGCTCGGACTCCAGCTCGGAGTCTGAGCCTGAAGAGCCCCAAAGCAGGAAGAAGCTCCGGATGGAGGCCAGCTAAGCCACTCGGGGCAGGCCAGCAATAAAAACTGTCTGTCTCCATCGTCTCATCCTCCTTTCAGTTCATCGGTAGAACCCTCAGAAGCATCTAAAAGACTCTATTTTTCTCTTTCTCCCTTTTTTTTTTTAAATTTTTATTTTTACGTAGAAGCTCTTGGACAACAGCTCTTGTTCTCCTTCCCCATTTCCACTGTATATTTTTTTTTAACGTATTCCCTTCAGGGATTCCCTGTCCCCACCAGGAATTTTTAAACCAAAACACCCCAACTTGGCAGCTTTTTCTGTGGAGGACAGACGGCCGGCCAGACCTCTGAGCACATAGTGTCCTGCCCACCCTACCAGCTCCTCCAGCCCTGCCAGGCACATGCCCGGAGGACGCCTGCCCTGCCCAGGCGGCCTCCTGGTCCGCCCTCACCTCTGATAGACTTTGTGAATCTGAACTGCTCTACTTTGAGGAGATGACCGGTTTGGAGTAATCAGAATGAACCCTCCTCCTTTTTAAGGGTTTTTTTTTTTCTCCTTTTTCTAAAAAGCTATGTATCGCTCCTATTGAAAGACCAGATTCTTAAAGAAGTTTGTGGCATAAAAAGAAAGTGGGGACAGATTCGCAGCACAGAGTCCCTGGCATGTTTCACTCCTGCTTCTCTCAGCCAGCTGTTTAAGCCTGCGGTGCCAGCCTCACGGAGGGCCGTGTGACACTCTTGTGGTATGTATGGGAGATGGCAGCAGTGAAGCAGCAGCCACCAGAGAGTGGCCATTTAAGGGTTGGGACAGGGAGGGTGTTTTGGGTGGCATAGAGGTTTTGTATTGAGGGCCAGTGATGATGTTTTGATATTTATTTCCTGCTACTTAAATTTGAATCTGAGTGAATTGTACCTATTTCTGATGATGTCGGTCTTGCAAAGCGACAGATTCATAAAGTAATGATGAAATCTTTCTTTCTTCCCGTGTGTATTTCTAAGAAATAGAGCCAACTGATTTTGTATGTAAATACCAAGAGCAATTTACCTGGTACTAAACCCGCACCCCAGTGCGGACCCTTCCCAGCCCTCACCCCACTTCCTTTCCTACTGTCCTGGAACCTGTCTCCATTGCGTGATCCAGCCCTGGTTCTGGCTGTGGTCAACAGATCCCAGTGAAGGGTTTTGTGTGTTTAGGCCTCATTTCTTTGTCTTTTTCCTACTCCGTTCCTGGCATTTGCTGATTTCTAGTGTATACTCTGTAGTCTCTGTTCGTGTTTGATTCCATTCCATGGAAATAAAAAGTATGTTGTACATACTGCCGAAGAATTGTCTTGCAAGTTAAGGCTTCCCCCTTTACTATAAGACTATAAATAAAAACTTATTTTATCCTTCTTGGTGGTGGTGTCTTCTTGCCCTTGTTAAGGCCAAGGTTGATGAGAGACCCCTCTGGAAGCTGTTAGGGCCTCAGTGGAAGCCTGAGTGAGAAGTGGAGGTGGCTTACCTGGTCTTGCAGAACCAGGAGCAGCCATAAGTCAAAGTTGCTTCACCTTTCTCCCCCTTTCTCAACCCAGCCTGAGAGAGTAAATGGGTGGTGATGGCTTTGTTCATTGGATGAGGTTTTTGAGGTTCAACGGGGATGTAGCCTTAGCTGTGGCAACATTTCTAGATCTAGTTTCTGCTAAGCAAGTGACCTTTGGGGGAATTGGTAGCTCAGAGCTGTGGTTCAGGTTCTCCTGGTAATGAGTGCCCAGTTCAGAGGTGGCTGTTCTCCAGGACCTTTCAGTTTCTAGACAGTTCCAGTTTATTAAGAGGAGGCAGCAGAGCTGCCAAGGACTGGAAGTCAAGAAGGCTCCAACTGCACCGAGTTGCTCTATTCAGACTGGGACCCAACACCAAACTGAACTGGTTTGACCTTGGAAGAAAAAGGAATTATGGCCAGAACACAGCTCAGCCTTGGTTTTCCTGTCTCGCTGACAGGAAATACTGCTGTTCCTAGACCCAGAGATGAAGTCAAGTCAAATCATTTCTTGGATTTGTCACTATCTTTAGAATGGTGGAGAGCACTGTGGCTCTTATCAATTGTATGTCAAATCCATAATATCTTTTTTTGTTTAATGGGAGCTGGGGCAGATGGGTCATGTCTCTATAAGAGGCAATTTGAAACATGATCAAGCCTCCAAAGGCCATGATTACATTAAGGAAAAGAATAATGTTGGGAAAGCAAGATCCTGTTTATTAAAGGTACTTCTTTTCAAGGAAGAGGAAAGAGACTGTAATAAGGAAGAAATGGAAATGAGAATCAGGTTATTGCCTAAAGCCCTCAAGGTTAACATGCTTTCCTCTTTTTCATTGCCCTTAACTATATCTCCTTGTATATCTGGGCTTAAGTATACAGTTGATTTGCTTAGTATTGGTGTTAGAAGCGAGCTGTGGGTGAAGCCGTGTTGATGCAGAGATGGAAGTTATGTGAAGCTGGCACCCAGTAGGGAGATAGCAAACAGGAAGGGGCAGTCAAGCCAGCATGGGGACAGGTGGTGTCCCTGAGAGCCAGTCCCTGGCTCCAGTGTATTGCCTAGACAAAGGATTGAGCTTAGGCTTCTCTAGATTTCAGTAAACCAGTTAGAAGACAAGGGGCACAGTGGCTAGGTGGCTGGAAAATCCGAACCACCTGATTGGCATGGTGAGTGGACTTTGGCATGGGGTGGAGGTACCACTGGAAGCAGCTTCCTGGACAGGAACACAGGGCAGGGGAGCTCCGCCTGGAGACTGCTCAGCTGAAAGGGACAAGTCAAAGTCACAGCCAAAGCTCTTTCTGGAATGTGTGTCTAGGAAGTGAGTGTGAGTATTCCCTCAGGATACCAAAGTCTGACCATAGCTTACTCTCTCACAGTAATTGTAATCTCTGGTTTATTTTTTTTTACATTACTCTGGACAGTCACTTGCACAAAGCCAGATAAGCTGTAGATTTGCTTGGTCACTGTGGCAGGTGGCTTCACTGAGGGGTCTGTTAAGCTTGCTATTTCCCTACCTTTACAGTTGCCCCAAGTGCAAGCGTATTTAAAATGGCCCAGTTTTTAAAGTTCTTGATATGCTAACCCCATTGTAAAACGTCGACAACTTCTTAGGTAAAGAACCTAAGCTCACAGAGCTGTCATCTTAGCTGAGACGTTTAAAAAACGAGACTGAGTAGACGACGGGAGCCAGAGCCCTGAACTGGGACTGAAGTAAGCAGAATTCTGTTTCTGATAATATCATGTGTGTTTTATGCTTGGCCTCTGAAAGCAGACTGGCTGGGTTCACAGTCCTGTCTCTGCCACTCGGCGGCTGTGTTACTTCTCCCAGCCTCAGCATCTTTATCTATAAAATGAGGATAATAATAGCACTAGCCTCACGAGATGGTTATGAGGATTAAATGAGATAATGCTTATAATGTGCTTGACCTCAGGACCAAGCAAGCACTGAGGTGCCTCTGCTGCCATTATCTACACAAAACATGTGAGCAGGGCTGACTCAGCAAGGTGGAAAAAGCCAGCTCCTGGACACCTTCCCTAAAGTGAGTAAGGGTTGACTTCTCGGTGTATCACAAATGCTTCCCACTCCTCAGAGATGTGCCCCATCCTTACCAGGCACAGTGAGTAAAGAGAGCAAGGTGACGCCAGGACTGGACTGACAAACTCTTCAAGACTGAAGCGGCCCCTGTGGGTACATTAATCAGATCTGGTGTCAACACGAGCGAAGCTCTGCCCGTTCCCTCCCACCACGATTCAGTGGCATCACTCAGCTTTGGACCCTATTGGAGGCCCAGGCAGAACTGCTCAGAAGCCCCATGTGGTGTTACTCAAAGTGGGATCCTTGGATCATGCCCAGGGCTGCTTGTTAAAAGGATTCCTGGGCTCTAACTCCTCTGATCTAAAGTGTGCATTGGCCCACCAGTCAGTTTAACAAGCTCTTTCAGGTGGTGCTTGAGTCACTCAGGTTTGACTCCCGAAAGTAATATAACCCGGGGAACCAAAAGGACACTGTTGGGGAAGTTAGGCACAGCTGAGCTGAATTAGCGAAGTGGCTCTGAGGTCAGGATGAAGGTGGGGGAGGTGGGCTTGTTATAATTCAACCCTTAGAGCTGCCTTCATGAGTCTGCGTGCTCCCAGTAGGGCTCCGATGCTCTAGGGGGCTGGCTGAGCTACCAAGTTATTAAACTTAAGAAGGAAGAAAGCTGAGGGCTGCCTCCACCACCCCCTTTAGAAGCCCCAAGCACTCATTTCTGTAGCATGCCTTGGCTGGCCTCTGGTCCCCAGGCAGGTTTTATAATCCAGCCAGAGCAAGGCTCTCTCTCAGGCCTGGTCACCAGGCTGCATTCTCAAAAGCCTCTGGGAACATGAAACTAGAGCATTCCTTTCTTCAAAACTGTTTTTCTAGCCTGAAGAGGAAACCCAGGTAGGAAAAAAGAGTTTGCCAATGTCTACACTGCTAGATAGCGAATAGTCAGAGAATTTCCTTCAGTGCCTGGGGTCTACTCAGGCAGCAGCTAACTCATACATCCCCAGAGTTTCCTTGGGAAGGGAATAACATATTTTCTAGTTAACTTCCTCAGGGAGAAAACCAATTTGGCTAAGCCAGGCCTAACTATAGTTAGGACTGGGTGACCGCACCAGGCAGGCCTGTGCATGGGTTTTGGAGGCTCTCCTGGCAAACCCTCATCACCCTGCTGGTAAGTGTTGTCATTTCTTGGTGTTTTACTGGGGTCGGTGTGGGGAAGGAGCCCAAGGAGCTTCAGAATGACTGCCAGCGCGGATAGGGCTAGGGGCTCTGAGCCCGCCTGTCTGGACTGCCATGCCAGCTACAACCCTTAACTTTGGGGTTACATTGCTCTGGCTTCCTGAGCCATAATGTGAGGACAATAATAGCACCAAGTGCCATTGTGAGGCTTAAAGGAGTGTGAAAAGCACATGAATTGTTCCTGGCATTTAATACTCAATAAATACTGTCAAATCTTAAGTCTATCTGCCATCAGATGTCCTGGGCAGTGCAGCCATTTTTGAGTTTTGTTAAAATGTGGAGTGAGGCTGGGCGTGGTGTCTCACGCCTGTAATACCAGCACTTTGGGAGGCCAAGGCAGGTGGATCATTTGAGGTCAGGAGTTTGAGATGAGCCTGGTCAATGTGGTGAAACCCCGTCTCTACTAAAAATACAAAAAAATTAGCTGAGCCTGGTGGCACACACCTGTGGTCCCAGCTACTCAGGAGGCTGAGGCAGGAGAATCCATTGAACCCAGAAGGCGAAGGTTGCATTGAGCCAAGATCACGCCACTACACTCCAGCCTAGGTGACACAGCAAGACTCCCTCTCAAAAAAAAAAAAAAAAAAAGTGGAGTGAAAAAACTCTCCTTTTCTCTGATGTAATAAGAGTTTAGTGTATTAAAATCCTTGAAAGGAGAGGTAAATGTATGTTCAATGCTAAAAGGCAGTAAAAATTTGTATGTTTTCTGAAAGAACTTGGGCAAGACCACAAATCTGTTGCCTTTTGGAGAAAAAAAATGGAGTTGGGGAATGAAATATACCCTTGCTGGCTGGCTCAGAGCCATTAACCATTAACATACTGGTGACTTTGTGCTGTTCTTCATTCCAGTTTCAGTTTGTGTTTCTGCAGTGCTGGGTGGCAGGCGCTGTGCCAGGTGCAGATACTGCAAGCGCATCCTGTGCCTGCCCTGTGTTTCTTGCCCAGGGCTGGTTATGACCGTGGGCAAGGCATCGCTTTTCAGCCTTCCCCTTCAGGGACCCCTTGAGCAGAATCTGCCTGGTGGGTGAGGTGGGGCAGATGAGCCTCATGACTGGGCCGAGGGGCCCTCATGCTCTAGCTCACTCTGGGTCCCACGTGCACGCATGCACACAGCACACCCAGCAGGATGGGTGTGTCTAGAAGAATGCCGAGCAGGTGGCCTTGGACAATTCACAACCAGCCGAGCAGGTCCCCTCCTGTGCCCTGTACTAGATGCCAGCTGCCCCAGCAGGCCTGTTGTGACTGCCAGGCCCCATTTAGGATTGTTTTCCTCTGATGTCCTTTGCAGGGTGGGGCTCTTGTATACCCACAGCCTGCTCTGGGCAAAATTATGTAGCACGGTCTCTGCTATTAATTTTTTCCAGTAAATTAAAGGCTAGAGAAGAAGAAGAAAAAGAATCAAGGATCCAATATTAAGAAATCTGAACCCAAACCTTCCACTCCAGTGCTGAACATGGTGAAGGATTAAGCCTCCTGTCAAGAAAAACAAGCCTGACAGCCTGTAGGCCGATAGAGGGAGGTGGGTCTTCTCTCCAGAAGCCTACTTCTGCAGGAACCCAAGAGTATGGAATGAGCCGTGCAAAGTCTGATTCAAACAATAACCCACTGGGCATGCACCCCCGGTCACTCATCCAGTGTCCAGCTGGCAGCCTGGCAGCCCATGGCTCCCATGCACAGTGCTTGAGAGCTTCATTGTTTCCTATCTGCCGGTGCCATCAACAGCTCTGGGGTGGCAGGGGCAGATCTTGGGCTAAAGGACAGTGGCCAACGGCTTTGGGCCAAAAGGCCACAGCAAAACCAGCCAACTGAGAGGAGGAATGTCATGTCCACAGCGAATACCTACTGCAGCAAGGCTGTAGGAGATTTTGGGGAGGAAGGAGGGACCCTGTTTCCCATCCAGGGCCCTTTGTGCACAGTGGTGGTGCGCAGGTATTTCCAACTGGGAGCCCCCACAGGGTCAGTGGCTGGTCTGTGCACTTGCTACTGGGCCCCTAGCACTGTGCCTGGCACATGCAGATGTGCGTGTGCCAGTGGACTCCAGCCTCGTGATGTACCTTCATCTCTGTGCCCTTGATAGGGCGGTTCCAGGGTTACCTCTGCATGAGTTCAACCCTCAGGTATTTGAACAGCACATAGCCTCAGCCCAGCACTGTGCTGGCTACTGGGGCAATCTAGGCAGCTTATAAAGGCTGGGCCTTGCCTTGAAGCTTAGTTAGAGATGAGACTTAGGCATTTAGCACAAATGGGCATGTCTGGGCTCCGAGTGCCAGAGGAGTTCAGGAGATGGGCCCTCAGTGAGAGTGGTTTGGCACTATGGGAAGGGCAGGACTGCCAGGTGATTGCTTCTCAAGCTCTTGATGGGCTCTCCTTCTGTCCTGCCCACAAGAGCCCAGCCTTGGGCTCCCCATCTAGCTGTCCAGAGAGGCTGGGGAAGGCTGTTGGTGAAGGGAGGGTGGGCCAGAGCCGCCTGCTGTGCACAGGTTGGGTCACCATTCCTATTCCACTTTCACTGATCCCTTGGTATCCAGGCACATGGCAGCCACTGCTTCGGAGAGTGGAGCCTAGCAAGGAACATGGACACCCAGCACTTCTGTCATCACCATCACCATCTGCATCTTCCTTACCTGGCTTACCTCTCCATTCAGCACACCTGGGAGCAGTGCCCTTGCAGCCCTTCCCCCTTGACAGAGCTGTGACATTGAGCCCTGCCCTGGTCCAGTAGCTGAGGGCCCAGGCTCCCCTTGCCTCCTTTGTCCCATCAGCCCAGGTACGGAAGGTGGCAATGAAGTCTCACACTCAGGGTAACCAACATGCAGTACTTATGGAAAGACTAATGTGATCAAGGGTTGAGAGAATAGTATACTGAACCTAAATGTACCCATTACATAGTGTGAACAACTATCAACATGCAGTACTCAATGAAAGCAAAGGGATAATAAAAATGCACTATTACTGAAAGTAAGAAAGTGTGGGGTATGTTAGAGAGACAAAGGAGCCAACTGAGAAAGCTCCCAAAGGCAAAACTGCAACAGTTTGAGTAACAACATAAATGTAGCACTGGAACATAATATGAAGTATAAATATTTATGAGTCCATAGTGATATAAAGAAATGATTGAATAAATTGAGAATAAACATCTCCCATGTATTCCCATGTAGAATTCCAGGTAGTTTATGTATTTGCTCTGCCTTCAAGGATGTGGAGCATAACTCCCCACTTCTTTTGTTTTTTTGAGATGGAGTCTTGTGCTGTCACCCAGGCTGGAGTGCAGTGGCACGATCTCAGCTCACTGTAACCTCTGCCTCCCAGGTTCAAGCGATTCTCCTGCCTCAGCTTCTTGAGTAGCTGAGATTACAGTTGTGTGCCACCACGCCCGGCTAATTTTTGTATTTTTAGTAGCTATGGGGTTTCATCATCTTGGCCAGGCTGGTCTCGAACTCCTGACCTCAAGTGATGCACCTGCCTCGGCCTACCAAAGTGCTGGGATTACAGGCATGAGCCACCTCCCCACTTCTTAAGCATGGACTGCATATAGTAACTACCTTGTAAAGGATACATTCAGGAAAGGGAGAAAAAGTAATCTTATGGAGGAACCTGACAAACACTACCTCAGCTAGGCAATGAAGGGTAACACCAGCATAAGCATGATGAAGCAGGTTGATAGCATGTACCCTTGATGTGTAATGAGAGTGGTACTTTACCTCTGTGGCCTTCCTCCAGAAAAACTTATGCATGGCCGTGGCACGGTGGCTTATGCCTGTAATCATAGCACTTTGGGTGGCTAAGGGAGGAGGATCGCTTAAGTCTAGCAGTTCAAGACCAGCCTGGGCAACATAGCAAGAGCCTGCCTCTACTAGAAAAAAAAAAAAAAGCTGTACATGGTGGTGTGTGCCTGTGGTCCCAGCTACTCAGGAAGCTGACCAGGAGGATTGCTTGAGCCCAGGAGGTTGAGGCTGCAGTGAGCCATGATCCACTGTACTCTAGCCTGGGCAACAGAGCAAGACACTGTCTCTTGAAAAAACAATAACAAAAAACATAACCCCATCTAGTCATAAGGATAACATCAAACAAATCCCACCTGAGGGATGGTCTACAGAATACCTGGCCATACTTTTCAAAACTGTCAAAATCATCAAAAACAAGGAAAGAATGAGAAACTGTCAAAACCAAGAGGAGTCTAAGGAGACATGAGACATGACAACTCAGTGAAATGTAGTGTTCTGGCTGGGATCTTGGGACAGAAAAAGGCCATTAGGTAAAAACTAGGGGAATTCAAATAAGGTATGGACTTTTATTAGTAATGTATCAAAATTGGTTCATCCATTATGATAAATGCCACCTGTTAGTGGAAGATGTTAACAATAGGGAAAACTGACTAATGGGTCTGTGGGAGCTCTGTGTACTATCTTTGCAATTTTTCTGTCAATCTCAAACTATTCTAAAATGTTTATTTTTTAAAATGCTTTTTTTTTTTTTTTTTTTTAAAGACAGGGTCTTGCTCTGTCACCCAGCCTGGAGTACAGTGGTATAATCATGGCTCATGGCAGCCTTAACTTCTCAAGCTCAAGTGACCCCCCATTTTAGCCTCCCAAGTAGCTGTGAGCACAGGTGTGTGCCACCACATCCGACTATTTTTTTTTTTTTTTTTTTTTTTAATTTTTGTAGATACAGAGTCTGGCTATGTTGCTCAGGCTGGTCTCAAACTCCTGAGTTCAAGTGATCTTCCAGCGTCGGCCTCCCAAAGTGTTGGGATTATAGGCACGAGCCACCACACCTGACCTAAAAAATACATTATTCTTTTTTTTTTGGAGACGCAATTTCGCTCTTGTTGCCCAGCCTGGAGTGCAAGGGTGCAATCTCAGCTCACCGCAACCTCCACCTCCCAGGTTCAAGTGATTGTCCTGCCTAAGCCTCTAAGCCTCCTGAGAAGCTGGGATTACAGGCATCTGCCACCACGCCCAGCTAATTTTGTATTTTTAGTAGAGATAGGGTTTCTCCATGTTGGTCAGGCTGGTCGTGAACTCCCGACCTTAGGTGATCTGCCCACCGCAGCCTCCCAAAGTGTTGGGATTACAGGCGTGAGCCACCACGCCCGGCCATGCATTATTCTTACTGTTATTTTGTAAGCGCTGTATTTCTTCAGGGGGAGCAGGGGGTAAGAGAAAGTTTCCATTAAGCTGGACCAATGACGAGTGCCCTGTCCCTGCCCTGCCTGATTTTGTTCTTGGATGTGCCAGAGAAGCAGGAGGGAGGAGCAAGAGGCCATCTGGCCCCAGTTCCCCAGCTGGTGGAAAGCAGAGGCAAGGAGGGTTACTGCAGGAAAGTGAGAGGGTGCACAGGAACCTGGTAGAGGTTGGAGAAAGCTGGCTGCTGTTAGGCTGTGGTCAGCTCCCGGGAAGACGGACTCCACAGCCTCACTGAGCCACATAGCATCACACTCTGTACTGGCGTGGCATGCCCCTGGTGCAGCAAACATCACTCTATGCCACACACTTGGCGGCAAGTGGAGACCTCACTAGAAGGGTGAGGGGCCTGCCCTGCTATTTGCTGTCACCATCCCTGACTTAGTGACAGATGGAAGCTGGCATTCAGGGCCTCAGTCATCCAGCCTAGAGGTAAACCAAGCATGTTTCACCAGTGCCCCCTGTTCCCCGAGACCTCTCACCTTCCTTCAGAGGCCTGAGGTGGTAGAAGGGCATGGGTTTTGGAGGCAGCAGATCTGGGCTCAGGCTCAGGCACCACCACTTGACAGCTGGGAAACCTTGGGTGATTCACTTAAGCTCTCCGACCTGTTTCTCCAGTTGTAAAAGGCAGATAATACACCTGCTTCACCCACCTTACAAGGTTAGTCAAGGATCAAATGAGAGGCGGTAGACCAGGAGGGACTGTCTTAGGGGTTATTGTTTGGGTAGATGAGGCAAGAGTGGTCAGCACTTTCTTAAGCAGCAGGTAAAGCCTTGGTCTTGGGGCTAATTGGTAGTAGAGTTTTGTATATAGTCATGCCACATAATGTTTTGGTCAACAACAGTGCATGTATGACAGTGGTCCCGTGAGATCATAATACTATATTTTTACTGTACCTTTTCCATGTTTAGATTTACAAATACCACTGTGTTCCAGTTGCCTACAGTATCCAGCACGGTGACAAGTTGCACAGGTTTGTAGCTTAGGAGGAACAGGCTACCCCATCTAGCCTAGGTGTGCGGTAGGCTGGGCCATCTAGGTCTGTGTAAGCGCACTCCATGATCACACAACAACAAGATCACCTGACTGCTTTTCTCAGGGCGTATCCTCGTCATTAAGTGACATGACTGTATTAGGTTGCTTTCAGTTGCAGGTAATAGTAAGTCCAACTCACATTGGCTCATATAACTGAAAATTCAGAGGCCACATGGGCCTCAGGAGCCATGTGATCAGGGCCATATTTCTCAGTCTCAGAGCATGTGCGTGTGCTGGCTTCTCATGCTGATTTTCTTCTAGGTAGAAAAATGGTTATAGGAGGCCCAGGCCACACATTCTACCATCCCCTAAGAGGAAAGAGCTGCTTTCCCCCTGTCATAGTGTCCATGACGTCTCTCTCTTTAGACTGTTTTAGGTCACATGCTTATGTTCTGAATTGATCACTGGGGCAAGGACAAGTCATGCCGACTGGCTTAGGCGTGAGTTACTCCCAACCTGAACAAATTACTGGGGCAAAGAGGGATAAATGAAAATGATTGGGTTAGCCAATCGGGGCCTGGGCCTGGAGGTAGGAGGGCATCAAGCCCAGGCAAACCTTTTGGCTGCTACAGGCGGGGAGGAGTGGCATGGATGCCAACAGTGTCCCTATAGGCTTCTATCCCAGTCATAATCCACTGTTTGAGAGCAATGGCCATTTGCCTCTATAGCATCCATTTACCCCTTTGGCAACAATCCTAATTTGCATTTGGGGCATTGTTCCTTCCCCTTTCCCAAAAACTATGAAGCCTCATTTCCCTCTCATGGGAGAGGCATGTGACCAAGATGTCGGCCAATTGGTGCACTGTATTCTCCAAGCCACCGGACTGCTTCTTGGAAAGGCACTTGGTTTGATTAAAGCCAGTGAAACACAATGATACTCGCTGGGAAGGAAGGCTGGGGCAGCACCAGGTGTGCCTGTCTGCTGAACCTGACCCCAAGAGGAGGTAGGGTCTAGAGCTGTTGGTGCTGCCATTTTACAACCCCATGGAGAGCCTGAGATTGAGGTTAATGTAGAGAGATGGAGGGAGGGTGAGGAACCTAATAGGGCCAGCCTAATTCCTGGATTCTGCAGTTTCAGAGTCCACAGATTGCCTCTGCTTTAAAAGCCAGTTTGGGTCAAGTTTTCTACCAGTTGCAACGGTGTCTTATTATACTCTCCTCCCTATTCAAGGGCAGTAAATGCCACCAAGCCGTGCATGTGGGCGACTAGAATGCTTGGTCCAATCCTTACTATTTGTCACTTGACACTAATATTACATGAAAAGCATCCCAGTCATGAAAGATATGGAAGAATGCTCAGTAATACCATGAAGGGAGAGCAGTTTGGAACCATTGTTTACTGGTATTGTTATCTCAGGGGTGTTTCCCCTGATTATCCATGAGGTTCTCTTTATGCTCTGCTCCCTGTAGGGTCTGGCAGGCTTCCCAACATATCTGGTGTTCAAAGTGGATCTAAGGGTGAAACTGGAGCCCACCTGGATATAGAGATCTATATTAGTTTTGTGTTTATTGATGGGAGAAAGTCGTTATTTGGGGTAATCCACCTTGAATGCTACATAAATGTCTTCTACTCAAGGATTCACATGATAAATCTCTCCAAAGGTGCGGTGGCTCACACCTGTAATCTCAGCACTTTGGGAGGCTGAGGCGGAAGGATCGCTTGAGCCCAGGAGTTTGAGACCAGCTTGGGCAACATGGTGAAACCCCATTTCTACAAAAAATACCAAAATTAGCTGGCTGTGGTGGTGTGCACCTGTGGTCCTAGCTACTTGGGAGGCTAAGGCAGGAGGCTCTTCTGAGCCCGGGAGGTCGAGGCTGCAGTGAGCATCCAGCTCACTCCAACTTGGGTGCATTTGAGCAAGATCCTATCTCAAATGAATGAATAAACAAATCTCTAGGACCTACCTTGAGAGCTGTCAGGAAACCCTCCGGAAAAGGATGTCTCATGGATATGCCAGTGTAAACTCTCCTGAAATAACCCTTTCTCTTTTCTACCCAGAGTAACTTTACCTACCCTTCAGGGCCCAAGTCAGATCCCTCCCTCTTGGTAAAAAGCCAGTTCAGACTGAAGCAGTCCTTTCTGTTAACCACACTAATTATTACTGCAATTAATCTCACAATACCTTGAGGCTCCTGGTGCTGAGAGGATTTTGCCTTTTGTTATAGTGATGGAAAGGATGCATTTCAATATGTTGCCTTGCAGCGCAAACCTTTGTTAACAGGGCAAAAATAGCACACGGGGCAGGAATTACATTCCTGGATGCGCATTTGGCTTATTTACATGGATTTGGGTGTCCTCTAGGGACACCATCGTCTTTCCCCTCCAAGAGGGTCAGGCCACAGGACATCCATGTTCTTGGCCTCCCATGGGAGAGGGGCTCTCACCAGAGGAAGGGAAAGCCAAGTGGCCACAGAGTTCCAGCCTGTCCCTGGGACAGCCCCTGCCTCTGGCCAGACATCCACCCACCCTTGCTGAGTCAGCCTGCTCTGGGGCTAGGGCTCAGTCCTTGCTGTCTGTCAGAGACAGACCGTGAAGTGCAGTGTGTGGAGGGCTGGGGCATAGCACACCGAATTACCCCAGGGAGCTTGGAAAACAACTCTTCCCACTCTCTGTTAGGCCCACAGCTTCCTCTACTGGAGGAGACAGCATGTGAGGACGGAACTCGGTCATTCCTCTGTCACCACCAATACAGACAGTCTGGAATCCTGCGCACAGGAGACTGATGATCCCTGAGCAACCTTCAATAGCTCCTACCATTGGGCACTTTCTTGGTACAGATCACAAATAAGAGACATCATAGAAAATGTTATTCTTTTATTATTTCAAGGAGGTAATACATAGCCCAATATGTCAAAGCAAAAGGAATTAGAGGCAGCAAATGGCCAAGTTTTTCTAAGAGCCTCATGCTGCATCTCTGAGCTCCTGTCTGCCCGCAGCCCACAGCTGCTTACATGAAGGCCAGGTCAGTGGACAGATGGCCCAACTCGACACTCCACGGACTGAGAAAGGGCTCAATGTGCAGCACAGCAGAGGCACTGCCAGGACCCAGCACGCTGGGCGGCACCCCCCGCTGCCACCACCAGCTCCAGAGCTAGTGCCTTAGTGGCAGCCAGCGTGTCTAGCACTTGATTTTATTCCTGTGAGCCTAGAGTGGGCAGGACGTGAATAAATCCTGAGTCATAAATTAAGGTGAAAGACTTAGTAGTGTTAATACTCTGGGTAAGAAAAGACAGCACAGTCTTGGAGGAGAGTGGGCTTGGAGTCTGGTGGAAGAAAGATAGAAACCCCCAGAAGGGCCTCGGCCTGCAGGCACTGCCTTGAGGCCATCAGAGGGGGTTTGCATGGTACATGATGGGGAGGAGTGAGGCGGGGGGGCACTGGAGGGCTGCTTCCTCTGGCACAGTTGAACTAGAGGTTCATTTTCCACTCATAATTGGTTTCCCAGGTCTAACTCACCACACCTGGGGCTGAAGCAAGTCTTGCCAGTGCACCAAGCGTGGCCTTGGACCCTGGAGAGATGCAAGGCTCAGTTCTCCAGTGTTGAAGCGGAGGGGCTCCCAACTGAAGGAGATCTTTCTCCCCCCACCTCCAGCTCGTTTCCCTTGCAAATGACCAGGGTGTGAGTCGAGAGGCAGAGGCACCTCCTGGTGCAACCCCACCACAGTCTTCCAGAGAACTCATCTTGGTGGGACTCAAAAGCCCAGGCTTGGCATGGAGCAGACTTATTCCGCCCATGGGAGGGCACCCAGTCTGGTGACTGAATGGTGGCGTGCAAGTGGGAGTCAGCAGTGGCTCTGGATGTCATAATACTCAGATGCCATTCATCTCTATGTGATCGTCCTGGCTGGAGAGCTGGTGAGGAGGGGCTGCTTCCTCCTGGCGTGCACTGTTCACCAACCACACCAGCTGGGCTGATAGATTTTTGGTTTGACAGGTGTGGAAAGAATTTTTAAAACCAGCCACTGTGTTCTCCAAACCCAGAGCCACTGGTTTTGTTTGACAAGAAAGGACAAAGAGAACCACAGCTCCACTGAGGCTAAGGCTTGTGTAGCACAGAATGCAGTATGTATCGAAACGTATAAACCTTGTCTGGGGAGATGGGTGGGCACAGAGCTGCAGGGACCCAGGTCCTCTAGTCAGTTGCAGGCTCTGCCGATGTCTCATCCTTAAGCTCCTCAAAACCCGGGACTGGCTTCTGCAGAAAGTATGTAGTGGCCTGGATCACCTTGTCTGGTCCAATGTTGTACACTGGGTGAGTGGGCTGCTGCAAAGAGAAGAAAAGGTGCCAGTTAATCACCCCGGTGGTCCTTGAAAACGTAACACATCCTTTGCTCCATGAAAGGCACTTCTAAGAATTTAGTATAAGGAATCAGAGATACACACAAAGATTTATCACACAAAGCCCAAAGGTTCAAAAATGGTATATTTGCTAAAACTATCTAGTCCATGGGACACAGGGTAATATACAGCCATTATAAACATGCATTTAAATATTTAATGATATAGGCAAATGCTTACAACATATGTGAGAAAACAGTATGTGCAATACTATCTCAAACTTTTTTTTTTTTTTTTTTTGAGACAGAGTCTTGCTCTGTTGCCCAGGCTGGAGTGCAATGATGTGATCTCAGTTTACTGCAACCTCTGCCTCCTGGGTTCAAGAGATTCTCCTGCCTTAGCCTCCTGAGTAACTGGGATTACAGGTATGAGCCACCACACCCGGGTAATTTTTGTATTTTTAGTAGAGACAGGGTTTCACCATATTAGCTAGGCTGGTCTCGAACTCCTGACCTCAGTGATCCACCAGCATCAGCCTCCCAAGGTGCTGGGGTTACAGGTGTGAGCCAATGCCCAGCCTCAAACTTTTTTAAAAGTGTATTTGTACCTGTGATATATATAAATGGCAAAAATCGTACCCATACCAAAAGATTAACAGTGATATGATTGTTTTTAATTTTCTTATTTGTATTTTATGTATCCCAATTATTAAAATAATAAACATGTATTTACATTTATAATCAAGAAAAAAGGGGCTGGATGCGGTGGCTCATGCCTGTAATCCCAGCATTTTGGGAGGCTGAGGTGGATGGATCACCTGAGGTCTGGAGTCCAAGACCAGCCTGGCCAAGATGGTGAAACCCCGTCTCTATAAAAATACAAAAATTAGCCGGGCATGATGGTGGGTGCCTGTAATCCCAGCTACTTGGAAGGCTGAGGCAGGAGAATCGTTTGAACCTGGGAGGCAGAGGTTGCAGTGAGCCAAGATTGCATCACTGCACTCTAGCCTGGACAACAGAGCAAGACTCCATCTCAAAAAAAAATAATAAAAGAAAAAAGGACCACAACCCTATTATGTAGTAAGGCTGTTAGGTCATATTTAAACTCCATGATGTTATTCTAGTACATCACAGAAACCCAAAAAAAATTTTAGATTTGACACGGGGCATAATCTTAGGCCAATAATCAGGATTCTCCCACTGTGGGAGAATGAAGAAGGGGACACAACTGCAGGAGAGATTTTAAAAATTTTGAGAGAATACTATGAGCAACCTCATGCTAAAACATACAAAAATTCAGATAAGCAGTAATTTTTAAAAGCCAGAAAAACTGTCAAAATTGACTTAAGGAATTTTTAAAGGCCTACATGAAGAAATTAAGAACAACAATTGCTTATTCTGCCACCCCCACATCCCCTAAAAGATACTAGACCTAGATGGTTTCTCAGGCAAGTATTATCAAACCTAAAAAGAAACGGATAGTCTCTGACCTATACAAACTTTTTAAGAGACTGAAAAAAAAAAGGGGGGCCAGTGGGGGGCCAGGTGCAATGGCTCACACCTATAATCCCAGCACTTTGTATGGCTGAGGTAGGATAGCTTGAGGCCAAGAGTTCAAGACCAGACTAGGCAACATAGCAAAACCCTGTCTCTACAAAAATTTAAAAACTAGCAGGTTCTGGTGGTGTGCACCTGTAGTCCCTGCTACTTGGGAGGCTAAGACAGAAGGATAGCTTAAGCCCAGGAGTTCCAGGCTGCAGTGAGCTATGATCACATCACTGCACTCCAGCATGAGTGACAGAGTGAGATCACGTCTCTGAAAAAGAAAAGAAAATGAAAAAAGGTAAGAGGAGCAGGAAGCTACCCATCTAATTTTATGAGGCTATGATATTATCCTGAAACACTGGAAAAGGACAATACAATACAATTTTATATCAATCTTTCTTATGAATGCACATGCAAAAAAATCCTAAATAAAAGTACTATGCAAACATACTGGCAAACTGAATCCAGCAGTATACTGAACAAAACACACAGACACAGACACACTGTCTCTACTATGACCAAGAAGGGCTTATCCTGGGAATATAAGGCTTAACATCAGAACATTAATGAAACATATCATATTAAAGAACAAAAATCAGATGCGGAGAAAGCATTCAATAAAATTTAACACTACCTTATGACTGAATCTAACAAAAACAACCTAGCAAATCAGGAATAGAAGCAAATATCACTAACTTGATATAATGTAACTATCACAACCCTACAGTTAACCCTATCATGCTTAATGGTCAGATTATAAAAAGCCTTCCCATTATAATCAGGAGCAAGGCAGGAATGCCCTCTATTACCTTTAGCCAGGACTATGTGGCGATATTAGCCAACAATACAAGGCAAGAAAAATAAAACGGAAACTTAGACAAACTTAAAACTATTAAGAGAGTTCAACAAGGTAGCTGGATACAAGATTTATAAATATTATTAGTATTTCTATACACTAGTAACAAACAGTTACAAAATTGAAAATAAAAAAGATTCCAGTCACAAGAGACATAAAAACTGTAAATTAGACTCAAAAAAAAAAAATGCTAGTCCTTTATGGAAAAAATTATTAAAAACCATTGAAAGACATTAAATAAAAGAAAAATTATGTTCATAAATGGAAGCCTAAATATTGAAAAGAAGTCAGTTCTCTTTCTACTCCTGGGAAGACAGGAAGAAAAAAAAAAAAAACAAGTTGCTTCTCTCCTATTAATCTAAAATGTAGTGCAATTCCAATAAAAATCCCATTAGAACTTGACAAGTTGATCCTACAATTCACAGGAAAATGCAAAAGGCAAAGAATAGCCAAGGCAATTTTGAAGAAAAACAACAAGGCAGACAGGACTTGCCTACCTGTTTTCAGACTTGCTTAAAAGAGTGCAGATAGGCAAACAGACCAAAGGAACAGAATAGAGGGTCCAGAAACAGGGCCCCTTCATGTATGGAAACTTGAGGGTGTGGCACACATGACATACACATCAGCAGGAAAGGCTGTAGACTTCAGTACATGGTGCTGGTTATCCATATGGAAAAAAGATAACATTATATCCAAGCCTCGCTGTACACAGAAACCAAATCCAAGAGAATTAAAAATCTAGATTAAAAAGGCAAGCTTTAGACTATTTAGAGGTTACACTTAATGACTTGCTGCAGTGCCTTGTTCATTCCCTTCATAGCGCCTCCTTTTGTCTGCTTCCCTCAAAAATGGTAGATTTCTTAAGTAAATCCTCACCTACCCTCCCCCCAAAACAAACCCCTGAACAACAGAAAAGACAAACAGATTTGACCACTTCAAAATTAAAATATTAAAATATTTTTGTGGGGAAGGGGTGCTGGGGGCAGGGTCTCACTCCATCTCCCAGACTGGAGTGCAGTGGTGCAAACAGAGCTCACTGTAGCCTTGACTACCTGGGCTCGAGCGATTCTCCCACCTCAGCCTCCCAAAGTGCTAGGTTTACAGGTGAAAACCCCCATATCTGGCCTAACATCTTCTATTTAACAAAAAAACACTAAAAACAAAGTGCTATGGTTTTGATGTGGTTTATTTGTCCCCACAAAAATTAATGTTGAAATCTGATCCCCAAGGTGGCGATGTTGGGAGGTGGGGTTTATGGAATGTGCTGGGGTTCGAGGGGTGGATCCCTCAGGAGTGCCTTGGCACTGTTCTTGCAGTAGTGAGTGAGCTCTCACTCTTGCTCTGGGGAGTCTGGATTAGTCCTTGAGGGAATGGATTAGTTCCTGCAAGGGTAGGCTGTTACAAAGCCAGGGTGTCCTCAGGCTCTCCTCTCTTTGCATGGGTTGGCTTCCCCTTTGACTTCCACATATTATAATGCAGCACAACCCTTGCCAGAAGCCAGAGCCATGCCCTTGAACTTTTCAGCCTATAGAACCATCAGCTAAATAAACCTCTTCTTTATATATTATCTAGTCTCAGGTATTCTTTTATAGCAATAGAAATCAGAGTCACAAAATGAAAAGACAAGTCACAAGCTAGAAGATATTCACTACACACATGTAACTGACAAAAGATTAATATCAAAAATATACAAAGAACTACAAATACTTAAGGGAAAACAACTGAAGCTATCCATCAGTAAGAAAACAAGCACAGAAGACAACACAAATGGCCAACGAACATTTGAAAAGATTTTCAACCTCTCTAGTAATCAGGAAAATGCACAAACAAATACCATTTCACATCCATCAAATGGCAAAAAGGAAAAGGTCTGACTATGGATCGGTTCATCTTACACAACCATGCTAGGGAGCAGTTGAGAGATATCTATCAAAGATGACAATGTGTGTCCCCTTCAACCCAGCAGGTCCCCTCCTGGAGACATTCTAACACATGAACCCAATGAGACAGATACCAGAACATTCACTACAACACTGTAATAGCAAAAAATTGATAACTAGCAGAAGAACAGAGAACTACACTGGGGTACATTTATACAAGTGAGTATCATACAATAGTTAAAATAAATAAACTGGAGCAACACATGTGAACACAGATAAACCTCAAAAATAACAATGGTCAGTGGAAAAAGCAATGCAGAATAACAGGTATAGTAGGTACCATTACAAAAAGTTTGAAAACATGCAAGCAACTGTTATATTGCTTATAAACAACTATATATTGCTTATAGATACATATGTATGTAGCAATAGTACAAAAACATCCACAGGCATGATACATGTCAAATTTGGGACAGGGTTACCTCTGGAGAAGGAGAGAGGAAAAAAAATTGGAAGAGGACTATATAAGAGGCAAATGGGGAAAATAATTAGGGCCTGGAAAAGCTGGGTGGCTGTTTTTCTGATTAAGGACGAGGTTGAGCATCTTTTCAACTATCTATTAGCCATTTGTGTTTCTTCCATTTGAAATGTTTCCCAGTTAAAAGAAACAAAGACGGAGCCAGGCGTGGTGGCTCACACATGTAATCCCGGCACCTTGGGAGGCTGAGGCGGGCGGATCACTTGAGGTCAGGAGTTTGAGACCAGCCTGCCCAACATTGGGAAACCCCATCTCTACTAAAAATATAAAAATTAGCTGGGTGTGGTGGTGCACGCCTGTAATCCCAGCTACTCAGGAGGCTGAGGCACAAGAATTGCTTGAGCCCGGGAGGCGGAGGTTGCAGTGAGCGAAGATCATACCACTGCACTCCAGCCTGGGTGACAGAGTGAGACTTTGTCTCACAAAAAAAAAATTTTTTTGAAAGAAACAAAAAGGGAAGGTTAAAACGACACAGATGAGAAAATAAGGCAGTGACCTAAATGGGAGCAGCAGGCCATGTTTACACCGGTGGAAGTAGGGCTTAGTAAGAGTAGGGAACTGCACACACACATTCAGGACAGTCTGCACGGGCCCTGTGATTTGGTCACTGGGGACAGTCTCCATTGGATTCATGTCTCAGGCTCACGTCTAGGCTCAGAGCACCTCCACGTTGTCCTCAGCTGGCTGCAGCAGTGAGCATCCTGCCCTCACAGGGCTATTGTTTTTTGAGGAAAACAGACAAACACACATTAAACAACACACCACCAACTGAGTAAAGTATCACAAAGAATATGAACAAGGTGCTGAGGCAGAGCGTTCTGGGGATCTCATTCTCTGAAGAGAAGGCATCTAAGCTGAGCCTCTGGGGGAGATGCGGCAGGCAGTGCTGCGCGGCTGCAGTGCTATCGTAAGCCTGCTGCGACTCACAGCCTCAGAGTGACACGTGACTGCGGCCTCCTTGAGGGGAAGCTAATACCAGCGGTGGGCTAGGTCCTCAGCCCCGGGATAAAGGCACAACAGCTCTGTGACAGATCAGACCGCCCATCCAGAACCCTGAGCTTGCCCAGAGGTGCGTCTCCTCTGCGGTCACATCCTCACTAACGGCCGCACAGCTCGAAGGGCACAGGGACCACAAGCTTCCGCCTGTCCACACAGGAAACACAGCCAGTTCTGCTCACTTGGAAAGCCTTCTGTCCTCGAGGTCCCTGTGGAGAAGGGGTGTGAAGCCCTGCACCCGCCTTACCAGAGCGTTTTCGGGCACACCCAGGACCACATCATGCAACATGGCTCCGCTGCCGAAGTGCTGGGCTATGGACAGGCCGCTCAGGCAGTAGCAGGTGTGGTAGAAATCACGCGACCTGTAAGGACAGGCAGCTCTGAGCAGGCACTCCTCTGCTCCGCACACATCTACGGGTGCAGCCACACCAATTCAGAGACCACTGTGCTATCACATGTCCCCCCCGTCCTCCATGTGGCTAGAGGAGGCATGGTTTTCCCAGAAGTGTTATTTAAAGACCCACAGGCTGAGCACAGTGGCTCACACCCATAATCCCAGCACGTAGGAGGCTGAGGCAAGAGAAGAGTCTGAGGCCAGAAGTTCAAAACCAGCTTGGGCAACATAGGGAGACCCCCGTCTCTACAAAAGATTAAAAATTAGCTAGGTGTGGTGGCAGATGCCTGTAATTGCAGTTACTTGGGAGGCTGAAGCAGGAGGATTACTTGAGCCCAAGAGGTGAAGGCTGCAGTGAGCCGTGATTGTGCCAGTGCACTCCAGCCTGGGTGACAGAGGGAGACCCTGTCTCAAAAAAGTAAGATACAATAAAATAAAAGCCCCATCCTCCAGCCCTGCCCAGCAGCGGGAACTGTAATTTTTTTTTCTTTTTTACCTTAAACTATTAAGGGTTAAAGGAAACTGTAATTTTACAGTCAGTCTCTCCAACTGTCTTCTGGAAGGGGCTCTCCAGGGGCAGTACTAGTGATAAACTGATACACTTCTCTAGAAAAATACCTAAATATCTAGACATGGGCCACATTCTTCCTGATAAATTGCTGGACCAGGCCTTCCCCTGGACACCAAGAGCAGCAGGACGTGTGTTGGGGTCAGGGGAGACAGAGGGTGGGGAACAAAGGTTAGAGGACTTATTTTATTTCCCTTTTTCTTTTATAACACATAAGCCACCTCAGATTTGAGCTTAATTATTTAATCCACTCTAACATAGTTGTCATGATTACAGTCTCTGTTTACAACACTCAGGGGTTTTAAAATCCTGTCTCCTATTCTATTCCTATTCTATTCCTATTCTATTTAGATCAGTTTTTGTTTGTTTGTTTGTTTGTTTTAAAGAAGAAGAGTTATCTACCCAGCAATCTGTTTCCCTGTCTGGGGGAGGTGGTTGCATGCAAGCTGGGGGACAAGATGGGCAGCTGGATGTGCCAGGATCAATGGCCTCGAGGGCTGCTCCCAACTGGGTGCTTTTCCCCATACAACCTAGCACTACGCAGGTGCTAAGGGTGACATCTCTGCTCTTGAGGTCTGGCTCTGAGTAGGCCTGAGGTGCACGCCCCTCTGCTCTCTCCTCCCCCCTCTTCCCTCCCCAGAGAGAAAGCACTCACTTGCCAGGTTTATCCAGAAGCCCCCCTGCAGGGCACTGGCAGCACATCAGGATGTACTCCTGCAGGGCCTGCTGATGGAACATCCAGTGGCTCATGCTAAGGGCAGGGTCACCTGTTGAAGGGCAAAGGATCAGTAAGGGCCTGGCGGATCCAGCCAAGTATCAATGACCTAATTCCGCTTTCTCACCGGGGGGAACAGTCAAGGTTTCCTTCTCCCCTTCCTCTTCCACTCATTCTTGGTACAACTGCTATCTTCCCCATGTCCTACGCACGGCATGTCCCTTCTCCTGAACTTTGACACGTGTCAAAGAGCAGCAGTTCAAAGTGGCACTTTCACTTTCTTGAAATGCACCCTGTTAACGTGGATGGTGATCCTCAACCACATCTCTAGCAGGCAATGAACTGGCCTAGCTGTTGAACTTACCTTCCCAGACTGACCTCGGTGGCTGCTCCCAACTTGGTCCACAACTCTACCCTGGACTTCAAGAGACCTTCCCTCTAGCATATCTCTATAACTTGTTAACCAGACTGATTAGCTCAGAGAACTCTTAACAGGGGTAATAAAGTCTGTTTCTTCTACTTTTCTAAGCTTGAATTTAATCAATCTCCAAAGGGAATTCTCTAACTTGTCTCTCTCAAAGAATTTACCTAAGAAACGTTACTAGTAACTGCCCTCCTGCATCATACGATACCCTAGCAAAAACTGGGTATTCTGGTAATACTACTAAGGTACTGACAAGCAACTGGACTTCTTCACTCTGAAGTTCAATCACTATGGTCAAAGAATTCTGTGAGCCACACAGTTATCAAGTGGGAAGGAGGGGCAAATCACGGACAGGTGTGCAGAAGCATCTGTGTAGAAAATGATTAAAAAAAAAAAATATATATATATATATATATAGGATGTACATTAAGTCCTTGGTCAATTTTATACTTTGATACCTGGGCTAAAAGATGCCCAACAATAAATCATTAAAAAAAAAAAAAAGATGCCCAACAATTGGTAAATGGCACCTAAAAGCTAATTTTTCTTTCTTCCAATCTTTTTGTTTCTATGCATTTTTCTACCTTGTTATTATAACTATGTATCTTATGTTTTTCACTTACCACTATAGCCATAAACTTTTTTATTCTGCTACATAATCTGCACAGCTATCACTGTGAATAGCCATATAGTATTTTATTAAGTGGACATATAAGGTTACTGTATCATAAAAAGAACTGAAAATAACTAAAAATAACTGAAAAATAACTAAAAATCTTATATATATGTGAGTATATAAATTTCTATGGTGAAAATTATAAAAGTTTATGGTATCAATAATCTTTCATGTTTTGGAGAAAATAACAAAAAAGAAAAAAGAGGAAAAGATTTTTAAAAATAAAAACGAGGCCGGGCGCGGTGGCTCAAGCCTGTAATCCCAGCACTTTGGGAGGCCGAGATGGGCGGATCACGAGGTCAGGAGATCGAGACCAGCCTGGCTAACACGGTGAAACCCTGTCTCTACTAAAAAAATACAAAAAACTAGCCGGGCGAGGTGGCGGGCGCCTGTAGTCCCAGCTACTCGGGAGGCTGAGGCAGGAGAATGTCGTAGACCCGGGAGGCGGAGCTTGCAGTGAGCTGAGATCCGGCCACTGCACTCCAGCCTGGGCAACAGAGCAAGACTCCGTCTCAAAAAAAAAAAAAATAAATAAAATAAAAATGAAAAGTTTACGATACAGTCTATAAAGAGATTTAAGCAAAATATTAAACTGTTGAATATTTCCTTTTTTTTTTTCTTTTGAGACAGAGTCTCACTCTGTTGCCCAGGCTGGAGTGCAATGGCACGATCTTGGCTCACTGCAACCTCTGCCTCCCGGGTTCAAGCGATTCTCCTGCCTCAGCCTCCCGAGTAGCTGGGATTACAGGCACGCACCACCACGCCTGGCTAAGTTTTGTATTTTTAGTAGAGACGTGGTTTCACTATGTTGATCAGGCTGGTCTCGAACTCCTGACCTCAGGTGATCTACCCTCTTTTGGCCTCCCAAAGTGCTGGGATTACAGGTGTGAGCCACTGCACCCAGCCTAAATTGTTGAATATTTCAAACAGAAAATAATAATTTATTAAATTTCTTAAAAAAGAGACACAGAGAAAAAGGGTTTCCAAGGTTGAGCACTAGATGAGGGACAGTGGCCAGCTGACATTTGGAGGCTAGGGACAAAAGCCTCTCATCTTCAACCCTGAGTTGCATTCAGCCCTGAAACACCCATTAAGAGACACAGGACACTGAGTCTGACCTAAGGAGAAGCATCCAGTCTCCTATCTCAGGCTGGCTGCAGGCCACATGCTTTGATATACTCACACTATTTTAATTCCCTTCCTTTCTTTTCCTCACCTGTAAGCACAGTGGACTTTGTTGTATAAGATACATACATATATGATGGGACTTCACTCTGTCGTCTTTTACTTATTTCCAAGGTTGTTTCCAGTTCCTTGCCATTATGAGGAATGCTGTGCTAAATCTTTGTCAATATTATCTATGCTTAGGATTATTTTCTTCAAATAGACTGACCACAGTGGAATTATTCGGTTAAAGGGAATAAACATTTTTAAGGCTTTTAATAGATACTGATAAACTGCTTTAAGAATTTATAGACTACTCTCAGCACAATCCCTGTGGAGTAGCCCTGCTCTGCAGGAGCAGTCAAAAATAAATATATAAATAAACTAAAAATAAAAACAAAGACTTTATGTAGCTGCCAGGAAAATTTAAAATTTTGCTCTACCACCTCCAGCATTAGCACCTTTTTGTTGTTGTTGTTGAGACCACCCAGGCTGGAGTGCAGTGGTGTGATCTCAGCTCACTGCAACCTCTGCCTCCCAGGTTCAAGTGATTCTCCTGTCTCAGTCTCCTGAGTACCTGGGATTACAGGCACAAGCCACCACGCCGGCTAGTTTTTGTATTTTTAGTAGAGACAGGGTTTCACCATGTTGTCAAGCTGGTCTTGAACTCTTAAAGTGATCTGCCCAACTCAGCCTCCCAAAGTGCTAGAATTAGAGGTGTGAGCCACCATGCCTGGCCAGCTTTAGTTACTTTTTAAAAGTAATCAGCAATTAAAATGGTAAAAAGAAATAGTACCTGATAATTTATTTTGATTTGCATGCCTCTGATGACTAATTAGGGTGAAATTTTTCCATAACTTGTGTTTAATATTTGCATTTCCTTATGATGCTGTCTGTTTGGCCTATATCTTGAGATCCAATAGTCAATTTTATTAACCTAGCTTTTTCTTATATTCGCCCCTTGTCTACATCATATGCTGCATCTATTTTCTCCTTTTTGCTCCTCTGTTTTGGTTATGTGAGTTTAAAACTTTTTAAAATTAATTTTAAAATTTAATTAATATAAAACATATATATGTTTTATACTATTGATTTTTCCTTTGTGATTTCCTTTTTAAGAAAATATTTAATGTGTATGGGGATTTTTGGGGGGATGAGTAATGAAAATGTTCTAGAATTGTCATGATGGTTCGTAACTGAGTAGGTAAGTTGTATGGTATGGGAATTATATCTCAACAAAGCTGTTATTTGAAAAAGCATATTTATTAAACTTTAGGAAACTGCATTACATATCTGTACAAAATGTACATATATTTCATATCCTATAACAAATAAAAGACTATTTTTATAAGACAAATGATAACCTGTGGCTAAAATTAGAATCTGAAAAGAAAACGCTATGTTTATCATATAAAAAATTATAGACTGTTTCAGTGACTTCCTATATTATTGAAGCTTAGAAGCTCAAAGTTCAAAAATTCTACAAGGAGCTTCCAGAAATCCTGAATTTGGACACCAGCACACATAATCACAACAAGATGAAAGCAGATATGATTATAGGGTGATAACTGCACACTGGAATCGGCCTTTTAAATCCTTTCTCCCTCTTCCTGAAATTATAGGTCCCCATTCTCATCTCATTTTGCATTTCAAAGGTTCTTTTCATCCAAAAAAATAAAAAGTCTTTCCTCACCATAACTGACAGGTGCAGCCATCTGTAGCTCAATTTCACAGGTGGGCAAGAAAATTCCAGGGTATGTCCCAAATAACATACAAGAAGCCAGTAACTACCAAGCCAGACAGAAACTCACAGGCCTGCTGCTTTCTTACTGTTCCACAAAACAAAAAACCAAATAACTCACTGATTTAGTCAGCACTTGAGATTTCTTAAGCCTTTTTTTTCTTTTCTTTTCTTTTTTTTTTGAGATGGAGTCCCGCCCTGTCACCCAGGCTGGAGTGCAATGGCATGATCTCGGCTTACTGCAACCTCCGCCTCTGGGGTTAAAAGTGATTCTCCGGCCTCAGTCTCCTGAGGAACTGGGATTACAGGTGCGTGCCACCAGACCTGGCTAATTTTTTGTATCTTTAGTAGAGACAGGGTTTCATCATGTTGGCCAGGCTGGTCTTGAACTCCTGACCTCATGATCCACCCGCCTCGGCCTCCCAAAATGCTGCGATTACAGGTTTCTTTTGCTTTTTGAGA
This sequence comes from Macaca nemestrina, assembly GCF_043159975.1. Classification (NCBI taxonomy): domain Eukaryota; kingdom Metazoa; phylum Chordata; class Mammalia; order Primates; family Cercopithecidae; genus Macaca; species Macaca nemestrina. Next base: position 43,013,730 of record NC_092131.1, read on the forward strand.
CCCAAGTCTTGCTGTGTCGCCCAGGCTGGAGTTGCAGTGGCACTCTCTGCCTGCAACCTCTGCCTCCTAGACTCAAGTGATCCTTCTACCTCAGCCTCCTGAGTAGCTAGGACTACAGGCACATGCCACTATGTCTGGTTAACTGTTTTTAATTTTTTGTAGAGACAAGCTCTCACTATATTGCCCAGGCTGGTCTTGAACTCCTGAGCTCAAGAGGTCCGCCTGCCTTGGCCTCCCAAAGTGCTGGGATTATAGTCATGAACCACCGTGCCCAGCGTTTTAAGCTATTAATAATAATTCCTTCTTCTACTCAAATACCGTCATTTACACATAGAAGGTAGTCATTGGCATGGAGCCACTGATGGTCACTTGCTGGGTTAGGGCATGGCCTAGACCCATGTGCTGCACTAGAGCATTCTTTTTGCTTTTTAGTTAGCAATATGATCAATGCCTTTTAAAAAATGTATTTGTACATTTACCAAAATAAAATTAGTAATGCACATCTTTTTTTTTTTTTTAAAGGGCACAGTATAATATAGAAGTATAATATAAATCTATTTATATTATACTTAAAATATAAAAGGGCACAGTATAATATAAAATCTAAAAAGTTGGCCGGGTATGGTGGCTCATTCCTGTAATCTCAGCACTTTGTGTGGCCGAGGAAGGTGGATCACTTGAGGCCAGGAGTTTGAGACCAGCCAGGCCAACAGAGTCATACCCTGCCTCTACTAAAAATAGAAAACATTAGCTAGGTGTGGTGGCACACACCTGTAATCCCAGCTACTCAGGAGGCTGAGGCACAAAAATCGATTGAACCCAGGAGGCAGAGGTTGCAGTGAGCCGAGATCACACCATGGCACTCCAGCCTCACCAACAGAGTCAGACTCTGTCTCAAAAAAAAAAAAAAAAAAATCTAAAAAGTCTCCCTCCTTCTGTCTTCTGCCTCCTTCTCTTCTCCCAAAGGTACCCATTGTTAAAGGGGTTTGGTGGGGGTTCCAGGAAAAGCTGTGTACATCTCAGGCTGTGTGCCCAGGGACTGCTCCAGGCCCTGCCCCTTACACTTGATGATGTATCTTGGAGAGCTTTCTATATCAGCCCATGGGATGCAGCTACTGTTTGGAGAGATTTTTATTATGTAACCCTTAACCTTTTGATGGGCACTTAGGCTGCTATTACAACTCCACTTCAATATACATCCTTGGCTAATATCTCTGCAGGTAAATTCCTGACAGTGCACTTGCTGTGTTCAAAGGGTAAGTGCCCTTATAATTTAAACGGATGTCTCCAAACTGCCCTCCAAAAAATGATTTACCTATTTACATCCCCACTAACAGTATCAAATTACCTGTTTTCTCACACTCTCCCCAACATAGGGTATCAAGTTTCTTAATCTCTGCCAATCCGATAATAAAAACAAAGAGTGCCAGTCTTTTAATTAGCATTTCTTTAACTACAAGTGAGCTAAACAACTTTTCGTTGGATTAATGGCCACCTACTGTGGTTATGAGCAGGGGCAGGGTTCAGATGCCAGCTAGTCTGGATTCACACAACCACATACTAACCCTTGTGAGTGCCAATCAAGTATTATAAAGCAGTCACTTAGCCTCACTGTACTCTGTTTCCTCATCTGTGAATAATGCTACCTATTTCATAGGGTTGTTTGGAGAATTAAATGAGAAAATATATGTGAAATGCTCAGTACAGCCCCTGGCATACAGTGAGGACTTGCAAAGACTCCGCTACCAGTAGTAGCAGTAGTTGTAGGAGAAAAAGTAAGAAGGACAGCGCTTTCTCTGGCACCTCTCTCTTCAGATCCTTTGCCTGTTTTTCAGTTGGGTTGTCTATCCATTTCTTACTGGTTTGTATGATTTTTTTTTTTTCAAATTAAAGAAATTAGCCATTCATCACTTGTCATAAATATTTTTCCCACCTTGCTGCTTGTTTTGTTTGTAGAATTTCCCTGTTTTTGCAAAATAACTTTTGTTATCTTTCTTTATGCAAGAAATACGTATTAACTATAGAAAGATTAGAAAATACAAACAGAGGAAACAAACATCACCTGTAATTTCACATCCTAGATACTTTCTATGAATTTTTTTGAGTCAACTCTTCACCAAAAATGGGATTCCACACATATTGCTTTGATATGATCACAATATATTGTGACTATCTTTCTACACTGCAGCCCCTTTTGATTCCCTAAGTCAGTATTTTGCCCTCCTCTCAACACACTTCCCTTCTTTACAGACTCCTGTTTGTTCCAAGTTCAAGAGATGCCCTGTGTCCGAGAAGAACCTCAGACAACACAGGCCTTCTCCCAGCCAATGAAAAAAGCTGGAAGCACCAAGATTCATAGGCATCCTTTTCCACTGACAAAGCCTTGAATGCTACCAAGCCCTCTAGAACGTGTGCTACAATAAACAATTAACCAGCAGTCCCCCTGGAAGACTTTGACAGGTGGTGCTCCTGTTATAGCTTGCTCCAGATTTCCCTGGGATTGCAGAATTACTGCGTCTTACAAATGCCAGGGACGGGTTTGTAAAAGACTGACAGTTTTACCAGGGGCTTGACCTCACCAGTTCCAAATAAAGAGATCACCATGACCCCAAGTTTTTTTCTACCTTAGAAATGTCAGGTTGGGTGCGGGGGCTCACGCCCGTAATCCCAGCACTTTGGGAAGCCGAGGCGAGTGGATCACCTGAGGTCAGGAGTTTGAGACCAGCCTAACCAACATGGAGAAACCACGTCTCTACTAAACATACAAAATTAGCTGGGCATGGTGGTGCAGGCCTGTAATCCCAGCTATTTGGGAGGCTGAGGCAGGAGAATCGCTTGAACCCAGGAGGTGGAGGTTGCAGTGAGCCATTGCACCTTGTTCACCTAGGCAACAAAAGCGAAACTCCATCTCAAAAAAATAAAAATAAAATAAAAAATGTTTGACTTGGGGAATTCCTGACTTCCCTATTGGTGATCAAGGCAGACACTGTGTAGGCTCCAGAGTCAGTGCACTTGCTGACAGTGCACTTGCCGTGTTCAAAGGGTAAGTGCCTTATATGCCTTAATACTGACACCTAAAGCCCAGTGGGCCCAGGCCGGGAAAATGGGACAGAGGCTCTGCTTACTTTAATTCAGTGTCAGAAATGGTCACAACTCAACAACTCAAAGGAAATTAAGAAACTAAATAATGAGGCTCAGGGCTGGACGTGGTGGTTCATGTCTGTAGTCCCAGCACTTTGGGAGGTGGAAGTGGGTGGATCACCTGAGGTCAGGAGTTCAAGACCAGCCTGACCAACATGGTGAAACCCTGTCTCTACTAAAAATATAAAACTTAGCCAGGTGTGGTGGCGCATGCCTGCAGTCCCAGCTACTCAGGAGGCTGAGGCAGGAGAATTGCTTGAACCTTGGAGGTGGAGGTTGCAGTGAGCCAATATTGTGCCACCGTACTTCAGCCTGGGAGACAGAGCAAGACTCCGTCTCAGCGGGGGGGAAAAAGGGTGGGGTGGGGGCGGGCCTCCGAAACAGGAGAAAAAAGTGTGGGGAGGGGCAGAAAGGAATCTCATCTTTCACATTTGAGCAGTTACATTATCCAGCTAAGTCCAAAGAACAGCTTCTCTCTGGACCCAGGGATCTCACTCCAAAAACAGATGAGCAGCCAGCAGGGCCCCATGACTTCCCCTCTCCCCACAGGTTTACTCAGAGACACCTGCTCCCACATCAAGTACACCAGAAAGATGGTGCAGGAATTAGCAGGCAGACTGAGGTTTCAAGAGGTAAAGAGAGAATGTTCCCAGAGTTTTTGCTCGCTACTTCGGTTTTGCATTCCCATTTGAGACCCCACAGAAATGAATGTGGATTTCTCTACGCCAATGGTGCAGGTGGAACAAACTCCCATTTAGGCTTGTTCAATGAATGTAAAATAAAACATTTCTCATGGTGACAACTCCGCAGCCAGTCAGACACAGCGTGTCTTTTCTCCATGGGTTCTGGTTCTCTACCCCTTTACGCAGTTGCCTTTCCTGCTGCTGTTGCAACAGTGACTGTTGCAACACTGGGTTTTCAGCTCTGCCCTGCACCCAGAGGAGGTGGCAGTCACCACAGAGCCCAGGACAGGAGTGGGCTGCTCCTTCCAGATAATGCAGAAGCAGCACCCACTTCCTCCCCGCTCCCCGTAGCAATTTCAAGGGAGCTCATTCTGTCAGCCAATTTGAAGAAGCAAGGAATGACACTAAACCAATGAAACTAAATCTTACTCTGCATTCGCATGCCCCACGGCATGAGGTTCCACACTGGGCACTCAAAATCCAGGACAGACAGAGCTCATTTCAACCCCTCTAAAAAAGCACACTGGGCTTCCAGACTTTGTGAGTAGTGGAGGGAAATCATCCAGCCTCAGCAAACAGCTCCCCAGGCTCACCTTGGGCGTGCAGTGCACGGTGGAGCAGGGGCAGGAGCCCTGCCTGCCAGAAGGAGTAGCAGCCATCCACCAGCTTGTTGCAGCGGCCCTGAAATCCTCCTTCAAATCGCATCTGCCGGCTTGTCACCCATTGCTGAGGAGACACAGATGGGAAAGGCAGTTGTAGGCTAAGAGAGACAAAATCCAGCCCGACAGGATCTCCAGGAGTCAATCTGTGGGATGGAGGGTTTCCCATCTTGTGGCTTCTCGGCACTCCAGTTTTGGTGCTCTGGTTTTCTTTCTTCCCTCCCCACACTGCCGCAGACACACAGTGAAGCATTTAAGCCAACGCTGTGGAGGCATCCAGCACTGATCTCTGCTCAATGCCTAGCAGACAACTACCTTTTCCTGGGTTCCAAAGCAGGGCCAGTGCTGAGAGGATAAAGAGGCCAAGCTGGTTTGTAAGGAGACCTTCAAAGTCTCTTAATAAACATGGCTTAAGTTGGAAATTGAAGGCAAGACTAACAGTAGCTCATTTCTCATTACTTCCCTGCTCAGGGGAGTTTATGAAAAGCAGATAAATGGAATTTGGTACTATATTTCATCAGATGATCTCAAACTGCTCCTGACTTTTACTTGGCACCTGGGGAAATTTACCCAAGGTCTCTTAGCAAGTCACTAGCAGGCCTGAAAGCAGAAGCCATTCATTCTAATTACCAAATGACAATTCTGCCCAGCCTGTGGCTGATATAAGAAAATCTTTTACTTTGAAGCTGTAAAATAGGTCTTGATGTCGCTCAGTGGTCACACACGATACCACCATTCCTTGCTTATCTACAAGTTTTCTAAACACACTCTACTACAAAGATCAAGATAGTCATGGGTTTGGTCCCTTGAAATGAGCAGAACCAACTGGCTGAGCAGATATGACATTTCCATTTCCCTCCCTAGACCACCTAGGCCATTCCAGCCACAGACTCACAGAGCTGCCTCACTCAACTGAAAGGGTACAGGGGAGGGTACTTCCTGTTTCTAGAGCCTTACTAGGTCAAGTTCCTGAAAGAAGCCACTGGGACCCTTGATGGAAGTGGGGGCCAGCCCTCCCCTAAAAGCTGTAGTTTAGATTATATCCCTCTTCAAGGCAACACCTGCCCATAGAGAGTCACAGTCACAAATTCTTAAAAGAGACAGAAAACACTGCACTGCAGGTTCAGGCTGGTCTTAAATGAACCAGGGCTTCCAGCATGTAATGGAAGTGGGCTAAGCATTACTCAGGCAGAGACAAAGCAGGTGCTGCAGTGGGAGTCCGTTCCTCATTTCTACTTACCGTAGGGCTTAAGTGTTTTTAAGCAGACTAATTTATTTTTTCCAGTGCCTAAGCCCATGGATTTGTTCTGTTTCCTTGGGCTACAGGAATTCATACTTCAGATATGTGTCCTACTTCTCCCAAAGCAAATGGAAGGGAGTAGTTTGGGTTAGAGCATGGGTCCCTAACCCCCAGGCCACGCCAGGCTGCACAGCAGGACATGAGTGGTGGGTGAGCCAGCGAAAGCTTCATCTGTATTTACAGCTGCTCCTCACTGCTCACATTACTGCCTGAGCACCACTTCCTGACAGATCAGCAGCAGCATTAGATTCTCATAGAAGCACAAACCCTACTGTGAACTGTGCGTGCCAGGCTTCTAGACTGCACGCTCTATATGAGAGTCTAATGCCTAATGATCTGTCACTGTCTCCCATCACCCCCAAATGGGACTGTCTAGTTGAAGGAAAACAAGCTCAGGGCTCCCACTGATTCTACATTATTGTGAGTTGTATAATTATTTCATTATATATTACAATGTAATAATAATAGAAATAAAGTACACAATAAATGTAATGTACTTGAATCATCCTGAAACCATTACCCCCGCCCCACCCCCCACCCCACGTCCATGGAAAAATTATCTCCCACAAAACTGGTCCCTTGTGCCAAAAAGATTATTACTCTGTGTTAGAGGGACACTAACATTTATTAAGTACCTACTATGTGCCAGGCCATTTATAAATGTTCTCTCCTTTAACCTTAAAAAAATAAGGATAGTTATCCCTACCTTATAAAAGAAAAAATATCAAGCTAGAAGAGATTAGACAATTTGCCCAAGGACCCATGTCTCAAATGTAGTAGGGACAGGGTTCAAATCTGGAACGCTGCCATTATAACTGAGGCACTCCCTGATCACATTCCTTATTTCTGCCTGGGAGATGGGACTTTGTTGTTTCATCCCTTATTGGTGCTCAGATTTTAAAACATCTGAGAAACTCAAGTTCAGCACACAAAGTTGGCTGTTTCGGCATGAGCCTTCAAGCCTTCAGGAATCTTTAAAAAGACTATGCCGGGGGAGGCTTTCTGAAGGTGGAGGCAAGATGCTGCTGGTTACATCTCTACAGGGTACGACAGAAACTCTCCAGGAAGCTCACGATGGGCCGTACAACGGAAGGCTGGCATCTGAACTCAGGCAGAGGAGGTGCATGTCAGTTGCAGCTGGTTTGCTTTGAGGTCATGGTCAGGGGGCACATGCTCCTCAAATGACATGACGGGGAATGCCTTCTCCTTGGTGGCCGTGGAGGTGTGTGTGTTTGTGCACCCACTGATCATTTAACTACAATCTAGTGACTCCCTGAAGCTGACTGCTTTCTGAGTTTCTTCTGAATACTGGCCAGGAGCTTGGGGTCCAGACATAAATGTTGGGCTGCCTTCTCAATGCAATTAGCCAGCTCTGCCTAAACAACTCATTTAAATGTAGGTACTAAATGTTTACACAGTGCAGCAGGTAATAAAAGTTTGGTTTCAAAATGCTGCAAAACTCTTCTTGTAACTTTTCCTCTTAGGAGGTTCTTTCTATAACACACGATAACCTCTAATTCTACATAACTGAAGTATAAGGAAGGTACTCTGCTCACACCAGATGTCTGCGGGACACAGTCTATGTAGTCTACACACTATGTGAAAAGCTCTAAGCAGGAAGACAGAAAGGCAGAAGGGGGAGCCAAGACAGAGCAGCTGCTCACTCCTTCCTCTGTGTTGGAACAGAGCTGACTGTTACCCCTTCCCATAGCCAAACTTTCCCGAAGCCTGCATGTCTGAGTACAATCACCTCACCATGACCTGGGGTCTGAGAGGAGGCTGGTTCAAAAGATACTTACTAATAAGCTCTTCAAGTTCAAGGAACGTTCCCTCTTGAGGATTACCAGCGCGGCCAAGCCACAGAAGGTATAGCCACCGTGGGCTTCCATCCCTGGTACCCCGCCAATGCCACCTTCCCAGTTCTGACACCTAAGAAGAGATTGAGAAAAGCAGATTGAGTGGCCACTGAGTGGACGTACACAAGTCCAGGACCATCCTAGGTGGCAGAGAAAAAGTTCACTCAGATTAAGGTGTGAGCCATCACAACTATGAATGAAAAGATGCCAACTAATTAACTTTTGGAAATGTCTTTTCAAAAAAAAAGAAGCTAGGCCTGGTGGTGCCCGTGTGTAATCCTAGCTGCTCAGGAGACTAAGGCAAGAAGATCACTTGAGGTCAGGAGTTCAAGGCTCCAGTGAGCTATGATCACTCCATTGTGCTCCAGCCTGGGTGAAAGAGCGAGACTAGGTCTCTAAAAAAATAAGTACAATAAAAACTGTAAAATGTTAAAAACCCAGACACTTAGAAACAGCCTACTTGTGTAAGAAACATAATAATTCAAATTATTACTCTTTGGGAAAAAGTTATAAAATCATATATATACACACACACACACACACACACACACACACACACACATACATATAGTGATAACCATCAAGTTGAAACAAAATTGAAAAGTGATTGTTGATTCTAGTGACCTTCTATTTTTGCAACAGGGTCTTAACTGTGTTACCTAGGTTGACTGCATATCATGGCTCACTGTAGCCTCAACCTCGTGGACTCAGGCAATCCTCCCACCTCAGCCTCCTGAGTAGCTGGGACTATGGGCACGCCCCACCATACCCGGCCAATTTTTTGTATTTTTTGTAGAGTTGGGGCTTTGCCATGTTACCCAGGCTGGTCTTAAATTTCTGGCCTCGAGGAATCCTCCCACCTCAGCATCCCAAAGTGCTGGAATGACAGGCATGGGCCACCGCACTTGGCCTCTGGTGATCTTTGAGTACAGGTCTACTGGTAATATTTTTCCTTTTTGTTTTTCTCTTTGTTCAAAAAGTTTTTATAATGAACCTTTATACTCTTCAAAAATAAACGTTATTTTAAAAAATTATAATTAGGTCAGGTGGCAATGGCTTCTTAACAGCCTGCAGAACCATGAGCCAAATAAACCTCTTTTCTTCCTAAGTTACCCAGCCTTGGGTATTCCTTTATAGTGGCACAAAATGGACTAACACAAGGACAAGAAATAACTGACTTAGTAGAATAGAGAAACCTTCCCTACCCAAATGGTAGGGATGGGAGAGGGGCAACAAGAAGCAAGGTGATGTGCTCCAATAAAAGGCTCCAGGATTAGAGATACAGGGAATCTCCACAAAGTGGAATGCGTTTGAACTAGGTTTGTTGGTTGCAAACTTATCTAAGAATCAGACCTTTAAGTCCCCTACTCAAATCCAGCAGAAGATGGGAAGTTTCAGAGGTTTAATCAAAAGGATCTGAGTTCCAGAATATCCAACAAGCTAAGAGGAGGAGGGAACACTGCACCCAACAGGATTACGTGAGAATCAGCAATCTGAACACAATAACCCCAGCCCCATTCCCTTGTGTATTTCACACAAGGCTGCCAGTTTCCTACTCCAAGCAGGATTTAGAAGATTCCTCTCCAAGGGAACTGATAAGCCCAAGGGAAAAACCCTACAGATACTGCTTTGAGAATTCCCCAATGAATGGCTTGATCCTGCCCACCCTCGCAGAGCTTTCCCGCGGCTTTTCAGTGCTGGACCCTTAAAAATGAACAGACAGCTATAGAGTACCAGACATTTGACTGCAGTCTCTACTATGAAAGAGAAGGAGACCAAAACAAACAAAAATAAACTAGAGGATATAAGGCACGGAGCAAAAGAAAACTTTTTAAAGTTGTATCTTTAGATAAAATATTATATGAAGTAAGACTACTGAGAGGACAAAATATCCCCAGAAAACAAGAGAGTATATAAAAAAGTAGTTAGGAAGTAAAAATAGTCAGGGAGGAAAACTAAAAATAGGATTACAAAAATAAAAACAAGAGGATTAGACGATAAATACTAAGAGAATCTCTTAAAGTGTAAGAAGGAGGATTAAGATTTGGAAACCATGCAATGAAGTATTTTTATTTTTATTTATTTATTTTTGAGACAGAGTCTCGCTCTGTTGCCGAGGCTGGAGTGCAGTGGCACAATCTTGGCTCACTGCAACCTCCGCCTCCTGGGTTCAAGTGATTCTCCTGCCTCAGCCTCCTGAGTAGCTGGGATTACAGGTGCACACTACCACGCCTGGCTAATTTCTGTATTTTTAGCAGAGACAGGGTTTCACCATGTTGGTCAGGCTGGTCTCAAACTCCTGGCCTCGTATTCTGCCTGCCTTGGCCTCCCAAAGTGCTGGGATTACAGGTGTGAGCTACTGCACCCGGAAGTATTTTTATTCTTTTTTATTTATTGATTTTGAGATGGAGTCTCACACTGTCACCTGGGCTGGAGTGCAATTGTGCGATCTTGGCTCACTGCAACCTCTGCCTCCTGGGTTCAAGCAATTCTCCTGCCTCAGCCTCGCGAGTAGCTGGGATTACAGGCACCCGTCACCATGCCCGGCTAATTTTTTGTACATTTTGTAGAGGCTGGGTTTCACTATGTTGGTCATGCTGGCCTCGAACTCCTGACCACGTGATCCGCCTGCCTTGGCCCCCCAAAGTGTTGTGATTACAGGCCTGAGTCACCGCACCCAGCCTCAAAGTATTTTTAAAAGTCAGACAATCAAATGTACTAATGGGATGTCATATTTTAAAAAAGAGGCTGGCCAGGTACAGTGGCTCATGCCTGTAATCCCAGCACTTTGGAAGACCAAGGCAGGAGGATCATTTGAGGTCAGGAGTTTGAGACTAACCTGATCAACATGGTGAAACCCTGTCTCTACTAAAAATACAAAAAAATCAGCTGGGTGTGGTGACACACACCTACAATCCCAGTTACTTGGGTGGCTGAGGCAGAAGAATCGCTTGAACCTGGGAGAAAGAGGTTGCAGTGAGCCGGAGTGCACCACTGCACTCCAGCCTGGGTAACAGAGCAAGGCACCGTCTCAATAAATAAGTAAATAAATAAATAAATATATAAGAGGCTGGGCACGGTGGCTCACACCTGTAATCCCAGCACTTGGGGAAGCTACAGCAGGAGGATTACTTCAGCCCATGAGTTTGAGACCAACCTGGGCAACGTGGTGAGGTTTTGTCTCTACAGAAATTTTAAAACTTAGCTGGTGGTAGATGCCTGTAGTCACAGCTACTGAGGAGGCTGAGGATGATCACTTGAGCCTGGAAAGTCGAGGCAGCAGTGAGCCATGATCGCGTCACTGCATTCCAACCTGGGAGACACATGAGACCCTGTCTCAAAAAAAAAAAAAAAAAAAAAGGCCTGGCGTGGTGACTCACGCCTGTAATCTCAGCACTTTGGGAGGCCGAGGCAGGTGGATCACTTGAGGTCAGGAGTTCGAGACTGGCCTGGCCAACATGGTAAAACCCTGTCTGTACTAAAAATACAAAAATTAGCTGGGCGTGGTGGTGGGCTTCTGTAATCCCAGCTATTCAGGAGGCTGAGGCAGGAGAATTGCTGGAACCCAGGAGGCAGAGGTTGCAGTGAGCCGAGATCACGCCATTGCACTCCAGCCCGGGTGACAACAGCAAGACTCCGTCTCAAAGGAAAAAAAAAAAAGAACAAACAGAAAACACAAGAGAAGAAATTATCAAAGAAATACTATAATAAAGATTCTTGGTACTAAAGTATATGCACTTCCAAATCGAGTACCAGCACAATGAATAAAAAATAATCCACGTCAAGATTCATCATCAAGTTTCCAAACAAGAATAAAGATTCCAGGCCAGCCGAGGTGGCTCATGTCCGTAATCCCAGTACTTTGGGAGGGTGAGAAGGGCAGATCACTTGAGGTCAGGAGTTTGAGACCAGCCTGGTCAATATGGCAAAACCCCGTCTCTACTAAAAATACGAAAATTAGCTGGGCATGGTGGCAGGCATCTGAGGTTGCAGTGAGCTAAGATTATGCCACTGCACTCCAGCCTGGGTGACAGAGCAAGATTCCATCACACACAAAAAAGAATAAAGATTCCAAGCCTCTAAAGAAGGACAGGGATGGGGATAGAGAAAGAGAGACAGAAGAAAAAAAAAACATACAGAGAATTAAGAATCACAATGGCACTGCCAGGCAGTACAGCACAGTGGAATCCACTTGACTTCTTTGTATTTCAGCTTAATACAAAATTGAAAGGCTGGGTGTGGTGGCTCACACCTGTAATCCCAGCACTTTGGGAGGCTGAGGCAGGTGGATTGCTTGAGCTCAGGGGTTTAAGACCAGCCTGGGCAACATGGAAAAACTCCATCTCTACTAAAAACACAAAAATTAGCCAGGTGTGGTGGCATACACCTGCAGTCCTGGTTACTTGGAAAGCTGAGGCAGGAGGATCACTTGAACCCAGGAGGTCAAGGCTGCAGTGAGCCAAGATCACGCCACTGCACTCCAGCCTGGGTGACAAAGTGAGACCCTGTTTCAAAGAATAAATTAATTAAATTAAATTAATTAAATTCAGTATCCCACCACTTGACATATAAGGAAACTATGACACAAAACAGTGGAATAACTTGTACAAGCACAAAGCTAATCAGAAACGGCACACCTGTAATTCCAGCACTTTGGGGGGCTGAGGCAGGAAGACTGCTTGAAACCAGGAGTTCAAGACCAGCCTGGGCAACACAGACTCTGTCTTTACAAGACATTTTAAAAATTAGCTAGGTGTTGTGGTGCACACCTGTGGTCTCTGCTACTCACGAGGCTGAGGTGGGAAGACTGCTTGAGCCCAGGAGGTCACGGCTGCAGTGAGCCGTGATTGTATCACTGCAATTCAGCCAGGGCAACAAAGCAAGACCCTGTCTTCAAAGAAAAAAAAAAAAAAGCCAGGCGCAGTGGCTCATGCCTGTAATCCTTGAACTTTGGGAGGTCAAGGTGTGTGGATGGCCTGAGCCCAGAAGTTCAGCCCCACCTGGGTAACACAGACTGACCCCATCTCTACAATTTTTTTAAAAAACATTAGCTGGTTATGGTGGCACGTGCCTGTTGTTACAGCTACTTGGGAGGTTGAGATGGGAGGATTGCTTGAGCCCAGGAGGTGGTGGCTGCAGCAAGCTGTGATCACGCCACTATACTCCAGCTTGTGCAACACAGCAAGACTCTGTCTCAAAAAAAGAAGGAAGGAAGGAAGGAAGGAAGGAAGGAAGGAAGGAAGGAAGGAAGGAAGGAAGGAAGGAAGGAAGGAAAGAAAGAAGAGAGAGAGATGAAAGAAAGGAAGAAAGAAGGAAGAGAAGAGGAAAGAAAGGGCAAAACTGGAAGTCAAACACAGGCTGTCTGAGTCCCGTGTCTAGGTCGTGCCTAACCAATCAACCCTCCTGCAAACGACAGCTGTACGCTGAACAAAATACAAAAAAACAGCTTCCTGAGGGCTCAGCTGACTGAAACAAGGCAGGCAAATTTTGGTGGAGTTTGAAACTTGGAACAGAGAACAGCACGAAGTTAGTCCCTCCCTTCCCCCACAACTTTTTCTCTCTGGTTTGCCCTCAGGATGGCAGCCATAGCCCAGGGTGGTGGCAGCAGGCCAGGGGTCAGGGGTCAGGGGCGAGCAGCCAACACTCTAATGGGAAGCCAACCATCCTTCTGGCAGGAAGATGCAGGCTGCCAGAAACTGAGGATGAATCCAGAAACAGGAAAGTCAAAGAAGAAAAATCCCAAATTCTGCATTTAAACTCAGTTCAAGTTTCCGCATACGTGCTGGAGAAACAAAGCAACTTCCAAGCAAGAACTGAGCTCTGAGCTGCTGCAGGAGTGACAGTTTGCAGCTTGAGTCTGACCAAGTTGACTGCCTGCTAAACTGAAAACAGCAACACCCTTCAGGGCAAACCACCAGAATCCACACCGTTCTGTTGTATGACACCTCCACCATCATATCACAATGTCCAGGACACAACACAACATTACGCGGCACAGGAAGACTCACGGAGCTGACATGCCAACTCTAGGACACACAGATGTGGAAATTCCCAGACAAGCAATTTAAAGCAGACATTATAATTACATACTTACCACAGCAAAGTGAAGAAAAATACACTCATAAAGAATAAAAAGATGGGAAATCTCAGCGGAGAAACACAAAATATAAAAGAGAACCAAACACAGGCAGTGCCTACTCTCCAGCTCTCAACTATATATAGCTACCTTACTATTGAGCATGACATAGCCCTCAATGAACTCTGGTTACTATTATCAGCCTTATTCACAATGACATTGGAAGCTAGAAGATAACGAAGCAATGCTTACAAAATTCAGAAAGAATACAGTTTATACCATTTCCAATTTAGAAATCTCTAACCAAATAATTAAGTGTGAGATTAGAACACAGATACATGCAAGATATTAAAATTTATCTCCCAGGTCCCCTTTGCTGGGATCTGTTGGAGTACAATGCTTCATGAAAATAACCAAGAAAAAGGAGGACAGGGACTTCAACAAAGGAGAGAAGTGAAGTGAATTTCATGCTGAAAGGAAGCTTCGGAAAGCCTGCTGTGCAGCAAGCTGAGAGCAATCTGTCCAGACTGAAGCAGGAGGGCAGAGGGCTCCAAGAGGGGTGACTTGAAACGCACGCACGCACAGACAGGTTACCTGAAGGGTTTGACTACGTTTAATTTTTTTATAGCTCTGACAGACAATTTGGGAAAGAATTCATAAGTACATTCATGATATATTCATTAACTCCAGGAAAATGAAACTCATACAAAAAAGGAAATATGATCTCAGCATATCATCTGGTGTCACTGTAAATTATATTTACATGGTAAGACAAGCTACTTTGATAAAAACAAACATTTTTAAACTAAAACAGTATCTGAGCTTGGCTATCATTCCATCACAGTATACATGTGTCTACTATACCTTTTGCTTTTTTTTTTGAGACAGAGTCTTGCTCTGTCACCCAGGCTGGAGTGCAGTGGTACTATCTCGGCTCACTGCAAGATCCACCTCCCGGGTTCACACCATTCTCCTGCCTCAGCCTCCCGAGTAGCTGGAACTACAGGCACCCACCACCTCGCCCAGCTAATTTTTTGTATTTTTAGTAGAGACGGGGTTTCACCATGTTAGCCAGGATGGTCTCCATCTCCTGACCTCATGATCCGCCCGCCTTGGCCTCCCAAAGTGCTGGGATTACCGGCGTGAGCCACCACGCCCGGCATGTTTTTAAATTATGAAATATTTGAAGCATCCAGGAAAGTACAGCAAATAAAATATAGAACATACATGTATCTAATACCTAGCTTAGAATTAGCCATATACCCTTCAGGTCTTTATTGTTGTTAATGATTACAGCTGAAGTCTCCTATGCAGACTTATCTCATTTCCTTTGCTCTCCCCCCAGCAGGAATCACCATGCTAAATTTGGTGTTTATCTTTCGTATGCATGTTTTTATATTATTACCACATGATTCTTCTCAGAAACAATACAGAATTCTCTTGCATGTTTCAAATTTTAAGTAAATGTGCTAATCTGTATGGTTTTTTGTGTTTTTTTCTTTTCATTCTTTCAGCTCAACAGAGAGATTTTTCCATATTGATCCATGTAACTCTAGTTCATTCACTTTGACAGTTATATTATATTCTGATGCAACTATACTACACTTACCATCTCGTGCTTATGAGCACTGAATCTGTGTCCAGCTTTTGGCTCTTATAAACAAGTCCTGTGCTCCTCTCTCCCATTCGTGTGTGCGAGGGTTTCTGTGGGAGTGGAATTACTGGGTCCTAGGCAAGGGCACCTTTGATATATTGTCAAATTGCTCTAAAAACTGGTTAAATCAGTTCAGGCTCTCACTAATATTGTTCACCAAGGTTTGTTTTATCCTTGCCAATCTAAAATATAACATTAAAGAAAGTTTGGAAAAAAGAAGACATTTTAAGTACTTAAAAAAATCATTAGATAACCCTAATGGATCTCCTGTGATTTTGTATTCCCTTCCGAGTCCCTCTGCATTTTCTTTATTTTTCTGAAGTAGCATCATGACCGCCTGCTCTCCAAGAGGCCAGGAGAAACCCTGGTTTCTCTCACCTTGCTATCCACTCAGCAGTGCCCTCAAAGAGGTCTGGAGTGATGATGTTGGTCAGCGAGGCTACGGAGGCGGCACAGTATGCACTTCTGGAAAGACAGAAACAGGAAACACATTAAGCTCTACGGAAGAGCGAATGCGGCTCAGTGAACTCCGCGGGTGGACTGCTCGCCTTGCCTAGTAAGCTGTAATCACCTCCTGTCCTCACTCTTGGCACACGGTCAGTCCTCCTGGGTCTCCAACTGAGAGGTGTGACATTCTATTTGGATAGAGTTGCTCACGGCATGGCTTCAGTGAAAGAACATGACATTCTATTCTCCCTACCTCCACATGGTCCAATCTACATCAGAGGAAATAACAGCCATATCAATTCATGTCAAAAGTGGATTCAGCCCTTCTTTCAAAGACCTATAATGGTTGCCATAAATCTATGGTATCATTCAGGTACTTCTGATATCATTCATTTGGATGTTAGTACTGTTTCAGATCCAGGATTTCTGTTTACAGCCTTGACATGTTAAAGATTAACTATACTTTTACTGCAACAGATAAACTGCAAAACAGGCCACCAAATTGTAATGTACCAAACAAGGATAGGAATAGGTGAGTTCACTCCAATACAGTCCTTAAGCCTCTAGAGGGAGAAAAGAGGCTTGATTTCAAACTTCTCACCAGTACACACACAGACACACGTTAAATGAAAAAGGCGCGTGTCTATATTTTTTGTTTTGCTTTTGTTTTGGTTTTTATTGAGACAGGGCCTCACTCTGTCGCCCAGGTTGCAGTGCAGTGGTATGATCTCAGCTCATTGAAACCTCTGCCTCCTGGGTTCAAGCAATTCTCCTGTATCAGCCTCCCAAGTAGTTGGGATTACAGGCGCATGCTACCATGCATGGCTTACTTTTGTACTTTTAGTGGAGATGGTGTTTCGCCATGTTGGCTAGGCTGGTTTCAAATTCCCGACCTCAAGCAATCCACCTGCCTCGGCCTCCCAAAGTGCTGGGATTTACAGGCGTAAGCCACCGCGCCCGGGCTATTTAAAAAAAAAAAAAAATTATTAGGCTGGGCATGGTGGCTTACGCCTGTAATTCCAGTACCTTGGGAGGCCGAGGCAGGTGGATCACGAGGCCAGGAGTTCAAGACCAACCTGACCAATATTGTGAAACTCCATCTCCACTAAAAATGCAAAAATTAGCTGGACATGGTGGCGCACGCCTGTAGTCCCAGCTACTCGGGAGGCTGACATAGGAGAATCACTTGAACCTGGGAGGTGGGGGTTGCAGTGAGCCAAGATAGTGCCACTGCACTCCAGCCTGGGCGACAAAGCGAGACTCTGTCTCAAAAAAACCCAAAGCAGAGGCGGAGCTTGCAGTAAGCCAAGATCGCGCCACTGCACTCCAGCCTGGACAACAGAACAAGACTCTGTCTTAAAAAAAAAAAAAAAAAAACCCAAAACAAACAAAAAAAATCATTATACTTGATTTGGGATCATTCTTGCTATTCCATCCTCCCAGCCCTAATTCTTCTCGGGGCACATTTTATTTCAGCTTCTCCCTCTGTCATGGAATACACACATAGACTGCCTTTCCTTCCCCTCTATGGCTTTTTCAAATACCCAGCACGGGGAAGACAAAAATCATTGGTTTGAATTCTGCTCAAAAATCCTTTTCCTGGCCAGGTGTGGTAGCTCACGCCTGTAATCCCGGCACTTTGGGAGGCTAAGGCAGGTGGATTATTTGAGGTCAAGAGTTCGACATCAGCCTGGCCAACATGGTGAGACCTCGTCTCTACAAAAAATACAAAAATTAGCTGGGCATGGTGGCACACGCCTGTAATCCCAGCTACTTGGGAGACTGAAGCAGGAGAATCGTTTGAACCCGAGACGGGTTGCAGTGAGCCAAGATCCCACAACTGCACTCCTGCCTGGGCAACAGAAAGAAACTCCATCTCAAAACAAAACAAACAAACAAAAATTGTTTTCCTAAGGGCTCCTAAAAAACATAAAAGAAGGGCCTAGTTTCCATATCTTTTTTTTTTTTTTTTTTAAGATAGGATCTCGCTTTGTTGCCTAGGCTGCAGTGCAGTGGCGCTATCATGGCTTATTGCAACCTCAAACTCCTGGGTTCAACTGATCTTGCCTCACCCTCCTAAGCAGCTGGGGCTACAGATGTATGCCACCACACCTGGCTAAGTTTTTAAAAGTGTTTTGTAGAGACAGGGTCTTGCTATGTTGCCCAGGTTGGTCTTGAACTCCTGGCCTCAAGTGATTCTCTCATCTCAGCCTCTCAAAATGTTGAGATTACAGACATGAGCCACCACGCTCGGCCCTGGTTTCCATCTTACTCCTTATAGACATAACATGAAGCCAAATTTACTGAGGTATTCCAAAGAAGTCTCTGCGGAAGCTGCATGCATTATGATCCGACTAGCATTTTTAGCAGCCAAAGGCACAGTGGAGGTTTAGTTCTACCAGCAGGTATTGGGAGCACACAAGAGTCACAAGTGCCAATGCCAAATGTGATCATCTACCATCAGCTAATTTAGAAGATCTGATCTAATTTCCTTGCAGTCGTGGGCCTCTTAGAGAGGCTCAAATGCATTTGCTCTTGAATCCTATTGTGACTTGTTAGGTAGGAGGCAACCTATAATACAGTTTGCCTCTCACCAGTGAGGTCTAAGACGTGATGACGGCAGACACGAGTTCCAGGTCTCACACTGAGACAGGGAAGAAACATAATACAACCTTTTCATGTATTTCTACCCCTTTCCCTCCATCCAGTCATCACAGCTGTCAAATTTGAATTTGTCCACTAACTTTCCATCCTTGCTGCCATCACCCAAATCCAAGCCTTCTTCGACCTGGATCAGTCTCCCTGCTCTCCCTCCCTCCAGCCCTGAAACCAGAGGACTTTTATTGGAATACTACAATTCATCACTGCAATTAGGAAACATCTAAGAAAATACAAATCAGATCACATCACTAAACTCCAGACTCCATAGGAGATTTCAGGGCCTCTGTGGCCTGTTCCCAGCCTGTCCCTCCAGCTGCACTGCTCCCCTGCCCACCAGGCCATCTACACTTCAACACTGAACTTGTCCTTTCTTGAACAACACATGCTCTCTCACCAAACTTCTGCAAATGCTAGATCCCTGCCTCCACCTTATCCTCACAGAATGCTCCAGATTATATAACCTAGATTAGGAGGTCAGGAATAATGACTCCTGCCTTTCTTAAGAACTGAGAAAAAATGGTGCTTGCTGTGAGTTCACTGAGATTTGATTTTTTACAATACACTGGAGCTATAGACCCTTGAGTAGGCTCATCTCTGAAACTATCAGCAGTGTAACAGAGCAGAAAGCTCATCCAGAGACTGCTGTCTATCCCAGAAGGGCAGCAAGCTAGTCTCCAGATGTCAAACTCTCCCCTGTCACTGCTGCTTCTCTCAAAGTCAAATCCACCCGAACAAGCACTCCTGAGGACTGGCTGATGCTTCTAGGCAAAAGACAATTAAAGAAACGCCAAGTGAAAAATGATGGAATCGGGGTACTAGAAACCAGGCAAACCAAGGAAAACAGATGCAGTCTACAAGCTTTTCTCCATTATTCATATCTTTAATCCTTTATGTAAATAGAAAGCATGGGCATGAACGGCAGAGCATCACCCAAAGTGCAAAGGTCAGGGAAGAATATGGCTCCAGTGCTCGGCAGGGGAACCAATCTGTCTTACTGGAGAAGTTTCCTAGCATTTATCTAGAACATATAAATAAAGAACATGGAGGGGGGAACTGGTGCTAGAATGAATAAGACAGCAAATAATCATAGCTGCAAAAGGTATATGATAAAATACCAAAAGGATCTTGCTATGATTTGTTTGCTTTTGCCTAATAATTTTAGTTATGTTTTTAAAAGCTATGTTTCAAGATTGTGCATATTTTGGGGGAATAGCAACAGAACAGGAATGAAAATGTAGTGAACACAAGGGAAAAAAACTCTTAACATTTTCCTTAAGAAGAATCGACACATACTGATTTACCTCAGTAGTTCTACTGGCTTCACTGGTATATACAGACCCTAATCTAATTTTTTTGATTGGATTAGACAAGTTAGAGACAGAAGAACATCTTGAACTAAAGGCCTTTGCAGCCTGATTACCTGCTATTATCTGTAATGTATTTTATGCTCCAAAATGTTCGTGCTTTTTCCTCCCCTATACTTTCTTTTTTTTTTTTTTTGAGACGGAGTCTCGCTCTGTCACCCAGGCTGGAGTGCAGTGGCCGGATCTCAGCTCACTGCAAGCTCCGCCTCCCGGGTTTACGCCATTCTCCTGCCTCAGCCTCCCGAGTAGCTGGGACTACAGGCGCCCACCACCTCGCCCGGCTAGTTTTTTTTTTTTTTTTTTGTATTTTTTTTTAGTAGAGACGGGGTTTCACCATATTAGCCAGGATGGTCTCGATCTCTGACCTCGTGATCCGCCCGTCTCGGCCTCCCAAAGTGCTGGGATTACAGGCTTGAGCCACCGCGCCCGGCCCTCCCCTATACTTTCAAACCAATGGTTAAGCCAGATGCTTAAGCCAGAGTATTAATCAACTTGTGCAGAAGCAAACCCATTTACACATAGGCAGTAAGACAGCTTTGCTATAGAAACCTCACAAAATGTATTTCTCAACTAAATAATAAGAAAATGGCATAAAATCTCAATGAGCCACTGCCTTAGAGAAAGGGCTTATTCAATGAATTCCCTGTATGCCTCATAAGTAATCTACCAGGTGAGGAAGCAACTTGCTCGGTACATCAGACACTTATGGAGGAAAATAATAATTTCAAGCTAACTGGCATCAATCAGTTAATGTGATTTTATTGCACTGCACTCTCCTGGTCCACGAGGCTCTCTGCACCTCCCAGAAAAACTCTCATGTGCCTCAGGAGGACCTCAGGGGTTAGACATTCTCATGATTTCATCAAACTCACTCAGAAGGTATTTACTGAGGCCCTGCTGGGCTTTCTCCTCCCTTCCTATCTCAGAGAGGTGAAGGAATACATTACACCATACAGTCATTTATATTGTGGTATATCATTTTATACCAAACAAACGTATTTTTAATTTCTAAAACAAAAGCATTTGTTTCTGTCTTATATTTTCACATTTACATAAAATAAGTCAAGTGATCATGACACCTGAGGACATCTGCATCACATCTGAATGATTCTGATGTGTCACTGACATGTCATCCTACGTGTCATTCTGGGACAAAGCGGCAGCTTCCCCATGATGTTCCTTAGGCTTGGCGTCTCTAATGGCAGATGAGCTCTAGAGTCAACCGATGTGGCAGCCTGTGCAAAACCCCACTCACCTCACATCCACCTCACCTCCGACATGCATGAGAAAGGAGCCGTCAGGTTGCTTCAGGGAGTACAAATACTGAAGAAGCTTCTCTCTGAGAAACAGGGAAAGAGGCAAGAGAGGCAACAGTCAGTGCGTGTCAGCAGGTGGGGAACTCCTCTGTGTTTCTGTCACTGCTGGCTTTCGCTGTACCTGTTAATGACGTCATAGGCCTCCTCGGTGCCAATGATGCACAATGCATTGACTGCTGCATACGTGGGTGCAAGGTGTGGATACTGACCGGGGCCTCCTCCAAAGCCACCTTCTGGGCTCTGACACAGCTCCAGGAACTGACACACACTAGGTACACAGCCAAAGGGCAAAAACAAAGTCAGACAGCATTCATGTCAAAACACCAAATTCCCACTAGATTCCATGCTTTTCCAATGATCCCCCCCTCCCTCGAAAGTGGGGGGGAACCTCTCCTCCCACCTGTTGAATATAACCTCTCCCCAAAAGGCTTACTTCTCTCCCTAGCTATCATCATTTCTGTCTGCCCTCCTCTGAGTTTCGTACTTAAGCGCTTGCCTGGTCATGAAGCAGGGAACACAAGGCTGGGAAGAAACTGACTTTCGTGGCTATGGGGTAAAAGTCTCCTGTGCTTCCCACATAAGCCTTTCCCAGACTTTCCACTCAACTCACTGCCCTGGACCTGTGGTACCAGCCGCCTCCTCCTTGCCTTTGGGAGCCTCCCAGCCTTTGAATTTTGCCAAAACATGGTGCTCAACTGCTTCTTTCCACACCAACCATCCTAGCATCACCTCGGCCTATCATGAACACGTAAAGAGAGGTCTTCTCACTCCCACTGCCACCTTAGCCTCTGTGGGCCACTGATTCCTACTCCACCAGTAGGAAGCAAGTTTGTTTTTTTTTCTGCAGTGCAGTGGCGTAATCTCAGCTCATTGCAGCATCCGCCTCCCAGGTTCAAGGGATTCTTTTGCCTCACCCTTCCAAGTAGCTGGGATTACAGGCGTGCACCATCACGCCCAGCCAAGTTTTTGTACTTTCAGTAGAGATGAGGTTTCAACATGTTGGCCAGGTTGGTCTTGAACTACCTGGCCTCAAGTGATCTGCCCGCTGCAGCCTCTGAAAGTGCTGGGATTAAAGGCGTGAGCCACTGCATCCGGCCGAAAAACACATTTTTAATGGAGCCTGCCTCCATGGCTGGGAGAATAGAAGAAAGGCAGGCTGCTCTCATGCTCACCTTAATTGTGGTAAACGTAAGAGGAGCCGCACTGACTCGCCATGAGAATGCCTCCCAGTTTGTGGGTTCTTAGAGAATTCTCCACACTAATTCAAACAGGCTCCCACTCCCTCACTGAGGGGAGCTGTTTTCTGAGGGTTTGCCTCCAAGCCTGGCATCAGGCTGCCCAGAAGTTACAGTCTTGCTTTAGGTGAAATTCAGAGAGCCCAATCATCAGCCCAGGGTCTTCCGAAGTGCACCAGAAAGGGTGCCCCAGGAAAGCCCTGATTATCAAGCTGTTTCTCCACAGCTCAGCAGGGTCACAGCCTTCCTGCCAGGAGAAACCTCCATTTAGAACGAGCAAACTGTCTTTGCAGTGTTCATGGGGCCTTCTTTCCTGGGCGCTTTCACCTCATTATTTCCTTGCTACTGCTGCCAGAAAGACTACATAGCCTACTCTCCAGGAAGACACAAGTTTATGACTGTTTGCCAACATCACATTTAATTACTTTCGATTTCAGACTTTCCATTATCTGGGCAGGGAAAGCAAAAGCAAATGCTGCTGCCTTGCTCTGTGAGTTCTGAAACGTCACGGGTTAAAAAAACGCACACTTCTTCTTGCACCTAAAATTTTACTGTAGAAAACACAAGGATTGAAACTGAAGTTGAAGACAATTACGTGGCACTATGTTTTTTTTTTTTCTTTTTTTTGAGAGAAGGTCTTACTCTGTCGGCCAGGCTGCAGGACAGCAGCATAATCACGGCTCACTGCAGCCTCGACCTCCCCAGACTCAAGCTATCCTCCCACCTCAGCCTCGCAAGTAGCTGAAATTACACGCATGTGCCACCACGCCTGGCTAATTTTTGTATTTTTTATAAAGATGGGGTTTCACCATGTTGCCCAAGCTAGTCTTGAACTCCTGGGCTCAAGCAATCCTCCCACCTCGGACTCCCAAAGTGCTGGGATCACAGGCTTGAGCCAGCGTGCCCAGCATGTGCCACATTTTTAATGACAATTAATTTCTGTAGAGAACTTTAATTTGTTCCTACTTTCCAAATCGTCATCAACTCTTATGACATTTCCCAGAAACTAATAGTTAATAAGCTCATGCCCTAACAAAGGCTGGCCACACTAGCATACCAAAAGGTTTCTGTACCACAAAAACAAAAGGTTTTAGCTGATACAAAACTTAACAGCACATTTTTTAAAAGAAAGAAAGTGAGTCACCTGGTTATACACTCCCTTTCCCAGCTCCTAAGATAGAATCATGCTGAACGCAACACTACTGATCCTAAAGCCTCGAATTAGTTAGGATCTGAATGTACTAGACACCTTGATACCATCCCTCCATGCCAACCTCCCTCAGCTGACATGCTGCATCTGACTGTCTGGGGCTGTGCTAGAGAACTGGAAGTTGGGCTTCTCTTGATCTCAGACACTTCCGTATTACAGAACATTCTGATCCCAAGGCTTTCCAACTTGCACCTTAAGGCACTGGCAAGTTGACCATGAACTACCAGCCGTCATTAACAGACTTCTTAGCAATTCTGAAGACCAAAATGTTAATGATACTTCTATCCACTAAAAAAAAAAAAAAAAAAAAAAAAAAAGGAGCCAGGCATAGTGGCTGGCGCCTGTAATTCCAGCACTTTGGGAGGCCAAGGCGGAGGACTGCTTGAAGCCAGTAGTTCAAGACCAGCTTGGGCAACACAGTGAGACCCCAGCTCTACAAAAAAAATTTTTTTCCCCACAAATGTAGGGGGAGAAAAACGTATCATAGAGACAAGAAGTTCACCAACAAATAAAAATTACAAGCAAAAAACATTGTACAAACACCAAGTGGCATGTTTTGTGAAAAACAAGTATTCACAAAATCATTCATTTAGAATATGACTGAAAGCTGTAATACATCAATTTTCTTTAACGTCAGCAAGGCATTTCATTCTAGCTTACATGCCAATTACCAACAAAGTGGGAAACCATATTCTACATCACAGATTTTCAAACCCAAAATGTGTGCATCAGAATCTGTAGAAAGCTAATAAAGAATACAGAGACCCAGTCTTGCTGAGGTGGAAAAGATCTTGGGCCTCTGTATTTTTACCAAATTTCCAGGTGATTCAGATACATGCAAAGCTTGAGCCATCACTAACTAGTCCTTGCTACACAACTAAAATTACTTGGGGGGTGTTTTAAAAATCGCAACACCCAAGCCACACCTAATTCCAATTAAACCAGAATCACCATGGGTGGGACCCAGGTGGCAGTATTTTTTTAAAACTCCCCATGTGATTCCACTGTTCAGCCAGGTATCAGTGCTTCTCAAACTTGAGTTACATAGAAATTACCTGTCGCGCTTGCTAAACTGCAGCTCTAATTCAGTAGAAATAGATGGGTCTGACAGTCCTCTTTTTTTTTTTTTTTTTTTTTTTTTAAGGAGATGGAGTCTCGTCTGTTGTCCAGGCTGGAGTGCAGTGCGGGGGCGATCTCCGCTCACTGCAAGCTCCGCCTCCTGGGTTCAAGCGATTCTCCTGTCTCAGCCTCCTGAGTAGCTGGGACTACAGACGCACACCGCCACGCCCGGCTAGTTTTTGTATTTTTTAGTAGTCAGGGTTTCACCATGTTGCCCAGGCTGGTCTCGAACTCCTGAGCTCAATCTGCCTGCCTTGGCCTCCCAAAGTGCTAGGATTACAGGCGTGAGCCACCATGCCCAGCTGAGAGTCCTCATTTCTAATATGTTCCCAGGTGACAGCAATGCTCCTGGTCTGGGGACCCCACTTTTAAGTAGCAACGAGATACATCTGTGCTGTCCAATGGGCAGCCGCTAGCCACATGAGGCAATTTCAATTTTCAATTAATTAAAATAGAAAAGTCAGCTCTTCAGTCACATAAGCCACATTTCAAGTACTCAACAGCTACCTGTGGCTAGTGGCCAATATAGAACATGTGTAGACATTTATAGACATCTATAGACATTTACAGAATATAGAACATTTTCATTATCACAGAAAGTTCTATGGGATACACCACTCTATCATTCCATCATTAAAGAGTGTGTAAATCTTGTAAGAGGGTCAAGTTCAAAGCAGGGATATGAGCGATTGCCTTATAAGGAGTTTACTGGGACTCTTAGGTGATGGCTGAGGACTGATCTAAAGTGGTTGATTCTGGCCAGGCGTGGTGGCTCATGCCTGTAATCCCAGCACTTTGGCTGAGGCGAGGGGATCACTTGAGCTCAGGAGTTCAAGGCCAGCCTGGGCAATATGGCAAAACCCCATCTCTACAAAAAATATAAAAATTAGCCAGGCATGTTGGCACACACCTGTAGTCCCAGCTACTCAGGAGGCTGAGATGGGAGGATCACTTGAGCTTGTGGAGGTCCAGGTTGCAGTGAGCTGTGATTGTGCCACAGAACTCCAGCCCAGATAACAGAGTGAGACCCTGTCTCAATCAATCATTCAATCACAATCAATGTTGATTCTAAACATTGTCATCAGTTTGGATGAAGGATTCAAAGGCATGTACAGAAACCAGTAAGAATAAAACAAATGAAATAGGTATAAATAGCAAAAATTATGCTTAGAGATGGCAGGGGTGGGGGATGGGTAAGGCACCTGAATACAAGATGGGAAATGACTAGGAACATAGCAGGAAAAGACCAGTGATAAGGGTCCACGAGTTGTGAAGAACAATAAAAATGCTTGTTAAAAGCATCATAGGCCAGGCGCGGTGGCTCACGCCTGTAACCCCAGCACTTTGGGAGGCCGAGGCGGGCGGATCATGAGGTCAGGAGATCAAGACTATCCTAGCTAACACGGTGAAACCCCTTCTCTACTAAAAATACAAAAAATTAGCTGGGTGTGGTGGTGGGCGCCTATAGTCCCAGCTACTCAGGAGGCTGAGGCAGAAGAATGGCGTGAACCTTGGAGGTGGAGCTTGCAGTGAGCCAAGATCGCACCACTGCACTCCAGCCTGGGGGACACAGTGAGACTCCATCTCAAAAAAAATTAAAATTAAAATTAAAAATAAAAATAAAATAAAATTTTAAAAAAGCATCATAAACACAGTATTAGTCAGAACTGTATCTGGCTCTAGCCTCCATTTTCCACCTCATAGGGAATTCACATTAGAGTTGTAAAAATTACTAAATTTTTTTTTCAAGTATTTGGCTGGGTGTGGTGGCTAGTGCCTGTAATCCCGTGACTTTGGGAGGCCAAGGCAGGAGGATTACTTAAGGCCAAGAGTTTAAGACCAGCTTAGGCAATACAGCAAGACCTTATCTCTATTTTTAAAATAAAATAAAAAGCTTAATATTACAGACAATCACAATGAGAAAGCTACCCAGCAAAATACCTCAAATATACAAAGGATAATTACATAAACATTCTAGTAGGCAAAAACTGAGACTAATCTGTAGCAAGAAGTATTTAGGTTACATAAAAAACTTCAGCACTAGAATAGGCTATCATGGACAGACTGAAGGCCTAGGATAAGTTATGAAGATTATAGCTATGTTCTGCACAATTGGCAAGGTTTAAAGAAAAAAAAACAAAAAACAGAAAAAAAGATTACAGCTTTGGAAATAGGAACAGTCATCCATGGGCAGAACAGCTTAGGAGGAGATGTAAATGCAAGATGCATGAGCTGGCATCACATCAAGCTTGTTCTCGTACTAACTGTAAAACAGCGTCAGCTTGATACAGTGAAGAGGAAATCTCCTTCCCTAGGTAGAGTATGACAACGGACAGGTGAAGACGGGCAGCATCTCTTGTTGATTCCGGGTGGCCTGTGCTGCCCACAGAGTCAGACATGTTATTTGACTCTTCGTCAAGCACTAGCAAGTCTCTGGATGGCTGCTGTTCTGGAAGAACGGTCAGGTCGAAAGTTGGCTACTGTAGGCCGGGCGCAATGGCTCACGCCTATGATCCTAGCACTTTGGGAGGCTGACGTGGGCAGATCGCTTAAGGCCAGGAGTTTGAGACCAGCCTGGCCAACATGGTAAAACTCCATCTCTACTAAAAATACAAAAATTAGCCAGGCATGGTGGCACGCGCCTGTAGTCCCAGCTGCTTGGGAGGCTGAAGCACGAGAATCACTTGAACCTGGAAGGTGGACGTTGCAGTGAGCTGAGATTGCACCAGTGCACTCCAGCCTGGGGACACAGCAAGACTCTGACTCAAAGAAAAAGAAAGTTGGCTATTTTAGAGTAGAGTTTCTCAACTGTTGACATTTGGGGATCAGTAATTCTTTGGTGCAGGGACTGTCCTGTAGAGGATATTTAGCAACACCCCTGACCTGCACTCACCAGGTGCCAACAGCCAGGAAAAATGCCCAGGAGACAAAGGCCTAGATATGGTGTCCTCACTGAAAAGTGTAGAAACATACAAACTACACTTAAAAATTAAAAGGAAAAATATTTAAGAGGCTACTCCAGGGACAAGGTACTAATAACCTTTGAAACGGAAAGGATAAAACACTGAAATCGCAAAATTTGAATTTATCTTTGGAAAAATCTTACGAGCTGAAATATCCTAAAATGGTTTTTAAGTTAAAGGCAATTTTTAAATCTTACAGAAGCTAAAAACATTAACAGTGCGATGGTCTCCCTGTGATTTTTATTTTGCTCTGTTTCACTGAAGCTGTTTTCGGTAACAAAGAATGGGATTCTCATTAGAAGATGCTTCCTTCAGTGCCAAAACTATTAAGCAAAGCAAATGTACTTAGTCTAGTTTCAAAATATTAATTCATTTTAGGTAAACACATATAAATGTGTGCACATAACCTCTTAAAATAGGCAAGCTAGGCCGCGTGCAGTGGCTCACATCTGTAATCCCAACATTTTGGGAAGCTGAAGCGGGTGGATCACCTGAGGTCAGGAGTTCAAGACCAGCCTGGCCAACATGTTGAAACCCTGCTTTACCAAATACAAAAATTAGCTGGGCGTGGTGGCGCACCCCTGTAATCCTAGCTACTTGGGAAGCTGAGGCAGGAGAATCACTTGAACCCGGGAGGTGGAGGTTGCAGTGAGCTGAGATCATGCCACTGCACTCCAGCCTGGGAACAAGAGCAAAACACCGTCTCAAAAAAAAAAAAAAAAAAAAAAAAAAGGCCGGGCGGGGTCGCTCACACCTATAATCCCAGCACTTTGGGAGGGTGAGGCAGGTGGATCACCTGAGGTCAGGAGTTTGAGACCAACTTGGCCAACATGGTAAAACCTCGTCTCTACGAAAAATGTGTGGTGGCTCCCACCTGTATGCCTGTAGTCTCAGCTACTCGGGAGGCTGAGGCAGAAGAATTGCTTGAATGCAGGAGACGGAGGTTGCAGTGAGCCA
The DNA here is from genome assembly GCF_043159975.1 of Macaca nemestrina. Classification (NCBI taxonomy): domain Eukaryota; kingdom Metazoa; phylum Chordata; class Mammalia; order Primates; family Cercopithecidae; genus Macaca; species Macaca nemestrina. The sequence continues at coordinate 43,042,371 of NC_092131.1, forward strand.
AGATCGTGATACTGCACTCCAGTCTGGGCAAGAAAGCAAGACTCTTTCTCAAAAAAAAAAAGAAAAAAAAGAGGCAAGCTAAAGTCCTACCTATGGACTGGACATGGTGGCCTCACGCCTGTAATCCCAGTGTTTTGGGAGGCTAAGGTAGGAGGATCAATTGAGCCCAGGAGGTCATGACCAGCCCAGGCAACAGAGCAAGGCACTCTCTCTACCAAAAATAAAAAAAACATTCCAGGCTATGAATACATTATTCTTGAAACCTCTGATACCAGCCGTAATAACCTGGCCTTGCTGGCTTTGGTCAGCGGTCATAGCAGCTGACAAAAGTTATTTTGTCCACTAGAGGGAACCCAGCTTATCACATTGTTTCCTAAACAAACAGAAGCACAGCAGTGAACAAAATAGGAAAGAGAAACCTTTGTGTAAGTGTAGGGGGTGTGTGTGTTGCATGCAGGGGAAAAGAAGGCAGGAAAATTTAATAAAACTGCAGAGCTAGACTTTCTGCCTCTAGGTCACCTTAATATATTTGTATGAAGAAAGAAAACTGAACGCATTTCAAAGCATTTCATTTCCCTGTGCAAGATAAATAAAAAGGCAATATTCTATTTCAGCTAGTCTAAAAAAAACCTTCTATTTATATAGAAGTCTTTAAGATTTCTCTGTATCTTACTAAAAATAGTCTATTTCCTTATGGGTCAGAGCCAGTAGGCTTTGTTCATCACAAATGTTATCTGTACCTAGAAGTAACTACCTCCTAGGCACAAAGCAAAATTCATTATTGGAAAGTCTAAGAAATGTTTAAAAGTTCATTAACTCAATGCTCAGAAGAAACACAGGTAAAGCTTTTAAGGCACCTGTGAAGCAGAAACTCTCATTAACTGTCAAGTGGTTTTTGAAATAAGGACAAATCAAGCTTATTTTTAAACCATTCCTTTAATTACAAAATAATAAAAGATCATTGTGAAATTTCAGAAAATGCAAATAAGCTTAGAAAAAAATGTTTTGTTTGTTTGTCTTTTGAGACAAGAGTCTCCTTCTGTTACCCAGAATGGAGTGCAGTGGTATGATTTCGGCTCACTGCAACCTCTGCCTCCCAGATTCAAGCGATTCTCCTGCTTCAGTCTCCCAAGTAGCTGGGATTACAGGTGCCAGCCAACACACCCAGCTATTTTTTGTATTTTTAGTAGAGACAGGGTTTCACCATGTTGGTCAGACTGGTCTTGAACTCCTGACCTCAAGTGATCCACCTGTCTCAGCCTCTCAAAGTCCTGGGATTACAGCCGTGAGCCATTACATCCAGCCAGAAAGTTTTTCTTTTTTTTTTTTGAGACAGAGTTTCCCTCTTGTTGCCCAGGCTGGAGTGCAGTGGTGTGATCTCGGCTCACTGCAACCTCCACCTCCCGGGTTCAAGTGAGTCTCCTGCCTCAGCCTCCTGAGTAGCTGGGATTACAGGCATGTGCCACCACGACCAGCTAATTTTGTATTTTTAGTAGAGACGGGGTTTCTCCATGTTGGCCAGGCTGGTCTAAAACTCCCGACCTCAGGTGATCCACCTGCCTCAGCCTCCCAAAGTGCTGGGATTACAGGCGTGAGCCCATGCGCGTGGCCTTTTTTTTTTTTTTTTAAGACAGAGTCTCTCTCTGTCCTCCAGGCTGGAGTAGCGTGGCATGATCTTGGCTCGTCGCAACCTCCACCTCCCTGATTCAAGCAATTCTCCTGCCTTAGACTCCCGAGTAGCTGGGATTACAGGCATACACCACCAAGCCAGGCTAATTTTTGTATTTTTAGTAAAGACAGGATTTCCCCATGTTGGCCAGGCTGGTCTCAAACTCGACTTCAGGTGATCCACTGGCCTTGGCCTCCCAAAGCCCTGGGATTACAGGTGTGAGACACCGCGCCCAGCCCAGAAAGTTTATAAAATCACTTTTAACCCTATCGTCCAGAAGTAACTACTACATGTATCTTTCTGGTTTTATCTATGCATATAATCATCTATATTTTAATATATATAAATTAAATCTTTTAAACTATTTTCATTTCACATCTCTCTATATAAATACATACATTTTAACATACAAATATACACATTCATATATTTATTGAGACAGGGTCTTGCTCTGTTGCCCAGGCTGGAATGCAGTGGTGCTATCATGGCTCACTGCAGCCTCAAACTCCTGAACTCAAGTAACCCTCTCGCCTCGGCCTCCTGAGCAGCTAGAAGTGTGCACCACCACACCCAGCTATTTTTATTTTTATTTTTGAGATGGAGCCTCACTATATCGCCCAGACTGGTCTTGAATTCCTGAGCTCCAGTGGTCCTCTGACCTTGGCCTCCCAAAGTGCTGGGATTACAGATGTGATCATGCCTGGCCACATTTATAAATTTTTTAATGGTTATATTTCATTGAATGTACTGCACCATAAATGACTTATGTTTTATTTTTTAAATTTATGTATTTCATTTATTTATTTTTTTGAGATGGAGTGTCACTCTGTCACCCAGACTGGAGTGCAGTGACACAATCTCGGCTCACTGCAACCTCCACCTCTTGGGTCCAAGCGATTCTCCTGCCTCAGCCTCCCAAGTAGCTGGGATTACAGGCGTGTACCACCATGCCCGGTTAACTTTTGTATTTTAGTAGAGATGGAGTTTCACCATGTTGGCCAGGCGGGTCTCAAACTCCTGGCCTCAAGTGAGCCACCCACCTCAACCTCCCAAAGTGCTTGGGATTATAGGCCTGAGCCACCACGTCCAGCTTTACATTTAAAAAAATTTTTTTAAACATTCTCTACTGTTGATTTTTTAATTTAGATTGCTTCCAATGAAAGGCCCTTTAAGGGCTCCTCTCATCCTATGTGACATTGCCCCAAAACTGGCACTGACACTTCCTCAGAAAAGCCTTCCCTACAAAACACCAAGTACACAGCCTAGAAAAAAACTCAGTCAATTCTGGCTCAAGTGCTTCCACCTCAGGCACCCCGTGACTCTTCCAGTTTCTCATGGGTCTGCGGCCTCCTCCATCTAGTGTTCGGACCGAGGCTCACAGAAATCCCCCATTTTTTCTTTCTTCTCTCACACCTGACTTTCCCATTGTGTAGGAGTGAAGGGAAAACTTTCCAAATATCCTGATTATGTAGGAGTGAAGGGAAAACGTCCCAAACTATCCCCAGGCCCCCGAGCTGGTATTTCTAAAACACACAGGGCTGGATGTTGTGGCTCACGCCTGTTATCCCAGCACTTTGGGAGGCCGAGGCGGGTGGATCACCTGAAGTCAGTAGTTCAAGACCAGCCTGGTCAATATGGTGAAAGCCTGCTTCTACTAAAAATACAAAAATTAGCCGGGCATGGTGGTGGGTGCCTGTAATCCCAGCTACTCAGGAGGCTGAGGCAGGAGAATCACTTGAACCCGGGAAGTGGAGGCTGCAGTGAGCTGAGATTGTGCCACTGCACCCCAGCCTGGGTGACAGAGTGAAACTCTGTCTCAAAAAAAAAAAAAAAAAAAAAAAAAACCACATGAGCCTTTCTTTGACAATTAAATTCCTGTTACTGCAGAAACTGTGTCCAACTCTCCTTCCAGTGCTGGAAGCAGCCAGGCTTGCAGTGGCATCCCGATGATCAAAACAATGCACTTGCCTCTCCCTCAGAAAGCATCCTACGTACCACAAGGGTTAATGGCCTAATTCTTTATTATCTTCCCCATCCACATTCATCACAAGACACCCTGCCCAGGAAGGCAAGAATGAGAGGTTATTGTTAAGACAGAATGAATGAGACAATGTCCAGTTCTGTTCTTCTGACCTGACAATGTGACCAAGGCAGGGGCTCTGTGACCAGAGAGGGGCCCCGGCTAGCCTCTGTGTGTCCCAGCACAGCTGCCTCCTTGTGCTGTGGAGAAACGAACCTGGCTCAGAAGTCTCTCATCCCAGATGCCTCGTCCTCAGGAGCACCAGAGGAAGCTGATAAATTCGAGATGCTGCCTAGAGCCCATGCTGCCTCTCAGCGGATCTCTTAGATCCAATTCCTGGCTGCCCTTTCTTATTCCAGGTATCCCTAGGACTGGAGTCATGATCAGTCTTTTCTTCTTTAATATATAAATAGTGATGAGTGTCTGGGAATGAGGTGCCAGATCAAGAATGCCATCGGTACAAGGATCTTGGGAAGAAGCTCAGTTGCTTGGATCTCTAATCATCAAACAGGTGTAGGAAAACTGAGAGTCATGGCATTTGTATGCCACGCCAGTAACACGTCCAGTCCCATCAAGACCTGCACGGTCCCTCCAAGTACCGGGAGCAGGGAGGTACTTCTACAGAGGTGCGTAGGAAAGGCAAAGGCATTTTTGTTCACTGGACGGGCACGTGCTTCCCCACAGAAGCTGTTCAAATGCGTACTGTACTTTCTGGCAAAATCATGTCTCTCAGAGTTGATGATTAAGACTTTTCTCAAAGACCAGAGTCAAGAGTCAAAAGAAAAGACCACAGAAGAAACCAGAATCCTTCTCTTGGAAGTTCAAAGTCTTGTTCTACCCACCAGCTTACATTAGGTTTCTAAAGTGGAGGAGTTTCAGGAAGTTGCCGGAGGTCATGAGAAGAGCAAGGATTTCTTTGTGGCACTCTGTTTTTTTCCATTCCAAACAAATAAAACAGAAACAAAACAAAACCCCAAACTCAAAATATTTCAGAGAACACCCCAGATTTCCCAAAGCCAGACTCACTCTGTAGCCACTATCTGGGGGATGGGTTCATCTAGCAGTTCCAAGCTGTGCAGGATCCAATAGCAGAGCCATGGGCGGCTGGCATCCAGACACTGGGAGAGAGACAGGAGAGAAAACATCCCTTATTCACAATCACTCCAAGACACTGCTGCCAAGGCCGTATCTGTCTCACTCCCAGCAGCCTGGCAAGGGGGAGGAGGGCACCCTTGCTCAAACAACAATCAGTGAATAAAGGACACTTTGCTTTGTGGCCTTAGCCAGGAGCTGAAATGACCATCTGTTAAAAAAAAAAAAAAAAAAAAAAGATAACAGGGCCAGGCGCGGTGGTTCATGCCTGCAATTCCAGCACTTTGGGAGGCCAAGGTGGGGGGGATCATTTAAGGTCAGGAGTTCAAGACCAGCCTGGCCAACATGGCAAAACCCTGTCTCTATTAAAAATACAAAAATTAGCTGGGCATGGTGATGTGCGCCTGTAATCCCAGCTACTTGGGAGGCTGAGGCAGGAGAATCACTTGAACCCAGGAGGCAGAGGTTGCAATGAGCCAAGATCGCACTACTGCACTCCAGCCTGGGCGACAGAGCGAGACTCCGTCTCAAAAAAAAAAAAAAAAAGAAAAAAAAAAAAGAAGAAAAGAAAAGAAAAAAAAGACAACAGGATTAAAAAGAAAAGGTGACCCTGAACCCAGTGGATCCCTCCCTGGCAAGCATCTAAGGAAGGCTGAGCAGAGGACTTCCTACAGGCCAGGAGGTTAGGGGCTGCTATTTTCTCAGTGTAGAACCAAGGAGATATATACTCTCTGAAGAGATTTTCTGGCTTAATTCAACCACTGATTCAACAAATATTTGATAGTATCTACTTGTGCCAAGCACTGTATTAGACACTGGGGGCATGATAATAAAATTTGGTTTCTACTCTTTATTTTTTTGAGACAGGGTCTCGCTCTGTCACCCAGGCTAGAGTGCAATGGTATGATCTCAGCTCACTGCAGCCTCAACCTCCCGGGCTCAAGCAATCCTCCTGCCTCAGCCTCCTAAGTAGCTGGGACTAGGGGCACACACCACCATGCCTGGCTAATTTTTTAAGTTTTTACAGAGACAGGGTCCCACTATGTTGCCCAGGCTGGTCTTGAACTCCTGGGCTGAAGCAATTCACCTGCCTGAGCCTCCCAAAGTGCTGAGATTACAGGCATGAGCCACCATGCCCGACCTGGTTTCTGTTCTTGAGATGCTTGGGATATAGAATGCCTGTGGTTACCTGTAGGGGAAGAGAGCACCGGACAGACATATAAGTTACCTCATGTCTTTCTGGAACCAACATGTGTACATATACCTGGAGAAATGCTATAATGGGCAAAAACAGAGTTTTGAAGGAGCGCATGGAAGAGACTAATTCTGCCTGGGGAGCTAGGAAAGGCTTCCAAAGGTGACATGCAGACAGCTCTTGATCATAATCAAACCACAAATGATTATTGAGCATTCAAGGCTAGGCAGGGTAGGTAGGAGTACTGCCCCAGTTTTATAAATTAAAATATATAAATGAGGTCCAGAGATTAACCTTTTTCAGATTATAAAAACAGTAAATGTCAGAGCTGAGACAAGAACCTAGGTTTTTAGACTCAATCTAGTGTTCTTTCCATTGGCCCAAGCTGCCCTCTTCAAAACTGTGCTGATATCCCAAGCTGTGGCTAACCCGCCACCTGGAAGGCTGGCTGCTGGGCTACTGAAGACACTGCCAGGGATGCAGCCTAAGTTTGAATCCCAGCTCTTCACCTTACTAGCTATGTGCCATTGAGCAAATGACTTAATTTTGCTATGCCCATTTCATTATCTGCAAAAAACAAAAGAATGATCTACCTCACAGAGTTATAAGATTTAAATAAGAGAATGCAGCTGGGCGCAGTAGCTCATGCGTGTAACCTCAGAACCTCGGGAGGCTGAGGCAGGTGGATCACTTGAAGTCAGGAGTTCGAGACCAGCCTGGCCAACATGGTGAAACCCCATCTCTACTAAAAATACAAAAATTAGCCAGGTGTGATGGTGCACACCTGTAATACTGGTCACTCAGGAGGCTGAGGCAGGAGAATTGTTTGAACCTGAGGCGGAGGTTGCAGTGAGCCAAGATCATGCCACTGCACTCCAGCCTGGGAAATAGAGCAAGACTCCATCTCATAAATAAATAATGAGAGAATGCATGGTAAGCTTTCAGCGGCACACTGTTCAATAAATTGTTAGCTGACATTGGTACCAACTGTATCATAACTATTGAGGACTTGAGTTAAGGATTGAAAACTGATAGCCGACAGGCCAAATCTAGCCCATGGATGTGTATTGTTTAATTGGAAGTAGCTGCAACATTTGTCAGGAGAGTCACATGAAAACGTGGATTTCCAGCTTCATTTGGCGGGGGGGCGGGAAGATGATCAGGCAACCCTGGGTCTGCATTCCTGGATGGCAGCAATAGGCAGGAACAGAGTAAAGGCACGGGGCCTCCAGTTAGCCTCAGTCTCCATGCAGCCCACTTCACTGATTTATGCTGCCTGCCTGGGCCCCACAGGCATTTGAGTTGGCAAATCATTGCCAGAAATAATCAAATGTGGAACCCAAATAAAAAACAGATTAAAAACAGAGACGCTGCTCTGTGTCAAGCAGGGCAGAAAGATTGGAGCCTTCCTGTTCACATTCACCCTTTGCCTGCCACTCAATCCATCCAACATCTGTCCCTCTCCACCGCCACCCAGCCCTGAGGTTGCTCTGGGAAATATTTAAGATCTACTCTTAAATAGTAAGTGTTAAATTGCAAGGGCCACTCTCTATATTGGTTCTCTAGTCAGTATAGAAATTAGATCTTATGGCTGGGCACGGTGGCTCAAGCCTGTAATCCCAGCACTTTGGGAGGCCGAGATGGGCAGATCATGAGGTCAGGAGATCGAGACCATCCTGGCTAACATGGTGAAATGCCGTCTCTACTAAAACATACAAAAAACTAGCTGGGCAAGGTGGCGGGCGCCTGTAGTCCCAGCTACGTGGGAGGCTGAGGCAGGAGAATGGCGTGAACCTGGGAGGCGGAGCTTGCAGTGAGTTGAGATCCGGCCACTGCACTCTAGCCTGGGTGACAAAGCGAGACTCCGTCTCAAAAAAAAAAAAAAAGAAATTAGATCTTATTATAATAAAGGGTTTTTGTCTCTTTAATGAAGATATGAAAAGTGATGTACTAGAAGAAGTGGTGAAGTTGGAAAATTTGTAACCACCATGATACAGACTTAACAGGTTTGGACAATACTCCTCAACAAATGAGCAAGAAATTAGATCAGCTTATAGGGCAAAGGGTTAAGGGTGAACAGGTAACTGGCTTTTAGCCAGCTGTCAAGGGGGTCTAGATAAAGCACGCAAACCCCTCACTCATCATCTAGTAACAGAAGAAAGCCCCACCCTATCTAGGGTGCTCCCCTCACTCTGGAAGAAACTGGGTTCTGCCCTTTCAGGGCTAGAGTCCCAGCCCTGTGACAGCACTCTACCTCCTGCCAGAGCCACAGAGAACAAATAGTGACTCTGCAACAAGTCAGCCCCAACAGTCTTTTATGTTTAAATAGAAAAAGGAGGAAGACTTGGCGGAAAATATGACAGCAAGAGTTCCTGGGTAATGTGTTTACCTCATAGGCGTCTGTGAGTTGTCGAAGGCCTCTTTTCAGATAATGGAAGTGCTTCTCCCTCTGCAAAATAAGCCTGGAAAGACAAACAGCTTATAAGCCCATTCTAATAGCTTATGCTTCCACCACACGCACGTGTACGCACATACACACACACAGGTACACACTCAGCTTCAGGACGTCCCTCTGCAGTCACTGATTGGATAACCAGCAACTTCTCTGGTTCCAAAGAGCAACTAAACCCGAGAAAAGAAGCTCTTGTCTGAATGTCTCTAAAGCATCTGAAAACCACGCCAGCTGCCATTTTGAGTGAGATTTTGGTCTCCTAAAGGCAGTGACTTTGGGATAACGGAAAAGCCACAATGCGCACACGCAGCCAGGCATGGCTGACAGTCCACCCAGAAACTTCCTCCAGCATCTAAGGACAGATATCTTTGCGGCTCCCCATCCTGTAAGCAATTTAAATCTGAGTCTCGCCACGTCCCTGCCTCAGCCGCTGTCATTTCAGTCACCCCTTCTGGGATGACTTCTTCAAGGTCTATAGTGTGTACCCTGCCTGCCTCTCAGTTATCCATCTATTATTCCCTCCCTGAAATTCCACCTCCCACGTGTGACCCACAGCCCTGGCCAGAGGACCGTGTTCTGCAGCCAGTCGCTGTCCTTGGCTCTGAAGTCAACAATACTGGCTTTAAGATGGAATGTGCCGCCCATGGCCACCTGCACAGGCCGGGCAAAGCATGGAGGCTGCACTTCTTTCTTGCTCTGGCAGAAGGAGCCTGTGTGACTAGAGAAGGAAGGAAAAAGCACAGATTGTCAAGATGTTCCCTGCGCTTGCGGATTACAGAAACAAAGGAAACAGAGCCATTTCCTTTGCTAGGTAGTCAATTCCACAATTGTTTATCAAACTCCCACTGTACTCGGCTCAGAATAAGAGCCTTCATGTAGTCTTTTTTTTTTTCCTGAGACGGAGTCTTGCTCTGTCACCCAGGCTGGAGTGCAGTGGTGTGATTTCAGCTCACTGCAACCTCCACCTCCCAGGTTCAAGCGATTCTCCTGCCCCAGCCTCCTGAGTAGCTGGGACTATAGGCATATGCCACCACGTCCAGCTCATTTTTGTATTTTTAGTAGCGACAGGGTTTTGCCATGTTGGCCAGGCTGGTCTCGAATTCCTGACCTCAGGTGATCCACCCGCCTCGGTCTCCCAAAGTGCTGGGATTACAGGCATGAGCCACCGCACCCGACCCTTCATGTAGTCTTTACTTCAAAAACTTTCAATTCAGAAACGAGGTAAGTATATCAATGGCTACAAGGAAAGAATGGGTAGGTTTTGTAAGGGAAACACATAAAATACTACTGGAGGCTCAAAAGAGAGGGGACATCTCATGAAGAAAGGAATGATCAGGAAAGTTTGTGTGAAAAAGGAGGAATGTGAGATGAGCGGCCCTGGCAGAAGGAGAACATTTTAATTCAACTTTAAATAGCTGCAGGTAGCTAATGACTGTTATGCAGCACAGGTATAAAGCGCGCAAGAGGAGTGACAGGTGGGAGAATCTGGCCTCAATACAGGGATGAAAGAGGAATGGGAGAAAAGCAGCTGGGACCCTTTTTCTTTTTTTTAAACAAGAATCTGGGATGCTGACTGAGGTATTTCTACTCAATTTACTAGGCAAAGGGAAGTCCTGAAGGTATTTGAGATGAGAAAAGAAATGATCAGAACTGCACTTTAGAAAAACAGTAGGTACTGAGTATGTGTCTACAAACTGAAGTAACTGAAAACACTGCAGTGGGCAGAGAGATGGGGTGGGGAGGCAGGGTTAGAAGCGCTAAGGAGCTGACACAGTTGGGGCTACTTAGGGCCCAAACTAGCGTGTGACCCATGGTCAGCTGACTTTCGGATGTGTGGGTTTTAGGATGCTGGAAGTGCATTCAGGTGGGGATGTCAATCAGGCTGCTGGACACCCACATGGGGCTCAGGAGAGGGATCCAGGTTACACACACAGACTGGGAAGCATTTATCTGCATGGAAGTGACAGGTGAAGCCACAGAAGATGAGAGGGCAGAGATAAAAGTTTGAAAACAAAACTGTGGGAAGACCCATCTCTAAGGGTTTAGAGGAGAACGAAGAGCCAGTGAAGGAGAGAAACAGCAGAGTTTACATATGCTGGGGAAGAGCAAAGGAAGTGTCATGTCACAGGCCATCAGGGAGGACAGAATTTCAGGAAGGTGTTTAACAGTGGCAGACGCTGCAGCAAGACTGAGGGAAAAGACAGCAAACCAGAGAAGGGCCGGAGACCTCCAAGAACATTCAGAGCAGAGGCGAAGGCAAACTGTAAACAAGAGAAGGCTAGACTCAGTTTCTCTTTCAGGAAAGTCCACTCAGGATGCAGGGAGCACTCATCTGTGTGGGCAGGGTGTCCAGCACTGGGGTAGAGGCTGCTCTGTCCCCTAGAGCGACAGTCCAGAGGTGGACACAGATGTGAAAATGACAAGTAGAGCCCTGTCCAATAAACACTGTGATCAGCTATGAGAAGAGATGGAGAGTCAGAAAACTCTTTCCAAAGGGAACAGCATTGAGGCTAAGGCTGGAAGGACATGAGTTAAACAGGCAAAATGAAGAAAACATCATGACACATTTAAGTTAGTTTAGTTCCGCTGGATCAAAAGTACAAGGCAGTAAGCAGAGAAATTCCACACTAAAAATGCAAAAGCCCAGAGGAAATCCATCAGGGAAGGTCCGTAAAGAGGACGGAGGAGGGCTGGGATGAGAGTATAGTAGGAGAGGTGAGCCTGGAAGAAGGAAGGATTCTACATTCTTGGAGCAAGAAATGATGGGTTCGAAGCTAGCGAAATACAGGACTCTGATGTGGGAAGGAGGAAACAGGAAATTCAGATGGGTCAACCTCGATTTTCTCAGGAACTAGGAGTCAAGATGGTGGGAGAGCTGTGGAATGGCCACAACGGTGGGTATGTTAGGGAATCTACATGAGACGAATAAAAGGATTATAAGGCAGTTAGCGAAGGGCCAGTGAAATTAAGAAGTGTAACATGTTGGTGAAGCCAGTCAGCAGCCTCAGGAGAAACCAAGCCTGCTGACACCTTGGTCTTAGACTTCTGGCCTCCAGAACTGTGAGAAAATAAATCTCTGTGGTTTACTGTGCCCCATCTGTGATACTGTGTTATGGCAGCTCAAGCTAATACCCTCTCCGGTCCTTCATTCTCAACTCACCTCTATCCAAAAATCTTTTCTGTGTAGGAAGTTAAGAAAAGATAGAGCTCTTCCTATTTTTACCTGAACAATTCAGCCCCAAAACCATTCAATTACATGGAGCAGAATAAGAGAGGCTTCATGCAGGACTTGAGGGGGTGCAGGGTTGGACGCAGGGTGTCAGCTCAAGTAGATGAGGAGGGCCCCCGTGTCACTGTGCAGAGGGTGACAGGAGAGCAAGTGGGTAAATCTATTAAGGCTACAAGAAGTCAGGTTTCCACTGTCTGAGAAGGAACTTGCACATCTGTGTGTACTGGGTAATGATTTAAATAGTATTTCTTATGAGGGGTGAGCCCACTGGGCTTCCAGACTCTTCACAATGTGCCTCCACCCACATTACTCTCCAACCTCATCTCCACCCCTGAGCTCTGGTCATGCTGCCTTCTTTGAGCTCCGTTCCTGGCTTTACCACATGCTGTTCCCTCTGCCTGGAACACTCTCCCCATCCTTTAAGTTAGCCACCCCTATTCCACCTACAGATTCAGCTTAAATGTCACTTTCTCTAAGAAGCCTTCCCCAACTTCCCAATCCAAATTAGATTCTCCCAGTGATTCTCTCTCTCAAACTATCCCATTGGTAACTGTGTATTTGTGTTCATTTGTTTAATATCCACCTCCCCCACTAGACTAAGAGCCCAGCAGGGGCAGGCCCAGGGCTAGCCTTGCTCATGCTGGCTTCCCTCAGCCCAGCAGAGTGTCCTGTCCTTTGGAGACTCTCTAGATACTGATGCTGAAAGGATCACATAAAGGCAGCAGAATGGAATGACAGCAAAGCCACTTCCTCCCTGCAAACCTGGGCCATCCTGGGAAACATGCATTTGATTGTGACAGATGAGAGGACAGGAGATTCAGTCCATTGTTAGTTCCTGGGGACTTTCTAAACTCACTAAAGCCAGGGGCCTCTCTAGTCAAAAAATAAGCACCTGGCATGTAAGTAATAAAGCAATTGAGGAAAGGTGAATTTATTTGTAAGACCTTGGAAAGAACAATAATAAGAAGAGAATACATCCTCTACCTGCTCAGGATCTGGGAACTTCTAAAATTGTATCACATACAGGAATGGCAGAAAACCCGGGAGCTAAGCAGGTGCCTGTGAGAGACCTGCCTTGAGAACTTTAACTCAGAGTATTCTGGCTTCAGAGCCATTGCCAGCACTTAACCTCCAGGGCTCTATTAGCACAGGGACATTATCAATATTTCTCACTTCTGAGGAGCACCAGGCTCCTGTGCCCAGGAGAAAACAAATTTAAAATTACATGTGAGATAGGTATCTGTGTAGTTTATGCATTTCAGGTTTCTTATTAAAGCCAAGGTGATACATGCAAAAGGGTACATTCAAAAGGGTGTGAAACTGTGACAATACCCACAGGGAAGAAAAAATGAATTTTCATGGGAAAGCAGGACATGAATAAACAAAACCATGAAAAGCATGGTCAAAAAGTTCCTTGGGACTGACTACCTCACTCCAGGTAGACAGTCTCAACTTTAGAGAACAAAATAATTTCTGGGAAGGGGATTAATTGTAGAATGTACTGACATTCAGCTACAGCCTTGACTTTGAGCCCAGTCTGCTATTCAACTTTGGCCCTGGAACGCTGAAAAGGCAAATGCCGACTTCAGCATCATCACAGGCATCCCTGGACCTGTGCGTGGTCTGTGGTCCTAGGCGTGTGTGTGAGTCTGTCCCACTTGATCAGCATCATGACCTCAGACACACAAACAAGCCCTGCCGTCTAGATTTACTGCTAACAGCTGACCATGCACTTTAGCTAACAGTGAAGGTTACTTCCTGCATTAAAGTGTCAGACTTTAAAATTTGGCTATTAAGATGTTAAATATTGAGACTGTGATAATAATTTAAAATTCTGATAAATTTTCTAATTTATTCTTATATCCTCGCTCATTCTATGATGGTGATGTTTGGCTTCAGCCTTATATTGATATGTTGATTTATATACTCAGCCATTCAGTCAAAATGTATAGTAGTTCCAACATGAATTAGCACCCTTTAAAACACTCAATTTCATAGGCAACAATGATAAAACAGGTAATTGTGAAATTCCTGAAACTAACCCAGAGCCCTGATATATTCTATTTCCACAAGGATCCAAGCCCAGGAGGAACACATTTTTTCCCCACCCATACCTGACCTACTATCTATGAATCAGGGGATTTCACTCCTTTAATATCATCTACCATCACTCCCAAAAAACAACTGCTTCCTCCCAGACTATAACCTCCCATTTCCCCTCATATCTCAGTGTGAATAAAAGTCTTTCTTCAGCTCATGAGCTAAGGAAAAACAAATTTTCAAAAATGAATGAAAGAGACCAAGGGCTCTATCCTGATGGTAAATGAAAAGGGAATGTCAAATCATCAAAGGTTTGTGTAGGAAACAGAGGTTGTGTGTCCCCAGAGCCCAGGCAGTAGACAGTAACTCAGTCCAATCGGGTGAGTCATCGGCTTCAACTACAACAACAAAGCCCCTCTGAAAGCAATCACCCACACCCTCACCATGATGAAGTCTTGTCCCCTCTGGGGAAGCTAAGCTTGAACCAGCTTGTGCCTAGGGGCAGCGAACTGCCAAGGATACCGTTATATTTAAGAGTGCTGTTCTCCCAAGCTGTTTAAATAAATGGCGTCATTTGCTAATCTCTAGCTGTGTCTCATGACAAGAGGAATAATTCATTTTATTGAGGTCAGAGCATTGGGTTAATGCAGAGATTTGGTTTAGCAGTTAAGGGTAAGACTATACTACTAAGCTGATATTTTTCCTCCTTTCCTTCCCCAGGGAACGAAGACGAAGTTAACCCTCCCACCTGTCTTTCTCTATGAACACTTGCCTCTTCCAACTGTTTTCTGCCATGGCTAATCAGAAAAAGTTTCTTAAGGAAACGGTGGCAAAAAAAAAAAAAAAAAAAAAGACACAAAGGTAACAAAGTTGGACCCATTTATAATGTTGTAGTAAGCGGAAGTACCTAGACACTGACTTGCTAGGATTGAGTCTGTTAGGAGATCTCAAGAAGTCAAGAGACATGAGGAAGGAGGAAAGGCTGAACTTCAGACCTGCGACTGACTTCCCAACCACAGTGAATCAGCCAGTGGCCTAACCACACTTTGTTCAGAGATGTCAAGGAAAAGTGTTCTCTTGGCCAGGTGCCGTGGCTCACAGCTGTAATCTCAGTACTTTGGGAGGACTGCTTGAGGCCAGGAGTTCAAGATAAGCCTGAGCAACACAGTGAGACCCCCATCTCTACAAAAAATAAAAACAAAAATAAGCTAGGCATGGTGATGCATTCCTATAGTCCCAACTACTGGGGAGGCTATACTGAAAGGATTCACAGGAGTTCAAGGCTGTTGTGGGCTATGATCAGGGTACTGCACTCAAGCCTGGGCAACAGAGCAAGACAGGGCAAGGCAGGGCAGGACAGCACAGGACAGGACAGGACAAGACAAGACAGACAGAAAGGAAAGAAAGTGAGAAAGAGAGAGAGAGAAAGAAAGAGAGAAAGAGAGAGGGAGAAAGAGAAGAGAGAGAGAGAGAGAGAGAGAAAGAGAGAAAGAAAGAGAAAGAAAGAAAGAAAGAAAGAAAGAAAGAAAGAAAGAAAGAAAGAAAGAAAGAAAGAAAGAAAGAAAAGAAAGAAAGAAAAGAAAAGAAAGAAAGAGGAAGGAAGGAAGGAAGTTCCATCATTAAGATAAAATGGTGACCACACAGTTTTAGGCTACTGATCAATTTTGATGGCTGGAAATGTAACAAATAATAGTTTCAAAGAAAGAATCTGTGACTGCATGAGAAGTACTAATACGAGAATGAAATAACCTTATGAAATTCTAGTGTGACATATTACAAAACACTGGAAGAGAAAATAAAGGTTCAAATTAAATAATAAATTTCTTCCTATAATTCCCTTTTCAAAATACCTGACCTCACAGGACTCAGAAGACTTCAACTTGCTAAGCTCCAAGGAAAACGAAAGGCATTCTATTTCTTGTTTGAAATTTCATCCTTGGGATATGCTACACAATTACTAACAGGGAGCAGACATGGAGAAACTCAAACTTCCCATGTTTTTCCAGTCAAATAATAATCTACATCAAAGAAATCCATCCCTTGCCATCTCCCTGAACTCTAAACGTGTTTCAAAGTGCAATACGGAAAAGAAAAATCTGGGCTGGGCACGGTGGCTCATGCCTGTAATCCCAGCACTTTGGGAGGTTGAGGCGGGTATATTACCTGAAGTCAGGAGTTTAAGATCAGACTGGCCAACACGGTGAAACCCTGTCTCTACTAAAAATACAAAAATTAGCCAAGTGTGGTGGTAGGCGCCTGTAATCCCAGCTTCTTGAGAAGCTGAGGCAGGAGAATCACTTGAACCCAGGAGGCGGAGGTTCCAGGGAGCCGAGATCATGCCACTGCACCCCAGCCTGGGAAACAAGAGTGAAACTCTGTCTCCAAAAAAAAGAAAAAGAAAGAAAAAGAAAAACCTGAGAGTTCTCATCTGAAGACCAGAGCAGCAGGCCACCACTAAACAAAAATCTGGAATTCCCCTCTCCATCTTCAGACCTCAGAATCCAGACCCCATGTAACACCTGGCAACTCAGCTCGAGTGGAGAATCACTCTAAACAGTATTCTACCAGAGGCAGGAGAGGGGGTCATAGCATATCCAGGTAGCCACAAGGACAAGAAACACCATTAGTGCAGCAGATGCTCCCCGTGGTTAGATTCCCTCAAGGAGGAAAGAAGAAAGGCTTCCGCAGGATGGTGCTTTCCCAGATCCCCTCAAACTCCTAACCACAGCTTACCTTGGTACAAGGTGGTTGAACTTGTAAGAACTGAAGACCTCTTGGATCTTTTCTTCTACTTTTGCCTGGAAAGGATGCAGGAGATAGGAGAGAGAAAACAAATACAGATGAGACCTCCATCAGCTTTTTCTTCCTATTGCCACAAATGCCTATTGGCGAGGGTTGGTTGGTATGGTTTGGAACTTCAGAGTACTGTTAAGACAGGGGTTCTGCAGGATGACAGGCTTAGGACAAGGCAAGAGGGAATCCCCTGTACCATGCTGGCATCACAATGGACTTTTCCAGAAACTGAATCCATAATATCCAAACTAATGGCAGTTTTGGTGTTTGGTTCCCTGGCACTAGTTACTCTGAGAGCAGATGAAGACAGATGTCTCTTGCTTGTGTAGGAGACCATATGCCACCCCGAAATATGCCTCAACGGCATAAGGATTATTTTGAGAAACTGCAGCTACAGGAGAAGCTCTGAAAACAGAGTATACCAGTCTGTGAGGGAAATTGACATCTATAAAGGAAATCTCCATTTGTGAGAGTGTTTCCCTCTCTGTACCAAAAGAGAAGGATGACTAAATCAGAGGAAACTATTATCAATGGAGAAGGCACCTACTGAAATCTGCAAAACAAACCTTACTCTTATTTACCATACTTGTCCTGTTCACCTCCCCATAACTGGCTTCCCCCACAAACTTCTCTGTTTTTAGTTGAAAATGCTATATAAGCTGGAGTTCTAGATCACCTCTTTCAGAATTACTCATTTTCACCTGGGTATCTCCTATGTATACATGAAGTATACATGTTAACAAACTTCTGCTTGTTTTTCTTTTGTTACCCTGTTGTTTTGTTATACAGGTTCCAGCCCAGAAATTAGAAGGGTAAAGGGAAAATGATTTTTTTTCCTCCCCTCCACTTCAAATATGTATTCTTCCTGCTCTATGAAGTTGTTTGGATGTTCATTAACTCACCACTCTCAAATACATAATTAGTTTCTGCCAACAGTCATGCTTCTTATTGTAAAACTGAACAGTTAAAATATTAAAATCATTTGGGAGATTTATAACATCAATTATTCCGAAACACCAAAACAAATAGCAAATTCTGGTCCTACGTCACGCACAGGACTCCACAGTCCCATAAAATGAAGGATCTCAGAAAGTCAGGTCACAAAAGAAATCAGATCTTTCTCTTCTGAAGACCACACCACAATGCTAAAACCAACCCACATGGTTGACAAAAATTGCAGGCTGGGTTCTGGACAGAAATACAGTTACAATTAAGCATGAATCAGGCTGCACTTCAGCCCACTTCCTGGTTGCTAAAAGTCTGACCATTTGTATCCCATCATTCCTATAGAGCCAGGATCTCTGACATTAGAATCATAAGACTTTTGTTGCCAGGCGCGGTGGCTCAAGCCTGTAATCCCAGCAATTTGGGAGGCCGAGACGGGCGGATCACGAGGTCAGGAGATCGAGACCATCCTGGCTAACACGATGAAACCCCGTCTCTACTAAAAATACAAAAAACTAGCCGGGCGAGGTGGCGGGCGCCTGTAGTCCCAGCTACTCCGGAGGCTGAGGCAGGAGAATGGCGTGAATCCGGGAGGCGGAACTTGCAGTGAGCTGAGATCCGGCCACTGCACTCCAGCCTGGGCTACAGAGTGAGACTCTGTCTCACTTTTGTTTAAGGATCATCTAAGATGTTTTTCAGACTTTGAAGTCCAGCAATCAGTTTGAAAACCCCCACAGAGGAACAGAATCTGCCTGAGAATACAGCTTCCTTATCTGCCTGTCAATGACTTCACCCTACATTTTTCAACCAATCAACAAACTCCACACTCCACACTTCAGCCTACTCCAAAACCCTTAAAAGCCCTAACCCCAAATTACTCAAAGAAGAGTTTGAGGATTCTTCCCATCTCCTCATGAGGTGACCCTATGACTAAACCTCCTTCTCTGCTGCAACCCCCATCTTTTTTTTTTTTTTTTTGAGACGGAGTCTCTGTCACCCAGGCTGGAGTACAGTGGCGCGATCTTGGCTCACAGCAACCTCCGCCTCTCGGTTTCAAGAGATTGTCCTGCCTCAGCCTCCCAAGTAGCTAGGATAACAGGTGCCCACCACCCCGCCCAGCTAATTTTTGTATTTTTAGTAGAGGCGGGCTTTCACCGTGTTGGCCAGGCTGGTCTCCAACTCCTGACGTCAGGTGATCCACCCACCTCGGCCTCCCAAAGTGCTGGGATTACAGGCATGAGCCACCACGCCCAGCCAACCCCTTGGTGTACTGACTTGCTGAGTGGTTTAGGCAACGGTTGTGGTCACAATGTGGTCTCATGGGAGAGCTCCTGTATACAAGGTATAGTAATGAGGGAGGGTCTGGTTAATAGGACTGGGATTCACCTTCCTTGGCATTCCTAGTCTTTGTAGTGAGACATGTTTTTGTTGAGATTTCAAGATACATAAAAATCTCCCTGGGAAACTTCAAAAATGAGTCATTTATTTCTGAAACACCCATTGAGGTAGAGCTCCTAGTCCCTTTGAGAAGCATGCAAGAATTATCTGTGATGATGAGGGGAGCAGTGATATGAATCATCTAAAATAGCAGCCAATCTAAAATTAATTTACATCTGGTTTTAGAACATGCTTTGATATTTGCTTCTGAACATGAATTTGAGGGATGATCTGTTTAAAAGGTTACAATACTTCAAAAACAGACTGACGTCACCATGAGAATCTGACTTGGGAGAAATAAGAAAGTTGTCCCAGAATCATCATAATTCTTTTTCCATTCCCGACACTCACGCAGCTAAAATAAAGCACCAGCCTAAATGAAACACAGACTGCATTTCTCAGTCATGCCTATAAGCTGAATGAGATAGAAAAATATACAAGAAATTGCTAAGATCATTAAAGATTTGCCTGTGATATACATCATCCCTCAATATCCATGGGGGATTGGTTCCAGGATCTCCCAGGATACCAAAATCTGTGGATGCTCAAGTCCTTGATATAAAATACTGGAGTATTTGCACAAAACCTATACAACCCTCCCATATAATCACAAATAGCTTAACTACAGGGATACATTCTGAGAGACGCCTTCTTAGGTGATTTCATCATGGTGTGAACATCAGAGTATACTCACACCAACCTGGGTGCTACAGCCTACCACACACGTAGGCTGTATAGTGTGGCCTATTGCTCCTGGGCCACAGACCTGTACAGCATATTACTGCATTGAATACTGTAGGCAAATGTAACACAATAGTAAGCACCTGTCTATCTAAAAGTATCTAAACATAAAAAAGGTAGAGTGAAAATACAGTACTATCATCTTTCCAGACCACTGTGGTATATGTAGTCTGTTGATTGTTATATGGCACACGCCTGTATTTTAAATCATCTCTAGATTACTTATAAAACCTCCTAGTACGATATAACTGCAATTGAGAAAAGAATAGCTCAGAGCAGTCTGAGTTATGTGAGGTATGCAAAATTTATCAGGCCCAGAGAGACCGAGTATAGGACTTCATTTATGCTCCCAACACCCATGTCCGGGGGCAGTTGTTTAAAGGCATTTCATTCCTCCCTAGCTGCCTCATCCATTATCTTCATGTTTCTGGAATTTGTGATACAAAGAATAATGTATACCTTATGTAATTTTAATGTAAAGTCTTGGTAAACAATTTAGGAATAGCCTCTTCTTTTCCTTTATTTATTTTTCTTTCAGTCAGCTTTTTGGGTAACTATTCTTTTTTTCTTTTTTTTGAGACAGAGTCTTGTTCTGCCAGGCTGGAGTGCAGTGGTGCCATCTCAGCTCACTGCAACCTCCACCTCTAGGGTTCAAGTGATTCTCCTGCCTCAGCCTCCAGAGTAGCTGGGACTACAGGCGCATGCCACCATGCCTGGCGATTTTTTTAAAAATTTTTTGTAGAGACGGGGTTTCACCATGTTAGCCAGGATGGTCTCGATCTCCTGACCTTGTGATCCACCGGTCTCCGTCTCCCAAAGTGCTGGGATTACAGGCATGACCCACAGCACCTGGCCCTGGCTATTCTTGTCCTTTAAAAACCTACTTGTAACTGTTGCTAATTAAGAGTGTATAATCAGGGCAACTTGAATCTATGCTCTTGGGTTGCAATCTTCAAGCTTGGCCCAAATAAACTCTCTACTTACATTAACTTTGCCTCAGCTTCTTCCTTTTAGGTTAACATAATAACGAGAAAATAAGTCTGCACTTATTCAGTACAGACACAATTTTTTTTTCCAAATATTTTTGATCTGTGGTTGGCTGAATCCACAGATGGAGAACCCACGGATATGGAGGACCAACTGTACTGTTTCATCTAAGTGAGTTAATGAATTCTGAATGACACAAAATCAAGTGGGAAGAAAATTCACTTACTTTATCCCAATACAAGCCTATTAAAATCCATATGACTTAATAATATTCAAAGGCTAATGCATGAACCTACCTTCCCCTTAGCATTCTGGCACTTAAGATGCCTAGGCAGGAAAGCTCCCAGCCAGGAACTCCTTAATCAGAAGTCCCATCTTCAGCTTTCTTGCGGGAAAGCAGCCAAGTACTACGCAAGAAAAATGGAGGTTTATTTCTAAGCTAAGACACCTGACAAAAACATAGAAATATGTCATACTGAAAGGTGGAAAATGCTTAAAATTTTCCCAACATAGTGTCCTTTTCTTTGGCGTTCCTAATCATTTCTTCAGAATGAACAAGTGATTTTCCAATGCAGTTAGTAACTGACTCATATCTGAAAAATCAAGTTATGAATTCTGATGACTGTGTATTACAGGTCAACTGTTCATAACAATGAATAATTGTCTCTTAAGAACTGGTAATATTCTGGTATATTTCTCTTTTTTTTCTTAACAGGTCCCATGGAGAACTAAGAACTAGTGTATTTTTTAACAGCTTTATTGAGATATAATTCATATACCATTCAACTCACTCATTTAAACTGCACAAATCAATGACTTCTAGCATATTCATAGATTTGTGCATCCATTACCATCAATTATAGAACATTTCACTTCCCCGAAAAGTAACCCCACACCTCTTAAGCATCAAATTCAATTTATCATTCTCCCCACTGCTAACCACTAATTTACTTTCTTTGTTTTTGAGATGGAGTCTCACTCTTGTCCAGGCTGGAGTGCAGTGGTGTGATCTCAGCTCATTTCAACCTCTGCCTCCCAAGTTCAAACGATTCTTCTGCCTCAGCCTCCTAAGTAGCTGGGATTACAGGCACCCATGACCATGCCCGGCTAATTTTTTGTATTTTTAGTAGAGACAGGGTTTTGCCACGTTGGCCAGGTTGGTCTTGAACTCCTGACCTCAAGTGATCTGTGCGCACCTTTGCCTCCCAAAGTACTGGGATTACAGGCATGAGCCACCATGCCTGGCCCATTAGTTTACTTTCTATCTCTATAAATTTACCTGTTTGGAATTGTATATAAAAGGAATCATAAAAGCTGTGGTCCTTTGTGGCTGGCTTCTTTCACAAACATGTTTTCAAAGCTCATCTATGCTGTAGCATGTACCAGTACTCCGTTTCTTTTTATTCACATTATTTCACCAAATAATATTCCATTGTGTAGATATATCACATTTCGTTTACCAGTTTATCAGCTGGTGGACATTTTGGCTGTTTCCATTTTTTGGCTATTAGGAATAATGCTGCTATGAATCACAGAAACCATTCCCCTTACTCAAGAAACAGGTTCTCCAGAAACTAAGCTAAACTTGTTTGAAATGTAAATTCTCAGGTATTCTCAGCAGAGACCTACTTAGCGGGCGGGGTCCACCCGCTTCTTTTCACAAGTCCTCCAGTGGATTCTGATGCAAAGCTAATGTTTGTGAACACTGTCAGAATCAAAATGGAGTCATTTGTGTTTAAAAATCCTGACAAATAAAGCCGGGGACAGCTATGAAGAGAGGGTTCTCATGCATCAATACCTGATTAACAAAAACTATCCCAAATGGTTCTGCAAAAACCACAACCCTGCACAAAGGTCATCACAACCTTACACAAAAAATACTTCCACGAGGACATCTGTCTAGCAATTAATTGCCTGTCCAATCTCAGACTGGTCACACTCGTTACTGATCCTTGTAGCCAATAATAATCATCTTAAAAGAATTATATAATCCTCTTTATTCCTTGAAAAACCTTTGTCTTCCTTTACCTCCTTGAATATGCACATAGTTTACTGTGGCACAAAGATTCCCATTGCAATACACTATTCCCAAATAAGTGTCATGTTCTTTTAGAGAGCCTCTCTCTGTTAATTTAGGTTGAAAGTTTGATAAAACAAGGTTTTTTTTTTTTTTTTTTTTTTTTTTTGAGGAGTCTTGCTCTGTGGCCCAGACTGAAGTGCAGTGGCTCCGCCTCCCAGGTTTACGCCATTCTCCTGCCTCAGTCTCCCGAGCAGCTGGGACTACAGGCGCCCGCCACTTCGCCCGGCTAGTTTTTTGTATTTTTTAGTAGAGACAGGGTTTCACCGTGTTAACCAGGATGGTCTCAATCTCCTGACCTCGTGATCTGCCCGTCTCGGCCTCCCAAAGTGCTGGGATTACAGGCTTGAGCCACCGCGCCCGGCCAAAACGAGGTTTTTATTAGTGGCAATGGCCACTAAATTTCAGCTCAGAGGTTGATGCGTAAAGTTTTACCTCAAATAGTACTTTCTTCATTCATAATTAATTAAAAAAACAGTAACGTACTTTTCTTCTCAACTAGTAAAGGATAAACAAAGATAACAAACCTTTTCAAATGTTTAACAAACAAAAATTTATCCAAATAACCTAACATTTTGAATGTTCGGAAGACCAGAATATGCCACCTCAAAACATGACTGTAGGAGACCAGAATGTCTTCCCATGATAGGCTTCTTTGGCATAAGGATTATTTTGAACTGATTATTTTGAGAAACAGCAGACAAAGGAAAAGCTCTGAAAACAGAGTAGAAGTTACCCCATTTGTAAGGGAAAATTACATCTATAAAAGGAAATCTCCATTTGCCTCTCTTTCTGTACCAGGAAGACAAGGATGACTCTAAGCCACTAGGAACTCTTACCAATGGAGAAGGCACCAGGCATGCCTAAATCTGCATAACAAATCTTATCCTTGTTTACTGTGCTTTTCCTGGTCACCTCCCCATTCCGAGCCTCCCCAACATCCTTCTTTGTTTCAGCTGAACATGGTAGTTAAACCTGAAGTCTATGCCACCTCTTTGAGATTTACTCATTTTGTAATCGCCCAACGGGTTCTTCCTGCTTGCTGCACAGACAAAACCAATTCACTGAGACCATAGCCTTGCAATAAAGAAAGACTTTAACTGACATGCAGCTGCCCACACCATGCTGGAGACAGAGTTATTACTCAAATCAATTTTCCCGAAGGTTTGGAGGTTTTTCAAGGATGGTTTGGTGGGCAGAGGGTTAGGGAATGGGAATGTTGGTTGGTTGGGGATGAAATCATAGGGGTGTGGAAGGAAGATGGTCCTCCTGCACTGACTCAGCCTCTGGGTGGGGCCACAGGACCTGTTTGTGTGGAGTCAGCCAGTCAGAAACGCAGAATCTGAAAAGACATCCCAAACGGCCAATCTTAGGTTCTGCAATTGGGATGTTATCTACAGGGGTAATTGAGAAAGCTCTAAATCTTGTGACCTCCAGAATAATCGCTGGTTATCCTTTACACCTACATCTCAGCAGAAATCAGGACCCTCTCACAATCCTAAAGGGAGATTGTCTTTGCAAAATTATGACCATAAGAGAAATCTGACAAGACTCCAACCAATCAAGCAAGACTTCGTTTCTACTTTTTTTTAATGTGAAATGAAAAAAGGCAAAATGACAGTGTGACAATTTATGTGAATTTTTAAAAACATGCACAAATCCAGTTGTTTATGAATGCATAAAAGGATTAAAAGTGAAGTAGAAGGATGCACACACAACTCATGATAAGGGCTGCTTCTGGAACGGGTGAGAGGCACACTGAACTAGGGATAGGGTTAAAGGAGGCTTTGGCTATATTTCTAATTGCTTTCCTTTAAACAAAAAAGATGTTAGCAACTGGTAATTCTCAGTTACAGAAAAATGGCTGTTAATTACATTATCATACTTTTGTTAACCATAAATTCCTTAAAAAAAAAAAAAAAAGGAAAAGGATTTCAAAGTGCTTAGTTTTATGATGCCTCATCCCCCACACCTACATAGATAGGCAGGTCACAACATACGCAGAAGCTGTGTTCTCAAAGTTCATTGGTTTTTAGACCTTATTCGTTTTCCCATCAACAGAACGTTATACCTGTTAGGTTCCAAGGCCAGCCCTCGCAGTATTTAATGTATAACCTAACAAATGTTAAGCCTACCAGTACCTTTCTCACCTTCTCTAATCATGAGATAACTAATCACTCAGGATATGGCAAAGAGGGAACATAAGAGTTGAGTTTACCCCTGCTTCTGATAGGGCACAGGCCAGATGTTTCTTTTCTTTTCTTTCTTACTTTCTCTCTCCTCTGTTTCTTTCTTATAATAGAGATGGACTTCACCCTGTTGCACAGGCTGGTCTCAAATTCCTGGCCTCAAGCAGTTCTCCTGCCTAAGCCTCCCAAAGTGCTGGGATTACAGGCATGAGCCACTGTGCCCAGCCCAGCCTTGGTTGTTTCTTTTCTTTTTTCTTCTTCTTTATTCTTTTTTTTTTTTTTTTTGAGACAGAGTTTTGCTTTTGTCGCGCAAGCTGGAGTGCAATGGCATGATCTCAGCTCACTGCAACCTCCACCTCCCAGGTTCAAGTGATTCTCCTGCCTCAGCCTCCTGAGTAGCTGGGACTACAGATACCTGCCACCAAGCCTGGCTAATTTTTGTATTTTCAGTAGAGACAGGGTTTCACCAAGTTGGCCAGGCTGGACTGGAACTCTTGACCTCAGGTGATTCACGTGCCTCAGCCTCCCAAAGTGCAGGGATTACAGATATGAGCCACTGCACATGGCCCCAGGCTAGGTGTTTCTATGTACAGAATATTTTCAAGTTGTTGGTCAGGCTTTATACCTACATATATATACATACATACACATATATGCACATGTGTATATAATATATAATATATACATGTATAATATACACATATATCTTTATATAATATAAACTAAGTATGTATCAATTTATAAACTATACACATATATATGACATAAACTAATGATATAAGGATGTTTTGGTCAACAGTGGACCAAATATTCCACGGTAGTCCCGTAAGACTATGATGGAGCTGAAAAATCCCTACGGCCTAGTAATACAGCCTTCATAATGTAGCACAAAGCACTACTCACATGCCTGTGGTGACGGCTGGTGTAAACAAACCTACTGCACTGCCAGTGTTATAAAAGTATAACACATACA
Organism: Macaca nemestrina; assembly: GCF_043159975.1. Classification (NCBI taxonomy): domain Eukaryota; kingdom Metazoa; phylum Chordata; class Mammalia; order Primates; family Cercopithecidae; genus Macaca; species Macaca nemestrina. The sequence goes on from NC_092131.1 coordinate 43,068,210, forward strand.
ATTATGTACAGTACATAACACTTGATAACAATAATAAACTACATTACTAATTCATATATTTACTATACTATACATTATTTTAGAGTGTATCTCTACTTATTAAAAAAATAAACTATAAAACAGCCTTAGGCAGGTCCTTCAGGAGGAATTCCTGCAGAAGGCACTGTTATCCTAGGAGATGACAGCTCCATCCTATTATTGTCCCTGAAGGCCTTCCAGTGGGAGGAGATGTGGAGACGGAAGGCAGGGACACTGACTATCCTGACCCTGTGTAGGTCCAGGCTAATGTGTGCGTTTGTGTCTTAGTTTTTAACAAAAAAGTTTAAAAGGTAAAAAGAAAGTGAAAAAATTTAAAAGGAGAAAACCGCTTACAGAATAAGAATATACAGAAAATATTTTTGTACGGCAGTACAATGTGCTTGTGTTTTAAACTGTTATCACAAAAGAGTCAAAAAGCTGTAAAAAAAATTTTTAAGTTTATAAAGTAAATAACTTACAGTATGCTAAGTTTATTATTGCAAGAAAAAAGCGTATGAATAAATTTAGTGTAGCTGAAGCATACCGTGTTTATTTTTATTTTTCATAATGTCTGTTCAGTAAGCGTACAGTATTTATAAAGTCTATAGTAGCGTACACTCATATCCTAGGCCTTCACATCCACTCACCGCTCACTCACTCACTCACCCAGAGCAACTTCCAGTCCCGCAAGCGCCATTCATGCTGAGTTCCCTAGATAGGTCTACCATTTTTATCTTTTATAACGTATTTTTAGTTTACCTTTTCTATATTTAGATATTTTTTTTTTTTTTTTTTTTGGAGACGGAGTCTCGCGCTGTCACCCAGGCTGGAGTGCAGTGGCCGGATCTCAGCTCACTGCAAGCTCCGCCTCCCGGGTTCACGCCATTCTCCTGCCTCCGCCTCCCGAGTAGCTGGGACTACAGGCGTCCACCACCTCGGCCGGCTAGTTTTTTGTATTTTTTAGTAGAGACGGGGTTTCACCGTGTTAACCAGGATGGTCTCGATCTCCTGACCTCGTGATCCGCCCGTCTCGGCCTCCCAAAGTGCTGGGATTACAGGCTTGAGCCACCGCGCCCGGCCCTAGATATGTTTAGATACAAAAATATTTACCATTGTGTTCCAATTGCCTGCAGTATTTAGTACAGTAACATGCTGTATAGGTTTGCAGCCCAGGAGCAACAGGCTATACCTTATAGCCTAGGTGTGTAGTAGGCTATGCCATCTACATGTGTTAAGTACACTCTATGATGTTCACACGACAAGGAAATTTCCTACTGACAATGTATTTCTACTGTTATTAAGTGATATATAACTATATGTATATTAGTTTGTATTGTTTGATGATGGAGAGATTGTGTTAAACTCTAGGGGCCAGGGATCAAGTAACTGTACTAGAGTCCCCAAGACTTAGGTGCCATGGCAACAAATAAAAGAAGAGCTAACCAAAAGGCTGCATTCTCGACAGCTCTGTTTAAAAGATATTTCATGGCCAGGTGCGGTGGCTCACGCCTGTAATCCCAGCACTTTAGGAGGCCGAGGCAGGAGGATTACGAGGTCGGGAGATCGAGACCATCCTGGCTAACACGGTGAAACCCCGTCTCTACTAAAGAATACAAAAAATTAGCCGGGCGTAGTGGCGGGTGCCCGTAGTCCCAGCTACTCGGGAGGCTGAAGCAGGAGAATGGCGTGAACCCAGGAGGCGGAGCCTGCAGTGAGCCGAGATCGCACCACTGTACTCCAGCCCGGGCGACAGAGCAAGACTGTCTCCAAAAAAAAAAAAAAAAAAAAAAGATATTTCATGGAGTTTTTCATTTAATCAATAGAAATTCAATCAATAGGCCAGGCATGGTAGCTCAACGCCTGTAATCCCAGCACTTTGGGAGGTGGAAGCGGGTGGATCATTTGAGGTCAGGAGTCTGAGACCAGCCTGGCCAACATGGTGAAACCCCATCTTTACCAAAATACAAACATTAGCCGGGCGTGGTGGCACATGCCTGTAATCCCAGGTACTCGGGAGCCTGAGGCAGGAGAATCACTTGAACCCGGGAGGCAGAGGTTACGATGAGCGGAGATTGCGCCACTGCACTCTAGCCTGGGCAACGAGAGTGAAACTCTGTCTCAAAAAAAAAAAAAAAAAGAGAAAGAAATCCAATCAATAAAAGCAGAGAATAGTTTCCATTCAGTAAGTGGTAAACAACAACTAATGCATTTGGCACTTTCTCTTTCAGAGCTTCTATATAAAGCCAATCTCAGGAGGTACCAACTTTCATACCAGGCACTATCACTTCCCTGCTTCCTAAATCTCCCTCCTATCCCAGAGACAGACTGTTTCAGAAAGTAGATTTGCTGCCTATGATTCACGTCATTGAAGCTACAGTAAAAGAGTCATTAATATATGAAATACAAGGGAAGACTTTTCAAAAAAAACTATCCCTCAGAAAATACAAGTCACTTTATATTCAAATACTTACAAAGTACTTCTTGCTGTAGGAAGTTTTTCAATTTATTTGTTTTAAATATGAAGTACCAGCTGGGGATGACACAATAGCCTAAAACCACCTCAGTTAAGGTGTGGTTTGGGATGCTTTGGCTAATGGTAATCAGTGAAACGAGATAAATTAAACACAAATTTAGTAATTATTCCTGGAGATATAAACTCACACTTTCATGTGCAAACTGCCATTGTAAGGCCAGCCTTTTATTTTGTTTATTCATTTTTTACCTTTTTTTAGACACAGAGTCTCACACTGTTGCCCAGGCTGTCTGGAATTTGTGGGCTTAAGCTAACCACCCACCTGGCCTTCCAAAGTGCCAGGATTACAGGTATCAGTCACCATGCCTGGCCAGTAAACCAACGTTTTAAAGATCATTTTAGTCAGCGCGGTGGCTCATGCCTGTAATCCTAGCACTTTGGGAGCCCAAGGCAGGCGGATAGCTTAAGTTCAGGACCAGCCTGGGCAACACAGCGAAACCCTGTCTCTACAAAACAACACAAAAAGTAGCCGAACATGGTAGCGCACGCCAGTAGTTCCAGCTACTCAAGAGGCTGAGGTGGGAGGATCACTTGAGCCTGGAAATTTGCTGCAGTGAGCTATGATCATGCCACTGCACTCCAGCCTAGGCAAGAGTGAGACCCTGTCTTTAAAAAAAAGGAGACCATTTGAAAAAGTAATAAAGTGGTTAAGTTGCAGTGACCACAAATATATACCAACTGGACATATTGTAAAAAAAAAAAAAAAAATTCTAGGCTCACGTCTGTAATCCCAACACTTTGGTAAGCCAAGGCTGCAGTGAATGGTGACTGCATCACCACACTCCAGCCTGGGCGACAAAGTGAGACACTGTCTTAAAAAAAAAGTCTAATGTTATGCAAGTGGATACTTGTAACTTGGAATAAACTATTCAGTGGTAACACCTTATTCATATTCAAAAAGGATGTATCTCAAGAACTGAACATGTGGTCCGGAAATCCATATTGGCTGACTCAAAAAGTGGCTCCAGTGATGATTAAAAATAGTGAAGTCAAAGATGCATGTGAAGAGTCTGAAAAGATACATTTTATAAATAAGAGGAGGAGGAAAACCAGCATTTCTAAATTAGTGTTACTTTACAAAGTAGGTGATTTTAAGTAGGTATATGGACCCAAATTTAAATGTAAATTATGTAAGCAGGTCTTTTTCACTTATATACCTAAAGGTACATGTATTTTAAACTTAACCAAAAACAACCTTTTGGACTTTTTAATGGGGAAATTTGATATGCAGGATTACTTTACACTTGGGCAATATTGAATTTCAATAAAATAAAATGGATTCAGAAAGCTAGCCAACTGACCACTTAACCAAGTAGAGGACCGGTTCCTTCTATCAGAGGCATAAAAAATGGGGAAGTTTTATCATATTTAGTGATTTGTTCCACCTCTGTTTACTAATATTTTGGATCCTATAAGCTGAAACAAGTCAACAGCAGAAGGTCAGGATTCTGTTCCGCTGCTCCCTCCTTAGGATATGTGGTGGCCCACTGCCTAAACCTGAAGCCAGCACATCACCTGCCTCTCAACACCCTGATGGGGGCCCACCTGCCCATCTCACCTCATTTCCTACCACGTCCAACCTGCACCCACCATTCCTGGTAAGCCGTCTTACTGCCCCCAGTCAAGCCTGAGCCTTCCCTCAAAACAGCTCCCCCTCCTAGAATGGCTGCCCCGAACTCTAATTTTTACAGCCCTACCCAGTTCCACGTTCTCCATGAAGTCATCCTGACCACCTCAGCCCACACAGATGGCTTTTCAACTCCCTAAAATCCTCGTGCAAAGCAGTCATAATTTAGCACTCTGTGACTGCCTATTTTTTTGAGATGGAGTCTTGCTCTGTCACCCAGGCTTCAGTGCAATGGTGCAATCTCGGCTCACTGCAACTTCCGCCTCCCAGGTTCAAGAGATTCACCTGCCTCAGCGTCCTGAGTAGCTGGGATTACAGGTGTGCACCACCACGCCTAGCTAATTTTTGTATTTTTTTAGTAGAGATGGGGTTTCACTATGTTGGCTAGCCTAGTCTCAAACTCCTGACCTCCAGTGATCCGCCTGCCTCAGCCTCCCAAAGTGCCAGGATTACAGGAGTGAGCCACCGCACTCGGCCTTCCAGCATATTCTTTTTCATCTAAGATGAAAGAATTTTGAGGGCAGGGATCAGGACTAATAATTCTCTAATATTCCCCTCAGAGTTCAAGTTACTTGATGGACAATGAACCATGCCATTTCAAGTGGAGGATGCTTTTGCCTCTGTTCAAAGACAAACTAAAAGAAAAACAGTAGTATCTTTTGTAAACACCTGTTTTTGGCAAGGCTGTTACCTCTGAGACTATCAGTATTAACCTACTGGCCTGAATCAGAGTGTTTGCAATGGGATGATTCCAGATGGCACAATAAGGCAGGCAGGCACTAACGATACAACCACGTCTTGTTCTCTAGTGTCACGAAAGGCCCTCCCTGCATCTGCATTAACAAAATAGCTTAGCAAGGTAGAGACCCTCATAAAAATATCCAGAGCTGACCATTTCTCATTACCTCCACTACCGTCACTGTGAGCTAAGCCACTGTCACCTCTCCCAGGATACTGCAATAGCCTCCTAACTGGTTTCCCTGCATCCACCCTCACTCCCCACCATCTACTCTTGACAGTAACCTAAATGAGTCTGTTAAAATGCTAGTCAGATGTGTCACTCCCCTGCTGAAAACCCTCTGATCATGGATCAGTCTAAGTCCTGGCAGGAAACAGATGGCACAAAGTGGGTGATTTGAGGAGAGTTTATAAAGGAACTATTTACAAAGATGTGGGCAGGTGTAGGGAAACCACAAGAGAAAATGCAGTATCTGGAGCTGGTAAATTAGGGGTACCTGAACTCCTCATAGACCTGAAGGTGTGAAGAATGGAGAGGGAGGGAGACAAAGAGCTCAGAGAAGGCACGTGACAGGAAATGTGACCCTAAGACTAAGGAAACCCCAGCCCACACAAGCCTGCAGGAGGGAAGAAATACAACGGTCTCATTCTTCTCCTTCTCAGCCACCCCCAGCAATACTTCCCATGGCCTGCAGTCATAAAGCAAGGAAACCTGTCAGCGCAGGGCCCCCTCCTGGGGCACATCTACAGAGCAGGCTGGAAAAAGGCCAAGTGAATGTGGGGCCAAGTAAATGGCAGGTATACAGCCAAGTGGCTCCCCATCTCAGTCAGGATATTTTAAAGTACTTCCAAGGGCCAGTGTGAGGCCCTACATGATCCGACCCATCTCCTATTCTCTGGTTTGCTAAGCCCCCGTGCTCACCAGGCATTCTGCTGCCTTGGTCCTTTGTGCTTGCTGCTTTCTCTGCCCAGAATACTCTCGCACCAGATTCATGATGGCTTCCTCCCTCATCTGAGACTTCAGGTCTCAGATCACATGTGTTGTCACAGAGGGTTCCCCTTACCACCTTATATGAAGACATCCCTTGCTCCCACCCCACCCATTCCTGACACACCCTATCCCCTCTATCCCAAGGTGTTACTCTCCACAGCACTTCTAATTAACATTTTATATTGAGATAGCTATAGATATTATCTCTTTTAATTGACTGCTTCATTGGCCTAGAAACAGTTTTATAAAGGCATCAACTTGGCCTCTTTTGTTCAATGACTTATGCCGAGTGTCTAGAACAGTACCTGGCTTGTAGAAGGCGCTCAAGTATTTGCTGAATGAATGAAAATCAATGAATGGAACAGAGGACTCACAGCTAAGGACTCCTTCCACTATTTATAGGTTTAACTCCTATTACCAAATTATTGCTTAACAAATAAACTGAGTCTTCTGATAATCAGATAGGAAGCAGGTAACAAGCATGTAATTTTTTTTTTTTAATTTAAAAAGTTTTTGTCTTAAATAGACATGGGGTCTTGCTATGTTGCCCAGGCCAGTACCAAAATCAGTATAGTTGTTTTTTGTTTTAAGAGACAGGGTTTTACTGTGTTGCCCAGTACAGTGGCTCGATCATGGCTCATCTGTGAACTCCTGGGCTCAAATGATCCTCCCACCTCAGCATCCCAAGTAGCTAGGACTACAGGTGCATACCACCACGCCCAGCTATATATATATTTTTTTCTTTTTTTGGTAGAGACAGGGTCTTGTTATGTTGCCCAAGTTGGTCTCCTGGGCCCAGGTGATCTCACCTTGAACTCCCAACATGCTGGGATTACAGGTGTCAGTCATCAATTTGTTTTTACTGGCAATGGCACAAAATTGAGCTATTAGTAAATGGAAGCTTTAGTCAAAACTGAAAGAGTAATAGTATATCCTCTGTAAATAACTTCTCCTAACAAGGTTGTTACTTTTGATGAATGTATCATCATTAACCTACCAACGTGGTAGGTCTCTAAACCTCAGTCTTCTCATCCATAAAAAGTGTAAGGATTGAATGATACTATGTGTGGAGAGCATTTAGCACTGTGCTGAGACTTAATAAATGGTCACTAAGATGATTATTAAACCAGTGAGGCAGCCACAAAAATGAGATACAACATTATCTTCCTACTACCTGAAAGTGTTCATCCTAGACTCTAATAATGTGTGCTGGAATAACAACACGAAAAAGAAATATAAGATTCTTTACTGTCTGCCATACCGTTGGGTTTAGATTTGAAAGATGCTTGCACCACGCATAGTGGCTCATGACTGTAATCCCAGCACCCTGGGAGGCCAAGGAGGGCAGATCACTTGAGGTCAGGAGTTCAAGACCAGCCTGGCCACACAGTGAAATCTGTCTCTACTAAAATACAAAAATTAGCCAGGCGTGTTGGTGGGCGCCTGTAGTCCCATCTACTCTGGAGGCTAAGGCAGGGGAATCGCTTGAACCTGGGAGGCGGAGGTTGCATTGCAGTAAGCCGAGATCGTGCCACCACATCCCAGTCTGGTGACAGGGCGAGACCCCGTCTCGAAAAAAAAAAGGGCAATCTGACAGTCTATGGTCAGATATTAAATAAAACACTTGACCCGAATCACTCAGCAATCCATCATTTAGGACTTCTGCAAAAATCCTCCAGGTTTTTCATCAGTGGGAAATTTCTTTACAATCTTTTGCAGTCAGCCTTCCCTGGGACACACTGGTAGGCAACCCAACCAGGAGAGTTAGCTAGTTTCAAGAGGTGAGGATTTCCTTTACTCCCCTAAATTCCATAAGTTTAAATCTCCAGTTAAAATATTCTCCCTGCTACTTTGTGAATCATCATGTATCAAGCCTTTGTTTCTGTTATAAATTTATAATTCTAGTCATAACTGTACAATATAACAACTATTGTTACTAATTTTGCCAAAGTACAGGCTTCCAACTTCAAGTATGAAATACAAAACAGGTCTCTCCAAGGTGAAGCCTGGAGACTGACCTCACTAAGAGATCTTATTTCAGTAAGAAGCAGGATGTTCATTTATTAGCGTTAAGAATCATCCTAACCACTTCTCCTACCGACAGATGGATACACAGTTCCACATAACAATCTTGGGAACAATTCCAATCAGGGAATAAATAGAAAAACAAAACTATGGTTTTGGGCATATGAATCATTCCTCAAACACTTTTCTAAATGATAGGTTCGATCCTACTTCTAGGCCTTAGGGAATGATTAGTAGTCCAAAATCCATACTTTCTGTTAGAGCACTTTCCAAACTCTGTTTTCCTGCCTGTCCCCACAGGGGCTATTTCCTTGTACTTCCATCGTTTAATATTGTGTCCGACACGTAGTTGGTGCTCAAGTGGCTGAATGACTACCAAAATGCCCACCCACGAGGCAGGCCCCCAAACCTGGCACTGCAGGTCAAAAATCAAACAGATCGTGAAACGGCATGACAGCGGCCTGGCCCTTCTCTCCTCTCTGCCTCCAGAAGCTGAGAGCAGGTTGGGAAAAGTGCACTGTGCACCCCAGAACCTCCCGAAGTACTGGCAGAACGGAGTGGGCTATCCGACCCGCCTGGGCTGCCTCTGTTCTCCAGACGTAGAACACGATTCTCCTCGTTCTTTAGGGCAGAAGGGACCCGGCTACTGCCCACTCCTCCAAGCCCAACCTTGAAACGACCCTTCCCCAACCTGGCCGCGCAAACGCTCCACGACGAAGCCCAAGCCTGGGCGCCCGGAGCTTCCCAGAGGGAAGGCGCCCCGGTGCGCTGTGGGAGTCGTAGTTCCCCGGTGAGTTCCGCACCCGGGCGGCCCTACGAACGGGACTCCCGCTCCCAGAACACCCCGCGCGGGTGCCTCGCCCAGTCCTGCCACCTCACCTGTTCTATGGACGTGACTGTTTCCACCGAGTCGTCCTGCAACCGCTCTCGCGCGTGCTCGGGCCTCAGACTGTACAGCGGCTCTGACCAGACGGGGGAGGAAGATGGAGGGCAATAGTAGGTGAAAGAACTCGGAGAAGCCATGATCAGGAGAGCAGCGGACAGTGTGTAGGACTCAGCTTCGTTAAGCAACAACGCGCATTGAAACTCGAGCGGGCTAAGGCGCTACGGCGAGCGGATAGAGGCAAAAAGATTTTGAACGCGAATCTCTCCTCCCACCTACAAGTCTTTAGAGTGAGTACTGAGATGCTGCCGCCCGCCGTTGGGCAGAGGCGCTGCTGCAAGAGCTCAGAGTCCTGAAGCGCAAGGGTGTCTACATCCGAATTTCATTTCAGAGAGATGGCGTAGGACACTTCGCTTTGTTATGCAAATTGTTAAAAAGAACTTTAACATTCTGCTAATTCTCACTTAACTGTAATGCAGTCGCTTGCATTTTCAGGTGCCCAAGAACCCAATGAATGTAAGTTTGAAAGCATTTCTGACAGCTCTACTGATTGCCTCAGTCACGCTATTACTAATAGAATTATTGTGCACCTTGGGGTACTTGACAGCCTCCCAGGAGAAGGCAGCAGCTGCTCAAACGTGCAAGGACGCCGTCTCAGTAATTCAGTGATGGAGGGAGGGGGGCATTATGATTTTCTCCTACCTCTTGGAGGTTACATTGCAGTAGCAAGAACTGAAATGCAGTAGAAGGAACAAGGATAAGTGAAACAGTCAGTCAGTCCGCAGATATTTACGGAACACCTGCTATGTGTCAGGCATTGTGCTAGGTCCTAGGAATACAAAAGTGAACAAAACAAAGTCCCTGCCCTTGGGAACCTTACATTCTAAGAAAATCGACAGAATTGAATGTATCCAATGCAATAAATGTATGAAGTCTTGTGATAAATGATATGAAGGAAAATAGCAGGGTCTATGAAAGAGACTAAAGGGGTAGGAAACTAATTGAATTGTATGGTCAGGCCAAGCCTCTCTAAGTGACCTTTCATTTGAGATCCGAAGGATGACGAGGAGTCATCCAGAAGAACAGTATGGGAAAGAACTCCTGAGAAGGAAGAAACAGCAACTTTTAGAAGACATGTGCTGGGCACAGTGGCTCATGCCTGTAATCCCAGCACTTCGGGAGGCTGAGGCAGGAAGATCACTTGAGGAGTTAGAACATCCTGGGCAACATAGCAAGACCTCATCTCTATTAAATATCAAAAAAATTAGCTGGGCGTGGTGGCGCATGCCTGTAGTCCCAGCTACTCAGCAGGCTAAGGTGGGAGGATTCCTTGAGCCCAGGAAGTCGAGGCTGCAGTGAGCTATGATTGTGCCACTGCACTCCAACCTGAGTGGCAGAGCGGGACCTTGTTTCAAAAAACAAAACAACAAAAACAAAAACCATAGGCTCAAGTGACCCTCCTGCCTCAGCCTCCTGAGTATTATTTTAGGGCATGCATCAAAAGTACTACACCAAAAATTATAATTCCAAGATATTAAACTGGGGGAGTTGTATGTAGGAGGTTATAGAAGGTATGTTAATAACAGACATTCCGGGTACACTTGGAGACAAGCTTCCTGCTCAGAGCATTTCACTCTGTTCCCACTCCATTCCATGTCACATGTCTAGGATCCAGGGATTATAGACCAGAGTGACATTTGACAACCATCCATTCCCCTGTTCTCAGTCTCTGGTAGTAAATAGAAGCAGTCAGAAAAAATGTCACAGATGAAGCTGGGCTGGCTTAAAGACCTCAGGTAGATGAACACTACCACTGTGTCCATTTTAGTGGTACTATTGCTGAACTAAGACCTAGAGGCACCAGAATGTTACCAAATCTGGAAATAAGGGGACTGTATGGGTTAGGACCCATGGATATGGCTGCACAGTGTGAAATGGTCCCATTACATTGAGCCCTCTATTGGCATCTTATTGTGTTTCCCTTAGTTATATTTTGGGAAAAAATGGTCTGATAAGGTCAGAGTCATATCTAAGGATTCAGCCTTTGTCACAAAGAGTTTCTTTGCAGGAGAACTGGAAACTTTACGCTTCAATCCTGAAGACTGTGCTATTGAAAGAATAGCTGGGACAGTTTTGTGACAAATTGTTGCATCTGTCAGGTGCACCTAGAGCAATTGCAAATTGTATTTTAGAAATAAAAATTCATTTCTGAAATTTAGTCTCCTCTGCAGTGGGATCCAAAAGATGTGAATAGGAACATGGGCAAGAGTCTCCTGCAGGAGAGTGTGTTCTCATCCAATTAATGTTTATTGAGTACAGGGTAAGTGCTGGGCACTGAGCTAACTGCTAAGGAGACAGCAGTGAACAAGCCAGACACAGTCTCTGCCATTATGGGTCTTATGATTTACCAGAAAAAACTTTAAACAATAATGACGGAATTGACTCTTTCATGACAGTTGAGAGAAATGGGATGAGGCAGAAAGAAGTATGGAGTGTTGTGAGGTTGCATGACAGGGGGACCCTAAGGTAGCCTGGAAGGCTTGAAAAGACTCCCATGAGGAAGTGAGTTAATTAATCTAGGGGATGGGAACATCCCAGGCAGAGGAAACCCAGTGACAACCCCAAATCAAGTGAAACCAGTAATGAAAAATATGTGGGGTTTGTACTCCATGTAAGCATCGAGAAGACTTGGATCAAGTAGCCCACTAGTTGTCCCTCCTCTTGGTTTAATAAAACCACTCATTCAAGAAGCAGAATGAACATAAATAATGGTACTATAGAGAATGATATATTTAGAGAGGAAACTCTTAGTCATGATAATAGCAACTCCAGCTTGGACTGCAGATGGTTTATGTTTATTTTACTCAAATGCCTGATACTCTTTTCTAAATTAAACTGATCGCGTTTCTTTAAAAATAATATTAAATGTGGACCGTGCTATTTTATACTTTTAAGAGCAAGAAAAAGAAAAAAAGTAATGGTCTAAATGAACCACTAGAGGTCGCTTCTGACCCTGGAGTGCGCTTAGGGAGTACGTTTTAAAACTGCTCTCGTATTTTAGTAGAGACGGGATTTCACCGTGTTAGCCAGGATGGTCTCGATCTCCTGACCTCGTGATCCGCCCGCCTCGGCCTCCCAAAGTGCTGGGATTACAGGCGTGAGCCACCGCGCCTGGCCATGGTAGGGTGGCGGGGGGTGCATTTCTAACCCTCTTGATTCCACTCCTTCTCCAGCTACCTCCCCATGACTCATTGGCAGAGACCCTTGAAAGAGTTGCTGCTACTAATGTCTCCAGGTCCTCTCTTCCAACTCTCTCAAGCACGTTCTAATCTGGCTTTCCAATCGGTTCCTATCAACTCTCCAGTAAACTCCACATAGCCAAATCCAAGGGCCAGGTCTCAGTCCTGATCTCAAGTCTTCCTTCTTGACTTCCCAGCAATATTTGCACAGTTGATCATTTCCCTTCTTGAAACCCATTGTCCTTGTGGTGCCTCACACTAGTTTTCCACCTTCCTTGCCTTGCTTATATCTTGGATACCTTAGCTTGGGGTACCCCCAGGATTCAGTTCTCAGACCTCTTATCTGTCTTCACTCACTTCCCTGTCAGCTCAGGCAGTCTCAGTGTTTTAAATAACACCCATAGGTTGAAAACTCCCTAATTTGTATCTCCAACCTGGATCTCTCCTGAACTCCAGAGTTCATGTCTAATGTCTATTTGCATTTCCACTTAGATCTCCAATAGGCATCTCAAACTTAACATATCCACAACAGAGCTGCTGGTCTTCCCTTCCAAACCAGTGCACTCAGTCTTGCCCACCTCTGTTATGATAACTCCATCCTTCCAGTTACTCCAAATACCTTGGAATCATTCTTGCTGCCTCTCTTTTTCTTACTACTTTTAAGTTCTGTTCTAAATATATCTAGCATCTGATCACTGCTTACCAATCCCACTGCCAGTGTCCTGGTCCAAGCCACCATCATCTGTTACTTGGATTCGTACACTAATCTCTTTTTTTTTTTTTTTTTTTTTTGAGACGGAGTCTCGCTCTGTCGCCCAGGCTGGAGTGCAGTGGCGCAATCTCGGCTCACTGCAAGCTCCGCCTCCCGGGTTCACGCCATTCTCCTGCCTCAGCCTCCCGAGTAGCTGGGACTACAGGCGCCCGCCCCTGCGCCCGGCTAATTTTTTCTATTTTTAGTAGAGACGGGGTTTCACCATGGTCTCGATCTCCTGACCTTGTGATCCGCCCGTCTCGGCCTCCCAAAGTGCTGGGATTACAGGCGTGAGCCACCACGCCCGGCCTCGTACACTAATCTCTTAACCATTCTCCCTGTTTTCACTCTTGTCCCCCTGTACCCTAATGCAAACTTGCTATAGTCTGAATGTTTAGGTGCCACCAGTATTCATATGTTGAAACCGAATCCCCAATGTGAAGGTGTTTGAAGGTGGAGCCTTTGGTAGGTGCTTGGGTCATGGGGGCAAAGTTGTCATGAATGGAATTCATGTCCTTATAAAAGAGACCCCAAAGAGCTGCCTCACTCCTTCTACCATATAAGGACACATAGAGAAGGCATCACCTATGAACCAGAAAGCAGGCCCTCACCAGACACCAAATCTGCAGGTGCCTTGATGTTGAACTTTATTTCTGTTGCTTACAAGGTACCCAGTGTGTGGGATTCGGTTCTAGCAGCCTCAAAGGTCTAAGATAAAATGAAAAAGCCAGACTGAACTTTTAAAAATGTAAGCAAAGCCACCCCTTCACTCAGAGCCCTCTTCTCATCTCAAAGTCAGGGTGGACTGGAGGACCCCAGTCACCTCTCTGGCCCCTTCCCTTTGCACTCTCCAGCTTGCTCCCTGCCTCAACGCTGGCCTCCCTGCTGTTCTGTGTACACCTCTCCTGCTGCAGCCTCGGAGCACTGATGCTTGTGTCGCCTCCCCCTGCAGAGCTCTGCCCCAGACATAGACATGGCTTGCCCTTGCTTCTTATAGTTTTTGCTCAAATTCTTTTTTTCTTTTTCTTTTTCTATAATTTCTTTTTTCTGAAAAATTGTATAGCAATGGGTTCTCCCTGTGTTCCCCAGGCTGGTCTCAAACTGCTAGAATCAAGCAGTCCTCCCACATCAGCCTCCCAAAGTGCTGGGATTACAGGCATGAGCCACAACGCCTGGCCCAAATTCTTTAGTCTAACCCAAATTTCCCTTTTCTTGAGGACTCTCCTGACCTCCCCATGTAAAATGGAAGTGCCACCCCCTTTGGTGATAGCTTAATCCCACTCCCCTGCTTTATTTTTCTCATTGCCAGATCAGATACTTTATATTTTGTGTATTGATTTGTTTACTATCTGTCTTCCTCCACCAAAATGTAAGCTTTATGGGGCAGGGAATTTTTTTTTTTTTGGTCTGTTTTATTCATTGCTGTACTCCCTGACATAATAGACATTGAATAAGTTAAATGGTTCAAATGATTTCCAGTCATTGTAATGAACATTTGAGTGCTTGTTTGTGTAACATAATTGTAGATGATAATGACAATGAACATAATACTAGCCTTATCCTTCAAGAACTCACTATCTAATAACTACAGAGACCATGTAAATATAAATGAGTATAAAATAAATGTGTAAATATAAATAAATATATTAAGTAGATAAGATTTAAAATGAAAACTATATATAAATGACAAAAACATAAAATAAGACATAATACATACACAGAATATATTCCCCAAGAATGTATTCTCTTGCAGTGGGAATGTAGCTGAAGGAGTAATTCATTCTAATCTATTTAATGAAGATGGCCTTTTATGTATAATATTTGTGTTTAGTAACATTTGTAAGAGACTAGTCTGAAGTAATCATTTTAAATAATTATATTGAAATTTAGAAATTGTGAAATGTATTTTTAAAATTTTCTGTATCACACAAAAGGAAATATAAAAAGCTTCCAATCATAAAAAACAAAAAGAATAGCTTTCTAAATGTAGTACAATGATATTATTGCACAAAGAACAGCTGTGAGCTTCTCAGAAGTCAAATCATCAATGCTACATGCCTGCATTATTTTATTGTGTTGTATATTGATATGAAATAAATTACATTATATATTATTAATCATTACATATACTCTATTACTGAAAACCTGTGCAAAAATATTGACTCACAGTCCTGTTTTGGGTTTATCATGGTGAATCTTTTACCAGCAGATACAAAATGGAAGCCAACTAAATAACATTGTTCACCTTGAAAACTCTAAGAAATGATTTTTTATTTGGCTGGGCATGGTGGTTCATGCCTGTAATCCCAGCACTTTGGGAGGCCGAGGCAGGCGGATCACAAGGTCAAGAGATCGAGACCATCCTGGCTAACATGGTGAAACCCCGTCTCTACTAAAAATACAAAAATTAGCTGGGCATGGTGGCAGGCACCTGTAGTCCCAGCTACTCTGGAGGCTGAGGCAGGAGAATCACTTGAACCTGGGAGGTGGAGGTTGCAGTGAGTCAAAATCACACCGCTGCTCTCCAGCCTGGTAACAGAGCAAGACTCTGTCTCAAAAAAAAAAAAAAAAAAAAAGAAAGAAAGAAAAATGTTTTTGAAACTGTTGAGAGGCAATGCCGGAGGTGTACATTGTAAGGCATACCAGTGACTCTCAAGCCTGGCTGTGCACTGGGATCATTGGTGGAGCCTTCGAAAATCCAGATTCTCCCAGGCACCAGCCCAACCAACTAAATCAGAATCTGTGGGGCTGGGGCCCAGGCACATGCATTTTGTCAAAGCTCCACAAGTGATGCTGACTCACAGCTAGGGTTGGAGCCACCTTGAAGCGTCTTTGTATGTGGTGAACATGAGCTGTCCACCAGAGCCTGGCTCCCCTTCCACAGGGAGAGTTGCAGCTGGGAAGTGACTGCTCAGCAGTCTCCTTTGCTTTTAGGTAGAGGCTTGTGACTGGGTGCTGGCCAATAAAAAGTGGAAGACATGATATCTACTACATCTAGACCTGACCCTTTAAAACCTTTCATGCGATCCTCTATTTCCTTGCTTCCCCTCTCCGCCAGCTGAAAGTCAATGCCTGGGGTAGTCCTCCATAATCAAAAGAACATCATGCCACGTGTTCTAGAAGTTAAAAACCTCAGTTAACAAAGAGGTCTCTTTCAGTGTTTCACTCCACTGCACAAATGGTATCCCTTTGTAGATTCAAAATAATTTTCTGGACAGGTTTGGTGACATCTTTGCAATGTATATTATGACTACTACTTTCAAACAATCTTTTTCAAGTCTGACAACTTAGAACTACAGGGTCAACTCTCCCCTCTCCTGTTAACAGAGCCCTTCTTCCCCTGCTGTCTACAAGGCAGTCTTAGAAGGGTCGTAAGTGTATACTTAGGTAAAAAAAGGAGAGCCTGTAAATCCTGATATGTGAGGGACCTGGGGTATGGCGTCTCCTTGCCTTTGGTTGGCAGGCACTCTCTGATTCTTCCTGCAAGGCAGATCTTATAAAGAACAACATCTTGCTTTTAAAGGAGTCCTACAACGGAAGTCCCTTGTTGAAAACAGCAGAGTTTCTGCCACCCTGGGTGCCTAAATGACTATGGAACAAAGCTACCCTTACTCCCTACTCTTTGCTGTTCATTAGACTTTACATGAGAGGGAAATAAATCTTTATAGTGTGAACCCCTGAGATTTAGGGATTCATCTGTTACAGCAACTAGCATTGCCTTAACTAACACATGCAATGACTCTTTCCTGCATAGATTCCTAACTGTAGATATCTTGTCCCCCAAAACATAACTTTGACAACACAAGTTTGATATGACATATATCGCATAGTTGGGGGTTGCTAGTCATGTCTCTCAATTCTAGTTTCATAAAGGGAAGGATTGCTAATCTGAGGCTTCCCCATCACAAAATTTTCTACTTTGACCATCTGGACCACCTATCAGAGAGTCTCCAAAAAGACACAACTTTTATTTCCCACTCTAAGAGAATGAGATAACTCCTAAAAACTATCTTTGCACAGGAAATCCGATCTGATGAGGCTCCTGGTTTGGTCCTTGCTATGGGCTGAGTTGCGTCTCCCCCAGCACCCTCCCAAATTCATATGTTGAAGTCCTAACCCTTAGTAACTCAGAATGTGGCTATATTTTTGGAGATAGGGCCTTTAAAGGGGTAATTAGGATAAAAACGCGGTCATGTTGGGCCCTAATCCAATTTGACTGGTGTCCATATAAAAAGAGATTAGGGCCGGGTGCGGGGGCTCTCGCCTGTAATCCCAAGGCTTTGGGAGGCTAAGATGGGAGGATCACGAGGTCAGGAGATCGAGACCATTCTGGCTAACACAGTGAAACTGTGTCCCTACTAAAAATACAAAAAAAAAATTAGCCGGGCGTGGTTGCGGGCGCCTGTAGTCCCAGCTACTTGGGAGGCTGAGGCAGGAGAATGGTGTGAAACCGGGAGGTGGAGGTTGCAGTAAGCCGAGATCATGCCACTGCACTCCAGCCTGGGTGACAGAGCAAGACTCCATCTCAAAAAGAAAAAGAAGAAATGAGGACATTGATCGGCATAGGTGGAAGACCATGTGAACATGAAGACAGCTATCTACAGCCAAGGAGATACCTCATAAGAAATCAACCCTGTTGACACTTTCATCTCAGACTTCTGACTGCTACAATTGTGAGAAATAAATTCCTGGTGGTTTTTTTTTGTGTGTGTGTTTTGAGACGGAGTCTTGCTCTGTCGCCCAGGCTGGAGTGCAATGGTGTGATCTCGGCTCACTGCAACCTCTGCCTTCCGGGTTCAAGCGATTCTCCTGTCTCATCCTCTTGAGTAACTGGGATTATAGGCATAAGCCACCATGCCCAGCTAATTTTTGTATTTTTAGTAGAGACAGGGTTTCACCATGTTGGCTGGGCTGGTCTTGAACTCCTGACCTCATGATCCACCCGCCTTGGCCTCCCAAAGTGCTGGGATTAAGGGCATGAGCCACCATGCCCGGCCAAATTCCTGTTGTTTAAGCCACCCAGTCTCTGGTACTTTGTTATGGCATCCCTAGAAAACTGATGTAGTCATGAAGGTGGTGGCCAGGACACTGAGGACAACCTCAAATGGTACTGTGGGTCATTTTGTGTCAACATCAATTACCATCAGAATTGTTTCCTGTGGTTCCCAGCCCCCAAATGCACATGTCTCTGATAATTTGCCTTCGCCCCTCTTTCCTTGTCATTTGAGTATATTTTCTCCATTCTCTATTTAGTCAGGGGAAAACAAAGAAAAAGCATGTGAATGGAGGACAGTACTGAGACCATGGTAGGGGGATGTGTCCTGTTTCTTTCAATCACGAGGATGCCAAAATATTCCACTGAGTGACTGAGGTAAGGGGATGGAATTTAGGTATTTCATTTACAAAGACCTGGTTAAAGTGAACTTTGTGGTCTCCACTAGTCTATATGGTTCTTCTTTATTTTTAGACAGAATCTTGTTCTGTCGCCTAGGCTGGAGTGCAGTGGCACAATCTCAGCTCACTACAACCTCTGCTTCCTGGGTTCAAGCGATTCTCCTGCCTCAGACTCCAGAGTAGCTGTGATTATAGGCGTGCACCACCACACCAGCTAATTTTTGTATTTTTAGTAGAGATAGGGTTTTGCCATGTTGGCCAGGCTGTTCTTGAACTCCTGACCTCAGGTAAGCCACCCACCTCGGCTTCCCAAAGTGCTAGGATTACTGGCATAAGCCACCATGCCTGACCATCTATATGATTCTTTTGCTAACGTTGTCCCAAAATCTTAGTTCCTCCATCTCACAAAACATACACAGACATAAAGACACAGAGAAATCTGTACGATGGCTCTGAAACTGACTGAACCCAGATGAGGGTAAGGATGGATATTTGAAGCTTGGGTTTTGGTTTCTAAACTATTCCCCATCTCTCTCTCTCTCTTTTTTTTTTTTTTTTTTTTGAGACAGTCTTGCTCTGTTGCCCAGGCTGGAGTGCAGTGGCGCTATCTCGGCTCACTGCAACCTCCGCCTCCCAGGTTCAAGCGATTCTCCTGCCTCAGCCTCCTAAGTAGCTGGGATTACAGGCACACGCCACCACACCCAGCTAATTTTTGTATTTTTAGTATAGACAGGGTTTCACCATGTTGGTCAGGCTGGTCTTGAGCTCCTGACCTTGTGATCTGCTCACCTTGGCCTTTCAAAGTGCTGGGATTATAGATGTGAGCCACCACCCCCAGCCTTTTCTTTTCTTTTTTGTGAGACAGAGTCTCGCTCTGTCACCCAGGCTGGAGTACAGTGACAAATCTCGGCTTACTGCAACCTCCGCTTCCCGGGTTCAAGCGATTCTCCTGCCTCAGCTTCCCGAGTAGCTGGGATAACAGGCGCCTGCCATTAGGCCTGGCTAATTTTTGTATTTCTAGTAGAGATGGGGTTTCACCATGTTGGCCAGGCTGGTCTCAAACTCCTGACCTCAGGTGATCCGTCTACCTTGGCCTCCCAAAGTGCTGGGATTACAGGCATGAGCCACCTCGCCTGGACTTTTTTTTTTTTTTTTTTCTCTAAAGCAATGTAAGCTACTGAATTTGAGGTCAGTTCAGTATGACTACATACACCCTTTTTTTTTTTTTTTTTTTTTTTTTTTTTGAGACAGAGTTTCAATCTTGTTGCCCAGGCTGGAGTGCAATGACAGGATCTTGGCTCACTGCAACCTCTGCCTCCTGGATTCAAGCGATTCTCCTGCCTTAGCCTCCGGAGTAGCTGGGATTACAGGCGTGCGCCACCACACCCAGCTAATTTTGTATTACTAGTAGAGATGGGCCAGGCTGGTCTCGAACTCCTGACCTCAGGTGATCTGCCCACCTCGGCCTCCCAAAGTGCTGGGATTACAGGGGTTAGCTACTGCGCCTAGCCTTTTTTCTTTTTTCCTAAAGCAATATAAGCTACTGAATTTGAGGTCAGTCCAGTATGACTACATATACTCAATTTTTTATGAGTATGAACATTTATTTCTCTGGATTCCTTCAGCAAACCTCATTCCCTTTCCTGTCTTGCCTAGGGAAAGCCATTTCTTTCAAAATGAAATGAGGAATCCACGTCAGCTTGCATTTTCTTTCCTGTTTCCTCAGACAGAAGCAACCAGAGAGCCACTAAAGGTCTCATTGAGGAGACCTGCAGAGAGCTATTTACCATTACAGTGTCCATCAATGGGAAGGCAGCTGCGGTGCCCAAAGGGGGTCAGGCTGGGTTGGATCTGCCCTCTGTACTCTGGTGGTGGTGGGAAGAAAATCACAGCAGGTTGGGCCTTGGTTCCCAGAAAACATACCCGGCTATATTCATCTGTGGGATATTCCTACCACCCGGAATACATAGGGAGAATGCATAGGGAAAACATTACAGGGCGTTTTCTGCACCTCCATTTTATTGAGTGCTGGGTCAAGTGCTGTGCTGTTCTTTCCATGCATTATCTTATTTCATTTTTCCAGCAATCCTATAAGGTAGTCATGCTAAATATCCTATTTTGAGATGAGGAAACTGAGGCACAGAGGGGTTCAGTAATGTGCTTAAGTTTGCACAGCTGGTGAGTGGTGACACTGGGACTGGAACCCAAGTGTGCCTAACTCCAGAGCCCTAGGCATGCACCTGGAACCCCATGTAAGCCCAATGTAGAGACGTGCACCTCAAAATAATGGAATCCACTATATCAGTTCCTTTAGCTTTTAGTGTAATCAGAGTAGCTAGCAGGCTCGGGATTTTCCCCTCCTTTTTTTTTTTTTTTTGAGACGGAGTTTTGCTCTTGTTGCCCAGGCTGCAGTGTAATGGTGCAATCTCGGCTCACTGCAACCTTCGCCTCCCGGGTTCAAGCAATTCTCCTGCCTCAGCCTCCTGAGTAGCTGGGATTACAGGCACCAACCACCACGCCCAGCTAATTTTTTGTATTTTTAGTAGAGATGGGGTTTCACCATGTTGGCCAGGCTGGTCTTGAACTTTTCTTCTCGTGTTATAATTCAGACACTTAACCTGAAATATACCTTTTCAAATGAAGTAAATGGGCTAAACACTTTCCTTGACCTACTACTGAAAAATACATTCTCCATCCAATATTCAGCCTCAAAACAGGTATATACATAAATATTTTTCATTGCTTTTTTTTTTTTTTTTTTTTTTTGAGACAAGGTCTCACTCTGTTTCGCAGGCTGGAGTGCAGAGTCATGATCTCGGCTCACAGAAACCTTAGCCTAATGGGTTCAAGCAATCCTCCCTCCTCAGCCTCTCAAGTAGCTGGGATTACAGGCGAGCCACCATGCCCAGCTAATTTTTGTATTTTTAGTAGAGACGGGGTTTCACTACGTTGGCCAGGCTGGTCTCCAACTCCTAACCTCAAAGTGATCTGCCCGCCTCAGCCTCCTAAAGTGCTGGGATTACAGGCATAAGCCAACGCACCTGGCCTTTCACTGCTTTTTAAAGACCTAATAGGGTAGACTTTGCTCTCCCTCAATACTCGTTGGTAGGGATAGGCAATTTTCTTAACTCCAGAGAGCATTCGTTTGCCTCTCTCCAGTGCTAACACGTTCAGTGGTAGGAAACTGGGTCTTGAACAAGGGTCATTCATTCTTTGGTACTACTGGCTATACCACACAGAGACATTTAGGGGTCACAATACACTCGTCACTTGGGCACCTATCCTAAGCACCTTAGAGGGAAAACAGAGACTTTTGCCAGTACACCTCCAAAGGATTTTGCACTTGGAGATGGTTTTATGATCATTTAACCCTGGTGGAGGATGTGAGTAGGCATTTTCCCCATTTAAAGAAAAAATGGGGACGAGGGAGGGCTGTGACACAGTCACACAGGTAAGGGGCGGCCAGATGGCAGGGAGGGGGAATTCCACTCACACTCTCGGGGGCTCATGGAGACGGGTGTTCGAATCCAGATCCTGCTCAAGGCCTTCCTACCTCGGGTGAGCCCAGGTGAAGACCAGCCACTGGGGAGCTCGGCCAGGATCCTGCAGATGCAGGGTGCCACGGTGGGTGGAGTTACCGGCGCCAGACTTGGGGTGGGATATGGGGAGAAGTGGTGAGCCCGGAAAGCCGAGCATGGTAGAAGTGGGCTGGGAGGGGGCTCACCTCAACTCCCCCATTCGGAACATCCGAGGAAAAACGAAAACGTTCCCCCGCCCCGGGCAAGAAGGGATTGGGGGGCGGGGCTGGAGCCCCGCCCTGGCGTCGCCCGCTCGGTGGGGTCCAGCTCTCCTGCGCGCGCTCCCCGCCCCCTCTCTCCGGGGCGGCGGCGGCGGCGCAGGGGAAGGGACGGGCAGGGGCCGCCGCCGCTTTCTCCTCCCACCGCCGCGCGCCAGCCCAGCCGAGTCGAGCGGGCACCGCGCCGGGCTCCCGCCGCAGCCGCGCTTCCCGGCACCCAGCGAGCGAGTGGGCAGGCGGGAGGGCGAGGCCGCCGCAGGGGCCGGGCCCGGCGTCCTCCTCGCCGCCCGCAGCGTCCCCGGGCGGGCGCGGGCCGCGATGGCAGCGGCGGAGCAGGGCTGAGCCCGCTGCCCGCCCGCAGCCCCCGGCCGCTCCGGCCCCAGCCATGGCGAAGCAGTACGATGTGCTGTTCCGGCTGCTGCTGATCGGGGACTCCGGGGTGGGCAAGACCTGCCTGCTGTGCCGCTTCACCGACAACGAGTTCCACTCCTCGCACATCTCCACCATCGGTAAGGGGCGGTGGCCCGGGGCGCCCCTCCCTCCCCGCCCGCGGCCCCTTTCCCTGCCGCCCCCGTACCCAGCTGGGGAGGAATTGCCAGCCCCTCCGGCTGGAGGCGCGGGAGTCCGGAGTCCGGGATGAATCTCGGGGTGAGCATAGGTTTTGGCAGGTGAGGTGGTCTCTGCTGCCTGCCGTCCGGACCAGAGGTGGCGTCTCCCGCCTCTCGCCGGGGAGCCTTCCCTCCCATCAAACCGAGAATCCGGAGATGAGGGGAGGGGGTGTAGGCCTGGGTACCCCGAGCTGGGGTAGCGAGAATCGTAGCCTCTGGAATAACGTCCCCACACCCCCAGGGGGAGGGGAAGTAAAGCTTGTGCTGGGGAAAAGGGGGTCAGGGTGGAGACCGGAGTCTCTGAGGCGGCCTTGGTTCTGTGGTGACCCAAGGTGGAGCCGGCGCGGGGCGAAGGGGGAAAGAAGAGAGGAGGTACGGAGGGGCCGCAAGGATCGAGTTTCCAGGGCAGAGTTGGGAAGGTAAGGTGGGACACCTAGGGGAGGACACAGATAGGGTGAGGAGCCCCTGCGCCTGGGAAGAGGAGGAGCCAAGACATCTGTTCTGAGGGAGTCTAAAGAGGTTGGAGGAGTGTCAGGAATACCTGCCCAGACTAAGGGGTCAGAAGGCAGGCAGGACCCGCCTGAGAGCATCTCTCATCTGGCAGTGCTGGAGCCTGTGGTTAGAGGGACAAGGCCCGGTGGCATCCCGGACAGCACTATGATGGGTCACCTATTCTAGGAATGGGTCCATGGCCTCCCCTCTGAGACAGTCTCCCGCTCCTAGGCTGTGAGGGGCCCCCTCCCTGAGAAGTCTGAGTAAAGGGAATTTCATCCTCAGCTGCTGCCCGGGTCAGCCCTGGAGTAGCCTCTGCATTGCCCAGGCCCCTGGAAACACCTGCTGGCTGACTGGTCATCCATTTGGAATGCTCTCCTAGAAGTCCCTGCTGCCATCAGGGACGGCCGCAGCTCTCAGCTTCCTCTTGAGGATTCATGTCCACGCCATCCCCCCTTCCTCCCCCGACACACATTCCTTGCCCAGAGAGAAGTAGGACCACATAGATACAGCCAGGAGGAACAGAACCTTATGGTTAAGAAGCCAGCTTTATTGTCAGAGAGACCTGAGACCTCACTTTGGGGCAAAGCAACCTTGAATATCGCCTAAACTTCTGAGCTTTATTTAGTTTCTCATCTGTAGAATGGGTATAATAATGGCACCTACCTCCCAAGTTGTTGTCAGGATTAAATAAGATAATGCTTGTTAAGCGCTTAGCACAGCCAGAGACATGGTGAAGCTGGATAAATGCTGATCATTCTTACTGCTGTTGCCATTATCATTGCGCTCTTAGGGTCTCCTCTCATTGTTTCACCAACTTTAAGGGTGAAACAATAGGATTTAGGGTCAGGGAACAGAACTTGTCTGTCTTTCTCAGAGGAGCTGTAAGGCCAATTCTTAGGAAACCTAGGAGCTTGGGCTGAGCGGTGGTTTGGGTGAGAGACATTGCAGAAAGAAGGGGAGCCTCTAGACACCAAGGCTCTGTGCCTGCTGGGAGGACTCAGGGAAGAGGCAGGTGCAGGAGAAAGGCATGGGCGTGATGGAGGGAGTGGCAGAGGAACCAGATGGTATATGAGGACAGGTTGTGGGCTCAGGGACAAAGGGCGGCGGGTTATCCCTTAAGGAAACTAGGAATGGCTATTTTTGAGAGAGGCCTGGTGCTTGGAACTACTGAGCTATCTCTAGAGAGCTGTGGGCTGCCTGGAAGGCCCTGGCTTTGGCCTGAAGAGCTGTTGTTTGCACCTGCTCTCCTGGTCACATTCCAAGTCCTTCGGGTGACCTGGACTTTTCCCTTTGAGGGCTTCATTCAACCACCTCATTTCAGAAGCTCTGGGACTCCTGCTTCGTGCTGTGGGAGGCAGCCTTCCCTGGGAGACATGTACACTCCTTTTTGGGGGCACCCCTGTTTCTAAAATACCAGGATGGCCCTCTGAGGCCGGTGCTCTCCTTAAAGAGTGTCCATTGCCTCACACCTAACCATCCACCCTTCTCCTTGTCCCTTCCCCTTGTAATCTCCCTTCTTAGACACCTTCTGCTAATAGGTGAACACTAGATAGGTCACAGGGACTTCCTCAAACCCTCCAGGGCAGACCACTTTGGGCACATAGGTGAATCAGTGAACTGAGTAGGAGTGTCTCTGCAGCACTGTCTCCCCTCAAGGCCCTTGGTATATTGGCCTAAAACCTAAAGATGGCTCCCAAATTTCTTCCTCCACTTCTGACGGCCAGGTTCCCCTTTCTACAGGACACAGAAGATTCTAGGAGTTTGGATTCCATGGAATAGAAAGAAACCTGTCTTTCTTCACACCAGCCTTTTAAAATCTGCCCCACTGGGTATCTTAAATGCTTTCTTATTTAAAGCTTATTAAGGGACTTGGGATTCTCCCTTATCTTGGGCGTGTTTTTCAGCATTAACTAAAACTTAAAGGAAAGAGTTGGATGGTCAAGAAAAGCTTTTTCCTTAAGTGATATGGACAGTTTCTCAAGGAAGTAGGAGGGGCAGCCAGGAGACAAATCAAGGAGCCAACGAAATGAGTGCCACCAAGTCATAGTCATTCACTTATTTTTTTAAAATGTATGTCCTGTATGCCAGGCTCTGCACTGAGACCGAGAGATTCCCAGATGAATAATACGCACAGTCACTGTTCTCAAATTGTGCATTATCTAAAACACATTACATGACCATGCCGGGCACTGATCGAGGCACCTTTCTCAGGGGCTTTTTTTGTGAATTATTCACCAGTTACTGCCAAGATAGTTTGGCTTCTTGGCTCATGTGGATATCACTTAGGCCGGTACTTTTGTGATTTACTGTGTACTCCACTTTAATGGCCTGCGATCTGCCAGGGAGCAGTGAGAGGCCTCCCTGGTAGACTGAGACACTGAGTGTCCCTCCCCCTATCCTTTTCATCTTTCTGGCCTCTTTCTGGCCAGCAGGTGGCCCCGCCACTGGCTCTGCCACAGGCGTTTCCTTCCTGTGCAGCTGTGCTGGCCTGGCTGGGGGTTGGTGCAGAGGGGTACCCAAAAGACTATCCTAAAAAATTAATTGAGCATTCACTACCAACCTCTGTGCCAGGCATTTTAGAGACATATCGCAGTCTACGTTTCCTGCCCACAGAAGCCCATAACCTAGATGGGGAGGCAAGACAAAGGCAAAAAAAAAAAAAAAAAAAAAAAAAAAAGCTAGTACCAAAATGAGATATCTGAAAGTACTCGGTGAATCACTCTTCAAATGTAAAGGATCGATTATGATCATTACAGTTACTCTTAATGAAGGTCTCACAGTGGGTATCAGAAGCTAAATTATGATGCAAGATGTACCATGAGGCAGCCGGAGAAGGGCGGTGAATGGGATGGGTGAGTGCTGTTCCCACGACTCCATGCTGTCGGAGGCTGGGGAAGACAGAGGCCCCCATGGACTAGAACCGGCAGGGAAGGCTGAAGCTAGGCCTCAGTGTGGGCTGCTCGTCAGTTCCTGCAGCAGAAGGGAGCAGATGGAGTAACATGAGCAGAGATAACAGAGGTGGGATTGAGTGGGTGTCTGTGGGGCTCTAGGCAGTTTAGCTGCAACAGAAGGGATTCTTCAGAAAAGCGAGAACGTTCCTCTGTTTCTCTCTCTGTCTCCCAAACTATAAGTGCCTTGATGGTGCGACCAAATCTTATTCCTCATTGTTTTCATAGTCCCTACTACAGGGCCAGGCAGATCTCAATGCCTATTGTTAAATTAATGAATGAACCCAGGGACCAGTTGGCAGAAGGCATTGAGAGAGCCTGGCTAAGGAGGTGGAACATGAACCTTAGCAATGGTAGGAGGGGTTTTGAGTAGGGTACTAATGAGGTTGGCTGGAAGAAGGGGTTAAGACTTGAAGCAGGGAGACTAGTCAGGGGCTGCAGTAGTATCTGGGCATGGAGGAACCTCTGAATGGCCCCTCACCCCCAGTGGTACCAACACCAACTTCCACACAGTCACCTGTTCTAGTTTCCCTCCAGAATGGGGAGTGGTTCAAACCAATCAACCTGGCAACTTCTGAAATAATCTCATGGGACCTGTGCCATGACCAGGTAGGGAGAAGGTGTCATACATGTGAACATCTATGTTCAGGGGACCTTTGAGGACCTTTCTGCATGGTGGCCAGGAGTGAGATGATGTAAACCACGAATGGAAACTGAAGAGACTGCTCAGGAGTTTTCTTTTCTTTTCTTTTTCTTTCCTTTTTTTTTTTTTTTTTGAGACTAGGTTTCACTCTGTCGCCCAGTCTGGAGTGTGGCACAATCACAGCTCACTGCAGCCTCGATCTCCTAAACTCAATCAATCCTCCCACCTCAGCCTGTCGAGTAGCTGGGACTACAGGCACATGCCACCACATTCAGCTAATGTTTGTATGTTTTGTAGAGATGGGGTTTCACTATGTTACCCAGGCTGGTCTCGAACTCCTGGACTCGTGATCCCCTAGCCTCAGCCATCCAAAGTGCTGGGATTATAGGCATGAGCTACCTCACTCCCTCAGGAGTTGGTTTTCTCCCTCCCATCCTTAGTCTTCCCTGAGTAGACCTGTCACCTACTCCCTGGACCTTTGGTTTTGGAAGCCACCCTCCAGGCTGCACTCCTTCTGGGTGAGGAGGAGGGTGATCTGGTTGGACGGGTTGGGCTGCTGTGGCTTCAGGGCGCTTTCTCAGGTTGGGTTGCTGCTGCTATGTCACCTTTCTCAGGGAGTTCTGTTGGGACTAGCTTGGCTGCCTGGGGCAAGGGCTTGTGACTGAGGAGGTGGGAGAGGGTGAGGGAGGGGGTGGGGCTAGATCCAAGCCTGGAACCGAGTGACCTAACAGACACTGGGGCCTGTGCTTAGACACTAGGATCCTGGGGTTTGCAGGTTTCTAGACTGAGAGGAGCTGGGGGCAAATGCAGTGTGATGTTGTGAGAGGGTCAGGGCTGGGTCTGTGTCAGCCTTCAGGCAGCCTGAGACCAGTCTCTACCTACTCTGTTCCCCTGGTACCCAGAAAGGAAGGGAAGGTGAGAAGCAGTTAGCAGAATGGAAAGAGCCCAGATTAACATGCACATTTCCCGTGGCCTTACTGGCCCTGTGACCTTCAGACACTTTGATGACATCTTTGTGCTTCATTTCTGCATCTGTAAATTGAAGATGGTAACAGAGTCTTTCTTAAAGATTGTTGTGAAGATTATAGAGCCTAGCGCATACGAAGCACTTGGCAGAGCCCTCGATAAAATAATAGATGCTATCATTATATTATCATTTTATTTATTTATTTATTTATTTATTTATTTATTTATTTATTTATTTGAGATGCAGTATCGCTCTGTCGCCCAGGCTGGAGTGCAGTGGCACAATCTCGGCTCACTGCAACTTCCGTCTCCCGGGTTCAAGGGATTCTCCTGCCTCAGCCTCCTGAGTAGCTGGGATTACAGGCGCCCGCCACCACGCCCGGCTATTATTATTCCTAGCTATAAGAATGTTGTAGAGATGAATACACTGTTAGCGTGCTGGGAGGTCATCCTGCGTATCCACCACTTGTACCCTCAGTCATTCAGGCACTATTTACTGAGCACCAACTACATGCCAGGTGCCATGCTTAGATCTGGGGATACAGTGGTGACCAAAACAGAGAGAAACCAAGGAGCTGACTTACATTCCAGGGGAGTGCATAGAAGCTGTGTCTCATTTCAGTTTCTGCTCTAGTACCCCCCTTCCCCTGGCAGTGCCAGGGTCTCAGAAGGAAGAGTGAGGTGGTGAGGAGGTGTGAAGCAGTGGGGTGACCTGAGAGAAGAGGATGGGGTGGCCTTGTCTCAAGGCTTGGGCCCCTGCCAGGTATCACTCTGCCTCAGGCCTCTGTTTCTCCTCCTGACACAGGCACAGACCTGGCCTCCCACCCCTTCCCCAAGGACATGACCTTGGGAAGGAACATATCTGAAGCCTGCAGAGGGTTTCTGCTGCTCTGCATCTGTGCCACGTTCACAGATCCGCAGATGCACCCACAGCTGGGAGCACCAGTTCCTTCCGCCTCCCTGCACTCCCTGGTTTCTGTTCCTTCCTCCTCCTCCTTCCTTCTCCCTGCTCCCCAAACAGGCTGGTGATGAGCTTTATAACATGAAAGCTGATATTTGGCCATTATCCTTCTGATTGCCAGCTCTTCTCAGAGTGCCTTCTTCTGTAATCCAATCTTTGCACCGGTTTCCCTGTGAAACTGCCAGTTTTCTGTATAGGCCTCTGCCCTCTCCTAGGGTTTTCTCTCTGATCAGTGAGCTTCGTCAAGGGGAACACAGGGCTTCCTGGACACGTAATTCCTCCCACTGAGGAAGAAGGGGCTAATCATCAGCCCTGTTTTATTTTATTTTATTTATTTATTCATTTTTGAGACGAAGTCTAGTTCTGTTGTGCAGGCTGGAATGCAATGGCTCGATCTTGGCTCACTGCAACTTCCGTCTCCCGGGTTCAAGCGATTCTTCTGCCTCAGCCTCCTGAGTAGCTGGGATTACAGGCACCCGCCACCACGCCCGGCTAATTTTTTATATTTTTAGAAGACACAGGGTTTTGCCATGTTGGCCAGGCTGGTCTCGAACTCCTGACCTCAGGTGATCCACCTGCCTCGGCCTCCCAAAGTGCTGGGATTACAGGAGTGAGCCACTGTACCTGGCCA
Source organism: Macaca nemestrina (assembly GCF_043159975.1). Lineage (NCBI taxonomy): Eukaryota > Metazoa > Chordata > Mammalia > Primates > Cercopithecidae > Macaca > Macaca nemestrina. The sequence continues at coordinate 43,097,457 of NC_092131.1, forward strand.
ACCCCATCTCTTAAAAAACAAACAAACAAACAAAACTTGTAATTAACTGGTCATAGTGGCATGTGCCTGTAGTCCTAACTACTCGGGAGGCTGAAGTGGAAGGATTGCTTGAGCCCAAGAGTTGGAGGCTACAGTGAGCTGTGATCATACCACTGTACTCCAGCCTGTCTCAGGAAAAAAAAAAAAAAATTACTGAGAACTCTGTGACCATGGCACCATGAACTATAGAACGGGCTAATAGTTGGCTTTAAAATGTGGGTTATGGCCGGGCGTGGTGGCTCGCTCCTGTAATCCCAGCACTTTGGGAGGCTGAGGTGGGCGGATCACAAGGTCAGGAGTTTGAGACCAGCCCAGCCAACATAGTGAAACCTCATCGCTACTAAAAATACAAAAAATTAGCCGGGTGTTGTGGCAGGTGCCTGTAATCCCAGCTACTCGGGAGGCTGAGGCAGCAGAATTGCTTGAACCTGGGAGGTGAAGGTTGCAGCAAGCCGAGATCGCGTCACTGCACTCCAGCCTGGGTGACAGAGTGAGACTCAGTCTCAAAAACAAAAAAAGCGGGTTATTTTCTTTTCTTTCTTTCTTTTTTTTTTTTTGAAACAGAGTCTTGCTCTCTCACCAGGCTGAAGAGCAGTGGAGATCTCGTCTCACTGCAACCTTTACCTCCCAGGTTCAAGTGATTCCCCTGCCTAAGCCTCCCGAGTAGCTGGGACTACAGGTGCACACCACCACGCTAATTTTTTGTATTTTAATAGAGACAGGTTTCACCATGTTGGCCAGGAAGGATGGTCTCGATCTCCTGACCTCGTGATCTGCCCACCTCAGTCTCCCAAAGTGCTGGGATTAAAGGCGTGAGGCACCGTGCCCGGCCTAAAAGTGGGTTATTTTCTAATTGTTCTTCCCTGATTAAAATTTTCTCTTTGCCCATCTTTTCTCTAGGTATGTGCTGACTTCATTCACTCATTTATTCACTCGCTCATTCATTTTTGTTTTTATTTACTCAACTTTGTTGAATAATATTTAGTGATCTACCTGCTGCCAGGCAGTGAGAGTCTGAAATGAACGGGATGCTGCTTTGCCCTCTGGGAGCTTGCAGTGTAGCTGGGAATCAGACATCCAAACAAGCAGAATATTATGCCAAAGAAATGTCAGGATGCTTTGGAATCACAGAGGAGGGAGAATCCCTCCCGGGAGGCTGGTGAAGTCTTCGAAGAGGAAGTGACATTTGAGTGGAGTCTGGAAGACGAAGCAGGATTCTCGGGGGGCCATGGGGGTAGGGGAAGCACACATGCTGTTCCCTGTAGGAGGTGCTGTGGAGAACACCTCGAGTGGGGCTGCTCCTCTTCAGCTTTGCTGGGGCCAGCTGGAGTGGCCATACCATGGTCATACCAGCTGAAGTTCAAGAAGCCCCTTGTTGGAGATTGCTTTGCTGACTGTGGGTGAGCGCAGGTGCATCTGGAAGCCCCCTTCTTTCTAAGATGTTTGCTTCTGAGTCTTCATGTCCCAGTCTCTTCTTCCCTGAACCTTTTGCTACCAGTCAGCACAGCCCTGCCTGAGAAGGAGGCTGGAGGAGTGAGTGGTCAGTAGCCTGGTGGGTATTAGCTGCCTCTGTGGTGCCCGCTGGCCTAAGTAGCAGGCTTAGGGAGGTGAGACCCAGTTCCAGAAGCTGCCAATGGGGAGTGAGACGGGGTGGCTGGAGCACACTGCACATGTCACCAAGGCTCTAGCGAGGTCTGTGCAAAAGGCAGTGGGAAAAGCAAGGGGAAGATCCAGCCTGGTCAACATGGTGAAACCCCGTCTCTACTAAAAATACAAAAATTAGCTGGGTGTGGTAGAGCACGCCTGTAGTCCCAGCTACTTGGGAGGCTGAGGCAGGAGAATCACTTTAACACAGGAGTTGGAGGTTGCAGTGAGCCGAGATCGTACCACTGCACTCCAGCCTGGGTGACAGAGTGAGGCCCTGTCTCAAAAAAAAAAGTGGGGGAAGGGGCACACTGATCCTGATTATCTACTCTGTATACTTACTATGTACCTACTATGTACGCAGGAACGGTGGGCTTTACGCATGGCATTTATTCAGTGTATAGAGAGCTCAGCATCACATAGGAGTGGGGAGTTCTGAAGTTGGCCTTACTGGCGTTTGAGAAGTTTCTTGGGGCATTCTTCAGGTTTGCACCTCCAGACAAATGTAAGTGCTATTGAATGCTGACTGTGTTCCAGGAACTACGCCAGATGCTAGAAGACACGCAGTAAACAATACAGATGCAGGTGCACATGTGAGGGTCCCCACAAGATCTGAGAGAAGGGAGGGGCCTTGCTGCAGTTCCCCTTTTGTAACAAAGGAGAGAGTATCATTAACCCTCTTCCTAGGAACTATGAGTTTGACTGAAATGTGTCCTGCCATAGGATCTTTGCTGCTGCTTCTACCTGATTCTTTGGATCTCCCTGCTGGTACCTTCTTGTCGTTCAGGTCTCAGCTCAAAATGTCTTCTCTGGCCAGCCAGTCTAAAGTCACTTGTGCTTGGAGTCTCCTCACCCTCTACTTTATCCCACAGTTGCTTCTTATCACATATGGCTCTCTGAAATTAGGTATTCATTACTTGTATCTGTCTTCCCCACTAGAATGAAGCTCTGATGAAAAGGATCTTTTTGTGCTGTTCATAGCTTGTCTTCTAGTATCTAGCTTAGTTCCTGGCACATTGTAAGCATTCAATAACAGTTTGAATGAATGAATGAACAAATGAAGGAATGAATGAATGCATTTTCCTACAGGACTTCCGTTCTTCCCTGAGGGAAGTTATAGGTAGTATTGGTTTCTTGGGACTGTTTTTTGTTTGTTTGTTTTGTTTTTTGAGACAGAGTCTCACTGTATCCCCCAGACTGGAGTGCAGTAGCACCATCTTGGCTCATTGCAACCTCTGCCTCCCAGGTTCAAGCGATTCTTGTGCCTCAGCCTCCTGAGTAGCTGGGATTCCAGGAGCCTGCCACCATGCCTGGCTAATTTTTGTGTTTTTAGTAGAGACGAGGTTTCGCCATGTTGGCCAGGCTGGTCTCGAACTCCTGACCTCAGGTGACCCACCTGCCTCGGCCTCCCAAAATGCTAGGATTACAGGCATGAGCCACCACGCCCGGGCTGTTTTTTTTTTTTTTTTTTTTAAGACAGAGTCTTGCACTATCTCCCAGACTGGAGTGCAGTGGCGTGATCTCAGCTCATTGCAGCCTCAGCCTCCTGGGCTCAGGTTCAGGTGATCCTCTTACCTCAGTCTTCTGAGTAGCTGGGCCCACTGGTGGGTACCACCACACCTGGCTAATTTTTTAATTTTTTGCATAGATGTGGTCTCACTATGTTGCCCAGACTGATCTTGAACTCCTTGGGTTCAAGTGATCCTCACACCTTGGCCTCCCAAAGTGCTGGGTTTACAGGTGTGAGCCACCATGCCCGGGCTTGAGACTCTTAAGATGATGAGGCTTGAGGGAGTGCTTGAGCCCTAGAGATTCCTTACTCCAGAGTGCCCTTGCTGCAGAGGGGGCCCTGGAGGGTCACTCCAGCAACCTGGCTGAGCTGATGGGCATCATCTGATACTAGCTCTGACCAACAGGCAACACGGACCTTAGTCTAAGGCACTGACCCCTCATCTCTGCATACACCAGAGATGATGAGATTTGGGTGGGGACACAGCTAAACCATATCAGCTCCCAGGATCCCTGTGTGAATGGGGTCTTTTTTGGTGTTTTAGGATTGTACAGGGTGACCTCTTTAGCGGTGACCTCCTGCCACAACCCACAGGAGGTGCACATGGCCTGCACATGCTGGTTTCCTGCAGTGGGAGGGGCTGGGGCACTCCTGGGACCTGTGCTTGGTAACTGGAGCTGGCCTGGCCCCGGGGATTGCGTGTCTGCCTTGGGTTTCAGGTGTATTAGGTTGTTCCTCATTGTGGAGTCTCATTACTAATGAAAAGCTCAGGTCGCACTGCTGGTCCTTTGGGCTGTGATTGATCCTGGTGATAACATTTGGCACCCAGAGGCAGCCCTGTTTCCACTGAAGCATGTGGTGCTTGGCTGGCAGGCAGGCAAGCTGGCACCTGCCCTTAACCCATGAGGTGCTGGCCCGCTAGTAGGCACACCTTACCTGTGCCAGAATGTAGGTTGTAGCCAGACTCTGGGAGCCATCTGGGCCCCACAGGGGGCGTCATTTCCTCTGTTCGTTGAAACATTCCAGCTGAGTGCTGGCTTAGGCTTCATCTCTGCTCCACTCTCCTTCCTCTCCCCAACATAAGCCTCCTTCTACATCCTAGAGCTCTTTCCATTTCCCCTCCTGCAGCTCTGGGCTCGCTAATCTCATCTTTCCCTAAGGGGGCCTGACAGCTGCTTCTGCTAACATTTAATAAAGCTCTGCGTGCCAGACCCTGTGTTATGGGTTTTACACCTTATCTCACAATCTTCAAAAAAAAATTCTCTGAGAATTCTCTGTCATCCCCACTTTACAGGTGAGGAAACTGAGGCAAAGATAGGCTAACTGGCTTCCCCAACACCGTGCAGGTAATTAGTGATAAAGGCAGGACTGGAACCAAACTTGACCTCCTATTTGTGCTCTTAATGGCCAGGCCACTCTGTGTCTTGAGCCATACTTCCTCCATGTTTTCTAGAGCTTTCTAGGGAGGGAGACAGTGATGGGAAGGAGTGTTCTTTAGCGTGGATGTGCCCTGCCTCCTCCTCTCTGTAAGCGTCACAGCGCCTCCACTGCTGAACTGGGGAGGCATCAAGTTCTTCCCTGTTTGCCCACCCAAGGCGAGCTAGCTGAGGAGCCACGTGAGTGCCAGGTGTCTCCCCTGCTGCATCCCTCTCTCCTGCCCCTGCCCCCGGTGCCCAGAGGAGGGCCCTGCCTGTCTTCCCAGTTCTCCAACAGCAATGCTCTCCCAGCACCTTTGGGCTCCAGTTGTGGCCTGGCAGCTGCTGGGGCACAGGCTACACAGCCAGAGTCACAGCAGGATGAGGATGGGGCCCGGGGCTGCCTCAGGCCATGGTTGCATGGCACCATCACTTCACTGAGGAACTTTTCTTGCCAATGTCTGTGAGGCATCAGGTGGCAGGACACGTCCCCCTGCTCTTAAGCCTCAGGCACACAGCCCTTCTTATGCTCTCTGGGGTTGGGGAGAGATCCCCCTCATGGAATTGCTTTTTTTTCTTTCTTTCTTTCTTTTGAGACAGGGTCCTGCTCTGTCACTCAGGCTGGAGTGCAGCCTCAACCTCCCAGACTCAGTGATCCCCCTGCCTCAGCCTCCCAAGTAGCTGGGACTATAGGTGGACACCATCACACCTGGGTTTTTGTTTGTTTGTTTATTTTTTTCTAGAGATGGGGTCTCACTTTCTTGTCCAGTCTGGTCTTGAACTCCTGGGCTCAAGCAATCCTCCCACCTCGTCTTCCCAAAATGTTGGGATTACAGGTGTGAGCCACTGTGCTTGGCCTATTTATTTATTTATTTATTTATTTAGAATTTGTTTTGGAATTGCTTCTTTATGCCTGGCACTATGCTGGCACTACGTGGCAGAGATTTAAAAAACAAGCAAACAAAACAAATGCTTTGTCAACCACAAAATGTATTCTCTGCCCCTTAGGTTCTTTTTGTGTAGTTGAGACTAGAAGACAAAAATAGGGGCAGTAAGGGCAGGGAGCGATGGTTTAGGGGTCTGCCTTCCAGTCCCCTTGTTGAAGCATCTGGCCCACCAGCTTGGGGGAGCCATTAGGCAGCAGTGGCCAATCCTGAGGCACTTGAGGTTCACTAAGAAAAGGTGCGTGTGCTCTGCGGATACCCATGGGCTGAACTTGGAGTCTGGTCTGGACCCGTGGCTGTGCTAGGATCCACTGTCCCCAGTCCCAGCTGCAGTCAGCATGTTCATCATCCTTAGGCGTCTCTGCTCCTTTCTGCATGTTTGTCTACCTCATGCCCTGCTCATTACCAACTGGTCAGTCCCCTCTGCCCCGCCTGGAGTGAGCTGGTTTGATTGGCTTAGCTAAGCTTCCTTGCCTCTGCTGGCCAGGTCACCCTGTGGGTCACCTGTTAATGGTCCAGTGTGAACCTGCTTCTCCACAAAGAACATGCTGCACCCAGCCCTGCTTCTCTGAGCTGAGGTTTGGGGCTAAGCTGTTCTAGCCAGAAAGGTCCACAGGGTGTGGCAGGCACCATGATGGGCATATCTGATGTGCCGGGAAAAACAATCAGCTGCTCTCCATGCTTTGGGCACCTGGTTGGGAGAGGGCCCGTCTTTCTGACTTTCTCCTCCTGGGGCTCCTAGCGTCTCCGAGAACCTCTGCCAGAGCTGTGTAGAGGTGGTTTGCTTGTTTCTTAACACTTCTGTGCCCTATTTCTTTCTGTACCCAAGAAAGGAAGTAGACTGTCTTATAGGGACACTGTCAGGGTGAGGAATATGGACTTACTGGAATCATGAACCATGCCAAGGAGCAAGGAGAAAATAGGCTATGGTGGGTGTCTTAGTCAGTTAGGGCTGGCTGCTGTAACAAAATGCCTTTAGCTGAGTAATTTAAAGCAAGAAAAATGTATTGCTCACAGTTTGGGAGGCTGGGAAGTCCAAGATCAGGGTGCCAGCAGATTCAGGTCTGGTGAAGGCTGACAGCAGAAGTCTCTGTGACAAAGTGGCACCTTCTAGCTCCATCCTCACATGGCAGAAGAGGGAACAACTCCCTCAGGCCTCTTTTATAAGGGCATTAGTCCCACGCATAAGGGCTGTAACATCACGACTGAGTCACCTCCCAAAGGCCTCACCTCCCACCAGCACTGCACTGGGGATTAAGTTTCAACATGGGAATTCTGGAGGAACACAGACCTTCAGACCATAGCAACGGGCTTCTCCCTGTGTGCCCCCTGCCTCACTTCTAGATGCTGCATAATGTCAGTGAAACCCCAACTCTACTAAAAATACAAAAAATTAGCTGGGTGTGGTGGGCGCCTGTAATCCCTGCTACTCGGGAGGCTGAGGCAGGAGAATCGTTTGAACCCAGGAGGCAGGGGTTGCAGTGACCTGAGATCGAGCCACTGCACTCCAGCCTAGGTGACAGAGCAAGACTCCATCAAGAAAAAAGAGAAAAGGTATCGGGTATGCCAGGGTGTGCGGGAAAAGGCGGTAAGATTCCTCAGCCTCCCAGGGTTGGGAAGCCTCTGGCCGAGTGAAGTATACCCTGGGTAGGATTTAAGACACCACCTTGGCCGGGCGTGGTGGCTCAAACCTGTAATCCTAGCACTTTGGGAGGCCGAGACGGGCGGATCACGAGGTCAGGAGATCGAGACCATCCTGGCTAACACGGTGAAACCCCATCTCTACTAAAAAATACAAAAAACTAGCTGGGCGAAGTGGCGGGCGCCTGTGTTCCCAGCTACTCGGGAGGCTGAGGCAGGAGAATGGCGTAAACCTGGGAGGCAGAGCTTGCAGTGAGCTGAGATCCGGCCACTGCACTCCAGCCTGGGCGACAGAGCCAGACTCAGTCTCAAAAAAAAAAAAAAAAAAAAAAAGACACCACCTTTCCCGTCCAGCTCAGCTGTGGGATGTGGGAACATGAGTCAGTTACTTGGCTTCCCTGTGGCTCACAATGATAATACCTACTTCTGCCTACTTCATGGGAGCCGCATAAGAGCTGAGGGATTCCATAGCTCAGGGGTGCGCTATAAAGATAAGCACTATGCACCTGGGTGTGGTTCTGAAACTTCCTTGTGCCAAAGAGTGAGTAGGGCTGGGCGAACCCTGAGAATGTGCATTTCTCACACACTCTCTGATGCTGCTGATGCTGTAGTCCCTCGGCTGGCATGGGTAGCTGGATAGCAGGGACCGGGACTCTGTAATGCCTTCCACTTCAGGGTTCTCTGGGCTGGTTTTCCTGACTCCCCAGGAAGCCTTTATTCAGCAGAGGGAAGGTAGGAGTGAGAGGACTACACTGTCACTGCTTCACAGACATCATTTAATTTATCCCACCGCAGCCCTTGGGTGGGAAGTGGTGTTCTCCTTCTACACGTAAGAAAATGGACCTGGTGCGGAGGCTCATGCCTGTCATCCCAGCACTGTGGGAAGCTGAGGCGGGAGGATCACTGGAGCCCAGGAGTTCAAGACTAGTCTAGGCAATACAGGGAGACCTCATCTCTACAAAAACTAAAAAAAAAAAATTAGCTGGGCATGGTGGTGCACGCTTGTAGTCCCAGCTACCCAGAGGCTGAGATGGGAGGATCTCTCGAGTCCTGGAGGATTGAGGCTGCAGTGAGCCATGACTGCACCACTGCACTCCATCCCTGGCAACACAGTGAGACTCCATCTCAAAAAAAAAAAAAAAAAAAAAAAAAAAAACGAAGCTAGGAGAAGTTAAGACTTGCCTGAAGTTACACAGCAAGTGCCAGAACCAGGATTTGGACCAGGTCTTTCTGACTCCAGGCCAATGGATGTTTCTTCTATGACATATATAGCTCTTGAACCTTCTTCTATCTAGTATTACCCACAGTGCTGTTAAAAATACAGGTTTCTGCCGGGCACGGTGGCTCAAGCCTGTAATCCCAGCACTTTGGGAGGCCGAGACGGGCGGATCACGAGGTCAGGAGATCGAGACCATCCTGGCTAACCCGGTGAAACCCCGTCTCTACTAAAAAAATACAAAAAACTAGCCAGGCGAGGTGGCGGGCGCCTGTAGTCCCAGCTACTCGGGAGGCTGAGGCAGGAGAATGGCGTAAACCCGGGAGGCGGAGCTTGCAGTGAGCTGAGATCCGGCCACTGCACTCCAGCCTGGGCGACAGAGCGAGACTCCGTCTCAAAAAAAAACAAACAAACAAACAAACAAACAAAAAAAAACAGGTTTCTGGGCCTCACCCTCAAATTATGATTCAGTAGGTCTAGGCAAGTCAAGGTCATTGTTTTTGTTTTTGTTTTAAGTCACCCCAGGTGATTGTAAAGCTGAAGCTCTGCAAAGCACACACTGAGAAAAGAGAACTCTTGTGCTCCCTCTCTTGACACTTCAGGTGCAAAACTTTTGTCCAAATGTAGTTCTCAAACTTATGCATGTGTGAGAATCACCAGGAGAGCTTACTGAAACTGACCGTGGGGCCCCATACCTAGAGGGCCTGATTCTATAGGTCTGAGGTAAGGCCCAATAATTTCTTTTTCTTTTCTTCTTCTTCTTCTTCTTTTTTTTTTTTTTTTTTTTTTTTGAGACAGAGTCTTGCTCTGTTGCCCAGGCTGGAGTGCAGTGGCACGATCTTAGCTCACTGCAGCCTCCACCTCTCGGGTTAAAGCGATTCTCCTGTCTCAGCCCCGCATCCCAAACCCGCTCCTAAGTAGCTGGGATTACAGGTGCCTGCCAGCATGACCAGCTAATTTTCACATTTTTAGTAGAGACGGGGGTTTCGCCATGTTGGCCAGGCTGGTCTCAAACTCCTGACCTCAGGTGATCCACTCGCCACAGCCTCCCAAGGTCTTGGGATTACTGGCGTGAGCCACTGTGTGTGGCCGGAATTTGCATTTCTAACAAGTTCCAGGTGATGCTGATGTTGCGGGTCCAGGGATACACTTTGAGAACAGCTTGTTACTCAGGCGATATGTGGGCAGTGGCATCATGTTCATCTGGGAGCTTCCTGCAGCGTCTCAGGCCTTGCCCCACACCTACCGGATCAGAATCTGCATTTTAACTCAATCCCTGCGTGATTCTCATGCACCTGGAAATTTGAGAAATATGCCCTTAGAGGTGCCAGAATGTTAAACCACTGGAGGCAGAGATAGATGGAGAATATCTCTTCTTCCCACGGATACTAAAAATGCAACAAAAAGGGCTGACTCTCTGGGTGTGCCCAGGTAGGGCTGATGAGGACCGAAAAGAGGTGAGATGTGGATAGAGGACTCTTCCCTGAGGGAAGGCAGAGAGAACAGAGGAAAACCTGAAGAAAGGGGGTGGCTTCAGAGGAAAGGCATTCATCTGGGCCATAAAACAGCTGAGAGTACAGGGGTGGGGAGCAGGGGTGGGGAGGGGGTGCCCTGGAGCTGAAGCCTTCAGTGGGAGGACAGTGATAGGTGAACACGCATGTGAATAAACAGTTTGCTAAGCAGCTGCGAGGGCTGGCCAAGGTGAGAAAGCATCCGTCTGCAGAGGCCTCAATAAGGCCAGCGTGTTGACTTTGTCCTGCAGTGCTCAGCAGTGGAAAAAACCAACAGCCACGTAGGGAGAGGGAAGGAGCCACGATGGGCACGGGTTACTGGGGCCAGGGCTTGACTGGTAGGTGGACACAACGGAAGGCCCAGGCCATGTGGGAACAGAGCGCAGAAGCAATAGATTCCTCTTGAAGATCCTTGGGCTGTTAACCTTTTTTAAATTTAAGAAAGGTTGTATGGGTGGGGAGGGAGGAAGGAAAATCCTTCAGAAGACATAGACTTACTCTGTTTCTTCCATCATATGTGAATGCATATGGATAGCCAAAAGGTGAATACAACACATGTTCCCAGGTGGCCAGTGAGACCTAGGTTGCAAGATGGTGGGGTGTGGGTGAGGCCGGAGAGTGCTGTGAGCCCCAAAATTTCCCAGCCTTGGTCCCCCGCCACATAGCTAAGAAGTAAGGGAGGAGGGAAGGAGTCACCACCCAGCCTCACTTCCGGTGGAGTACCCTGTCTCTCCTTGTCAGTCCTGTCTCTGGGGACAGTTGCCTGCTTTCATGTCTCCATCTCCTCTTCTCTCACAGGGAAAAATTCACCTTAATATTGGAAGTTCCTCTCCTAGCAAAGTCCTTCTCAAGCATCCACAGGCAAACAGGAAACTAAGCAGAGTTAGGGCTTCCATGCCTAGCCAACTACACGTGACTCTCCTCTCGCTCCCCTAAGAACCAGTGCAAGGGGCAGCATGGGCTCTGGCACAGATGGACCTGTGTTGGAATCTCTGCACGTGCTGTGCTGACCCTGGCTAGCCGTTGACCTCTCTGAGCCGTTGTTTCCTTTCCACTAGGCTCTCTGAGGGCAGGGGCCACGTCTTTTTCACTGCTCTGTCTGCACTGAGCACTATGCAGGGCACATAGGAAGTTCCCGTAAATGTTTGTGGGATAAAGGAAATAAAACCTTCTCTCTTCCTGTCCCCCTTGTGATGGCTTTGCACAAGGCACTGTCCTTGGCCAGGTTTGCTAGGCTAGTGTGAGGATAAACCAGGTATATTACAAATTGGAGAAAACCTCTCGTTCTTCTTGGGAGAAGGTGCTATATCATGAAACAAGAATGTCTTGATTCCCTTCTATGCCAGGTACGGGGGAGAAACAGGTATCTGATAACCACTGATCCAGGCAGGAATAAGCATACTACTGCCTCCCAAGGCCTGATGCCTCTCTTCTTCCTTCCTTCCTTCTTCCCTCCTCCTCTTCACTGTTTCTCTGCACACACGGAAGAATGACTGCCAGGCATTGCCCATTTGGAAAAGTACAGCTCAATGGCTATGAATCAGCTTGGGCAGGCGAAAAATGATTCACGTCTGACCAAATCGATTTAGTTCAGGTTGTCCGTTCTGCATCTTTTTTCCCTTGTAATTAAATGATGATTGGTCTTGATGGTGGGAAGGAAAAGACAGAATTTAATTTGTTTGCCTTTGTAGAAAGCTGGGGACAGCACGGACAAGGGAAGATGTCTCCCATTTGGCAAATAACTGATGCGGAGGTGGAGTGGCAGTGGTGATGCTGGCACCTTCAGGCCTCCTGGGCCAGGCAGTGCAGCTGGTGGTAGACAGTTCAGAAGTCTACCATGTTCCCATCTGAAACTTGTGGCTGATCCTGCCCACTCCTGACCTTGCTCCAGGGAGTACACAAAGACGTAAGCTTAATTCACCCACCAGACGTAGCTCTTGAATCCCTGGGCATAGTGCCTGGGTATAGTTAGGGTTGAGGAGAGGCATGGTGAGCAAATCAACCTCCCTCATCTCTCTGTTGTCACTCAGAGTCAAGCTGGCTGCTGCTGGTGGTGCTGACTTCTCTTGCTGCAGATTTCTCTAATATGTTTCTGCCCTGGACGCGTTTGTCAAATCCCTCGTGTTTCTTGTGTCTCGTGGCAGCTTAGCTCCTCCAGCCCTTGGATGAAGCATCGTGGGAACTCTGTGCTTCCTCTCCCTCCCGCAGTGACATGCCATGCCACTACCTCTTCATCTGGTCCTATGACAGTCACTCACAAGCACCCGCATGTACCCAGCCCTGCACTAGCTCATGACAGCTGTAGTCAATTGGGTCAGGTGCTGTATCTCATCCAGCTCCCTCAGCAACCCTCTGAGATATTGGTAACATCCCTGATGAAGACATTTACTGAGGCGGAAATGGAGGCTCAGTGAAGCAAGGTGCCTGATGTTATAGCAATGAGCTATGAGTGGCCAGAGTAAGGAGATAAGCTCAGGCCTGACGCCAAAGCCCATGCTCCTTCTAGTCAACCACAGCGCCTCCTGTGGTGAATGGGTGAGTCAGCAACCAAGATGCACGAGGCCTTTTTGGTGGGCCTTGGCTGGGTGCTGAGGCTTCAGGTACGATCACGGGTTGGAAGAGCCCTCCTCTCTCCACGGTCTGGCACTATGACCCCTTCTGGTTATTAACAAGGCAGAGAGAGAGACGGAAGAAAGCAGGCAAATAATGCGGGTTGCTATTCCTAGAGATTAGAATTTCAGGAAGGATAAACACAGCATTCACTCCAGAAGTATAAATAGGAAGACTTCACACATGACTAGAATGAGACATGTTTTAAGTCTGTTGAGTAAGGCAGTGATGAAGTAGATGTCCCCAGATTCACTCTCCTCCTCCTGGTCCCCCAGGCCCTTCACTTTTGGCAACTTTCAGCTCAGGGAGGAAGGAAAGCCCCTTTCAAAGCTTCAGATACTTCCTTAAAGTCAGTTCCTGCTTAAAGAAGGCCTTTACATTACTTCATCCCTTTGCCAAATTAAACTGAAAGGAAACCTTTCAAGTGTGATTGATTGCATGGCCCTTTCCTGTTCATTTCTCATGGGTGCCCTTTCTAACTTTCTTGCTTTCTTCCTTTCTCCAGGTGTTGACTTTAAGATGAAGACCATAGAGGTAGACGGCATCAAAGTGCGGATACAGATTTGGTGAGTTGGTGGGGAGGAGGAGGAGGCAGATGTAGGAGGAGAGTACCTCGGGCTGCTCCTTAGCTGTCCCTGCCATGTGTAAAATTCCTAGGCTTCACCTGGGATAACTGACCACCTCTATGATGGAGAGAAGCAAAGTCTCAGAAGCCCATCTCTTCCTATGAGCCTTAATCTCCAACCTCTAAGAAACTTTATGGGATTGACTACAAGCACCAAAGGGCAGGAATGAGAAGGAATTGGCACACTAACCATGGGGAATTTGTCTCAGGATTAGGCTTTGCCCTTGGGCTGTGCCACACTGCGTTAAGATTGGAAGGAAGGAGGCTACACCCCCCATCATTTAGGGCGAGATCCTGAGAGAGTTCCTCAGGACAGCACGGTGCAGTTTCCACAGTAGCAGAGGGTGCTGCTGTGGCTCTGCCTGAGTCTTGGAAGCACTGCCTTTGCCAGGGTTTAGAGCTCCCTCTCAATTCCACAGCAGTATGGGCACTGCCTTCAGAGGTCCCATAGGGACTGGGGGTGTGGCAGCATCCCCTGCCAACTCCCATCCAAACAAATCTGGCCACAGTGGCCAGATTCCAGAGAGCTGTCCAAGGCCTGTTCTGGCTGTGGCTTCTGGTGTCTGCCAGGAGGGCAGTTGGCAGGAGGGGCCAAGGCCCCGCAGGCCTGGTCAGCACCAGCACAGATGACCAGGCCTCTGACTGCAGATCCCCGTGGGGATCCAAGCACCTCTGGTTTTTCACCCTGCAGCTCCCCAGTTTTTCCTGCAAGAGGACAGCTCTGCTCTTCCCCTCCCTGTCTGTTCCCATGGTCCCTGCCCCTCTGAGGGACTGGCTTTCTCCCACAGGGACACTGCAGGGCAGGAGAGATACCAGACCATCACAAAGCAGTACTATCGGCGGGCCCAGGTAAGCCACCACGTTGAGGGTTTCAAAGTGGGAAGGTGCCACCCACATTCCCAGCTCTGGGTATCTGAGATGTCTGTGGCACGGATCCCCTAAACACGGTTCGCCTGCTTCGAGGAGTGCAGGGCATCTTTCAGCTGTTCACTGATCATTTGTCCGTCCATTGTTCATGGCTCAGTCACTGCAGGCAGCCCCTGCCCTCACCCCTGATTTCTGCCCTCCATCCTGGGTCAAATATCCGGGTCATAGCATGTGGTGCCTTCCTGCTGTAGAGAGTTCTGTGATGGGCCTGGGAGGCGGCAGTGGTGGGGTCTGAGAGAAGAGACATTTCTGGGTGCTGAGCAGGGAAAAGGGAGAGTGGGACCCAACCTTTAAGGTTCCACGGCCCTTCTGTCCCCATGACTGCACTCTCTCTGTGCGTATCACATACATCTCTCTATTTTTCTCTCCAGGGGATATTTTTGGTCTACGACATTAGCAGCGAGCGCTCTTACCAGCACATCATGAAGTGGGTCAGTGACGTGGATGAGGTAGGAGATGCCACCTCACTGCTGGGGCGCAGAGAGGGTACCTCACCGGGGAAGGCAAGGCGAGGGCCAGATGGGAAGGCCGGAGCTCTCAGGGTGGGCGAGCAAATGCTTCCAGGAAGCTTTGCCTTCCACAGCCCTGGATGAAGACCTCTGGGTGAGTAAGACATGGGGAAGAAACCGAAGCTGCCATGCCTTCACTCTCCATACCCTGCCAGGCCTCCGTGGCTGTGTCTTCCCCAGAAATGAATTAGTTCCAAGTCTGCCCTGTAAGCAGCTTCTTCCCTGGAATCTTGGACCAGATGGAGTTGCAAGATTGGGATCTAGTGCTGGCTCTGCACAATCGCTGTGGAGCCTTGCGAAGCCATTTGAATCCTCTGGGTCCCCAATTCCTGTAGAATGAGGGCTGGACTTACATCCAATGTCCTTTCCAGCTCTGATACCAGTGGTCCAACCCAAGGAAGCACCAGTCTTAGCCAGAGTGTCTTCTACCCTGAGCTGTCCTCATGATACCCTTGAAGTCAGCCATGGCACTTGGGGAAGTCTGGCACCTGCATCCAGTCAGCCCACCCTGTCCCTAGGGCTCTGGAATTGGTGGTGGGCTGGAGGCAGTGCAGACTCTGTGGGGAAAATGGGGCAGGGGACAGCACTCACTGGCTGTTCTGCCCATCCTTTGTCCCTAGTACGCACCAGAAGGCGTCCAGAAGATCCTTATTGGGAATAAGGCCGACGAGGAGCAGAAACGGCAGGTGGGAAGAGAGCAAGGGCAGCAGGTAAGTGGAGGGAAAAGGCAAGTCCACCCCAGGTCCTCTGCTGGGCCTCTAGGGCCAGTCCTGAGCACGGGGATCCAGGGGTGGGTTCCCCAGCGGCAAGTCCTCCCACGTGTCCCCAGCACCCCAAGGCCCTGGGGGAGTGGCCATCCTCGGAAGGCTTGTTCTCTGGGTTTCAGGACAGAAGCACAGAGATTCAGGGTCCATCCAGAAACAAAGATGTCATAGGCAGCAACTCTTCCAAGTCCAGGTCCCCAAATGCAGGATTGCCCTCTGCTTAAGAGGTCATCCCTGTGTTAGTGATGAAGGACTTCAGGTTGTCAACTTCTCTGACAGCATCCAGGCCTAGCTGCCATGTTATGGTCAGGAAATGATCTCCCATCCCACCCCACACTCCCCCACTCCTGTCCTTCTTACCCAGGAAAGAGCCAGGAGGCAAATGAGGAGACAAAGAGCCACAGTTGGAGAAGCCATGGGGGCGGAAAGGGTAGGAGGATGGCACTGAGGAAATGTCCAAGCTTGCAGGGAGACCATCCTCCCAGAGTGCAGAAAGAAATATTGGTCATTATTTTTTTCTTTTTCTTTTTTTCTTTTCTTTTTTTCGAGACGGAGTCTCGCTTTGTCACCCAGACTAGAGTGCAGTGGTGCCATCTTGGTTCACTGCAACCTCTGCCTCCTGAGTTCAAGCAATTCTTCCGCCTCAGCCTGCCAAGTAGCTGAGATTACAGGTGCATGCCACCACGCTTGGCTAATTTTTTTGTATTTTTAGTAGAGATGGGGTTTTGCCATATTGGCCAGGCTGGTCTCGAACTCCTCACCTCAGGTGATCCACCAGGTCTCCCAAAGTGCTGGGATTACAGGCGTGAGCCTCCGCGCCCAACCAAGATTGGTATTTCTGAGACAAGTTATCCACCCAGTCCATGGATCTCAAGAGTTTTCCTCTCCCTTCTTAGTCAATAGCATTCCATTAGTACTTAAAATGAAACTGATTGTTTGGTATAAAATATAAGACATGGTCATTGACCAATTTGAAAGTAGAGGCAAAGCCTACTAGGATAGTATTTATTGAGCACTCTGTGTGGCACTGTGCTAAGCCAAGCTCTTTTAAGTGCATGACCCCATTTAATCATCCCACAACCATGGATGGGAGACACTCTCAGTCTCCTTTAACAGAAGATAAAGCTGGGGCTTATAGAGAATGAACAACTTGTCCAAGGTTGCATAGCTAGCCGTCGGTGGCAGTGCTGCTACTCAGGTCTGGGACTGTGGGACTCCAGAGCCCATGTTTTGTATGAGGATGCCACACTGCCACAATGGATGGTGTCTTTATCTCCTGATATATGATTGTGTGTTGAGGGGTGTGGGGTGGCAGCTGGAAGAATGGAGAGGTGTATTTGTGGAAGATCTTCCCCCATTCTCTGCTACCCTGTCTTGGAGCTCCCAGTCCCATCTGAGAAATTATCTACTCTGAGAAATCGTCACAACACAGCACGGTTAAGTGCAGTGGCAGAAGCCTGTGCCTGGTTGTGTGGGCTCCTCCCCTGCCTTACTCTCTTTCAGAAATGTCCTTCTCTTGCAGCTGGCGAAGGAGTATGGCATGGACTTCTATGAAACAAGTGCCTGCACCAACCTCAACATTAAAGAGGTAAGAGCCCTGGCGACCAGGCACCTGCTCTCAGGCTGAGTCCAGCAGAGGCGGGAGGAGGAGCCATAAGATGGACCTCATCCCTTGGGCCCCTGCAGGGTTGCCAGAGGAGAGGAGGAGATGCTGGACTAACCTGTGCCCTTTGGTTTCCAGTCATTCACGCGTCTGACGGAGCTGGTGCTGCAGGCCCATAGGAAAGAGCTGGAAGGCCTCCGGACACGTGCCAGCAATGAGTTGGCATTGGCAGAGCTGGAGGAGGAGGAGGGCAAACCCGAGGGCCCAGCGAACTCTTCAAAAACCTGCTGGTGCTGAGTCCTGTGTGGGGCACCCCACACGACACCCCTCTTCCCTCAGGAGGCCCGTGGGCAGACAGGGGAGCCGGGGCTTTGCCCTGCTGCTGTCCTCTTGTGTGATGACCCTATTGAGTATCAGTAGCCACTACTCCCCCTGCCTGGCCCTGAGAGCGGCTCTGCTGTCATCTCAAGCAGCCCCTGCCCCCAGCCCATCCACCCTGGAGTGGTCTTCTTCAGCCTGTTTCCCCAGCCACAGGCCTGCTATGACCCCCACGATGTGCCGCAAACACCGACTCACCACCCCGCACCCCCCAGACAACGGCCGGGGCTGGAGTCCAGGCCACATTCAGCTCCTCCTTTCTCCGTGCATCTTGTCTCCTCTCGGCTTTTTCTCTCTTCCCCTACTTCTCTTTCTCTGACCCCTCCCCTCCAGTGCATTTCGTATCAAAGCCCCTCAAACCTCCTCCCCTGTGTGTCCTGCTGTATGGCGGCTGTCGCAGCTCGTTTTCCTTCCTTCCTAACCTGTCCGAGGGGATGGACCCAATCTCGTGGGGAGGTTCCACCCTTGGATCCAGGAAGAACCCTCCACCCTGCCTCGTGGGTGGGCCAAAGGCTACAGGGTGCTTCTTCCTCTTACCCTCCCCACTGTCCTTCATGTACCATGGGCCTGCCTCCCCAGTGACCTGCGGAAGTGGAGCATCGAGGTAGGAAGGAAACGGCAACCCGGGAGTCCTTGAGCCTGGGGCCGCCCTACCTCTACCCACTCCCCCTCCAGAGCTTTGCCCTTGCTTGGCTGCCCGCCTGCCCCTTTGGGGAACTGAGCTCAGAGGCAGGTGCTTCAGAGAAGGAAACAAAATGAGGGGTGGCAGGGATAAAAAGTCACCTCCATTCTCTACCTCCCATGCAGCATGAACACAATTTCTCTCCACCTGACTCCTGAATTTAAAGACGTGGACCAAGGCCTGTGGGTACTCCAGGGGCAAGGAGAGCCCTGGGGTCAGTGACACTGTCAGGCCAACCATGCACTCCAGAAAGGGCAGCATTTGGAAATGAAGGACTTGTATCAGGTTAAGAACAAGGGAGAGCTGGCCAGGGATGGCAGTTTGCACAGCAGAGGGGAATGTAGCAACAGCAGGGCCTCCTGGGCCCCATCTTCCATTTCTTAGGTAAGAAGAGCATTTCCTCAGACTCCCAGGCAGAGGACTGAGCCCAGCCTTCAGCAACCAAGGTTCTCCTGGGACCCAAAGTTTATGGGAGAAGGGCAAATCCTTCATGGGAAGAGAGAAGGCAGGCCCTGGGTAGAAACGCTTGGTGCTGTTCTCTTCGGCCTTTAAGACAAAGCGCTCATCTTGCCCTCTAGCTCCCAATAGGCTTGAGGGTTTGCCAACTGCACTGTGGCTACAGGTGGAGGGAAGAGGACTCCCTCCTCCAGAGTGCTATGTTCAGGAAGTTTCTTTAACCCCATATGGCCCAAGAGTAGCTTGTAGGAGGCCCTTTGAAGATGGAACAAGTAATTTACCAGTCCTACTGGGGTTTCTGCCCGCCTTCCCAAGGTGGGTGAGGCCTAGGAAGAGAGTTGTTCTTAAGCCACACATTAGCTGCATTGCGTGGCTGCAGCCAAAACAAAGAACTGGGTATTGAGCATTCATCAACTAAGGACCAAAATCCAGGGCACACATATGTGAAGGGTAAGAACCTCACTTCCTTACTCCTCCAAAAAGAGGTGGGGATAGAACCACCAAACCTTTCCTCCTGACTTAACAAACCAGGAAACAGCAGGAGAGGGTGGCTCAGGACTTAGGGACAGGGTATGGGTTAGATAGTGGAAAGCAAAGGAGAGCAGGAAGTTATAAATCACTGGTTAATGAGAAACGGAGAGAGCTGACTCTAGGATGAAGCTGTGACTAGGCTGGAGTTGCTTCCTTGAGGATGGACTCCTTGGTACCAAGACCTATGCCACATCACACTGGGGCTAGGGAGGTGGGTGATGCCAGCCCTCAGTCTGTCTTCAGCCAGGGACTTGAGAAGTTATATTGGGCAGTGGCTCCAACCTGTGGACCAGTATTTCAGCTTTCCCTGAAGATCAGGCAGGGTGCCATTCATTGTCTTTCTCTCCTAGCCCCTTCAGGAAAGGAGGACTATATTTGTACTGTACCCTAGGGGTTCTGGAAGGGAAAACATGGAATCAGGATTCTATAGACTGATAGGCCCTATCCCCACAAGGGCCATGACTGGGAAAAGGTATGGGAGCAGAAGGAGAATTGGGATTTTAGGGTGCAGCTATGCTCACCCTAAACTTCTGGTGGCCTGGGGCATGTCTTGAGGCCCAGACTGTTGAGCAGGCTCTCCTGGCCTGTTTACTCGTCACCACCTCTGCACCTGCTGTATTGAGACTCCAGCCAGCCCCAGGCACGCCACCTGCTCCTGAGCCCCCACTATCTCCCTGTGACGGGTGAACTTCGTGTACTGTGTCTTGGGTCCATATATGAATTGTGAGCAGGGTTCATCTATTTTAAACACAGATGTTTACAAAATAAAGACTATTTCAAACCACCGGTGTGGCTGCCTGGATGAGTCCCTGGGGGTAGGTCTCACTTGGACCCTGGCAGTGATGTGGGAGGGAGAGAGGCAGTGCTGGTAGAAGCAGCTCCAGAAGTGATGAAGGCAACAGCGGTTGTCTTCCCTTCTCTACCTTCCCTAGCGCCACCTGCAGGGAGGCCCAAAGAAAAGCCCCATTGCCCTGGCACTGCAGAAATAAGATGAAACACAGTTATTGAGAGGATGCTGAACATCTATGAGCAGGAATATTTTTTTTGTTTTGTTTTTTGTTTTTTTTTGAGACGGAGTCTCGCTCTGTTGCCCAGGCTGGAGTGCAGTGGTGCGATCTCGGCTCACTGCAAGCTCTGCCTTCCGGGTTCACGCCATTGTCATTTTAGTAGAGATGGTTTCACCATGTTAGCCAGGATGAATGAGCAGGTTTTAAAGCCAAGATCGTCTCATCTGTTTGTGTGGGTGAGGAATGGGTCTTCCTGAAGGCATGAAGAGGGACTGGATAATCTTTCAGATTTGTGATTGGATACCTCAGGGGAGCAGAGGCAGACTGGGAGCTCAGGACTGCAGGTATTTCATACTTTGGGATATGGAATTGATGGAGGTGGAGAATATTGGGGATAAGGATTGAATGAAGAAAGGAGTAGGACAATGCAGGACAATAGTAGTCTTAAGATCTTCACTACACTTTACAGGGCACTAGTGATAGATAAACTCTTCTGACCCTAACCATCACTGTGTGAGATGGGGAGGGTGGTTATCTATCCATGTCCCATAGGCAAGGAAACAGATGCTCAGAGAACTTAAAGATTTGGCCGGGTGCAGTGGCTCATGCCTGTAATCCCAACTCTCTGGGAGGCTGAGGCAGGAGGATTGCTTGAGCCCAAGAGTTTGGGACCAGCCTGGGCAACACAGACACTGTCTCTAGAAAAAATTAGCTGAGTGTGGTGGCTTGTGAGGCTGAGGCCAGTGGATCACTTGAGCCCAGAAGGTCAAGGCTGCAGTTGCCCCATTGCACTCCAGCCTGGGTGACAGAGAGAGACCCTGTCTCAATAAAAAGAGCTTAAAGATTTGCCTAAGGGTCCCAAGTAACAGTGGCAGAATTGTGGTTGGAAACCACTGAATTGGAATCACTGGAGGGCAAAGTTTTGGCATCTCTAGAAAAATCCCTACAAACAATTCTCATTTATAGTCAGAATTAAGAACTACCAACCCAGGCTTTCTGCCTAAGCCAGTGCTGTGTCCAGAGCAAGCACTGTCCTGCAGAAAGCCATGAGAATCACATGCTGTTTAGTGTATGCTTAAAAGTTGTAAGCTTTTGGAAAGTGAGGCCAGTTTGAGGTAAATTTGGAGACAGAGATACTTTAGGAGAGCCTCACCAAGTATATTCCATTAGGAAAGGTGAGAACTGAGCCGAGATCGCACCACTGCACTCCAGCCTGGGCAACAGAGCGACACTCTGTCTCAAAAAAAAGAGTCTAAAGGGTCCAAGGTCACACCAGGAGAAAAGGGATGGCATGTACCTAAGGAAGAGGGAACCCCCCACTACAGAAGCTTGGGAACTCCTATGGCTTTCTTGAAGAAGGCTTGCAAAAGAGCAGAGAATAAGAGGTGTCTCTGGAGGCCCAGAGAGTACTAGGGGGAAGCTCTTGGTATGCACATAAATCTGGCAGGTTACAGTTTTGCCCACTATCAGTGCCAAGTCCTTGTGACTCAGTGGCTTGGTAGGGACTCTTATTGGTTGTTTCTAGGAACTCCACCCAGCTTCAGCAGGGGACACACTTCCCCCTACACTGACTGTCACTCCTTCTGCCCACTTAGGTAGTGGAAACTTGTTTTTAGGGAGCAGTCAGCTGAGACACATGGTCCCTGTGTACTTGAACAGCCATGGAAAAGCTGCAAGGCAGCTCGGCGCTCCCTGGCGAGTAGCTCCTTCATCTCATCTCAACAAATCAGATTCTCAAGACCAGCTGCTCCCCAGACTTGCTTATTCTTTGTTCAAGGAGACAGTTCCCAATGGATGTGACCCTGTAAAAACACTCTAGTAAACATTTGCTTTGTTATTGAAATTTCACTTTAAAATCCCAAAGCTAGGTCAAACCCCACTGCTAGTTTTACTGAGGAAGAAATCAAGGCTTTTTTTTTTTTTTTTTTTTTTTTTTTTTTTGTGAGACGGAGTCACGCTCTGCCGCCCAGGCTGGAGTGCAGTGGCCAGATCTCAGCTCACTGCAAGCTCCGCCTCCCGGGTTCACGCCATTCTCCTGCCTCAGCCTCCCAAGTAGCTGGGACTACAGGCATCCGCCATCTTGCCCGGCTAGTTTTTTGTATTTTTTAGTAGAGACGGGGTTTCACCGTGTTAGCCAGGATGGTCTCGATCTCCTGACCTCGTGATCCGCCCACCTCAGCCTCCCAAAGTGCTGGGATTACAGGCCTGAGCCACCGCGCCCGGCTCAAGGCATTTTTAAAAGAGTAACTTGTTGAGTTGGCGGGTGCTTGGAAAAATGAAGTGGCTTAGGGTCTTTTCAGTTTCTGTGGCTTCCAGGGGTCCTCTGAGATGGCCCTTAGCAGACGTCCTGCGATGCACTGCATGGCTCTTGTTGAAAGCATCAGGGTGGCCTGCCTGCGTCTGGAACCACAGCAGTTTCAACTTCCTCCACACTTCCTTCTCTGGGAAGGTGACCAGCACAAACCCGCTCTGAAAAGTCTTGGGGACCGAATCTCTGTCTGAGAGGGAGGTAGGTGCAGTTCACCCACCTGTTCTGTGACTCCTCTTCACCATTCTCGCAGCAACGACTGAGCCTCATGACTTGGGGGCTGGAGGAGGAGGTGGAGGTGGGGGATATAATATAGGAGACGGTACAGTGCAGGGGCAGAGGCCGGTGCGTTCTCCAGGACAAGTGGCACCATGCACTGAAAAACTTCTCAAGATAAACACAACTTTGTCTCTTCAGCCTGGCAAGAGCTGAGGCACTGAAAGCTTGTTTTTTCCCCTAGAAAATGACATGCTCTCCTCCTAAGGGTCCCTTTGATTTTGTCCTGGTGGAAAGCAACAAAAAGAACGTGAACAGGAATATGTATATTTCAGTCGTCATCTGAGTCCGGTGGACAGGAGGCTCAGTTCTCTTCTTCATCTTTCAGATCTCCGCAGACCCTGCCCTCTCTCTGCACAATTCAGAGATTGACACTCAGCAGGCATTCAATAAACGTCTGTGTCAAGTGGGAACAGCTTGATGGGGCAAGTAGTCAATCCTGCATCCCTCCCTCCCTTTTTTTCCTCTCCATTCGACCTTTAGGGCTCTGGTTTCCTGTAAGTAGTGAATTATTTACCTCTGCTCATAGATATCAAATTGGCCCTTCCCAGGGTGCAGCAGGGTGGGGTGGGGAGGCGGCTTTGTTCAGTCTGTTAATAGGAGGAGCAAACCTCCTTGTTCAAACAGCACTTACAGGTGGGGGCCTGTTTTTGCTAAGTCATCCTGGGGATGCTCAAAGCTCCATTGTTAGATCCTTCTGTCCTCCTTCCTGGCTCCTCCTTCCTCCCCACACCTCGAATAGACTCATAAGGGGCTCAGGCCTCTCTGCGGGGCTCACTCTGCACTTCACCATGGCTTTCATTGCCAAGTCCTTCTATGACCTCAGTGCCATCAGCCTGGATGGGGAGAAGGTAGATTTCAATACGTTCCGGGGCAGGGCCGTGCTGATTGAAAATGTGGCTTCACTCTGAGGCACAACCACTCGGGACTTCACCCAGCTCAACGAGCTGCAATGCCGCTTTCCCAGGCGCCTGGTGGTCCTTGGCTTCCCTTGCAACCAATTTGGACATCAGGTGAGGGGTCCCTCCTTGTAGTGCACCAAAGGTGTTGGGTTGGTGTAGCTCAAGTGGGATAAGGGGAGAGGCTGAATGACCATGTTGGAGTGTCTGGAATAATGGGGTATGTTTTGTTAAGCTAGGTCTTTAGGTGCATGTGACATACCAAGGGAAGGTATGTATTTTTTAAGATTAAACACTGAGGCTGTGTGATTTTTATAGTTTACTGTCTTTCTACTATATTACTCCATGAGGGCTGGTGCCAGGTCTGTGTTTCTCTCCACTGTGTCCTCAGTGCCTAGGGCATAGAAAGCACTCATTAAGTATTTGTTGAATAAATGAGTGGAGAAAATAGAGGCCAGGAATCAAACAAGAATTGGAGGGACTCAAGAGATCTTAGCTCTAGCTGGACTTGGTTTTGCTATTTAATGGCTCTGTGCCCTCGGAAAGGGTGCTTCATTTTTCGGTTTAGTTTCCTCATCTGTAAACTGGGGATAATACCACTTAGCTCATAGGATTATGATGTTTAGGGGATAGGATATACAAAAGTAACTTGAAGAGTATTAAGTACTTTGCAAATGCAAGCAAATTGATTATTTAGATTGAGGATGATTTTTGTTGGTTTAAATTAGCCAAGTGGAAAGAGAATAAGCGGGAAAGAGAAAGGTTTTCAACAGGCACGAGCCTCCTCTGGGCATCACATGAACCTCTCTATTTCAGATTAATGGGTCAAGTTGTTATAGATCTTCAGCCCACATACCTCGAGTTCTCTTTTAGGGATTCTTCTATTTCCACCTATGATTTTAATGTACAAGCAGGGAGAATGAACCCAAGTGAACCCTCTCATTATAATCCCCTTAGTTCAATTCACAGTGGCATGAAGGCGCGGAAGAGAGGAAAGCAGGAAGGCTGAAGCATCACTGGCTGTGACAAACCTGAGCCCAAACTGTTCACTGCTCTCACTGTTCTTCCCTAAGTTTTCTGTCTGGCCTTCTAGAGCAGGAGAGATAGGACTGGCAAACCTTCTTTCGAGATGTCCCTCCAGCCCCAGAAGTACCTCCAGCCTCACACCATCACTTCAGTCTAGCAAGTTGCTGGAGGGAGTCTATAACCTACCAGGAGCCAGCCAGCCATTTGCATTAAGAAATAGAAGTCTGCCAGGGTGCAGAGGCTCACACTTACAATCCCAGCGCTTTGGGAGGCTAAGGTGGGCAGACTGCTTGAGCTCACGAGTTCAAGATTAGCCTGAGCAACATGGTGAAACCTTGCCTCTACAAAAATTGCAAAAATTAGCCAGGCGTGGTGGCATGTGCCTGTAGTCTCAGCTACTTGGGAGGCTGAAGTGGGAGGATCGCTTGAGCCTGGGAAGTCGAGGCTGCAGTGAGCTATGATTGTGCCACCGCACCCAGCCTAGGTGACAGAGTGAGGCCCTGTCTCAGGAAAAAAAACAAAAACAGAGAAGTCTACTAGAGATCAGCTCTGGGCTCATGATGTCATGATGGCCTGGAACTGACTGAACTAGTTTGTTCTCACAGGTCAGAAGCAGGAACTTTCTCCCAGAGGAAGATATCCGCCTCTTAAATTGGAAAGGCAGAGGTGGAAAAGAAGGGTTCCCACAGGCCTTCTGGGTTGTCATGAGTGGGGATGCTGAGAGGGAATAGGACAGGGATGGCAGTGGGGAGGGAAAGGCAGGGACCAGATTTTGAGCCAAAGCATGTGTAGCTGAGAGCAGTGAGTGGACAGGAGGTGCAGCAGTCTTTGGGTAGCACCCTACTCATGAAAAGAATGATAATTACATACAACCTTTAGCCATCAAGCACTTACTTCCTCAATGCCCCCTCTCGCTGGCCTATTCCCGAACCCTAAATCCTGTATCCTATTTAGTTTACTCCTGTTGGTACTAAGTAGTTCCATTTAGAGTACACATGCATTATTGCCTTGAACTTGCTCTGCTGTTATGGCACCTGAAAACTAGATGTCCTTGGATGGGGGTCTTCCTTCATCAAAGCTTCTTCTCATTTGTACTTCAGTTCTAGGACAAGGCAAGAAGAAAGCAAGAAGCTGTAAATCCCATTCCTCTGGGTCTCAATTTCACCCTCAGTTCAAGGAGCTGTATAGGCAGAGGCAAAGGCTATACTCAACACATGTGCAATTGAAAGCAGGCGAGGCAAAACCAGGGCAGAGGGAAAGGGGGTGTGTGTGTAGGTATGGATATATGGGAAGGTAGGTCGGTAGGTTAGTTGAAGAGGAGGTTCTAAGCAGTATAACCTAAGCCTCTTTTCTCTTTCTTCTGCTTCAAACACCTTAAGAACTGCTCAGGGTAGACTGGAGACAAAAGCAACAGCTCAGAAGTGCTAAATCTTGAAGAGCAGCCAAAGCATGGGCAACAAAGTGAGACCTCATCTCTACAAAAAAAAAAAAAAATTAGCTGGGCATAGTGCCCTATGTCTGTAGTCTCAGCTACTAAAGAGGCTGAGGCAGGAGGAATGCTTGAGCCCAGAGATTCAAGGCTGCAGTGAGCGACACCTTGTCTGTCTCTCTCTCTCTCTCTCCCTCACAGTGAAAAAGAATGATCCTGGGAAGGGAGTGTAGGAGGGTGAAAGAGTTTCATGTCGTGGATCCTTCTTTTCCCCTATCCCTTGTCCATGCTCTTTATCTTTTTCCTTCCCTAGGAGAACTGTCAGAATGAGGAGATCCTGAACAGTCTCAAGTATGTCCGTCCTGGGGGTGGATACCAGCCTACTTTCACCCTTGTCCAAAAATGTGAGGTGAATGGGCAGAATGAGCATCCTGTCTTCGCCTACCTGAAGGACAAGCTCCCCTACCCTCATGATGACCCATTTTCCCTCATGACCGATCCCAAGCTCATCATTTGGAGCCCCGTGCGCCGTTCAGATGTGGCCTGGAACTTTGAGAAGTTCCTCATAGGGCCGGAGGGAGAGCCCTTCCGACGCTACAGCCGCACCTTCCCAACCATCAACATTGAGCCTGACATCAAGCGCCTCCTTAAAGTTGCCATATAGACATGAGCTTCTCAGCACACAGATCTACTCCATCCAGTCCTGAGGAGCCTCAGGATGTAGCATGCCCCCAGGAGACACTGCTGGACCTCAGCATTCCCTTGATACCAGTCCCCTTCACTGCAGAGCCTTGTCTTTCCCCTCTGCCTGTTTCCTTTTCCTCTCCCAGTCCTCTGGTTGGTGATTCAACTTGGGCTCTAAGACTTGGGTAAGCTCTGGGCCTTCACAGAATGATGGCACCTTCCTAAACCCTCATGGGTGGTGTCTGAGAGGCGTGAAGGGCCTGAAGCCACCCTGCTAGAAGAAACCAATAAAGGGCACGTGTGGAAATGGCCAGCCTCTGTGTGTCTTCTTTGACAGAGGGCGGAGGGAAGCTACAAACTGCAGGTGGGATAGAGGAGCTGCTAGCACGCAAAGCTTTGGGAGGGGAGGATCTGATGTATCAAGGGATGCCCTAATTACTGACTGGAAAGCAAGCTCTGGCCAACGTCTGCGGTGGCAGTTGGAGTTATGGGAAATGTGAATTATATTATTCCTTTACAGCTCTTCTTCAGAATTGGGGAAAAAGAGAAAGTGATAATGGGAGGTAGGGGAGGAAATGACAATGAGCCCTTTGTTTGGGGATACTGGGAGGCTTTTAGGAGGATTACAGTCAGAAAGACATCAATAGCACTGTGGGTACTGGGTCAACTAGATCTGACTTGTGCCTTGGGAAATTCCCGGGAAGTCAGCTTAATGTTTACTGATAGCAATGGCATAGAGGGTGTAGTTACTGAGAACACAAAGAGCACTTTATCTTCTTCCTGATCATCAAATCTCTCCAGTGTTTGATCCTTTGCTAGACTGACTCTCCCTCCCTTTTAAAGTTCATTGCCTGGGTGTGATGGCTCACGCCTGTAATCCCAGCACTTTGGGAGGCCAAGGCAGGTGGATCACTTGAGGTCAGGAGTTCGAGACCAGTCTGGCCAACATGATGAAACCCTGTCTCTACTAAAAATACGAAAAAATTAGCCAGGTGTGGTGGTGCATGCCTGTAATACCAGCTACTAGGGAGACTGAGGTGGGAGACTTGTTTGAACCCGGGAGGTGGAGGCTGCAGTGAGCCAAGATGGCGGCGCCACTACACTCCAGCCTGGGTGACAGAGTGAGACTTCATCTTTAAATAAGTATATAAATAAATAAAGTTCACATTACACCCTCATTCTTCTCAAACTCACATATTCACAAATTCAGGCTGGAGACAAATAGAGGCAGGAATGATTGGACTCATTTCTTCCTCCGTAAGAAGGAAGGGGTTGGGGATGGGAGAGAGCCTCCCTTCAGAGTCAGGCTGTTTATAATCTGCCATTTGCAACATCATTGTTCCTCACCGTGAGGACAGTTTTGCTCAGAGGCCTTGAAAGGATGGTGTCCCAATTCCTCACCCAGTGCAGACATAATCAAAACATACCCCCACGGCCAAAGTCAGGTTCTATTATGGTTTGGAAAAGATACCTGCTGAGAGGTCACTGCCTGTCACCTTGCCCCACAGACTTCATCCTGGAAACTTCTGATTTCACCATCCCTTCTTTGACCACTAGATGGAATATTTTCACTTCTATTCACTGAAGCCCTGAAGGGACAGTTTTCCAAACTGGACACACTGCTTGAGAATCCCAATGCTGAAGGGAAAATGTCTTTCCTTTAATTGTTCTGCTTACCCTAACCATTTTCTAAGCACTTGCATCATATGAGAGTGAATGTGGAATAGATGTTTAAGATCCCCACTGTCTGACCTTCAACTAAACCTGTCATCAACAGAGCTTTATTTCAAAAGGGTAACCTGAGTATTACAGTGGAAATCCCCTGGCACCCTTCTGCAGGGCCTTCTGCTAACTTAAGGCTACCCTTAACTTCACTCTTGAAACCTCAAGCCTTTCATATTCCCGCTCTGAAAGCCAACAGCTGGGGTATGAATGATTATGGGGCAGGACCATGTACCGATTTTAGAGCAGTAACTGCAGACAAGTTGCTTTCCTGACAAATAGAGAATTCTTGTTGAAAGGTAGTCATCATCTTGACAGTACCATAGCCTGTTGTTACATCCAGTAACAGAGCCAGCTATCTGGGGTGTTGGAAACATGCTACCGGCAGCTTAGAGCCTGATACACCAGTACAATGTGTTCGGTCTTTCCCTTGAGGCCCAAGTTCAAAGATTATTTAGGGATTCCCAAAGGAATGGGAATTACAGTGTAAGTGATTTTGCAGAAAGTCAAGAGAGGGCCATTAAGCTAGAATGAGGGCTCCTCACTTGGGAGGGGAAATGCTCTTTGCTTCAGACAGAACCTGATCTGTTTCGCTCAGGAGGAAACAGGGAAGGCAAGACTGAAGGATCCTGTTTTACAAGGATGTTTAGCTTTACCAAATGTTTAGGTGTGCTGTTGTTAAAATGAAGAGAAATTAGAAAGTGTTTCCTTTCCTTTATTCTTCATCTTGTTTGTCCCCCTTATCATCCTCAGAAGTATTAGCTTGTGGTCATAAACAGACAAGGCAAAGCTTTAAAATAGCACCCACTTTTCTAGATAAACAAAAATCTTTTAATCAAATTTCCCTAGGGGCACTCAGGAGGGGGAAGTCTCATTAACAACTTTCCCAGAAGTACTGAGGTAATGCTATTCAATTCAGAGGAGGGACAGAGAGAATCACTAACCTGAGGGCTCTCGCAGGAAAAAAAAAAAGACAAAAACAGAGCTTGGAACAAGTGATTTTAGGAGGCCAAAGCACAGACAGTGAAATTGATAATTATATCCATGACTATGTTCCCATAGCTATCCCTCCTTAGTTTATGAGACACTGAGGCCCAGTGTGGTGGCTCAAGCTTGTAATCCCAACACTTTGGGAGGTTAAGGTGGGAAGATGGCCTGAGCCCAGAAATGAGACCAGCCTGGGCAACATAGTGAGACCTAATCTCTACAAAAAATAAAAAAAATTGGCTGAGCATGGTGATGTACACCTGCAGTGGTTTCAGCTACTCAGGAGGCTAAAGTGGGAGAACTGCTTGGGCCTGGGAGCTCAAGGCTGCAGTGAGCTATGATTGCACCACTGCACTCCAGTCTGGGTGAGAGTGAGACCCTGTCTCAAAAACACTGAGCCAAACTCTACAACTTTATTACAATCACCATCACAACCATCATCCAAACTACCATTCATTTAATATTTACTATGGGCACAGACTGTGCTAGGTACTTTATATACACTAGGTTATTTAATCCTCATACAGATCCCATGAAAACTTCTTATTTCTATTAAAGGAAAAGTTAATTGGGCAAGACACCTGCCAAGGACACAGAGCTTAGGAAGTAGCAAAGCTGAAAGTTAAACCCAGGTCAGTCTGACTACAAAGCCTCTACTCTTAACCACAACACAACAGTGCTTTCTTCTAGCTCAGATTTTTCTTCATAAAGACCACTGACAGCTGCCTGCACACAGCATTAGATTTAAAAATCATTAGATTTAAAAATTCTGTGGAGGCATGATGGTTTCCAGTTTTCCACTGAAGACACTGAGGTACAGACAGGATAAGTGACTTGCCCAGTGTCCCATCACTAGCAGGTGACAAAGTTAATTCTAGACCCAGATCTTTTAGTTCCTTTTCTATGCAACTATACTGTATCTTACAACAGTCTTGTACTACAGTAAAAAAAAATACATTTTAAAATTGAGAGCCTCAAATAACTAGCCCTGCCCACAAAATGAAAGAATGAAACAGAAAGGACTTTTGATACACAGAAATAAAGGATAGTGAGCATAAACCTCTTCATGGTAACTTACAAATAACAAGCCATATGCCCAAGCTATCTCGTGTCAATTAGTCAGTATTGGGAGAACCTAAAACCACGTGAGAAAGAGCTAGATCAAACAAAACAACAAATACTGGCTGAGCTTTTAATTTCAAGAGCCTAACTAGCCAGACCTGTACATCAGAGAATGATTAGAGAAAAAGGAGGTGCCAGGATAAGCCTACGTTTCCAATTATACCCACGGGTAATTTCTCTTCCTTCTTATTTCTCAGGAAGGGAAGTAAAAAGAGAGCCATGTTCTGCCTAATTCCTAATTTGAACAGAAAAATAAGGATTCTGTGAAACTGGGTTCGAGTGCCCTTTATTAGATCCACAGAATAATTTAGAAAATGATAAAATATCCCAAAACACAGCACAATGTTGGTTTACCAATAATGAAAGAGAGAGAGAGGATCTTATATTTTAAATTTTCGTAACATATAGTCCAAAACAAATAGATAATTATACATTCTGCAATAGATGAGGACATTGGCAGGGCATATAAAATTAGACTCTTGAGCTTCAAATGACTAAGTTGGAAGCATTAGCAAACTCAAGGAAGGGACAATTCAGAGGCTATAATGGGCTTAATGCTGCTATTTAAAGTAATGAAGCATTTTCTCTGCTTTCTGGATTCATTTCACCAAACGATTTCCTCAGCAGGTCAGATATAGATTTGAGGCAAAATGAAGAACATTTTCCAGGAATAAAACAACTGATCCCTACAACAGCTGACTTAACTTTTCTGAATAATAAATCTTCATCTGACATGCCCAGATGCCTCAGAGTGCTGTCATTGATATTCTTAACCTCTTCCTAACCTTGCTGGATCCTTATACTTCATATTTACCAAACATTATTACTGAGAGGGGGTAACTGCACTAGCTGTGTGATCTTAAACAAGTTATTTAACTTATTTGTGCCTGAGGTTTTTTTGGCTCTAAAAGTGCTACACTGAAATAAAGAACAGTGAACATAAACCCCTTCATAACTTACAAATAACAAGCCATATCTGGTTATGGCTAAACTATCAATAGCACCTACCTTATGAATTTGTTAATGAGGATTAAATAAGTGCTTAAAAAGGTCTTAGCACATAATAAGTACTTAATAAACCTCAGCTATTATTACTGCTATTCAACAAAGCTTTTCCCTGGTATCTACAATGAACACTACGCTCATTTCTTTTTTGTTATAAGGCCTTAGTTCAGAATTTCCAAATCTCCTAGATATGAAGAAACACTTTTGTTTCTAATGCCTGAACCTTTAAATTTAGGTCTCAGAATGAGCACTAACTGAAGCCACCTCATTGTATCTAGTACTTTATATATGCTTTCTAAAGTATTTTACATCCACTAGTTCATTTAAATCTCCTAACAATACTGCGATGAATGTATAATATCAGTTTTTATTAGTCCAATTTGATAGAAACAGGACAATAAAGTCCAGAGTAATGCTTCGCTTAATGACTATATTGCTACTAAATGGCAGAGAGGCCTAAATGCCAGAGCTTATCATCTCCTAGCCAGTGCTCATGCAACTATGCAAAGTAAGATATTCTAAGATCCCTTTAGAGCAAATGAAACCATTTTCTCATTTATATTAACTAAAGTCCACACTGTATTCAGATTTCCCTAGTTTCTACCAAATGATCTTTTTTTTTTTCCCCCTGGTATATAATCCCATGTAGGATACCATATTACATCTAGCAGTCACGTCTTCTCAGTCTCCTCTTGGCTGTGACCATGTCTCAGATTTTCCTTGTTTTTGATGGCCTTGATAGTTCTGAGGAGTACTGGTTAGGTATTTTGTAGAATGCTCCTCAACTGGAATTTGTGTGATGTTTTTCTCCTGATCAGACTTGGGTTCTGAGTTTTGAGGAGGAGGACCACAGAGGTAAAGTGCCATTCTTATCACATTCTGTATGATGTGATGCTATCAAGGATACATGCTATCAAAAGGGCTTATCATGGATGACATTAACCTCAATCACCTGGCTGAGCTAGTTTCTGTCAGATTTCTCCACTGTAAAGTTACTCTTTTCCCCCCCTTTCCATATTATATTCTGCAAGGAAGTCACTATGTGGAGCCCACTAAGTGGGGAGTATCTACATAAATTATTTGAAATTCTTCTGCACAAGAGATTTGTTCCCATTCAATCCTTTATATTAGTTTGGGCTTGTAAATATTTAT
This sequence comes from Macaca nemestrina, assembly GCF_043159975.1. NCBI lineage: Eukaryota > Metazoa > Chordata > Mammalia > Primates > Cercopithecidae > Macaca > Macaca nemestrina. The sequence goes on from NC_092131.1 coordinate 43,130,079, forward strand.
TATATAGTTTGGATTATAACCCAATTCTACTTTGTTTATTTTGTTACTCAAACTGCTCCAGCTCTGGCCTTTTGGAGATCCTTCAGTTCGATCATACTGACATACTCCCAATCACTGTGATTTTTTTTTTTTTTTTAATTTCAGAACTTCACTTTTCTGTGGCACAAGATACTCTAGGCTCATCTTGTATAGTTCACACCCCAGTTGTAGAATCAGTTGATTTTCCAAGGAGCCCTGGTTCCTTTTATTGGAAACCAAAATCTGGGCACCAGGTATGCTCCCATTCTAGTTGTTTTCTGACCACATAACTGCTAACAAAGATGCTTCACTCTGGCTACACCGAGGTGAACTTTGAACTTTAGCAGAAGAGCTCAGCTCTAGAGAACAATGATCTCCTACGTTACTTTTTTTCCTCAAAGAATAAGTAAGTCTAAGCAGAAAAAAAATATGCAAAGAATTTTCAGTGTGAATGAAATAAGACAAACCATCAGGCTTGCTGTATTGTAAACCAACCCAAGTTATAACAGATCTGTAGAAGGATCCTTAGAATAAGAGAGTCATTTGTCGGGGGTCATCAGGGAGAATACTGATAGTATCTTCAGCTTTGCCACATAACAGACACAGCATGGTATACTCCTAGAACAAGATAAAGTGCATAATTACCTCGAGGAACAGGGAAAAGATGCTTTATAACTTACTCTAGTTAAAATGTTCTCTACAAATTATCATGAATATTCTTTCTGTACATTGGATCAATTTCTTCAACATGTATCAGCAATGTCTTAGGCTTATTCTGTATATTCCACAGCCTGTTGTTTATATAAATTGATACATAAACGTCATCTTGGAAATACACGGCTATTTCTCAGAAAGCACATATATTTAGCTTAGTGCTACTATTTAAAGTAATGAAGCAGTTTGAGTGTGGGTCCCTATGGAAAAATTCCTATTCTTATAGCTGTTCCTTTCTAGGATATTTAACACTAACACACAACAGAAATAATTTTTTGAAAGGAGAAAATTCACAAACCGAAAAAGCTATTTTTATCTACTCCAGGAAAATAAACAATTATGTTAAATTCACTAGTATGTCCTGCCTCATTTTCAGATAGCTAGTTGTCTGTGAATTTGATCCATTTAAGAAGTTTGTTTCCTAGGTTTAACAAATGCCCAGACTGATAACAGAGGAGAGTTTGTTTTAGGCAAAAACCCTTAGGGCAAAGTTCTTTTTTTTTTTCTTTTTTCTGTTTTTAGACAGGGTCTCACTGTGTTGCCCAGACTGGAGTGCAGTGGCGCAATGATGGTTCACTGCAGCCTTGACCTCCTGGGCTCAAGTGATCATCCAACCTCAGTCCCCCAAGTAACTGAGATTACATGCACTTGGCAACATGCCTGGCTAATTTTTAAATTGTTTGTAGAGATGGGGTCTGTGTTGCCGAGGGTGGCCTCAAACTCCTAGGCTCAAGTGATCCTCCCACCTTGGCTTCCCAAAGTGCCAGGATTACAGGTGTGAGCCACTGCACCCAGCCCAAAGCCCTATTCTTTTCCTTTTTTGAGACGGAGTCTCACTCTGTCGCCCAGGCTGGAGTGCAGTGGTGCGATCTCCACTCACAGCAAGCTCCGCCTCCCGGGTTCATGCCATTCTCCTGCCTCAGCCTCCCATGTAGCTGGGACTATAGGCGCCCGCCACTGCACCTGGCTAATTTTTGTATTTTTAGTAGAGACGGGGTTTCACCGTGTTAGCCAGGATGGTCTCGATCTCTTGACCTCGTGATCTGCCCGTCTCGGCCTCCCAAAGTGCTGGGATTACACGCGTGAGCCACCACGCCCAGCCTTCAAAGTCCTATTCTTACAGCTTTCCCTTTCTAGAATATTTAACAGTCATAAACTACAGAGACATACTTCTTTGAAACCTTTCCTTTAAAAGCCCTTTATCGCTGTATGAAAACAAACATCTATGTTAAGTCTTCTCGAATTTCCACACCTGATGCTGAGTTTGCTAACTGTCTGGAAATTGATCGGTCAAGGCAGTTTGTGTTTCTTGGGTTTAGACAGTCACTAGAGAGGGCCACAGAGGTAAACAATGACTGTGGTACAAAGAAATTGAAGCTGGCAACTGCTTTTTCCATCTTCTACTGGTGAGTTCAGGAGGGGAGCTTAGTTGTGGAAGTGGAAAGATTGCTTTATGAACTAAAAATAAAATAAAAATACATCCTCTTCAAGGTCTTTTACCACTGTCAAATACTTCCACTGCTTTAACCCACCAAGCATTGCTATTTGGATGGTAACCTTTTACAGGAAAAGAAGAAGGAAACAAGTAATAGAGTCAAAAAGAGAAAATGTGTGAGGCTAAACAAATACTTGAGTTTTCAACCAATCTAGGCACTGACAAATTTATACTGAGTGCCTACGTGCTCTGCAATGTGCTGGCAGACACGAAAGAACAAAGTCTGACTTTATAAAATCTGCAGTCTAACTTGGGAGGGGGAAAAAACCTAACATATATAATCTGGCAAGATTATTAAATCAGTGAGACTGATCATACCTATAATCTTTATAGGCAGTCTGGAACCCAAATTTCATTGCAAGTCAATTATTTGGAATTCAAAAGCAATTTCCCACAGAATTAATGTCATACATGGCGGTTAGGTTCCCAGGAAAATCCACAAGTCTTTTACATTTATATTGTTCAAGTACCATAGAATCTAACCATATATAGAAGTGCTTCTGTGGGAAAATATGTCTAGAATTCTAACTTGGGATGCCAGGAACAGATCTCCTTGGCTGCCAGGAATATGATGAGATTAGGACACCTTTTATCAAAATCATTCAAGTAGAGAAAATAATTCCCCCAGTCATTCACAGGGACTCTTAAAGGCTCCAACTGGGCAGGGCCTAGGGGAAGAGATTTGGAGGGAAGAGCAGAATGGGTGGAATTACCTCTGAGTAAGACCAGATCTTTTTTTTTTTTTTATTCTGAGGGCCCCTTTACTCTTTTCCTCTATTAGTCCCTGTTAATTCTGACTCCAAGTCTTCTCCTTCCCTGGCCCACAGAGGAATAGAAAGCAGTCTCATAGTTTCTGTCTTGTTTCTTGAAGTAAACATCTCATAGTTTCTGTCTTGTTTCTTGAAGTAAACACACAGAACATTTTGGTCGGGGGGCAGCGGGGGGCCTTTTGCTGGGGGAATTTTTTTTTAAAAATAAAGGATACCTATAACAATTTATGATATATTTTCCATGTAAATTCTGTCTCTCTGTCGCCACTTTTCCCCTAGTCTTGTCACCAGAAAATCCTACTTTGTTCAATAATGGCATTACGGTTGTTTTAAAAACAGAATACTTATCTTTCAGAGAGGCTAATGAAATATTTAAAGAGGTAGTGATATGTTTGGAATTTGCTTTGAAATAATCCTGTGGGGGGATGTGAGAAAGGTGAAGTACAAATAAAGCAACTTGAAGATGGGTAGTGTACATTAGTACACTGTTCTGCCTACTTTGGACTATGTTTAAATCTCCTATAAGATGTTTAATATAATACAACAACAATGGCTGGGAATCCCACCTTGAACTTGAACTACTGCCAGGATAGGATGAGGGGCTGGGGTAGGGTGGGGACAAGGATAGTAAGTAATGGCAGCTGAGAATAGAGGGTTCTTGTGGCCATTAGGCTGAGGTAGAAGTTCCCAAGTGGCTATTCACTAGAGTCAGGGCCTGACATAGGTACAAGAAAAGTTCAGAAAAGGGAGAAGATGTACAGGCTTGAAGAGCAAAGAGGAGACTGAATTTGAGTTCAGCTAGAAAGAGGTAAGATTTAGTTGACTTGAAGGTAGAGAGAGGGACAATTCAAATCAAGGAAAAGGCATGAATATGGACAGTAATAAGGAAAACAGCATGTGCATCACTTACGGAGTAAAAGGGAAAGGAAGCTGCATCTGGTTTGTCAGCAGGGGAGTGGAGGATGACATGTTTAAGAAGATTAACTTGATGGCAGTGTGCAGAACTGCAGTTTGGGAAATGTGCAGTAATTCAGGCTTCATTGGGTATGGTCCTTGACATGAGGTATGATGTTAGAGTCAGAGAAAAAGCAAGAAAAACAAAGAAAACAGAGGGGATGAGAGGTGTAGGCATGAAGGCTAGAGAAGGAAATGTGAAAGGTATCTAACAGGTCTCTACTAAGACTGAGTACATGTGTGTTCACTACATGAGAGAGCATAAAGAAGGTTCCAGACCACAGACCAAAAGCTCAGGAGTATCACTTAGAGAAAACAGGAAAGAAAAATGAGAGAAAACCCAAAGGAGCAGTTAGAATGATTTAAAAAGGAAAGAAGTAAAGCACTATGAACCTCAAGGGCAGAAATGCTACAAAAAGACAACAATGGTTAATAAAACTAGACGCAGAAGCCATGTAAGAGAGAAAAGAACTAAGGCAAAGTCACAGGATGTGGTTAGATTATAGCAAACCTATGAGAGAATAGTTTTAGTATAGTGAAAATGAAAACCAGTTTGTAGGTAGTTAAGAGGAGCATATGGAAATAAAGAAAATAGGGTAAAGACCTATTCAAGTGGCTGGGCAATGGCTCCCACCTGTAATCCCAGCACTTTGGGAGGCTGAGGCAGGAGGACTGCTTGACCCCAGGGGTTCAAGACCAGCTTGGGCAACAAAGTGATACCTCATCTCTACAGAAAAAAATTTTAAAAATAGCCACTCACGGTGGCTAGTGCCTGTAGTCTCAGCTACTCGAGGAGTTGAGGCAGAAGGATCACTTGAGCCCGGGAGGTCAAGGCTGCCGTGAGCTGTGATTATACCACTGCACTTCATCTTGGGTGGCAGAGTGAGACCTTGTTGCAACAAACAAATACCCTATTCAAATAAAGAAGCAAGAGGAAGAAGAAATGATTACAGGATGAATCAAAGTACACTAGAGAGAGAGACGATAACATGAAATTCCTGAGGAAATGCAGTGGGGTAGCATTAGAGAGGAGTAAATAAAAATCTTCCTCTCTAACAGGAGAGAAGGAAGAGTCTAAAGTTGGGACAATGCTAAGTATGGTGTACATACGAAAGAGTAGCGGGAAAGAAAAGAAGGGAAGCTGGGCCAGTCCAGTGAGAACCTTGAAATGAGGAGCTTTGATATTGTACTGTAGCTAAAAGTGCGCTATGGGAAGGCCAATGAGGTCACCCAAAAGTATCATTTATTTTTACTTTTTAGTAGAGACAGGGTCTCACTATGTTGCCCAGATTGTACTCAAACATTTGGCCTCAAGAGATTCTCCTGCCTCAGCCTCTTGAGTACCTCAAACTATAGGCACACACCACCGTGCCCAGCTTTGAAAACATCATTTTAAGAAAATTAATCTGATGGTAGAGTATGGAATATGAGTTGGGGGGTGGGTGGGGAAGTAGATGTTGGGGAGGAGTAGACTGGGAGTAGAGAGTCTAGTTTTAGAATCATTTTCACCACCATTTCATAGTTTCTCACATCGTGACAAGCCACCTTCCTTTACCTTCTTCTTGTCCCAGAGTAATTTCTAGGGCAGCTTTGAAAATGGCTGCATTCAGCCATAAAGGAAAAATCAGCTAGACTTTGGTCTAGCTAATTTACAATGGCTTGGTTAGGACATAAACAGGCAACCTCAATATTCATTCGGGAGCTGTACATAACTCATGTGAGTTTCAGGAGCTTCTTGAAAATAGCTATAAGCACTCCTTTCCTCCCATAAAAGAACAGAACTGTTTCTTTAAGCCCAGGAGGTGCTCATCCCCCTATGTGGCCACTACTTACTCACTAAGATGTCAATTTTGCCCTAAGTTACACATATCATATAAATATTTCCTGAGGCCTAATTTTTGGATGCTGAAGAAATATAGTCAAGATGTTATTTTAGATTAACCACAACACATCAGACCAGACTCTGACAGGTGACTAAGCAGTTTCTTCAATGCTAAAATAAGGAATAAGAGGGGTTTTACTATCTTATGATTCTTCTATGGAAGACTATTATTATTTTCCTAATTAAGTACTATCCAAATGTGAAGGGAATTGAAAAAATTCTCTTGGCTGTTAAAAGCCCTAGCCTGATATTTATATCCTATGGACAAATACGTAGTTCACACAAAATAAGTAACTCAACTTGAAGGCTTGAAAACAGGCAGTGAGGGACAGAGGCAGGTTTCAGTTTGTCCCTGGCTCTCCCACACTGCTCAGCTTTTCTTTCTGATCATCAGACCTGTGAATCTTCAGCAACTTCAGGCCTATACCAACCTTCCAGAGAATTCTTCACATGCTCTCACAATTGTGTAAGGATTAATCCTTATGATAAATCTCTTAATCTCCAGCTTCACAGTGGTTCAGTATTTCTCCTCCAACTTTGATACACACAGCTTGTAATTTTACTTAATAATATTATAATGTCTTACCACAGATGAGACTGCAGAGTTGTTCAACTCTACATGCCAACTTGGGAAAACAAAGATAACCTCCTTATCACAATTTCCATGCTGGGCAAGTATGGTGGCAGTGGACAGGCCACCACTTAAAAGCCCACAACTGCACAGTCACATAACTGGGTAGAAAAAAAGAAGCACAATGGTAACCTCAGAAGAAGCCAGAATGTGCTACTATTCGTTATAAACAAAAATGACAGGGCTGAGATATCATTTGTAAACTACACATTTTGATTTGTGACTCTCGTGAAGTCAGGTTTGCACAAATGCACCCACATCTAAAGTCTCTCTCTCAACTTGCACAGATATAAGAAAAGCATGGGGCTGGGCACAGTGGCTCATGCCTGTAATTCCACTACTTTGGAGGCCGAGGTGGGAGGATTGCTTGAGCCCAGGAGTTCAAGACCAGCCTGGGCAACATAGCAAGACACCATCTCAAAAAAAAAAAAAAAAACAAAACAAAAAAAACAAAAACCATAGTCTCCTTTAATATATGCTAACACTTTGCACTTCACTTATGAAAACTGTGTTTAGATTCTCAAGGGCACTTTTGTTATTGCCCTAACCTCCCCACAACACACCCATATTTATATTTACCTGAAATTCATCCATGATACTGAATGTATACTCATGTCTGGCTATTACATGATGACAATTCTTACACAAATCTGCTAAAACAAAGAAAGACTTATGTAATTAAGTCTTAGAGAGTTTCTTAAAATTTCTATTAAAATTTCTATTCTCAGCATATTATTTAAAGAGAATCTTAAGTCTGTCATATTTAACACAGGAGGAAATCCATTATAATATCTACCTTGATTTTTAAAAAATTCAGAATATGCCACATAGCAACACTACATAATTAAGAGTCTGAGCTCAGAGACTTAATATGCTTTTACTAATTGCCACCAAAAGTTCTTTAAGAGAATCAGTTAAAAGATATTTAAGTGTATTTTTAAACTAGCTAGATCAATTTTTTTTTTTTTTTTGAGGCTGAGTCTTACTGTGCTGCCCAGGCTGGAGTGTAGTGGCACGATCATGCCTCACTGCAGTTTCAACCTCCCAATCTCAAGTTATCCTCCCAAATCAGCCTCCTGAGTAGCTGGGAGAATAACTTGAGCCCGAGAGGGGCTCAAGACATGCGCCAATACACTCAGCTAATTTTTTTGAGTTTTTGTAGATGTGAGTTCTCACTATGTTGACCAGGCTGGTCTTGAACCCCTGGGCTCAAGTGATCCTCCCTCCGGAGCCTCCCAAAGTGCCAGGATTATAGGCGTGAGCCACCACGCCCATCCCAGCTGTACCTATTTAACTATGTAAAAGCTTTCATTATCATGAATAATATAAACTGTGCTACTATATCCAATCATAAATAAAAACCAAAGCTGGGCATTCAAGTGAATTTAATGGTAACAAAATAATCTAGTAAAAACAATGATTTATTGAGTGCTTACTATTTTAAATATTTAATCTTCTAAAAAACTCAATAAGGTAGATATTATCATTACCACCTTTTTAGAGATAAGCAAACAAAGGCATACTTCAGTTAAGTAACTAGGAAGAGGACTGAGCCAGGATGTAGTGGAACTAGAATTCAAACCCAAACAGCCTAGCTCCAGGGCCCTTGCTCTTAAACCACTATGCCCTATTGCCTGGAATGAAATACAGCTTAAAGAAAACATACGCTAAAAAGAAAGAAAAAGATTCTTCTAGCTTAGAACATTTATTATTATCTGACTCCATTCTAAAGGCTTGGTGTCTTTCAAACTCCTCTGTCAAAATACCATTAACTGTATATTTATTCCTCATGTGTTCAGACGGTACCCAAGAACCAGGAGACAAGCAAAAAGGGAATGTGAACAGTTAAATACTTCTCACAATATCTGGGCACTGACGTATACATATACTTAACTTACAGAAATCCGTAGTGCTAACCTCAGAATTAATTTTTTTTATACACAGTTTATTTGGTTTCCCAATATTGAGGACGAGGAGAAGGATATGAAGGCAGCTTATTATTTAGCTGCAAAAGGAACAACAGACTGAGAGTGACACTGGAGGAAAAAAAAGCTAGACATTCTGAGCAGAAACAAGACTAAAAAAAACACTGCATTCCAGAAGTCATTTAGTATAGGGACAAGTAGCCCTAAATACTTTAATAGCTGTTGGAGGATATCATGGTATTATACTGTAGCAGAAAGTGAAAACTCACATGGATGACCCTAAGGTCACAATAATAACAATTAATAAAAAATATATCTTGTTAAGGCAGCATAAAGCTTTTAAAAGTATGTCCCTAAAAAATAATTTGAGGCCGGGCGCGGTGGCTCAAGCCTGTAATCCCAGCACTTTGGGAGGCCGAGACGGGCGGATCACGAGGTCAGGAGATCGAGACCATCCTGACTGACACAGTGAAACCCCGTCTCTACTAAAAAATACAAAAAAAAACTAGCCGGGCGAGGTGGCGGGCGCCTGTAGTCCCAGCTACTCGGGAGGCTGAGGCAGGAGAATGGCGTGAACCCGGGAGGCGGAGCTTGCAGTGAGCCAAGATCACGCCACTGCACTCCAGCCTGGGCGGCAGAGCGAGACTCTGTCTCAAAAAAAAAAAAAAAAAAAAAAAAAAAAAAATAATAATAATAATAATAATTTGATAAACAAAAAAATTCAGTGTCTGAATCATAAGCTCTAGTTATCTGCAAAACTCATTTACATAGACTCTTTGATGATCCCAGATAAATGAGGTGTTAATGACATTTTCCTCTTAAAAACCTAACTTGTAACTATGTGCACGATACAATAAAGAAATAGGCCTCAGAATATTTTGCGTAACATATCAACTTCCAAAAGCTGACACCTGCTAACACACTTAGGTTAAAAAAATAAAGAAAAGTCTACTTACGATCATAGGTAACTATTTCTTCTCCATCTTCTTCTTTCAAGGATTTGTTTGTGATCAGCATAAAATCCCGCTTACTGCACACTGCACAGCCTGTAAAGTTCAGCAAAAAAGATCCATTCTCCAGGCAGGTGTTACCCTAAAATATCAGAAACAGGAATTTAATTTCTTTACATTTCAAAATCTTTAGTGAGATGATTAATAGACTTGAAATCTCTAAAGGCAAAACAAAACGAAAAAATGGACAGCATTTCCTTCTAGGTCATATACCAAATAATTTTTGAAATTACCAGCTTTCCTAAAGAAATGTTACTCATGTTAAAAAAAAAAAAAAAAAAAAGGCAACTAAAGCACAGTGTTAGACCCTTAAGTCTCTGAGGACTGCCATATGTTGAAAAGGGAGGACAAACTGCAAATAGATATCTGGAAACATCTTAAGGAAACCTTAATATAAAATAAGAAAATAGAAAATTAGAAAAATTTAATAGCCAACAATATTAAACGAGGCATACCAAAACTAGAATTAAATTCAATCAAAACAGAAACTGAGTCAATGATAAAGATGATCTTACATACTATGATGTTTAGTTGTTTGTTCAAATAGTTTTGATCCTTGATCATAATACAAAATGAACAAACAAAAGTAAACTCCCAGCTCTATAGATGTCAGTCCTTAAGAATACACGTGACTGAGGAACAGAAGCTTAAGTTCTTCATTTCGTAAGACTGACACATCTGCATTTAAGAGAGAACGGGTTTTACATCTTTACTAAGAAACTATACAAATTTTCAAAAAAAGTTTTTAAAAAAGAAATTCTAAATAACTTATGCTCCTGGCTCAAGGGAAGACTTTTTTTTTTTTTTTTTGGTAATTTAGATGGGGTCTTGCTATGTTGCCCAGGCTGGTCTCAAACTCCTGGGCTCAAACGATCTTCCCACCTCAGCCTCTCAAGTATTGGGATTACAGTTGTGAACCACCGTCCGCAACCCAAAGCAAGTCTTTGCTAAAGGCTTACTAATACTTGTTAAGAATTAAAAGTCACTTTATAAATAATCTAGTCCAATCCCATTTCTCAGCAACAAACGTAAGAGTATTTTTAAGTAACGTGACAAAAAATCACTCAAATCAACGTTTCTCCAGTGCATCTGTATGTCTGGTATTGTGCAAAGCACAATAGAGGATTCAAAGATGAGCCAAATACGTTCCTATCTTCAAGGAATTTTAAGAAGCATCAGCAAAATTAAGATTCACCATAAATAATGCCACTAGGAAGTCTTTCTGGATTCCAAGCACCAGAATTAATCTCTCCCTTCTATGTATTGAGGAATGTCTCCCTTCCGTGTATTGAGGAAGAGATGAACTCTGGTGGGAGAATTAATCTCTCCCTTCTATACATGGAGGAATCTCTCCCTTCTATGTATGAGTTAGAGATTAAATCTGGTGGGAAAAATCAAGACATTACTACACAGTTTAGAGTTATTAAATCACAGGTGCACTGCCTTAACTACTAAAAGGGAAAAGGGCCTTAGGATTAAAGTATACATTTCCAGTTATTAAGAGCGAATGGTTTGATTTTTTTTTTTTAAATAAAATCTACAGAAGTACAATTTACATACAATAAAATTCACACACTTTAAGGGTACACATAGGTTAATGACTTTTAACCAATGTATATACCCATGTAACCACTACCCTAGTGAAGGTATAAAACATTTCTATCCACCCAAGAAGTTCCTTCGTGCTTTTCAGTCTATCTCTAACCTCCATCCCACCCCAGACACCCACTGATCTGATTTCTATTTCCACAGTCTTGCACGTTCTAGAATTTTATATAAACAGAATCAGTATACTCCTGCATCCAATTTCCCTTGCTCGATATAATGCCTATGTTCATCATCCCTGTTGTTCTAGGTACTGGTAGTTTGTTGCTTTTCATTGCCAAGTAGTATCCCCTGTAGGATTCAGCTCTTGGTAGACATTTGGGTTGTTTCCATTCGGGGCTATTATGAATAAAGCAGTATGGAGATTCATGTGCAAGTCTTGGATGGACATATGTCTTCCCTTCCCTCGGGTAAATATGTAGAAGTGGAATTGCTAATATGGTAAAAACATGGTATATTTAACTTCACAAGAAACTGCCACATGGTTTTCCAGTTTACATTCTTGCCAGCAACGTGTAGTTCCAGTTGCTCTATATCTACATTAATACTAGGTATTGCTTTTTATTTTAGCCTTTCCAGTGATGTAAAGTGGTATCTCATTGTAGTTTCAACTTTTGTTTCCTTGATGGCTAATGATGTTGAGTATCTTTTCATGGTGCTTATTCATGTATCTTCTTTTATGGAGTGTCTATTCAAGTCTTTTGCCCATTTTCAAAAAGTTAGATTGTTTATTTTGAGTTATAAGCGTCCTTTATATACCTTAGAGACAAGTTTTTTTCCCAAATATATTTTCTCCATCACTGATTTGCCTTTTTTAATGGTTTCTTCTGATGATCAAACAAGTTTTGATTTTCATAAAGTCCAATTTATCATTTTTTCTTTTATAATTTCTCTTCTACTTTTCTTCTTTTCTACTAAAACATCTCTGCTTATCCCAGGGTTGCAAAAAGTTTCTTATGTTTTTTTCTAGAAGTTTTACAGTTTTAGTTTATAGGTTTAGGTTTATAATCCATTTTGAAATAATTTTATATATGAGGTAACGATCAAGGTTTATTTAGTTCCATATGGATTTCCAGTTGTTTTGGCAAGATTTGTTGAAGACTATCTTTTCCCCCACTGAATTACAATGGTGCTTTTGTAGAAAAAAGTCAATGACCACATATATGTGGGTCTGCTTTGACTATTCTGTTCCCTTGATATATATATCTACCTTCCCACTAATATCAAACTCTCTTGATTACTACAGTTTTATAGTAAGTCTTTAAATCAGATAGTTTACATCCTATAAACTGGCTATTCTTGGTTCTTTTCAGTTTCATGTAAATTTTAACATCAGTTTACACACTTTACAAAAAAGTCTACTGGAGTTTGAATTGGGACTCCCTTGAATCTATAAAAGCTGACTGCCAAGGACTCCAAAAAATTAAGGAAAGCAAAACAGTTTTTAAAAAGATCCAAATGTCAATTTCAAATAAATATAACTCTGAACTGGACTGCATCCAGACACAGGTTCCTTGCACAATGTGGCCTAGCCGCTGTAATCTGACCGTGTAAGTAGGCAGAATGTGACTCTAAGGAAACACTGAAGGAGGAGAAGTATCTATGTATCTGTTCTCTGGGAAGTAAATGCTTCAAATGGCAAAATACAAGTACAGTATATAAGAAGCGGATGGGACTGTCTTTAAGAGCCCTGGTCATTTGAAAGCAGCAAGAGTAACCTTCATCAGTGAGGCATAGCTCTTTTACTAGGTAAGGCAAGACTACTAACATCCAAATTTGGGAAAGTAAACTAAAGCACACATTATTCAGGTAAGGTTTTCTGGCTCCCATAACAGGTGGAAAAAGAATGCAATTCAAATCAATTCCACAATAATAACAGTAGACCATAACAACTTCAAGAAGAAAGGGAAAAAAGTCGACATGTTAAGTACCCTTAGAAAATTTGATTCAGATAAATCCTGGTTAAGGATTTGTAAAGGTATACAAGTGTGCAAGAAGAAATGGCTGAAAACTATGAGGATAATTAATGTGAGAGTATGTTATAAAATCTTACGAGAAAGCTCTAATTATTCTGATAAAGACTGGATTAATTTTTTTCCAGCAAATTATTTCAGATGATACAAGTTACAGGTATAGAATAAGTAATAGTTAATTATTTATCTTTGATTACATAAAGTTGTTTGGAGTTCTGCTAATGTATATATTTTGCCAGGGAATGTTTAAAAATGGAAAATATGGTTTTTATTAAAGAACCAACTTTTTATTTCATTGATTTTCTCTATTGTATTCTCTCAGTATTTTCTACTCTGATCCTTATTATTTTCTTCCTTCTGCTTGCTTTGGGTTCAGTTTGCTCTTTTTTTCCATTGTCTTTTTCTTTCCTTTTCTTTTTTTTTTTTTGAGGCAGGGTCTCACTCTGTCACCCAGGCTGGAGTGTTGTGGCACAATCTCGGCTCACTGCAACCTCTGCCTCCTGGGTTCAAGTGATTGTCTCACCTCAGCCTCCCAAGTAGCTGGGATTACAGGCGCACAAAACCATGCCAAGCTAATTTTTGCATTGTTTGGTAGAGACCGGGTTTCACCATATTGGCCAGGCTGGTCTCAAACTCTTGACCTCAAGTGATCTGCAAGCCTCGGCCTCCGAAAGTCCTGGGATTACAGGCATGAGCCACCATACCCGGCCCGTTTTTCCATTGGCTTAAGTGGAAAGTTAGGTAATTGATTGAAGAGTATACTTTTTAAATACAGGCACATATAACTATAAATTTTAAGATGCAGAGTAACATTTTACAACTCTTTTGCTAATTATATATTATTCAGCATTTAATTAAATCTGGTTTAATGTTATCTACTAAGCAACAACTTGAGTATATGAAATTTGGCAGCTTAGTTTTAAACGACAAATATAAAACATGTAATTTTAAACTTAAACGTATCACTAACGCTGATTTTTCCCCACTGATTAATAATGTATTTCTGTATTCCTGTTGCATTACTAACAAAATTTAAAGCTGAAATTAAAATATATGAAGTTTCATTTCCAGTTTGATATGAAAAATATTTTATTACAATTTTGTGCCTGTTCAGTAATTTTAGAAAATGTAGTAGAGTTTAGTTCCGACCGGTTTGCTAAATGCTTTCCTGAAGGAAAAAAAAATGTGGTTCGCAGTTGAGTTAAAAAACATTTGGGTTCAAAACATTAGTATGGTTCATTTCCAACTTGACTCATGTTTGAATTCAAATTCTCAGTGTTAACATTATAAGCAAGTAGGCCAGAGCCCCATTAAGAATTCAGTACTGTATATTCCTAGTCTGTAAAAATAAATGACAAAACTCCAAACAACTTTATGTAATCAAAGATAAATAATTAACTATTACTTACTCATTCTACACTTACAGCTTCCCAACAAATGATTTTTTTTGTTTTGTTTTAAGTAGACAGGGTTTTGCTCTGTTGCCCAGGCCTGAGTGCAGTGGTGTGATCTTAGCTCACTGGAGCCTCGAACTCCTGGGTTGAGGGAATCCTCCTGCCTTAGCCTCTTCCCAAGTAGGTGGAACTATAGACACACACCACCACGCCTGGCTAATGTTTTTTAATTTTTATTTTTAGTAAGGATGGGGTCTCACTATGTTGCCCAGGCTGGTCTCAAACTCCTGGTTCAAGCCATCCTTGTGCCTTGGCTTCCCAAAGTGTTAGGATTATGGGCGTGAGCCACCACGCCCGGCCCACCATCTTATTACCCTTCCCTTTGCTAAGCTTCTGCAAAGCTGAGCAAAAGCAGTGGGCTTCTGCTCCTACTGCACTTAAAAATAGGTCATGACTTCAAAGAACCCCAGAGTTGGAAGGATCCTTGACATTCCAAATGGTCAGTTAGTCTCTACTGAACAATAGGAAGAGAGCTTAATTCCTTTAAGAGTTACTCATTCCATTTTGAAATGTCAGAATGTTCTTTATTCTGATTCAAAGTCTAAGACCCATAACATCCACCCACGAATTATTTCTAAATCTGCCTTCTAAAATTCCAAAGAAAAGTTTAATTCTTCTTCATGACAGTCTTTTAATTATTTTAGAACAGAATAAAATCAGAGAAAAGTGCCTTTGAAAGGCACTCTCCTGGTTTTCCAATCACCTCAATCCCTTTTTCTACTATTCTTCCTTATACTTTCTTTATTTTCATTTCTGAAGTTAATTTAGTCTTTGGAGCTCAGTCCTTGATTCTCTAAATTTTTTTCTTTAGAGAACAAATCCTATTTTGTTGACTGACTTGTCTATCTATGTAGCTGTACCCAAACTGCAGTCTTATATATTCACTTGACCCTTCAGATATTCTCAACCTCAGGTGAAGCATGATATTAATAACAATTTGACCATTTGTCCCCAATTTTGTTTTTTCTTCCCATATGCCTCCAATTTCTGTAATGATACTTCCAACATCCCAGTTGCCTAGACTGAAAACCCTGAGATCATGTGATCATGTACAGGTCTCCCCTTATTCTCTTCTACATTAAACTGGTTGAATCTTGTTAATTCTTTTTTTTTTTTTCTTTTTAACAGGGTCTCGCTCTATTGCCCAGGTTGGAGTGCAGTGGCATGATCATGGCTCACTGCAACCTCCTGCCTCAGCCTCCAAGTAGCTAGGACTACAGGTGCATGCCACGATGCCTGGCTAATACTTGTGGGGTATTTTTGTGTGTTTTTTTTTTGGAGACAGAGTTTTGCTCTTGTCGCCCAGGGTGGAGTGCAGTGGCGTGATCTCGGCTCACTGCAACCTCTGCCTCCCGGGTTCAAGTGATTCTCCTGTCTCAACCTCCCAAGTAGCTGGATTACAGGTGTGTGCCACCACACCCAGTTAATTTTCATATTTTTAGTAGAGACAGGGTTTCGCCATGTTGGCCAAGCTGGTCTCGAACTCCTGACCTCAGGTGATCTGCCGGCCCTGGCCTTCCAAAGTACTGGGATTACAGGCATGAGCCAATGTGCCCAGCCTATTTGTATTTTTTTGTAGAGACAGGGTTTTGCCATGTTTGAGACTGGTCCCAAATTCCTGGGCTCAAGCGATCCACCTGCCTTGGCCTTCCAAAGTACTGGGATTATAGGTGTGAGCACTGCGCCTGGCCTAATTCTTTCTTTGAAATAAGGTCTTCATTATCTCATGCCTACACTACTGTTGCCATGGCTCCTGAAACGCTCTGTGGAGTTCTCTCTTTACACACCCTCTATTCCACCATTTCAACATTCAGCCATAAGATTCATTTTCCTAAATAACAGATTTCAGAATCATTTCTCTACTAAAATTTTGATGGTTGCCCAATGCCTAACATGTAAACTCTAAACTTCTCAATATGACTTTTAAGTTTTACAATAACTGCACTCTTAAGAATCCAACCTACTCTCTTTAATATTCTCTACTGCAAACTTCTCCCTCATGGTCTTATAATATCCCATGTTTATTACCGGTTTCATAAAAATCTTTTTAAACTTTAAAAAAACGAACGAGTACACAGTAAAGTACATGAAACATAAATGTAGAGAATAAGAAATAATTATAAAGCGAACATCTATAGAACCACCACCCAAATCAAGAAATAAAACACTGCTTGTACCCCGGAAGACTTTTTCTCATGTGACCCTTCTTGATCACACCCTAATCCCTTAGGAGTAACCACTATCTCGACTTAACAGTAATTGTGCGCTTTCCTTACGGTTTTACCACCCAGGTACATCCTTAAATAATATATTTTGGTTTGCTTCTTTTTGAATTATACTTTATGTGTTCTTTCATCAACACTATTTGTAAGACTTCAGGTTGCTGGTAATTCTAGTTTGGTTTCATGACTATAATTCAGGATTTCTCAACCTCCGCACTATATTGACATTGGGAGTGACACTTTGTTGTAGTGGCTGTCCCATGTATTGCAGGATGTTAAGGGGCATCCCTTGCACCACCCATTAGAAGTCAGTAGTACTTCACCTTTTGACAACCAAAAAACGTCTCCGGATATTGCCAAATGTCTAACAGGCAAAAATCACTCCTGGTAGAGAACTACTGCTCTAATTCATTCATTTCCATTCCTCATTCATTAATGGTGTTCCATTCTAATGAACATATCACAGTTACTTTTCCAATCTACTACAAAAATAATGCTGTTATGAACACTCTTATTTATAGGTCTTCAGAAGCATATACACATGCATTTTTCTAGAATGGGAATCGCTGGGTCATTTCTGTGTTTTATAAGGCTCACCCGTTTTTTCAAAGTAGTTGTACCATGAGAATTCATACTGCTATACAAGCTACTCAAAAGCCTAAGTATTACCCATAAGATACTAAGACATAAGCAACTACAGAGATTTTCTCCCTCCCAACCAATGCACAAATTCCATTCCTGTAATTGTCCCCCATCCTCCAGCTCCTCACCTTCTTTTCTACCCTAATCACAACTGCCCTTCAAGCCTTAGATGATGTCCACCTTTTCTCAGGGGAGAACAGCACTATCTCCTATTGCCCTCCTCTTTCCCTAAACTTGAATAGCATTTCTGAACTGAGGTACTCATTTTTGTTAGTCACATACTTCCCAAAACTGTAAGCTGTTAGGCAGCACCAAAGCTGCCTTTTAATTTCTTCTCTGAAATAAAGAATCCAGCTGGGCGCGGTGGCTCATGCCATTAATCCCAGCATTTTCGGAGGCCAAGGCGGGAGGATAGTTTGATCCCAGGAATCTGAGACCAGCCTGGGCAACAGTGGGACGCTGTCTCAAAGAGAGGAGAAATAATTCCTTTCTGGCCTAGCAAAGTAATCTAACTACACATATATAAATGTTCAACAAGGATGCCTTGAATAAATGAGAATAGACAAGCTTTGAACCTGAAAGTAACTGAGATTTAAAAGGTAGTAACAGGCAGGAAACCTAAATTCTAGTCCTGGCTCTCATCCAGAATGTAAACTTCAGCAAGTGATTTCCCCTCTCTGGGCACTGGTTTCTTCATCCGCAAAAGTGTTAGAACACATGACCTCAGAGGTCCCCTCCAGCGCTAGAATTCGGTAAGAAAATTGAACTTCATCAAATCGAGCTTGAGGATGATACCGGTAGTGGGGGTGAGGGAGTCCCTCGGTTGTCGACCGGGTTTGTGGCGGTGGTGGGGTTCCTCTGTTGCTCCCTGGAGCTCAAGAGAACGGCCACGACAGCTGAGGTCAGCCGCCAGGGCGGGGACCAGAGGCGCTGACCGCCACAGGCCATCCCCCGTGTGCCTAAATACCGCTACCGGGTCACCGGGACGGGCAGTGCGGCCAAGTCCGCCCCGCGAACGGCCTCTCTGGGAAGGCCAGCCTGGGGTGTGAGACACCTCGGGGGCCGGCCGCGGGCCAAGGGAGCGCCCAGTCGCTCACCCGGTTGGGATATTCCTTCTCCACACAGTCGCCACACATCGCGACGAGGTCAACATGGAACGCCCTCCAACGCTTCCGGGAAGACGAAATCTCGCGAGAGCTGAGATATGGTTGCCGCATGCGCCCAACTACTCGACTCCTGGATATTCCGTCTAGGGAACCGAGCCGAAGTCTCTGCCCCTTAGCAACTGTTGTCAAGGCAGGGCACAGTCTCCTTGGCACCTTGCGTCGGCAAAGGGTGGGGCTTCAGAACTCCTTCCGAGAAAGAGGAAGAAATCGTGTGCACTGACAGATGTGACGGGAAGGGAAGGTGGATCTTGGGCTGAGCGAAGTTCTCATAGACACCTTCCTGAGCTTAGGCTGATAAGAAAGGAAAATCACAACACACAAGAAAGGGAATTATTTCTCGCTACCACATATACAAATCTGAAATGTTAATAAATACCTTTCTGTACCATTTCTTAAGGCAATGAGAATGAATAAGAGACTAGATAGATCTCAGCAGGTGAATAAACAGTAACTGAAGTGTTTGGGAAGAGACACCCAGAGTGCTGCAGAAAATCTCTTCAAAGAACACTTAAAATATTAGTCATAATTGGCCATTCCGAAGTCCTCTGGAGGACATAGCAACGGGTACCGTATTTCTATCTCTCTCAGGTGTCACAGAAGCACCTCAGTGGCGGGCAAGAACTAGTTAAATAGACAAATGACCAGGTCAGTTGTTCCTGCATCATTTCCCAATCCTGTGGATCTCAAAATGCTTGTGATTGGCGCCCCGCCTCATCCTTTCTCTCTGTGTTGAAAGCATCTTATTTATTCGCAACCATCTAATTAACTTGCATACGAATCTCCGAAGTTTGTTTTTGCTTCTGAACAATGTGTCTTCATCACACTTCTCTACTCCAATGGGAACATCAACATCCTCCCTCAGCCCTGCTTTATTGCTGTCATGTCAGTGAAGAAAGATTGGGGAGCATGGGAGACTCTGGGATCCAGATTCCTTAAAGAAGAGATTAATAACCATTTCAAAGCACACTAGTTTAACTGGGCTTGCTAATATGGGAATTATTTTTCCACAGAAGCACTGAAATTGTAACCTTCAGTATTTCAACTTCTAGTAAGTACCTGCAACAGTTACTAAAAATCACAGGTGTGCTAAGAAACACTGCATGAACTACAGCCATCAGAGTTTACTTTATTCTTAGAATAATTATAATGCCTCCCATTTGTATGACATTTTCAACCTTTCAAAAGTGTCCTCATTTCAGTTTCTGATTTTATGCTATTACAACCCTATGTGGTTGGTAAGAAAAATATGCCTCCTCTTTTCAGATAAGGAAACCACAGAAGTGAGTGGTTAAAGGTCTTGTCTATGGTAAAACTACTCAGTAGTCAGCCAGCGCTAAGACTCTGTTGCTATCCTTGGCTCAATTTCTTTCTAATACAGTAGCGCTAGCCACTTATGACTATGAAGCACTTTAAATACAGCAAGTTTGAACTGAGATTGTGCTGTAAGTACATTCTGCACACTAGATTTGGAAGATTTAGTAGTAAAAAATATAAAAATCTCATTAATAAATTTATATGATAATGCTGAAATAATTTTTGACATACTGGGTTAAATAAAAATGTATTATTAAATTAATTTCATTTGCTTTTTTAAATGTGGCTACTAGAAAATTAAAAATTACACATGTAACTCTCATATTCCTATTGGACAGGGCTAGTCTATTCTTTTTTTCTCTCTTTTAAGGCAGAGTCTCACTCTGTCACCTAGGCTGGAGTGAACTGGCACAGTCTCGGCTCACTGCAGCCTCTGCCTCCCGGGTTCAAGTGATTCTAATGCCTCAGCCTCCCGAGTACCTGGGACTACAGGGGCACACCACCACAACCAGCTGATTTTTTGTAGTTTTAGTAGAGATGGGGTTTCACCATGTTGGCCAGGGTGGTCTCGAACTCCTGGTCTCAAGTGATACACCCGCCTCAGCCTCCCGAAGTGCTGGGATTATAGGCATGAGCCACTGCACCTGGCCCAATTCTCTCTCTTCGTCCATTTTTAAATGCTTTCTCTGTTTTTAAAGGCTAATACTGACTTTTAATCCTTTCTTACTCCCCAGATACTCACGATTTAGTCTGAGAGATAAAATGAGCACAAATACTAATAATTACTGGCAGATTGGGGTATTAGAACACAAAATGGTGAGACTATGCCCAGGTGGAGGATTACGAAAGAGGAATTTGGGCCTTAAAACATGTATAGAATTTCAAAAAGCAGAGTTTTGTTTTGTTTTGTATAGAAATTTCAGGTGGACCACAAGGAGTTTGGATTTTATTCTGCATGTGGTAAGGAGCCACTGAAGGTTTGAGCAGGAGAGTGTTGTCAGAGTTGTGGTTTAAAATTATTTTAGGCTGGGTGTGGTGGCTCACACCTGTAATCCCAACACTTTGGGAGGCCAAGGCAGGAGGATAACTTGAAGCCAGGAGTTCAAGACCAGCTTGGGCAACATAGTGATGACATCAAAAAATTTAAAAATTAACCCAGTGTGGTGGTGTGCACCTGCAGTCCTAGCTATTCAGGAGGCTGAGACGGGAAGATCTCTTGAGCCTAGGAGTTTGAGGCGTGATGAGCTATGATCATGCCACTGCACCCCTGCCTGGGCAACACAGCGAGACCCTGTCCCTAAAAACTAAATAAATAAAAAAGAAGATTATTTTAGCTGCATTTTATTGGGACTTATTGGAACTGGGGGAAAAAAATGGACATGCCAAAGACAGACGCTAGCAGGAACCACAAGGGGGAGATGTGTAGCTTTCTGCCTCATCACTGAGACTATACACGACAAAAATAAATTAATGAAAAATTATACTACAGTCATAGATCTCAAAGATTACACCCATTAGCATGAATTGATTTCATATTCTAAAGCGTGAAAGACAATCTACATATTTATGAAATTTTTTTACCTTCCCAGAGTTATAACGTGTCATTAAAATAAGCAAGATTTAAAAAAAAAAAAGGTCATCATATTCATGGTCACAAAAGCTCAAGAGCTCAGGGCTGTCTATCCAGTGAAGTTCTCCATTTAAATCTAGCGACATTCAGAGGAGAGAGGCAGGAAGTGAGACTCAGTGGAAGAGGTAGAGAGGACCAGAAATTAAAGTGTGATTGTGGTAATGGGAATATAAAAGTATCTGAGGTTGACAGATGGGAGAAAGGAAAATAGAGGCTACAAAGCAGAAGAAGATTAGCACCTGAATAAAATGAACAAGTAGTGATGTAACATAAGAAAAACAATAAACAAAAAAAAAATCTTTTCTCTTATAGGTAACTATATAATATAACATTTGCAGAATCAATTTTATCTTCTAATAGAATTTTCTCTGGGGCAATATGGGTGCCCCTATGGGTCCTTAATAAATATGTGATGTCCATGATGTACATCAAACAAACCATGTTGCAGTTTACATATGAGATCATCTCTTGTAAAAGGAATTTATTAAAGAAAATCTAAATGTTAAAATGGCCCTAATTGCTGGCTCAATTACATGTGCTAAACCACATCCCTGTGGCAAGATGAAAGTTTTCCCTAAGGAGTGCAGTTTGACTCTCCTTT
Source organism: Macaca nemestrina (assembly GCF_043159975.1). Taxonomy (NCBI): domain Eukaryota; kingdom Metazoa; phylum Chordata; class Mammalia; order Primates; family Cercopithecidae; genus Macaca; species Macaca nemestrina. Next base: position 43,152,085 of record NC_092131.1, read on the forward strand.
TAACACCTTCTTCCTATTTTTTCTTTTGCCATATGATGTCTTAAGCCAAGAGGCTGAAAGGAGGACAAAATGCTGATCATATCTATTCTTTTCATCTTTTGTTGAAAGGAGCAAAAAAGTGCCCCAGCCTTTATGGTAGTATCCTCAGACCTATTTCTTTTTTTTCTTTTTTTCTTTCTTTTTGAGATGGAGTCTTGCTCTATCGCCCAGGCTAGAGTGCAGTGGCATGATTTCGGCTCACTACAACCTCCGCCTCCCAGGTTCAAGGGATTCTCCCGCCTCTGCCTCCTGAATAGCTGGGACTACAGGCGCATGCCACCATGCCCGGCTAATTTTTTATTTTTAGTAGAGACAGGGTTTCACCATCTTGGCCAGGCTGGTCTTGAACTCCTGACCTTGTGATCCACCCGCCTCGGCCTCCCAAAGTGCTGGGATTACAGGCGTGAGCCACTGCGCCCGGCCCTCAGACCAGTTTCACAGATGGAGTAGAGGAAGCTCATCTCCGAGCAGAAGCTTGTCTGCTTGGGAAGGTATAGGTCATTCTTTCCGTTGTTTCAGGGAAAGTGTGAAATAAGAGTCTGTGGTTGTCGTCACCTGATGTCACCTGCCTGGTATGAACGAATTAGCAGCATTTCTGGGTTAACACAGTGAACACAGGTGAGCCTGGCTGCGGACAGGTATGAAAGCATTCCTAGAAGTTCAGGGTCAGCAGGTTTTCTTCTTAGTTCAGTGGGAGAGTTAGACTTTCTTCCCTTTAGGGTTCTCCTGCTCAATTTCAGGCTACTTCCCTATTCAGATGATAAACTGAAGCCTTTCAAACACATTTATTTATTTATTTATTGCTTTTTAAAACTTTATTTCAACATAACTATTCTTACAGAAGTACACTCATATTGGCTAATGGAATGCAATTTAAGTTTAAACTTACCCTGCACAATTTGAATAAAAAACTTGGTACGTGGTTTAAGATTTCAAAAATGATTTGCAGTCTGGTTTATTTTTTATCTATTACAAATGTATAAAAGATCCTCCATCAAATTCTGCTAAAGAAGGCAGCAGAAACTTGAGAAAATTACCTTTGGTTTGCCTTAGGAAAAAAACAGGCATTACACTGCTTAAGTTTATAAAATTGGTGCAGAAAAAATTGTTGTAATACTTCAGTGCCAGTTTAGAAAGTTCAGTAACCAATGGATATGGAAATGGGTGCGAAGGAGCCTGTGTACCCATGTGAAACTGTAAATATCTGATTTAAGGAATATTGCATGTAGATTGTAAATCCACACACACTAAGATTCATATAATTTCTTCAATCTGAATTAACACTATCTGTTCACTTCATCTGCTAAGGTCAGTCAGGGAACTGGACAGAGTAGTTGTTTTTCTGATGTATGCAAAAAAGAAAATGGAATTTCTTCCTCAGCTTTTCAGTCCAGAAGTCAGTGTACTACGGGCAACGTATTGCTTCCGTTGTCAACATTCATAGAGTGACATGCAGTGAGGTCTACTTGGATATTAATTTGTATCAGCACTCATATCCAAAATAGTCTCCAAAGTTAATGACCACATGACTTTAGAAGTGACTCCAAAAAAAAAAATGGCCCTGCTTAGAAGATTAGAGCAAAACATTCAGCAATATTTATAAGAAGACTTATCAAAAAATGCAGCCCTTTGTGAATTACACTTCAATTTTAAAAAGTAGCCCCCAAATAAGAAGTAGCTCTGAAAAACAAAGAGGAAGAAATATAACTTAAAATATCTTAAAAACCGGCCGGGCGCAGTGGCTCACGCCTGTAATCCCAGCACTTTGGGAGGCCGAGGCGGGCAGATCACGAGGTCAGGAGATCAAGATCATCTTGACTAACACGGTGAAACCCCATTTCTAATAAAAATACAAAAAATTAACCGGGTGTGGTGGCGGGCGCCTGTAATCCCGTTACTCGGGAGGCTGAGGCAGGAGAATGGCGTGAACCTGGGCGGCTGAGCTTGCAGTGAGCCGAGATCACGCCACTGCACTCCAGCCTGGGCGACAGTGCGAGACTTTGGTCTCAAAAAATAAACGAAAAATAAAAAATCTTAAAAACCAATGTGAATACAGGTTCAAAAGATGATAGTTAAAAGAGATTCATTTTCTTAAGACTACCTAGGATTAAGGCTTATAACATATTCTAGTATTTCAAGTTTATTGCTAGTCACTAAACATCAATTTGCAAATAACATGTCCATTTTTTCAAACATATGACACTTAAAAGCAAGGGAATAGCCATTATTTCCCTCTGATTCTGTTTTTTTCGCTCTCCTCACTTTTTTTCAAATACAGACTATTTCCATATAAAGTTTTCACCATATATGTTGAAATCTCTTAAATTGTAGCTTCTAGGGAAATATTATCTCTCAAATCTTGCATGGATTGGAGTGGATTTTAAAATATTTTATGTATGTATGTATATAGAGATGAGTCTCACTGTGTTGCCCAGGCTGGTCTCGAACTCCTGGGCTCAAGCAATCCTCCTGCCTTGGCCTCCCACAATGCTGGGATTATAGACATAAGCCACCACAACTAGCCAAAAGGAATTTAATAATCAAAATGCAATTGGGTTTCAGATATTTTATTGTGGGTTTTTTCCCCCAATGTGTGCCTCAAGGATATAGTAAGGCTTAGAGCAGACTTTTATTCTTTTCCACCCATATGGACTCTGAGAGGTGAAGGAGTTTGGAATTTTAGAGAAACTGTGGAAGTGAAGAAAGGGAAGTCAACAGACTTCTGTTTTGTCCTGGAGAATGGCTAGCAGATGGAGGGTTTACTTCAAGGTAAGCCAGGCACAAAATCCACAGAAATCAAAAATCTTGGGTAGTGTTGAAAAGAGTAGTTTTGACTTGGAATGGAGAAGGGGTACATAGAAACTGCGAGGAATATTTGGAAAATAACATGGTGGTTTAAAGTTAAAATATTAGATTTCAGTCCTCATTGTAACTTAATCACTCAAGGACCCTAAACAAGTTTCTTATTGGCTGGTCTTCAATTTTCTCATCTGTAAAATAATGACAGTAATAAATATACCTACCTCACAGGCTTGCTTCATAAAATGATACACAAATGTTTTCAATATATGTGTTTCTACATATGACTTAAGGGTTTTAAGGAAAGTAACTCTGGCCTTAAGCCTTAGGTGGTAGAAGGGAGGATAATAAATTAAGGAAGAGGACTTGCAATAACTCAAACTGACCGACATGTGAATGTGTGTCTGCTGAAGTGGATAATATGAGACAGTGTACTTTAACAAATTTGTACAAGGCGATTTGTGTGTAACTAGAAAAACTGAGTGAGCATGTTGTGTTGGAGAGGATGCTGTGGTAAAAGGGTCGTGTTAGGGAGGGAAACCATGGGAGATGGAGAAGGAGAAAGGCCAGGCTCCTCCAGGAAGTGGATTTGGAAAGTTACCTCAAGGTACAAAGAGAAAGGGAGCCTTCCTTGTAAGTGCTACTTTGGGCTCTACCTAATCACAGATTCCCAACTCTTCTAGTTCTTTGTACTTTTTTCTCTTTACAATATCTTCTTTGAGAACTAATGAGAGGGCCAGGCTTGGTGGCTCACACCTGTAATCCCAACGCTTTGAGAGGCCAAGGCTGGCAGATCACTTGAGGTCAAGAGATGGAGACCAGCCTGGCCAACATGGTGAAACCCCATCTCTACTAAAAATACAAAAATTTAGCTGGGCGTTGGTGGCATGCACCTGTAATCCCAGCTACTTGGGAGGCTGAGGCAGGAGAATCACTTGAACCTGGGAGGTGTAAGTAGCAGTGAGCCAACATCGTGTCATCGCTCCAGCCTGGGCGAGAGAGCGAGGCTCCGTCTCAAAAAAAGAACTAATGAGAAAGTGCATAGCAAGGTTTGAGAGAACTGAGGTATATTATTAAGCAACTACAGTAGACAGCGCCAAAAATGTGACAGTTATCATAAATCTCATTATGTCACTGCTTTAAAAGCTCCATGATTCCCTATTGCCCTCAGGATAAAAACCAAATTCCTTCCTACAGCACCCATAGCTTTTTAAAAGTTGGCCCACTCTACTTCTGTAGGCCCATGTCCTGCTGCTCCCTACCTCCCTTCCTGCTGTCATCCCACATTTCCTGTTTCTAGCCTCACCAGTTCCTCATGGCCCTCACCACATCAAAGTCTTCTTTCTAACTTTTTGTGTGCTGCTCCTTCTGCCCAGAATAGCCCTTTCTCTCCTTGTTGAATTCATATTCAGGTTCTCAGACATGGCTCAAACATCACCTCTTCCATAAACACTGGATATTAGTATCCCTTTCCAAGTACCTACAATAACAGTTTATTAATTCCCCTATTATACTATGCACAGTCAGCTCTTGACTGCAAACTTGAGAATCATGCTTGTTTCCCAGGATTTAGCATTATACCTGACACATAAGTGCTCAGTAAGTATTTTTTGATTGATTTCAGAAGCTGAACACACAGTTACACCCTTCCCACCACCTTACTCCAAATTCCATAGCCAAAGGCAGCTACCATTCCACTTGTCAGATTTGGATTTTGCTCTGTTCACTCCAGGTCTTTGCTTTCAATGGTTTTGAAATTTGAGAAAGAAAACAAACAAACAAAAATTAGGAGAGTTTTGTTTAGAAAATAATAGCCTTTTTTCCCCAATAAATTACCAATAATTAAGTTGTTAAATCATGTCTTCATCCTGTTCGCACTCGAGGGAAGATTCTGCCTAAGACGTGGATGACTCAACAAGGAGAAGGACGTGCCCTAATATCATCCAATTTAACACCTCCTTGCACTCTAGGAAGTGACCTATAAACTTAGCAGTTTGCTACTTCATTCCTGGAAGTTTAGCAACAGCTTCCTGACTTCAATTGTTTTTTTTTTTTTAATTTTATTATTATTATTTTTTTGAGATGGAGTTTCACACTTGTTGCCCAGGCTGGAGTGCAATGGTGGAATCTCGGCTCACTGCAGCCTCTGCTTCCCAAGTTCAAGCGATTCTCCTGCCTCAGCCTCCCAAGTAGCTAGGATTACAGGCATGTGCCACCACACCCAGATAATTTTTTATATTTAGTAGAGATGGGGTTTCACCATGTTGGTCAGGCTGGTCTTGAACTCCTGACCTCAGGTGATCCACCTGCCTCAGCCTCCCAAAGTGTTGGGATTACAGGAGTTAGCCATCACACCCAGCCTTCAATTGGTTCTATACACTACTTTATGTATCTCTTTTATAAATAATTGGATCCAGCCAGGTGTGATGGCTCATGCCTATAATCCCAGCACTTTGGGAGGCCAAGGCAGGAGGATTGCTTGAGCTCAGAAGTTCAGGACCAGCCTGGGCAACATGGCAAGACCCTGTCCCTACAAAAAATACAAAAATTAGCTGGGCAGTGGGTGTGGGGGCATGTGCCTGTAACCCCAGCTACTTGGGAGGCTGAGGTGGGAGGATCACTTGAGCCTTGGAGGTCGAGACTGCAGTGAGCTTTGATTGTACCGTTGCACTCCAGCCTGGACAACAGAGACCTTGCCTCTAAATGCATACATACATACATACATACATACATACATACATACATACATAATGGTTTTTGTCGACTTGGGCTGAAGGAAGGTAGTGACTCTTCTACGGGCAAGGTGCCTACATCAGAGAGTGTTTCATTTCAAAATTAAGAATGGTGCTCAAAATGTAAATATACCTGGAAGAAGTAATATGATGATATTAAAGCTCAGGAATTCAATTTCACTCATATAATGTTTGGGGTATGTGCCTTATGCCCACCTTTCACAATCAGGGGGCAAGGCAAGAAAAACCAGTGATCACAATACAGTGTAATAACTGCTCTTCGGGATGCTCCTGGGGCCCAGATAAAGGGCAGCCTGGGAGAGGCCAGAGAGAGGAGGGGACACAGTCTCAGCAATGATTTTCCAGAAGTGTCGCTCCATCCTCAGCCTCTTTAAGCTTAGACATTAGAGAATGTTGGGCAGGGTGTTCCCCCGACACAAGGAACAACATGTGCAAAAATGCAGAAATGCTGAGAAACAAGTTTGAAAGGGGTGGTGTATAGGGGAGGTTCATAGATCTAAGTAATCTCACATCCTTTTATGAAGAGGATAAAGTTTTGACCCTTTAGTCAGGGGATGTTGGCTTCATAGTTATGCCTCAGCCCAGCACTTGTGAAGGTTGAGTAATGGATTTTAAATTGCTCAATTTCTTCCTACCATATACCAGGATCACATTTTCTACCAAAGTGGTGGTATGGAGACATACAAATGTGGACTCACAGTCCAGCTCTGTCACTTATTAGACATGATGAAACATTGTGGGAAAGGTATAACTTCTCTGTTCCCTTTCCCTCATTTGCAAAATGGGAATGCACCTCCCTCATGGAGTTGTTGTGAGAATTAAAGGAGAGAATCCACATAACACAGGGTGTGACATAGGTATTAAGTATTTCATAAATGTTAGCTATGATGATGAAGATGATTCCAATAGCCCTAATAAAGATGGAAGAATAAGTGGCTAGTAATCAAGGGGTGGTAATCAAGGGGTGGTAATTAATGGCAACCCCTGATAATCCCAGAGAATCCCCTGAGAATCCCAAAGAGGTCACTTAACATACTCCTCCACATCTAAGATCAATGCTTAAATCAACACTGTTTGACCCCACTTGCCACCAAGGGCTCTATACTCGAGGAAAGATTGGGAGTAGAGGGAAAGGGTAAAAGAAAATCACAAGTAGAAAGAAGGGAATGAGAGATAAAGGGAAAAGGAAGTGGAATGATAGGACAAATGACATAGAAAATACACTTTCGTGGCACATCTACTATTAAAGTTGCCTATTCCTGACTTCAGTCTTCCAAGGCAGGTGATGACTTCATTCAAGTTAAAAAAAACCAAAGGAAGAACTAGGAAACTACAAGAGGTCAATATATTCAATAATTCCAGATAGGTCCAGGTATTAAAGGATCATAAGTAGAAGAAAGTGTTAAGAGTCATCTTTTATATTTTCTTTTTTGAGATGGAGTTTCACTCTTTTGCCCAGGCTGGAGTGCAGTGGTGCGATCTCAGCTCATTGCAACCTCTGCCTTCCAGGTTCAAGCGATTCTCCTGCCTCAGCCTCCCAAATAGCTGGAATTATAGGCACGGGCCACCATGCCCAGCTAATTTTTGTATTTTTAGTAGAGACGGGGTTTCGCCATGTTGGCCAGGCTGGTCTCGAACTCCTGACCTCAGGTGATCCACCTGCCTCGGCCTCACAAAGTGCTAGGATTACAGGCGTGAGCCACCGCGCCTAGCCATCTTTTATCTTTTCTAAGGAGCTGTGTGTGTGTGTGTGTGTGTATGTGTGTATATGTGTTTGTGTGTGATGTTCTCTCACTGTTGCCCAAACTGGAGTGCAGTGGCGTGATCTCGGCACACTGCAACTTCTGCTTCCTGGCTTCAAGCCATTCTCCAGCCTCAGCCTCCTGAGTAGCTGGAATTACAGGAGTGCATCACTTTGCCTGGCTAATTTTTGTTGTTGTTGTTGTTGTTTTTAGTAGAGACGGGGTCTCGTCACATTGCCCAGGTTCTAAGAAACTCTTTATCAAACTCAAGAATATTTAGAGAATCTCTAGACAGATTATTGTGTGTATTAAGACTACCGATGTTATGAGGGGCTCAGAGACTCTTGCAGATACAAGCAAAAATGCTAGACCAAATATTGAGAGGTGAAATCTCTCCAAGAACCGAATTTTTGAGGAGTAGTCAAAGGGAAACATCCTTCCTTATATCATCCACGTGCAAATCAATGAATGCTGCTAGTCGTCACCTATTTGGTAGGAGGAATTTTAGGAAGGCCCAAACTGTCAGTAGTTTAAGCAAAATGGTGTTCCTTTCTGGGGCTTTTCAACATCAACTCATACCCCCATGTGATTCTGACCTGCTACTCTTTTGTTGTATTATTTTGTTAAGTATTTACTCCTGAGAGATGATTCTGTCCTAATTATCTCTTACCTACATGTCTTTCATTTTTCAGTTTGTGTTCTAGTTCATTTTCAGAGCATTCGCTCTCATGATCACTGTCTTTTTTTTTTTGGTTTTTAGATCTTCTTCCTTCTCTTTCTTTAGTTGCTGGCAGTTGAGCAGGGATAATGCTGAACTGGGGCCAGCTGTTAATTAAGCAAAATAAGTCAAGCAAGTCAAAACTTCCAAATATTTGGTTTCAGGTGAGTTAGCCACCACAGCATTTTCTTGGATGTAATTTTATTTTGATTTGATTTCTGTAAGTCCTCCGGTTGGGGCTGTCATCTTTCTGCTGTGTGACAAAGCAATGCGAAGAGGATGCGTCAAGATATAGACGAATCACATTATTCAGCAACAAGGCAACAGGGCAGAGCCTTGAGCCAGAGGCCTCAACCCAGTCCTCAGCAAAATCTTGAGGACATTTTTTGATTTCACTATCTGTTTCTGGGGACATAGAGGTTTTTGTCTTTTTGCCAGAAGGAAAATTGGGTAGTGAATTTTCTGATTTTGAAACTTTACTCCTAACCCATGTTTCATTCCTAAATAACAGAGTAAAGGCATCATCATGATGAACAAACAATTTTTAGTGTATATTATGTGTAAGATGCTGGCCAGGCACCAGGAGAACACACAGAGAGAATACATAATTTATACTCAGATGACTTACTATCTTGAGGAGATTAGATATATGCATTTAAATACATACATATATTTTAACAAACAAAAACACATACCAAGTGCCAAATGGGTAATATATAAGTAGGTTGACCATATGGCCCAGCTTGTCCTGGACAGTCCCACTTCACACCTGTGGTTTCAGAGTAATTGTGACCCTTTTAACTAGCAAACATTATAATCTGGATGATAAATTATATGGTCACCATTTGTACAGACCACTAATCTAGGAATCAAGAGGAGGGGGTGATTATCAATGGCTGGGGCAGTTGGTGGCGAGTTCATGGAGCTGGTAGAACTTGAGTTGGGCCTTGAAGGAAGAGTTAGGGCGGAGGTGAGGGGCAAGTAATCTACAGGGAAAAGACCAAGACCAAAGACAGCAGCCAGGCCTGGTGGCTCATGCCTGTAATCTCAGCACTTTGGGAGGCTGAGGTGGGCAGATCACCTGAGGTGAGGCGTTTGAGACCAGCCTAGCCAACATAGTGAAACCCTGTCTCTACCAAAAAACAAAAAACAAAATAAACACAAAAATTAGCTAGCTACTCTGGAGGCTGAGGCAGGAGAATCGCTTGAATCTGAGAGGTGGAGGTCACAGTGAGCTGAGATCTTGCCACTGCTCTTCAGTCTGGGCAACAGAGTGAGACTCCATCTCAAAAAAAAAAAAAAAAGGAACAAAGGCACCAAAGTGAACATGGGAATAAAGTACAGTCACCACACTACTCTAGGGGACACTGTTCACATTATATTCTCTGTGAATAGAGTCCTCTGGAATGTGCAAGTGTCAGCTCTAAGGGTATGTCATATTTGGGAGCAACTGGAAAATTAGCTGGAGAAGAGAGTTTGTGTAAGGTAAGAATAGAAATAAGTAGGCTGGGCGCGGTGGCTCAAGCCTGTAATCCCAGCACTTTGGGAGGCCGAGACGGGTGGATCACGAGGTCAGGAGATCGAGACCATCCTGGCTGACACGGTGAAACCCCGTCTCTACTAAAAAATACAAAAACTTAGCCGGGCGAGGTGGCGGGCGCCTGTAGTCCCAGCTACTCGGGAGGCTGAGGCCGGAGAATGGCGTAAACCCGGGAGGCGGAGCTTGCAGTGAGCTGAGATCTGGCCACTACACTCCAGCCTGGGCGACAGAGCGAGACTCCGTCTCAAAAAAAAAAAAAAAAAAAAAAAGAATAGAAATAAGTATTAGCTGGTTGTGGTGGTGCATGCCTGTAGTCCCAGCAGCTTGGGAGGCTGAGGTGGGAGGATCACTTGACCCCAAGAGGTTGAGGCTGCAGTAAGCTGAGATCACGCTACTGCACTCCAGCCTGGGTGACAGAGCAAGTTCCCATCTCAAAAAAATTTTTTTGAAGAATGAAAAGAAGTAAGAAACAGATAGTGGAGGATATTAAATGCCAGGTTAAGATATGTAACTTTCATCCTATAGATCATAGGAATCTAACCGAAGAGTTTTTAGTAAGGAAATGATACATGCAACAAACTATTTTTGAAAGAGTAATATTCCCAATGAAACTGTTCAATGTATTAAAAGGAAAAGGAAGACAAAGGAGAAGAACTAGTTTCAAAACTATTGGAAATGCATAGGAGATAAATGATGAGTCTGAGCTACAGTCGTGGCAGTGGGAAAGGGATAGGAGGAGAGACTTGAGAGAATTTGCAAAGGCAGGATTGATAAGAGTTTGGTAACTGGCCAACTATGCAAGGAGAGGGAACAGTCAAGAATGACTCAAGATTTCAAACCTGAGTCACTGAGAAAATGATGGTATCATTGACGTATGTGGGGAAGTTGAGAGAAGGGATGACTTAACTTTGAAGGAAAAGGTAAGCTCTGCTCCAGACACGATGAGTTTCAGACATCCATTTGGAAATATCCAGTAGGAAATATTAAGTTGAAGCTGAGACAGGAGATCATGGCTAGAGATGTGGATTTAGGAATTCTGTGGAGCATTGAATAATGGAATGAAAAAGTGTTTTCCTTCAAGATCATAAGTAGCAGACAGCCCAAGATTATCACTTGGGTTGCAATTTTATTGGTAGAGTAGATAGGAATATAGGTTGGAAAGACAGCAGAAGAGATCCCAGAGGTGGAAGTAAAAAGACAGTGTGGTATATGTCAAGACGGCGAAAGGAAAAGAACATTTCAAGCTGGAGAGGTTGGTCTACAGGGCCAAATGCCGAAAGGAGGTCAAGGAAGATGAAAACTGAGAAAATTAATAGTTTTTGGTGGTGAGGATGACACTGTGGACTTTAGAGGGTATGATTTTATTGTGGTTATATAGATGGATGTGCTCCATGTTTTAAGGGTGAGGGATGAATAGGTGGCAAGTCAAGGTAGATAATGAGTGAAGGCCGATTTTGTGAGAAATTTGGCAGTAAAAGAAGAGAAAAATGGGATGAAAGTTCAAGGAATAGCCACTATTAAGAAATAATTTTTGGCCGGGCGCGGTGGCTCAGGCCTGTAATCCCAGCACTTTGGGAGGCCGAGGCGGGTGGATCACGAGGTCAGGAGATCGAGACTATCCTGGCTAACATGGTGAAACCCCGTCTCTACTAAAAATACAAAAAACTAGCAGGGCGTGGTGGCGGGCGCCTGTAGTCCCAGCTACTTGGGAGGCTGAGGCGGGAGAATGGCATGAACCCGGGAGGCAGAGCTTGCAGTGAGCCGAGATCACGCCACTGCACTCCAGCCTGGGAGACCAGCGAGACTCCGTCTCAAAAAAAAAAAAAAAAAAAAAAAAAAAAAAAAAAAAATTTTGGCCGGGCGCGGTGGCTCACACCTATAATCCCAGCACTTTGGGAGGCCGAGGTGGGAGGATCACAAGGTCACGAGATCGAGACCATCCTGGCTAACATGGTGAAACCCTGTCTCTACTAAAAATACAAAAAATTAGCCTGGCGTGGTGGAGGGCGCCTGTAGTCCCAGCTACTCAGGAGGCTGAGGCAGGAGAATGGCATGAACCTAGGAGGCGGAGCTTGCAGTGAGCCGAGATCGCGCCACTGCACTCCAGCCTGGGCGACAGAGTGAGACTGTCAAAAAAAAAAAAAAAAAAAAGAAAGAGTTTTTTTTCTTTTTCCTGAGACTGGGTCTTGCTCTGTCGTCCAGGCTGGAGTGCAGTGGCACCATCAAGGCTTACTGCAGTCTCAACCTCCTGGGCTCCAGCGATCTCCCAACCTCAGCCTCCCATGTAGCTGGGAGTACAGGTGTGTGCCACCATGCCCAACTAATTAAAAAAAATTTTTTTTAGAGACAGAGTCTTGCTATGTTGCTCAGGCTGGTCTTAAATAACTAGGTTCAAGTGATCCTCCTGCCTCAGCCTTCCAAAGTGCTGGGATTACAAGAGTGAGCCACTACTCTTGGCCAAGGAAGGATTTTTAAAAATATATATGATAAGGAATTTATGTTATGTTTTGGACTATAAATAGACCTTTATTTGCTTAGAACAAATTCTGATTTTTCAAATTGCTCACAGTAACTTTTTCCTCTGAATTCTATGCCAGAAGTTTACTACAGCAAGGGAGGAAGAAAATACAGATAGGACAAGATCTGATAAAGGATTCAATAGTTACTTATCAAAAGATTAAAGTGGACTTAATCTCTTTCATGTAGCTGGGGCCCTTTCTATTCAAGCAGAAATTTAGGTTAGAAGAGGATATCTCTAAAACACTGAAGAAAAATTTTTGCTTGCTTGATTTTTGTTTGTTTGTTTTTAGAGACAGGGTCTCTTGCTCTATCACCCAGGCTGGAGTTCAGTGGTGTCATCATAGCTCACTGCAGCCTCTAATTCCTGGGCTTAAACAGTCCTCCTGGCTTAGCCTCCCAAAATGCTGGGATTACAGACATGATAAGCCACTGCACCTGGCCTATTTGTTTGGTTTTTTCGAGAGTTTTCTAAAGCCCCCAGTGCACTCCCCAGTTTAAAAACCTTCAATGGCCTACAGATTCCCCAGCCTGACATCCTCATGCTTTCCACTTTCCCAGGCACCATCGTTCAGGCCCCAATTACTCCTCCCCTTGAGGACTGTAATAGCCTGTCTCCTGTCTCTCTTCACTGCAGCCATCCTACATACTGCTGCTAGCTTAATTTTCCTAAAGCACAGTTCTGATCCTATCTGTGCCTTGCTTAAAAGCCATCAACGAATTACCATTGTCAATTGAATTAGGCACAGGCTCCTCTCCCTGACTGTTAAAACCAGCCACAATATGGCTGTGGTTCACCTCTTCTGTCTTAATTTCTATACTTTCCATATATATAAACTAATCTACAGGCATAAAAAATAATGGGTCACCTGGTCCTTCTATTTGGAGTGGCCATATGACATTTTCCTATCAAAAAACAAGTAATTTACACACGAAAGAGGGAAAAAGAAGGTGTGAGGGTCATTTTTGCTTGTTTTTTGAGACAGGGTCTCTTTTTGTTGAGACAGTTACTCAGGCTGCAATGCAGTAGCATGAGCATGGCTCACTGCAGCCTCAACCTTCCAGGCTTAAGTTATCCTCCCACCTCAGCCCCCTGAGTAACTGGGACTACAGGCATGCACCACCATGCCTGGCTAATATATATATATGTGTGTGTGTGTGTGTGTGTGTGTATATATATATATGTATATATATTTATTTTTTATTTTTTTGTAGAGACAGGGTTTCAATATGTTGCCTCAAACTCCTGGACTCAAGCAATCCTTCTGCCTCAGCCTCCCAAAGTGCTGGGATTACAGGCATGAGCCACCATGCCCGGCCTTCATTTTTCATTTCCTGTTAAATGTGATCTTACTGTCTGAACCCTCTCCCCAGATATTTTCTTTGTGATTTTTATGTGGCATTTACCAAATGCTGCCTTATATTAGAATCCTTTGTTTCTCCTATCTCCACCCCACTAGAGTGAATGCAGCCTGAGGACAAAGACCATATGGTCCTCATCTCCGATCTCTGCCTTGCACATGGGGGCATTCAATAATTTTTCTAAAATTTCCTGACTATATTGAAAAGAGGTTGTGGGTTGCCCTTAAATAACCCTGCCATTGCTTACCATTACTCCAGATGTTCTTATCCTTTCCTATTAAGACGCATGCTTTTTTTTTTTTTTTTGATGTAACACATGTGTGTCCTTTATATGGCTATACAAATATTATGTGTTACATTATAGGTAGCTAGAAGACGGGAAGACAGGCACTTTTTACTGTTTAGTTTATGGAATGCTCAATTCAAAGGTTTGCAAATATAAACTCTTACTAAATCTTTTATAATAATAATTTTAATCATAAATCTACTTACAGAAGATTGTTTTATAAATCAAGGGTTCTTAAACCAGGATGGATCTATATATAAAATTAAGTATTTATGCATAAATGTCTATTTTTCTCTGTAGAGAGGGTGCATAACTTTCATTATGTACAGCAGTTTGTTACCCCAGAAAGAGTAAGAACTATTCTTATGAATCACTACATCTATAGAAATGTTTTTACTTTGTCCCAACTCATTACTTGAAAGGAATTTTTTAAAGTATCAGTAGTTGTTTCATAGACAACAGAACCAGTCATAGAATCATTCAGGATATAGGCCGGGCGCGGTGGCTCAAGCCTGTAATCCCAGCACTTTGGGAGGCCGAGACGGGCGGATCACGAGGTCAGGAGATCGAGACCATCCTGGCTAACACAGTGAAACCCCGTCTCTACTAAAAATACAAAAAAAACTAGCCGGGCGTGGTGGCGGGTGCCTGTAGTCCCAGCTACTCCGGAGGCTGAGGCCGGAGAATGGCGTAAACCCGGGAGGCGGAGCTTGCAGTGAGCTGAGATCCGGCCACTGCACTCCAGCCTGGGCGGCAGAGCGAGACTCCGTCTCAAAAAAAAAAAAAATAAAAAATAAAAAGAATCATTCAGGATAGTTCCTGATGCTACTTCCATACTACCTTGTCCCCACTTTGCTACCATTCTTGCCTTCAGCTTAATTGAAGAACAAAATAATGAGATCACACATATGATGTACAAAGACCTCACCATCTGCCACATACATCTTCCTCTTCATGCCTTCTTTTGGAGGCCTCTGCTGTTTTCACAGGAGGTTTTTATCCAGATTCCCACTATCGAAATTCTTAAATGAACCCTTCTTTCTCATGCCAACACTTCTGGCCAATCCCACGGTTTTAGATAAGTGTTTGTTTTAAGAGGAATAAAATTTCTTCTAACAGCGCCAATTTCAGGTGCTAGATCCATTAGCTTTTCCTGATACACTTTAGAAAAAGGGAATGAGAAGTAAACTTCTGGCTTACTATTAAAAACCTGCTTCTTGGTCAGTTTTCTGCAAAAGCTATCTCTCTTTCTTCCTCTGTCTCATAGACCATTAATGATTTTTCTGTATCTTTCTCCTTTCTGTCTTATTCCCTTCGGGATTCACTCTTCCACAGTGATTTAATTTAGTTTATGTTCTAATTAGTGCAACTTCCACTCCAGCAGATTCCCTGAGCTTTCACATCAGTGCTTTTCCATATAATAAACTCCATTAACAAGTCTCTGAACATTAAAGAAAAAGGAAGCAGTTGTTTAATGCAATAGTCTCTACCTCATTTGCCCCTGTCTTCTCGTCCAACTTTCTTGGCTATTCTGGAGCTTCATCAGCAGATAATTCCATCAACAGAGAATTAGGGCTGAGCTTTTTTAGTAGGTACTGTCCCTATCATCACTGTAAGTAAAAAATATTTTTATACACAAGTAAAACAACATCCCTTAGAATGGCTTTTTTTTTTTTTTTTTTTTTTTGAGACAGAGTCTAGCTCTGTCACCCAGGCTATAACCGCCACCTCCTGGGTTCAAGTGATTCTCCTGCCTCAGCATCCCAAGTAGTGGGACCACAGGCGCATGCCACCACACCTGGCTGGTTTTTTTTTTTTTTTTTTTGGTACTTTTAGTAGAGACAGGGTTTCACCATGTTGGCCAGGCTGGTCTCAAACTCCTGACCTGAGACGATCCACCTGCCTCAGCCTCCCAAAGTGCTGGGATTACAGACGTGAGCCACCGAACCCAGCTAGAATGGCTTTTTAAAATGCTGTAGTTTTGTTTGTTTTTGTTTTGTTTTGTTTTGAGATGGAGTCTCACTCTGTCACCCAGGCTGGAGTGTAGTGGCGCAATGTCAGTTCACTGCAACCTCCGCCTCCCAGGTTCAAGTGATTCTCCTGCTTCAGCCTCATGAGTAGCTGGGATGACAGACATCCACGCCCGGCTAATTTTTGTATTTTTAGTAGAGATGGGGTTTCACCCTGTTGGCCAGGCTGATCTCAAACTCCTGACTTTAAGTGATCTGCCTGCCTTGGCCTCCCAAAGTGCTGGGATTGCAGGGACGAGCCACCATGCCTGGCTGAGATTTGTTCTGATATACTCATCTTTTTCTTCCAATCTCCAAGGATTTCCCACACATAATTAGGAGTATAGTCTAATCTGGACTGTGAAATCAAATAACTAAGTGAACCACAAGATACTATTCAATCTGATGTTCTAAGCAACAGTTCTTAACCTTAGTTGCACATTGAAATCAACTGGGGAGCTTAAAAAAATTCATGATTGTGTCTCATCCCAAGAGATTCTGATTTACTGGTGTAGGATGCAGCACAGACAGTGGGGATTTTTAAAAGCTAATATAGCAGTAGGCAAAGTTGAGAATCCACATTCTAACGTAGTCAGCACAATTAACACAATCAGCTTCAATCAATGAAGCTGAAACAGTGTCATAATACTGTCATAAGACAGTAGAGGGCAGAGTTGGCTTACATTTATATAGAGATAAACCATCTTACATAGGAAATAGCAAGTAGTTAATAATGTAATTTTAACTTTGAACTTTGTGGTTGTCTGTTGCCATAAAGCTTTCCTTCACTGTTAAAGCAAAATTACTTTTTGTCCCCATCTCTACTAAAATACAAAAAAAATTAGCCGGGCATGGTGGCGGACACCTGTAGTCCCAGCTACTTGGGAGGCTGAGGCAGGAGAATGGCGTGAACCTGGGAGGCAGAGTTGCAATGAGCTGAGATCCGGCCACTGCACTCCAGCCTGGGTGACACAGCAAGACTCTGTCTCAAAAAAAAAAAAATTACTTTTTGTACATTGGAATTTACTGGGAAGCCCCTGGGGGGCAGTTGATCAATAAAGTCATTGTATAATTTATTGTCCAAACCAGTACATTTCTGAGAGTGCAAGGGAGCACTATTAACGATTATGCCAGGACAACAAGTGCAAACCTGTTTTGGGCAAACTGGAACATATAGTCACCATGTCTTATATGGGATCCAGGAGATGAGCTAGAATCTGTAACACAGCTTTATTCATTAAAACAACTAGTAGAAACTATGTACTTATGCTGTGTACTTATGCTTATTAAAATCTTCAGCATTATTTTTGCGTATGCCCTATCTATCGATCGGTGTTTAGTATCATTCTAGGGATCTTGGGCAATAGAAGAGAAACTTTTTAAAGTATCAAGCGTTATACAATTTAGTTGGGAAGAGAAGACTGATACAGAACTTTGTTCTGGTATATAAATCACAAGAACCCCTTCAAAGATCCTTTCAGTAAGCAGAATATAACAAGTAAAATAAATAATGAATTAGTGAGAGATAAACTGTAAAATATGTACATGCCGTTCTTGACTTGTTGTGGCTCTGCTTAGAGTTTCTGGTCATGGTCCTTGCATGCCTCCAGCACTTCCAGTAGGCAGAGACCAGTTGAATTCCTGAACTGCTCTGGGTCTAAACCTTAGAAATTCTCTTCCTTGTGAGCAAAGCTTCTCTATTCTCTATTTTCATAGCTTCTCTATGCCTTCTCTAACTCCTTAGTTAACCTCTATATCATTGATCCCCAAATTGAGTCAAGGAATTTGAGTATGAAAGGTATGATACAAATGGCAAAAAGCAAATAATATACTACTAACAATCACTTAAGTCAGCAACAAAAAGATCCCTCAAGTAGAGAAGTTTAGACCCCGTTTGGACACACAGATCGCCCATCCCACACGGAGATTCCCCTGTTGGGTGTTCCAACTAAGCCGCACGCTTTTTGACTGATAACAACCACGGTGGTCACCTGTATTTATGATCTCCCACAAGATTTTTTTTTCTACCAATTTTCAACTTCAAAACTGTTATTCACCATTTTTCTTTTTTTTTTTTTTTTTTGAGATAGAGTCTCACTCCTTCTCCCCGGCTGGAGGGCAGTGGCACGATCTTGGCTCACTGCAACCTCTGTATCCTGCGTTCAAGTGATTCTCCCACCTCAGCCAGGATTATAGGCACACACCACCACATATGGCTAATTTTTGTATTTTTAGTAGAGACAGGGTTTCACCATGTTGGCCAGGCTGGTCTTGAACTCCTGACCTCAAGTGATCTACCGCCTTGGCTTCTCGAAGTGCTGAGATTACAGGTGTGAGCCACTGCACCTTGGCCACCATTTTCATGTAAGAAGCTTATTCTCAGCCATGTGCAGTGCCTCACACCTGTAGTCCTAGCTGCTTGGGAGGTAGAGATGGGAGGATTCCTTGAGCTCAAGAGTTTGGAACCAGCCTGGATAACATAACAAGACTCTGTCTCTCAAGAAAAGAAAAGAAAAAAACCATATTCTTCTTCTTTTGCTGACTTACCTTGTATGAATTCCTATTTGATATTTAACTTTTATTATAATTTGTTCTGCATTTTTTCATGTTTATTTGAGTAACATAGTTATCAAGGTTAATTAGGCAACCTTAGGAAACTCAAATAATTAAAGCACAGTAGTAAAGAAAACAAAGTTATAAGATCAATCCTGTCATAAAATGGTTACGGTTTGCTATGGTTTGAATGTGTTCCCCAAAGTTCATGTCTTGGAGATTTAATCCCCAATGCAACAGTGTTGACAGGTGGAATTTTTTTCTTTTTTTTTTTTTTTTTCGAGACAGAGTCTTATTCTGTTGCCCAGGCGGGAGTGCAGTGGTGTGATCTTGGCTCGCTGCAGCCTCGACCTCCCAGGCTCAGGTGATCCTCCCACCCTAGCCTCCTGAGTAGCTGGGACTACAGGCATGTACCACCATGCCCAGCTAATTTTAAAATTTTTTGTAGAGACTAGGTTTTGCCATGTTCCCAAGGCTGGTTTCGAATTCCTGAGCTCAAACAATCCATCCAGACAGGTGGGATCTTGAGGGAGTTATTAGGTCATGAGGACTCAGCCCCCATAAATGCATTAATGTTATTATCTTAGGAGGGCATTCATTATCAGGAGAGTGGGTTTGATAAGATCAGCCCCTTTTGCCCTCACGCTTGTTTGCTCTCTTGCCCTTCCACCTTTCCACCATGAGATGATGCAGCAGGAAGGCCTTCGTACATTCTGCTGCCATAATCTTGGACTTCCCAGCCTCCAGAAGCATGTGCCAAATAAATCCTGTTTATTGTAAATTACCCAATCCATGGTATTCTGTTATAGCAGCACAAAACGAAGTAAGGATTGTTTCTTTCCACAGCCTCAGGTTGCGTCCAGTGGCCAGTGTGATGGCTTGACAGGTCTTCCCATTGCTCATGGGATGGACTGGTAAGGGACTTGAGCATGGGTCAGGCAACTCCTTCTTCCACACTAACGATGGGATGCCTGAATGAGCAAAACAGGTCAGCTGAGCCGGTTGTGTATAAAAAGAATAGTTTTTTTTTAAATCTTTGTGGCACAGTTATTTCATTATCTGAGTTATTGATGAGAATATTCAGACCTTGTCTTCCTTTAGTTCACTGCTGTTTTGTTCTTGCCCTCACCATCCTCTCTATCAAGGCTTGTTCACAGATAAGGATCCCATATCTGCCATTTATATTTTACTATATTTCCCCCCACATTGAAAACAACTTTATTCTTTATTATGAAATATTCTATGCTTATAAAAGACCTAAACCTCTTAGAAAAATAGAGAAGGAAGTAAGAATTACTCTGAATCCCACCATCTAGAAATCACTTAGATTTTTTTTGGAGTATCTTTCCTGATATGAAATGTCTCATTTCTTAATCAAATAGAAATTATTTACAGCCTACTTAAAAAAAATCAACAGTATGTCATGACATCTTTCCCTATCAGTAAGTACAAAACCACATCACTTAAATGGCTCCATAGAATTTATATGTGTGTGTTGTGTGTGTGTGCATTCACACCATAATTGGTTTAACCAATCCCATTTTGATGAACATTGAAGTGATTTCCAATTTTTCATTATTATAATGAACATCTACTGTGTTCTTAGCATAAGTGTAAAATATAGAAAGCTAAAGCTAAAAGAATCCTTAGAGACCAGCTAGTTCAATGCCATCATTTTGCAGAAGAGAAACTGAGGTATAGAGAGGTTAAGAGGAAGTAGAATCCAGGTCTTTTGCCTTTACATCTACTGATCTTTCTGGTTTACCCTGCTATTATCTTAAAAAAAAAATTACTTGGCTCTTAAAATGTCTCTAAGTGGAACCAACTTTTTTTTTTTTTTTCTTATGCCAATAGCCAAAATATCCTACCTTAAAAGCCAACTCCTTCCAGGGTCATTGCATTTTAAGATTTGTCTTTAAGGCTGGGCTCAGTGGCTCACACCTGTAATCCCAGCACTTTGGGAGGCCTAGGAGGGTGGATTACCTAAGGTCAGGAGTTTGACACCAGCCTGGCCAACATGGTAAAACCCTGTCTCTACTAAAAATATAAAAAAATTAGCCGAGCATGTGGCGTGTGCCTGTAATCCCAGCTACTTGGGAGGCTGAGGCAGGAGAATCACTTGAATCTGGGAGGTGGAGGTTGCAGTGAGCCAAGATCTCACCATTGCACTCCAGCCTGGGTGACAAGAGCAAAACTCTGTTTCAAAAACAAACAAATAAAAAATATTTGTTTTTAGTTATGAAATAAGTTAGCAGATTCCTGTACTGTCTTTGGAATAAAGGCAGGATAGGGATATGCTGAGTATTTGAAATATATGGGGCTGGTGCCTACTTGTTTATTATGCCTGGCAGTATTTAGTAGAGGAGAAGGGTGAGGGTGGAGAAATAGAGTTAGGCAGCAGTTGGGGTCAGTAATGGAAAACAAATTCCCACTCACAGTTTTGAACTCCTCCCAAAAGAAGGGTCTACAGCTTTCCTTTGGTTCAGTTTCTGCTATGGAAGGTCAAGAGCTGGGTGCATAAGTGCATTTTGATTACTAAGATGGAGATGGAATAGAACAAACAGCACAGAGTTGTTACTCTGTACATGCTTAGCATAATGTGGGGCTAAATTCTTGACTTAATTAATGACTTAAAATATTAGGTTATAGTATGAATCATCTACATTAAATATCATGGGATTTGTTAATTTAAAAATCATGAGATACTGCTCCTTGAATAAATGATGCTTTAATAAGCAAGACATTTGGATTTCTATATGATCTTTGTAAAACTACTTAAACTCTTTCTTAATTTCTTTATATAGCAGTAAGGATAATGATAGCAATTTACTTCATGAAATTGAATAAAATGATATAAGGCATTTGGAAGAAAGAAAATGATACACTTTTAAAAATAGAATTTTTCATACAAAAAAGAAAATGAGGAAAATGATATTTCTGAGAAGACCCACTTATATTCTGTATGAATTCTATAAAACATATCATGTTTGAATTGAATCATAGTTTCTTGTAGACCAACCTTAAAGCACTGAAGAAATATCCAAACAGAGAAATTGAGCAGTTGTAGAAATATTCCATAGAAAAGAAAATGAGATGAATTTGCAGAAGTAATGGAGTTTTTTATTGCAATATCTTTCCAAACTTTATTGAAAATTTCCCAAAGGTCTTGGTTAATATTAAGAACAAATATTTGTGAATTTGGAAACTGCTCACTAACAAATAAAAGCAATTAACAAGACCATTTATGCTGGCAGTAATTATAATATAAACCAAATTTGTTTTATTGGTTAAACTGTTAGAACTCCAGCTGTCATTCCATATTAACAAATTTGATTTTTTAAATTATATTTTCTACCCTTGATTTGAGTTCCTGCCTTGATAAATATTAATAAAGGAAGAGAATGAAATTTTCAGGGTTAGTTACTCTCAGCTATCTACTTGCAGACTACCCACTCTGTGGAGTACTCAAGGTAGAGTGTTAATATCAAAACAACATTAACTCACTCTTTATAATGCGTTTGGATTCATCTTCCTATGTTCTTAATCCTGCGTTCTCAAAGCTCTGGCATATTGGAGTATGGGAGTTGGAGCAGGGCCATTGCCCGAGGATGAGGACTGAAAATGACACTGAGAGGGTGGAGCAGACAGAAACAAAAGCTAACCGAATCATCATTATTGTGTTTGCTATCCGTTGTTATAAAGACGTTGGAAGATGGCAGACCCCTGCCTCCATAGATGAGCTCAGTGGTAGCTGTGAACATAAAACCTACTCGATTTACTCTATTTCTCACCCATAGACAATAAGTTAGGTATGGATGCATCAGGGTAGCTGAGGACCTGGTGAAATTCAGGCACGAATATTGCCAGCTATGTTTCAGGGAATGTGAATTCATTTAAATAACCTTATTCAAACATAGATAGGAAAGTCAATCTCCTGAAAAAAATCAGAAATATGCATTTTTAAGCCAAATAGAAATGACTTTTTGAATTACCTACTTCTTTGGTTGATCTCCAAGATTGCAATCTCCTTTAATTTCCATAATGCGTTCATTCATTTATTTACTCATTTGCTCATTAGGCCTTTATTCAGTATATCTTTTGTGTCAGATACTATGCTAAGTGCTGGGAATCTTAAAACTATATCCTGAAAAAAATAGGCAGCCACTGGCTGATTTAAAGAAGCAGAGTGACAGGACCAACTTTCCTTTTCAGAAAATGTACTTTGGCTACTATGTGGAAGCAGAATTGAAGGAGAGGGAAACTGGAGAACGGATCAACAGGTGAGAGGTTCCAGAAACAATTCATTGTGAGAAAAGATGAGGCCGTGTTATGGACTTAATTGTATCCCCCTAAATTCACATGTTGAAGTCTTAGATCTCAATGCCTCAGAAAGTGACTGTATTTGGAGATAAGGCTTTACAGAGGTAGTGAAAGTAAAACTGAGGTCATATGGATGGGCCCTAACCAAATATAACTCATGTCCTTATTAAAAAAAAAAAAAAAAGGAGATTAGGACATAGATGCACACAGAGTGGAGACTATGTGAAGACAAAGGGAAAAGACAGCCCTCTACAAGCCAAGGAGAGAGGCTTCAGAAGAAATCAACCCTGCTGAAACCTTGATCTTGGACTTCTAGACTCTAGTACTGTAAGAAAATTAATATCTGTGTTTGAGCCACCCAGGATATGGTACTTTGTCATGGGAACCCTAGCAAATTAATACAGCCTTTGGAACAAGGCAACTGCTATAGGACATTAGCACCTACAGGCCCCAGTTCATCAGATACCTCAGTGTAAGTCTGCCATTATGTCTACTCAAGCTCGTGTGAGGTGACAGAAAACCTAGTCCTGTGTGGCAAGGAAAGATCAGGAACTGCAATATAAGAAAAGATGCAGCCAGGCATGGTGGCTCGCGCCTGTAATCCCAGCACTTTGGGAGGCCAAGGCAGGTGGATCACGAGGTCAGGAGTTCGAGACTAGCCTGACCAACATGGTGAAACCCCATCTCTACTAAAAATACAAAAATTAGCTGGGTATGGTGGCACATGCCTGTAATCCCAGCTACTCAGGAGGCTGAGGTAGGAGAATCACTTGAACCCGGGAGGTGGAGGTTGCAGTAAGCCACTGCATTCCAGCCTGGGCGACAGAGCGAGACTCCATCTCAAAAAAAAAAAAAAAAAAAGAAAAGAAAAGATGCTCATTAATTTCCAAACCTGGTTAATGCCTCCATGGACTAGCAGATGACAGGATGTAAATCTTGTTTTGCTTTTTCCTGTTATTGGTGGAGGGAAATTTGAAATTGGTGTCATCTGCCCCTTCAGAGGATGGTTCGTCTGGTATTTGCAAACTTGCTGCAGGCTTTCAGGTTCCTTCTGTAACCATTCTGTTTGAGGCATCTGAAGGGCAAGTTTGGTCCCTAATCCTTGGTTCCTCCATATTATAAATGGCAGGCTTTTCCCATTGGTCCTGCTGCTTCTTTGTCTTTGAAAGTTGTGGACAATGTGATGTTTCTAGATGTTTCCAAAAATGAAATGGAAATTTCACCTTAATTTTATGAAATGCATCTCTTTGCAAAAGGGTAAAGAAGAAGGGAAGTAATGATTTTTGAGCTATGGGCACCATTCTGATGATTTCTGAACATTATCATGAGTTCTTGATTCCTCCATTGTTGTTGGCGGGGATTTGAGTTTGTGTTGAGTGGAACTTCAGGTTTGTTTGGTTTGGTATTTACATTTTTCAGTAGCTTTTCTACATATATATTAATTTCTAAATTCAAGTGGTTCATTTATTTCACACAAATAACTTTGGTTATGTGATTCAGTTTTTTTTTTTTTTTTTTTTTTTGTTTTGTTTTAGATAGGGTCTTGCTCTGTCACCCAGGCTGGAGTACAGTGGTGTGATCATAGCTCACTGCAGTTTTGAACTCCTAGGCTCAGGTGATCCTCCCACCTCAGCCTCCCAAAGTGCTGGGATTACAGGCATGAGCCATCGCACCCAGCTCAAAATATTTTTAGGATCAATTTAATTCAAGGCCAAGCAAGTTGGTCTAGCTTATTATAGTTTTTGGTTTATGACTTATTTTTATTCAATGTCTTGGGTTTTATAAATAAAATCATAAACTTTAAAACTGTTCATAAAACTGTGAACTATATTTAAAAATCATCTGGCTGGCAACTGAGTTGGTTTTTATAATCTGAAAACTTATGGTTTTTTTCAACTCTGAGAATTTCTATTCTACTTTCCCATTATTGCCTTCTTCTACTCTCTTTCCTTTCCTTTTGTAACTTCTATTAAGCAAATACTGAACCTTGGGGGATTTTGCTTACATGACTTTCAACTATTTTCACATATTTTCCATCTCTTTTGTCTTTTGCCCGGTGTTTGGGGAAAATTCCTTTGGCTTCTGTTTCCACTAATTTGCCCTTCAAGTAGGTCTGTTCTGCTTCTCAACTAATGGATTTTCAATATCAGAAATGACTTTTTAAATTTCTAGGGTTTCTCACTGATTGTTTGTTATGGATGCAATATCCTTTCAAGACTTACTGATTAAAAATTAAATTCATTTAACATTTATCCTGTTCCTTTTATTAATTTAGTTTCCTCTGATATTATTTCCTTTTATTAGTTGGGTTTGGTGCTTCTCTTTCATGGTATTGGTTCCCCTCTCCCCATAAGATGGTGGTTGTCCCATCATCCCTTAATGTGGGAATGGGCTTGTCTCCTCTTTCTGCTTATCATAGCCTGTCTTCAGGGGCTGTGAAGAAGGGTCAGGACATGCTATGCCAAGAGACTGAATGGTTTCCATCATTTCTTGGGACATGCTATGCCAAGAGAGTGAATGGTTTCCATCATTTCTTGGGGTCACTAGATCCCTGAGCTCTGCCCCTCGGGTCCCAGGATCACCACTAACTTTTTTTTTATCCCGCAGGCAAACACCTGATATATAATGTGAGCAGGACAGAGGAGGCTCCTAAGTGAATTATTCTGTCTCAGGGCCCTTCCTCCTCTTGTATCCTTTAACTCTTGCTTGCAACTTCCCTACACTACTGCTCCTCCTGAATCTGTTCTGGTTTCCTCTGATTTTGTTTCTCTGTGAATCAGATCTTGCGTCTTTTCTATATCTCTGGATTTCTTGAACATTGTTGGAATACTGATCCCCCTTTTCCTTATTTTCCTGTGCTTTTAGATGCCTGTTTCAGACATATCTTTTAATGAAATTTGGAGTAGAAGAGAAGCTAACTGTGTGTATTCAATTCACCATCTCCATCCAATCTTTACCTTTTAATTTATTTATCATCTCTACTTATTATCAAACAATACAAGCTTATTGTGAAAAACTCAAAGACTATAGAAATGGAAAGTGAAATTTCCCTTTTATGTTAGATGACTCTAACATAAGTCTCAGCTGGTATCTTCTTGGTCTCACCTGTTGGTTTCAGCTAGAGCTGAGTAGACAGTTCTATGAAGGCTTACCCCCCAACTCTCTGGCTGTCAACATCTATTCTCAAATGCACACCTTCTCCTCTGGCCCCAGAACTCTTCCAAATCTGCAGATTGCCTGTGTGGAGCTTGCTGGGTAGCTCGGAAGTGCAGACTTTCAACATGGGTGGGAGAACAGTGGGGGCAGTCCCTTGTCCAACCAGGATGAGGGCCAATATCCTATCCTTCACATAGACAATTCCAAGAGGTATTCTATACTCTTCTGAGGAAGTCCCTCCAAACTTGATCCCTATTGCCCACAACAATGACCTTGATAATGAACATATGTACATGTTTCCTTCTCCCTTCTTTTTTTTGAGACAGAGTCTTGCTCTGTCAGCCAGGTGGGAGTGCAGTAGCACAATCTTGGCTCACTACAGCCTATGCCTCCCAGGTTCAAGCAATTCTTCTACCTCAGCCTCCCAAGCAGCTGAGATTACAGGTGCGCACCACACCCAGCTAATTTTTGTATTCTTAGTAGAGATTGGGTTTCGCCATGTTGACCAGGCTGGTCTTGAACTCCTGACCTCAAGTGGTCCGCCTGCCTCAGCCTCCCAAAGTGCTGGGATTACAGGCGTGAGCCACCATGCCCAACCTTTCTCCCTTCTTTTACTCTCCCAATTTCTTATTCCTGGTCACAGAGATCTGTTCCCCTTTCCCTCTTATTTGACAATGCCCTTTTCCTCACTGCAAACCTAAATTTCCTGTATCCCTCAGTTCTGATTTATCATTTCACTGTAACTCTATTAGCTGTAAAGCATTTGGGGATGCTGTCAGGATAACACGCTCTGTAGCAAATGAGGTTGTATTGAATTATTTAGCTTTCAACTAAAGTGGAGATAACCAAAGCAGCTGAGCTGGTTCGTAAAATGTTG
Organism: Macaca nemestrina; assembly: GCF_043159975.1. Lineage (NCBI taxonomy): Eukaryota > Metazoa > Chordata > Mammalia > Primates > Cercopithecidae > Macaca > Macaca nemestrina. Next base: position 43,178,756 of record NC_092131.1, read on the forward strand.
GGGTAATCTGTCTGCTGATTTGGAGCTTTTATCATATTAATTTTTTCTTACGGTTGAAAATTATAAATTTTAAGGTTACAAAGAAAAATATGTGTGCAACTATTTAGTTCAGTGCCACAAACCTATAGCTAAGGAGTTATCTGTTTTGCATAGTATATAATTACGTAGCTGCAGAACCACTGTTCTAGAGAACCATGAATTTATCTAATAAGTGTATTCATACAAGGTTTTAAAAAACCATAAATACATAATTTCCCTCCATTTTTTTCTATCAAAAATAGATCAAGGATTTCTGCTTGAGATATATAATAGTCTCAGCTTTTGAAGCTGGCCTGTTTTTCTTGAGCTTTTTTTGCCAGAATTTGACTTAAAATTTTTTTTTTCACCAAAAAGAACTTTCTGTCTTTAACTCAGTAATAGACAAATGCACTCTTAAATGTTGTCAACAAAGCAGAGGAGAGGATCATTGCTAATCTATTGATGACCATGAATGTTTTTGTATCCTCTATCCCATATTACTAGTGTCTCTTGGAAAATTGAGCTGTAATAAGGGTCCAGCCAAGAGGAGGGTGGAGTGAAGAATTCTGTGACTTTGTAATACCTGGGGCGTTTGTCCCACTCAGCATATCTCAGTGTCTAAATGCCCACCCTCAAGAAGTGGGACTGCGGCAGGAAGTGAAGTATCTTTGCATATGTTCAATATATAAACTAAACTCGAACATCTGGCAATTAAACACCCCTTTCCTGGGTGAATTCTGGAAAACAGCACAATTATCCTCCCAAGCAAATAACTGATGCTGCCTGTTAAGAACACCAGGCAGCATCAGTAAAGTTAAAACTTCTTTCTGCATCTATGCGCTTTTAATCTCCATGGCTATTTCCATAACACCTGAGATTACCTGCGTTGATAGCTGGTGAGAAACCATCCCAGGTACCACAGGTGGAGTAAAGAGATGAAAGCTACCGCAAGGCGCACACGTAAACCTTACTGAACAATGACCTTGTATCGTTAGAAAGTCAAGAAAATGGACTGCCTTGCAAGCTGCCCGTGTTCTGTTGAGTCTCTCTCCGGGGGCAACTCGGAGATGCCTTTTTGGCACCATCGGTTCTAGAATTTCCTCTGGCCTGCTGCACCGCGCCTCATCCAGGCTTGCAGTGAGGCACCCCCACTCGCCCGGAGACCCGGGTCGGCCAGGAGGTGCCAGTGGGCAGGTGTGGCAGCCTGCCTGTTGAGTCTCTGCAATGTGCGAGCGCCTTGGGACTGCAGGCTGCGTGCCGCCAGCTTTGCCTGGTTCATCCTGACTACACTAGGTTTTCGGGCAGACACAGCGACACCGAGCTCCGGCTGGGGGTGGGGGCCTCGGGCCCAGTGCCCGCCCCCTGCCCTCCCAGCGTCTGCTCTCATTGCCAGCCGGGAGAAGCCCGCCCGGGAGCGCGCTTTCTAATGCACCAGCCCCTGGGAACAATCTGTCCCTCCCAAACCCGCCACGGCGGGGGATCACCGCCCGGGTACCCGTCGCGCCCACCCTATGGCCTGAGTGTCTTTTCATATATTTAAAAAACCGAACTGTGTGCAGTGGGGATGCAGGGCGGGAAAGGCTGGAGGGCTCGTTTTCGCCACCAGGCTCGCCTCTCAGGGCTCACGAATTAGGCCCCAGCTAAAGTCCAACCCTCTTCTCGCCTCAGGGGGCTCGGGGTGGCGCGGGGTTAGGGGCAGTGAACGACGATGGGGGGGCGCCCCAGGCTCAGCGGCGGGCGGGAAGGCAGAGGCGGGTTCCAGGAGCCGGGCTGAGGCCCGGCAGGTGCCCCCAGGCGCGGAGGCTGATTGGCAGGTGCGGGAGTGGGTGGGGAAGGCGGGGGCTGGGCCTGGCGCTGCGGGAGGCTGCGGCCCCGCCTCCCCGCCCCCGCCGCGGGACTATCTGGTCCCGGCAGCAGCGATGTCCCCCGGCAGGAATGTCCCTCCTCAGATAATGTTATTTATATCTCTGGGCGGGTCCGCGGCTCGGCAGCACCAGGAGCCCGGCGGCCGCTGTGCCAGGAGCCCCGCGCTGCCCTCCTTCCCCTCCTCCGCCGCCGCCGCCCCTGGGCTCGGGGTGGCCCCCGCTTCAGTCCCAGGGCAGGTGAGTCCCACGAGGGCCCGGCGGCCAAGGAAGCTGGGTGCGGGTGAGCAAGGCTGGTACGCGCGGCGCCAGCTCAGAGGAGCGCTGGGCCCAGGGGGCGTATGACGCGCAGGGCCCAGGGTACCGGGTGGGAGTCCAGCCCCAGTTGCCGGGCGTGGGGTGGGAGGGGTGCGGGGCCCGGGAGGCCCGGCAGCTGCGGCAAAGATCATTCCGGGACGCGGGAACGCGCGCGGGCGTCCGAGACACTTGGTGCTAGCTTTGGAGAGCCGGATCCCGGAGAGGCCGTCGCCCCGGGGCGCAGGGAGAGGGTGACTGGGGTGCGTGTTCTCGTCCGCCTCCTCCAGGACCCCGGCCTGGGAGCAAAGGGGATCGCGCCTCTAGCCGGTTCGACCGCCGCGCTGCTCTCTCTGCCTTTTTCTGTCGGGCTTCTCGGCTCTGGGGCCGCTCATATCCCTCTTCTGGGGAACTTGGCTGCGCTCTCCCTGGGCCGCCCAGCGCCCAGGCAGGAGGGACAGGTCAGGGCAGCAGAGGGGGCCGGTCCTCCGGGCGCTGGGAACCACGCGGAGAGTGACCCCGTGTAGACCGAGGGAGGAAAGATCGTAGTGCCCTAAGCCATACTTCAAGGACCCCTAGCCTTCCTCTTCCAAAGAGTTCCTCTTTCTCTAAGCTTCTCCAGGCTACTCTACCCTCACCCTCCTCTCCAGTTTCCCCTCTTCCTCTAACTTGGTCTTGAGAAATAGCAGAAAGTGGGATAAATAATAGAAGCTGTAAAACAATCCCCAACTCCCACCAACTCATCCATACTTCCCAGGCTAGGGAAGCAGCTGCGGGGCTGGAGTGCTGTTTCCCTGACAACGAGCTTCAGGTAGGGCCTTGAGTTATAGCCTATTAATATCCAAACCACTGTTTTCAGTGAGCAATTAGAGGCGCCAGGAGTAAGGAAAACGAAAAGAAGTCACTGTTTTTTGTACATCTAAATGTTAGATGCGTCAGATTGGGGGGTGGGGTTGGGGGATATAGTGACAGTCTTTTTGTACTGAAAATTTCTGTGAGGAGAGACTAGGTTGTCACCTCCAGGTAGGAGGCAGTCATGCAAAACCCATGCCTGGAGGTAGTCACGATCCGTGTTTTAGTTTCTAAGGAAAGAGATTCAGGCGGCTCCCTAATGAGAGGAGTTTGCAAATCAAAGATTTTTAGGCACAGCTCAACTGTCCACTGTCCTATCCTTAGCTTCACAGATGGCTCTGAATTTTATTCTAGAATTCCCTCTTCGCCCACCCCTTCCCCCACTATAACCCAAGACAGGTCATTTCTTATTTCGGGATCCAACTTCTATTCTTTTGCTCTGAGTCCCAGGTTCAAAAATGCGATTGAAAACACTTTTTTTTCCTAAGTGCAAAATGATTGTTAATGTATGCGGAATGTCCAGCACCTAACACAGCTAGGCCTGTGCTTGCCTGGAGGCTAGCAGGCTAGCCAGGAAAGGGAATGTTAAACTTACATTGAAGAAGAGCCCACCAGCCTTGAAACCCACCAACTCCAGAGGTGGGTCATTTATACAGAATTTTATCAAAAACTCTAGAGTAAAGCACCATTGAAAGACATAAACCCTCATGAAAATGTGGTTTTAGACCCCTGAGCTGTTGTTCTTAGCTTTATCAGTGCCCCAGTGGCAATGATTGGGGATGAGCCAGTCCTATTAATCTTGAGTTCTGGGAAGACTCAGAGTCCACTCGTGGAATTGTAAGCACCCAAGGACTCCCAGGCATCCAGGATGGGCCTTGTAGCACAGGCATATCAAGTTCTCCTGAGCGGCTTGCCCAGAAGAGAGTTTGGATACCACCTTTGGCTCTGATCAATGCTTTTTCCAAGTGTTCTGAAGGTGTCCTATAGCAGAACACCTGCTAGATGACTAGTTTTGGGGGTGAAGGTATGACAGGAGCAAGACTTCTACCTGGGATCACGTTTGGCAAAATAAAAATGAGTATTTTAGGCAAGCTAGGTGTGAATGAAAGTTTTGAACTAGAGTCAAAGTCTAACAGGTCTGTCACAGCTCTGGAAATAAACTGTTTTTGGTAAATAAAAATAATAATAGCTTTTATTTATTCTGTCTTTTATGTTGTTGTACCCAGTACCTGGCTGGTAGTGAACTCTCAGTTAATCTTTGTTGAATGAATGAGGAAACCAACAAATGAATTCTCGGCATTTTCTTTATATTATCCAACTTAATTATCATGGTAACTCTATAAGGTAGCTCATATCAGCATTTTACAAGTAAGGAAACAAGTAATCTTCCTTACAAGTAAGGAAGATTAAATAACCTGCTTCATATTACCCAGCGAATGAGAGATGGGTCCAAGATTCAAACTCAGTTTGTTTGGTTCTACCTTCTTTTTAAGGTTAGATACTCAGCAGGGAATATAGAGTATGAGTTGGGAAGATTTGACTGTAGCATTGTCTTCTAGCTTCACAATCTTCATTCCCAGGACCTCAGGTAATAGTTCTGCTTATATCAGAGGAGCTTAAAAAATATTGTCTGAAGACAATATTGGGCATTTATTTGCTCAGAGGTTTTTAGCCTTGCCCATTATTTTCAGGTCATTGTTTCAAGGACAGAACTATAATTTTGGCAGGAGTCAAAGCATGGTTTTTTTTTTTAAAGAACAGATTTTCCTTTCATTCCTGGAAGTGGCCAGGAGGGCTTGATGATACATAGGGACAGTGTGATAGGACAGAGGATAACTATAAAAAATTCATGAGGCAAACACTATTGGAGAGGGAAGGGATTTTGGAGGTCACTGAACCCAGCCTTCCATGTGCGTACTTACTTGCTTAAAGGCAAGACCTAACTACAGGTACCTGATCATTGATGTGTAGCTATGGCACCCATACTCCTTATTACTCGAGCTCACTTCTTTCCTGTCTCACTCTCAAGGCCAATATGGTTTATTTCCTGAAGTTCTGCCTAATCAAACTTCTGAGATTGTATTTCCTTTGGAGGAGATTATGAGAGGATGTGTTTTAATATCCAGTACTTTCATTTTAGTGAAATCTTACAGAAAAGGTATTGAGGATAAGCAGGAGAGAAGGCAGTCTCAAGCATTAAACTCTAAACTGTTCTATAATCTCCCCCATCGCTTGTAAGGTGTACACATGTATACATTTTAAAACAATAGTTACGCATATTACGATCTAGAGACAAGAAATCTTAAGTAATTATGTCCATTTTTGGGGGGCATGGGGAAGGACTTTAGAGAACTATTGAGACTGTCAGATACGTGTTTTAACCTAAACCCAATCACCAAATTGCTCTTGAAGAGCAGCACTTTAATTTCAAAATCAAACACAAAATTTTACTCTCTGCTCAAGACCTGAAAAGGTAGGAAACATGACCAGTGGGAGATTTAAAGTAGAGATGGGGTTTCACTATGTTGGTCAGGCTGGTCTCAGGAGTTCAAGACCAACCTGGCCAACCCCATCTCTACTAAAAATACAAAAATTAACCAGGTGTGGTGGTGGGTACCTGTAACACCAGCTACTCAGGAGGCTGAGACAGAGAATCACTTGAACCTGGGCAGTAGAGGTTGCAGTGAGCCAAGATTGCGCCACTGCACTCCAGCCTGGACAATAAAGCGAGACTCTGTCTCAAACAAACAAACAAAAAAAAAGTGTTATAAAAAAGCAAGGTATAGTGGCTTATGCCTATAATCCCAGCTACTTGGGAGGCTAAGGGAGGAGGATTGCTTGAGCCCAGGAGTTAAAGAGGCTGAGCTATGATTGTGCCACTGTACTCCAGCCTGGACAACAGAATGAGGCACCATCTCTAATTCATGAATTAATTAAAAAGTGATTTAAAATACATTTCTTTGTTACATTTTTAAAATTATGGAATTTAAAAAAATAACCTCAGATCTACAGATTAACATTTATCAATGAACTTGGGAGGATCAAGAGTGAAAATAACTGTGCTATGTGGGCTGATGAGAAATTTGATTATATAATGAGGACTGGCAGGGAAGTTCATGGATACTGGTTTCTGAAACCATATGGATATCACAAGCCAAAAATGACTGTGGAAAGAAGAAGTTCATCTTTGAAGTAGCTTGTATTGACTCAGTTGGTTTTAACACACAGATCGTAGGTTACTCCTCTGTTTTAGATAAGAAATCTGAGGAAGAAGAGTAGATGCAGTGGTCTGAGTGCCAGAATCATCATGTGGCATTTGCTGGGTTTATCACAGAGATGCTTCCTTCTTCACCGCATTAGGTGAAGGTCACCTGTTTTGGAGATGGAGAGAGTGATTGAGGAAGAGCGTAGGAGGCAGTCAGGAAAATTCACTGTCAGATCTGGCTCCGCTGATGGATTGCCAACTCCCCTTGGTAAATATTTAGAAAATGCCATAGCGTGTTTCCCTCTGTTGCTGCGTGTATTTCTTAATTCACAGCCAAGTGATCCAAATTCTTCCATTTTCAGCCAGCCTCAGCTGAATATCAAACCACCAGGGATCCCTAGCCTTTATAGCTCCCGTAGTCTTAGAGGTGGTCACAGACAGAAAATACTTCCTTAATGAATTGTCTGCCTAGCTTATCAAATTCCCAAACCACGTTTCATTTTTCTCTTTCTTTTTCCTGGTTGCGGGAAATATTACAAAGCCCTCTTCTTCCTACCTCAACAAGTCCTTCTCAGGCTTTGCCATAATGTTTTATTTCCACACCGTACCTGTGCAGACCTGGCTGAGGGTAGAATTACAAGGGCAATTAAAACTCAGACATATACCATGTGAGCAGTGGGGGCAAAAGTGGGCTTCCTTTCTTTCACTTGGATGTTATAAATTTAGCAAGTGAAAAGGCACAGGGTTAGAAAAAAATAGGCTTTGCATTGAACCGGGCTCAGATCATCCAGGATATTTATGAAGAGAATAACAGGGCACCTTGACAGCTAAAGAACAATAATTGCTTCGAATTATAGTCAACTTAGGAGTTTCCACCATTGTGAAAAGGAGAAGAAACTTGAATAATTCTGAAAATGAATACGTTGAAAATAATTTCCATTTGTACCAGACTTAAATATGGGCATGTCTCATTTGAGAATTTATAGCAATTCAAATAAAACAAAGCATACTTTAAAGGCATGAATTATGTGGACCAGAAAGAAGTCTGTAACCTTATTCTGTCCCTCTTTCGAGTCCCAACCTGTTTCTAGAAGAACCCTAGGAATGGCAATTAATTTCACCTTCCAGCATATTTCTGCAAGGGTGGAAAAGCAAGAAAAGACCTTTCATAATACTGACTTCGAGTCGTAAGTCATAGAGAGTTAGAGGTAGAAAGGCCTGAGAAAGAATTGAGATGTATTCAAAAACAGCAGACATTGGGTGTCTACCACGTGTCTTACACTATTATGCTATTATGTGCTGAAGACACACAAAGAGATCAGACGGAGAATCACTGATCTGGTATGAAAATGGCCTTGCAACCAAGTAATGATTCAACAGGATGCCTGAGAGAGAGGGCACACAGGAGGAAACATCTCCTTCAGGTTGGGGAATCCCAGAAGACCTTTGAAAGTGCCTCGGATTTCCCTAATGGAAGAAGGGAGGATGAGGGGGCCTGCGAGTGGAAGTTTAGGCAGTTGTCCAGCACAGACAATAAAGCATGATTAGATTAGGGGATGAAGCGTAGTTCCACATGGCGGAAGTTTCACCAGAAAGGTGGTTGGGGTTCAGCCTGTGAAGAAGTTTGAGTCACTGGAAGTTTTTAAGTCGTAAAGGGGTGTGATGAAATCTCTGTTGACAAAGCTCACCAGTGGCGGTGAAGAGAAAGTGAATTAGATCCCAGCCAGTACAGGATGATGATCACAGATAACTATAGTCCACTCAATATTCAGCATGCCTTTGTCTACACGTCATCTTATTTTATCTTATGATGACCATGTGAAGGGAAGATCTGATTATTCCTGGTTTCCAGTTACAAAACAGGATTAGAAATGTACATTTATATACTCAAGGTCCCTCTAGTAGTTTACTCCAAAATGTGACTTTGACCCAGTTGCCTAGTTCTGAGGCTGGGGCTGTTTCCAGGTCTTCTCAGTGGAGTAATTGAATATTCTGGGCCTTCTGGTTGAGACCACGTTTGCTTTTTTTCTTCAGCAGAATATTCCACCTAAGTTCATTGGTTCCGGAGAGAAGGAGGGAGACGCTCGTTAACAGTATTACCCTTTACCATAGCCACAGAACCTCAAGAATGGCCCTCCAGAGTATGCACAGATGATGTTCCAAAGCATAAATTAATGGATTCTCAGTAGCATGCCATAGATAAATGAAGGGTTCATCTGCCTGTTAATTGATGTTTTGGCTTTTTCATTCCTTTACCCCAAAATTACTGGACATTATTGTGCTTATGCTTCATTTTGGACTTCAGCAGCCTCTTTTTGTCCAGTGATCTTGAGGGCCTTGATTTGTACTTATGTCAGTCTTCAACAAATATTTACGGAGCTCTTATTTAATTTGCCAGACATGCTGTAGGCCCAGGGGATGTAACAGTGAATGTGGCAAAAATGTCTGATGTCATAGAGTGCATATTGTAGTTAGGGGAGAGAGGAACTAAATGACAAGCAGCAGACAAAAATATATATTGTAATTTCAGGTGCCAAAAAGAAAAATAAAGCAATGTGAAGGGAAAGAAGGGTGGTTCTACTATTTCAGGTAGGGTGGTATCTGATGGGGCTTCATCTGGGCTGAGACTCAAATGAAGTGGGGAGAGGGGCATGGGATGTTTGGGAGAAGAGATTCAGGTTGAGTGGCAATCTGTTCTCACACTGCTAATAAAGACATACCAGAGACTGGGTAATTTATAAAGGAAAGAGGTTTAATTGAATCACAGTTCAGCATGGCTGGGGATACTTCACAATCATGGCAGAGGGCAAAGAAGGAGTAAAGGCATGTCATACGTGGTGGCAGGCAACACAGCATGTGCAAGGGAACTGCCCTTTATAAAACCATCGGATCTCATGAGACTTATTCACTATCACGAGAACAGCACATGAAAAACCCACCCCCATGATTCAGTTACCGCCCACGGCGTCCCTCCCATGACATGTAGGAATTATGGGAGCTGCAATTCAAGATGGGATTTGGGTGGGGACACAGCCAAACCATACCAAGTGAGAAGCCCCCAGCGTGGGACCACTGCTGTGTCCAAGCAATGGCAAGGAGGCCAGTGTGGCCTGAGTGCAGGGCGTCGTGGGGAGAGCTGACCACAGTGCTGGAGAGAAAACCGGGTCTTGATGGTACAGGCTTTGTGACCTTTGGGTTTTAGCCCAAGTGTCATAGAAAGCCACTGGAAGTTGGGGGCAGGGGAGTGACTTGTTCAGATTTGTGTCTCAAGTGGATCTTTCTGGCTGCCCTAAGGAGAGTTGATTGTGAGGCACAAGAGTGGAGGAAAGGAGTCCCATGAAAGCTACTGCGGTGTTTCAGGACTGAGAGGACGAATCAGGATGATAGTGCTGGTGAGATGCAGTTGGGTTCTGAGTATAGAGATTATGGGATTTGGATATAGAGGATGAGAGAAAAAGAGTAAGATGATTCCATTGTTTTTGGCCTGAACAACTGGACGAACAAAAAGGTCGTTTACTGAGATGGTGATGTATTTTATCAAATGTACCACGGGCTATTTTTTTTATTTCTGTTTTTGTCGAGGTGTTGACTTGGAATAGTCTCTGGCAGACTTTTCATTTAAATACACCAAAAAGGAGATGTTTTTATTTTCAGATAATTCATGACATCTGTTTGAAGTGAAGCCTTAGATGTGCTGTGCACTTTGTACTGGTACTTTTAGATCAGTCCCACAACGTTTACACTATGTGATGGAGATTAAGATATGGGAGAAACAAGATTGACATATATTTCACTTTATTTTTAGAAATGTTTTGAATTGGCTGGTTAAAGCCCAAATATTTTTTGATGCTTCCTTGTTGTCATATTTAAAAAACTTTAAAAATTATAAAATAAATTCATGTACATGGTTAAAACATATGTCCATATTATACAAGGGTATACAATGAAGAGTAAAAGTCTTCTCCTAACTTTAGCCCTGTTTCTAAGAAGGTACCATTGTCAGCAGTTTCTGTGTATGCTTTGAGAAGAATTCTTTTTACATTCAAGCATTTGGCCTGATACATTTTAAGTCATAGCGTTAAGCTAGCAGCATCACGTATTTGAGTGGTAGTCTGTTCTCACACTGCATCAGGTTTCAGATTTAGTAGCCCTCAGGTTAAGCGACCTGGAGTCCACTTTCTATCAACTAAGGGTCTCGCTCTCCAAACCATCCCATACTGAACCACTGTCTTTATCATATAACACCCCTTCTCAAAAGCCACCAGTGGTTCTTCTCTGGGTCGAGGTAGAAATCCAAACTCATAAAGTTGGCTTTTAAGAGCCATTGTTTAGGCACCAGTCTCTTTTTTTCTACTCTTTTACCACTTTCCATCACAAACTCTCTACTTAAACTAAGTTTCTCCGCTTCTGCTTACTGAGTCCTGAACATTTTTCCCAGATTTGGAGTGTTTGCCATCAGAACCTGGGTTCAAAGCTGTGTCTTCTTCCTGGAACACTTCACTCCACAGTAATCTCTCCCTTCTTCAAACTTGCTAAATTAGGGCTAGATACATGTACCCTATTTGAACATAATCACAAATTCTTTTATTATTATAAGCTTTCCTTGTATCTGTGTATTATTTGCTCAAATATATGCAACATAAAATTTACCATTTTAACCATTTTTAAGTGTACATACAGTTCAGTGGCATAAGCACATTCACATTGCTGTGCAGCCGTCACCATCATCCCTCCCCATCATCATGAAAAAGATGGACTTTTTTCATCTTCCAAAACGCAAGCACTGTGTCCATTAAACACTAACTCTCCATTCCCTCTCCCTCCATCTGTCTATGGACACTTGGATTGCTTCTACTCTTGCCTATTGTGAATAATGCTGCTGTGAACATGGGTGGGCAGATGTCTCCTCAAGACCTTGCTTTCACTTCTTTTGGACATATACCTAGATGTGAAATTGCTGGATCACATAGTAATTCTATTTATAATCTTTTAAGGAACCCGTCCATGCAATTTTAATATTTCCCCTTGGTATTTAACATCTCCAAAGGGAAGGGCAAAAATTTATTAACATCCTCATTTTGGGGGCCAGACTGAACTTGAGAAGTGTTTATTTCAGAACACTGTCTTTGGGTGATAGTTCGTCATCACAGTTCTTGAATTTGTTCATTTATTAGTTTGCCTATTTTTAGATTGTAGACTTTTAGAGGACAGGCAGGAGATGTTTAATTTGCTTTGTAGAGCATGTAGCCCAAGCTCAGGTGGGGAAGGGTGTAAATATTATGCGATGTTTTATTTCAGCTAAAAAATCTCCTTGAGCTGGATGACAAGAGTCTGGGTTGCTTCCAGCTACTTTTCTCTTGCTGTTTGCCCTTGGGCAAAGAACTTCCTCTTTCTCTGACCTTTTTTTTTTTTTTTTTTCTTTTTCAGGGCTTTTTGTGTGTGTGATTGTGATGGTGCCTTAACATTTATCATTATCCTTAACATTTTCCTTGTGGATTCCTCTGTAAAACTTACATGTTGCCTTCTCTTCGTAACCTTGCCTGACAGCCCCTCTTCCTTGCCAGGTCCTGGGGTAGCGCTGATTGCTTCCTCTTTTGTATTTTTACTGTACCTTTCTCATTCCTTTCTTACAGGTGGATCATCTTGTTTTGTAATTGTCAACTTGCCTTCTACACTGTTAGTTCAAGCTTCTTGCAACGGGGAACTGAGTCTCATGCTTAAAAACAAAACAAAGCAAAACAAAACAAAATTCAGCACCTAGAGCCATGCTTTATACGCAGAGGGGAGTGGATTAAAAATATTTGTTGATTAAAAAATTAGGCTGGACATGGCAGCTCACGCCTATAATCCCAGCACTTTAGGAGGCTAAGGTGGGCAGATTGCTTGAGCCCAGGAGTTTGAGACCAGCCTGGGCAACATAGCAAGACCTGTCTCTACAAAAATTAAAAAAAAAAAAAAAAGCTGGGCATTGTGGCACGTGCCTATAGTTCCAGCTACTCAGGAGGCTAAGGTGGGAGAATCACCTGAGCCCGGGAAGTTGAGACTTCAGTGAGCCGTGATTGTACCACTGCATTTCAGCCTGGGTGACAGAGTGAGACCCTGTCTCAAAAAAAAAAAAAAAGAAAGAAATTTTAAAAATCTGACCAAGCACAGTGGCTCACACCTGTAGTCCCAGCTGCTTAGGAGGCTGAGGCCGGAGGATTGCTTGAGCCCAGGAGTTCAAGGCTGCAGTGAGCTACGATCATGCCACTGAACTCCAGTCTGGACTACAAAGTGAGACCCCATCTCAAAATAAATATATTAATTAAAAATTAAAAAAAAATTAAAGAATCATGTGGCCAGTTAGCTCAATTGGTTAGAGTGTGGAGCTCATAAAAAATTAAAGAATGAATGTTTGAAATTACATGTATCTAAGTTTGTATAATTTTAACTTGGATACAAGGCATTGTTATGCTAATGAGTTTATTATAACAACAAGTCAACATTTATTGAGAAAGTTATGTGGTAAGCACTATGCTGAGAGTTTTCATGTGTATTTATTATTTACAATCAGACTTGGAAAGTTAACTTACCCATGAATACCCACCGAGTAAGGTAACAGCTGGACTTGAACCCATGTGTGTTTATTCTAGAGTGCTTGCTTTGAACCACTGTGCCTGCTCAAATTGGGGTGGAGGCCAACACTACCTGACTTAATTCTCAGCGTTTCTTTTTTTTTTTTTTAATCCTGCATCTTTAATGGTTTGAAATTAGAGAGGTAATTCGTTGCATACCTTTATATGTTGCTTTATATTTGCAATGATTTAGCCTAATAGACTTGAATCCCTTTATTAGCTTTTAATAAATAATTAATGTTCTGAATCCTACTTCCAATGTAGTTATTTGACATCTGAGGATGGAGATGCTAATTAGTACCGCACAATATACCCACTCTCATAAGGCAGCTGTACCAAAACTGCTTTAGAAAAGGTCTGAATTATTGCCAAATGTGATAGCCTCCTTCCAGACCCGAGGTTTCCGACTTCTCCACAATATTTGACCACTCTCCCATTGAACTTCTGCCCTCTCTGGGCATCTGTGACCTGGGCCCTCCTTTTTCCCTCCTAGCTTCTTTACCACTGCTGCTACATTTGTTGTTATTATTCCTTCCTCTCTGCCAGCTTTCAGTTGTTGGGATTGCCAATAGGTCTGAATCCTTATCTCTAGTCTGACCTCCTCCTCAATCCCAGATCAGCTTCACAGCAGTCTGCTGCTGTCTTCATTTGCTTCTATAGAGATGTCTCAAGCTCACCATGTCATCCTGGGACTTCTCGCCTCCCTTCTTCACCCCAAATCTGCTTTTCTGCCTTTTTTTTTTTTTTATATAGCTAGGTTCATGTTGTCACCATCCCCCAAGTAAGAATCTCAGTACCATTTTTGGTCTCTCTTTTTCCCCCCATACTTCCACATCTACTTGGCTGCTCATTTTTCCTCTAAAATTTTCAAATTAGTTCCTTTCTTTTAATTCCCACTGTCACTATTCTTATCTTATGTTTAAATAATTGGCCTTTAGGCCTTCAGTCTCTACCTTTCTAACCCATCCCACACCCTGACCTCAGAATTATTTTTAAAAACCTAAGTCTGACTGAGTCATTCTACTGCTTTGAAACCCTCAATGGTTCCCCATTGCCCCAAAATAAAGTGTAAAGGGGCAGGCAGGGGCCTCGGCAATCTGTTCCAACCTCCCTTCCTAGCTTCATTCCTTCTCCATTACCTTGCCTGGGGTGCTTGTGACTTGCTCAACTTCAGGCTCATTTTCCTGCCTCCATGACTTTGCTGCCACTTTTTCTTTCTTTCTTTCTTTCTTTCTTTCTTTCTTTTTTTTTTTTTGAGACAGAGTCTCGCTTTGTTGCCCAGGCTGGAGTGCAGTGGCACAATCTTGGCTCACTGCAAGCTCCGCCTCCCGGGTTCACGCCATTCTCCTGCCTCAGCCTCCTGAGTAGCTGGGACTACAGGTGCCCACCACCACACCTGGCTAATTTTTTGTATTTTTAGTAGAGACAGGGTTTCACCATGTTAGCCAGGATGGTCTCGATCTCCTGACCTTGTGATCCACCTATCTTGGCCTCCCAAAGTGCTGGAATTACAGGCGTGAGCCACTGCGCCCGGCCTGCTGCCACTTTTTCTGTGCCTAGAATCTTTCCTCTCTTTCCTTAGCCATGAACTCTTTTTTTTTTTTTTTTTTTTTGAGACAGAGTCACCCTGTTGCCCAGGCTGGAGGGATAGAGTACAGTCGCATGATCATGGCTCACTACAGCCTCCACCTTCCAGCTTCAAGTGATTCTCCTGCCTCAGCCTCCCGAGTAGCTGGGATTACAGGCGCCCATCTCCATGCCTGGGTAATTTTTGTATTTTTAGTAGAGACGGGGTTTCGCCATGTTGGCCAGGCTGGTCTTGAATGCCTGACCTCAGGTGATGTGCCTGTCTCAGTCTCCCAAAGTGGTGGGATTACAGACGTAAGCCTCCACACCCAGCACAGCCATGAACTCTTACACATATACGCCTTAAGACCCCCATCAGCTGTAACCCCTTTTTGAAGCTCTCCTGAAACTTCTTTCCCTCTTCTGTGACCCCAGAAGACACACATTCCTTCCACCTTTGCTGTCCACACTGTAGCCTGGCTGGTCATGCACAGGCCTGACTCACCTCTAGATTATGAATTCCTTGAGGAAGAGATGGTGTCTGATGTCCTTGGGGACACTCGTGCCCAACTCAGGGCCTGGCTTATGTTCAGTGTTCAAGAAACAAGTTGAATTGGGTGATAGGGGGAGGTTTCAAGAATATTAGGCGTTGTAAATAATCCAGAAATTAATGACCTATAAAAGATTATGAAGAGGGGCTAATGGAAGACACTATGGATGGGTTGGAGGTGAGGAGGGAAGAGGATTGCTTTAGACCTGAGTGGAGGCTGTCTTCCACCTCTATATTCTCCACAGTTTCCCATTTATCAGAGGAACAAATAATGGCTCATTTTAACTTACATCATCAGATATGTCTATTGCTAGAAAAATTTAGTTATTCATCCAGAATACAGTCACTCCCACCTCATTTTTCAGTGAATGTTTGAAGCTGACCCTCAGAATGCAGCTATGAAAGGCTCTTTGACTGTGCATTTCAGATCCATGGACACAAGATTTGTTTCATAACAATAAAGAGTTAAGAAAAACACTTAAGAAAAAAAAAGACTGAAAATTCCTGTATAGAGGTTTTATTTTTCTGGGTACAGTTAATCTGTTTACTTGTTTGTCCTTAAGGCATGTCAAAGTAGGAACTACCTTGTAATATATTACAGTATTTATTGGTTGGTTTGTTCTGCCCTCATTTCTGCCTTACCCGGACAAAAAGTGAACCTCACCAATGGCTGGACTCACCCGAATTCTGCTTGCTCAGGCCTCTGAGCATGTTTTGTTTCTTTCAACAAAACTCTCTGTCATGGATGCACTCCCACTGCAATCCAGCTGCTCTCTTTTCCTGCCTCGTCCTGCACCCAGTGACTGATAGGAGCTGGTATTTAACTTCCAGAGGTGGTGAGTGGAGCTACGAGGCCTCTAAGTATGTGGTGGGGTCTGAGATGAGCTGATAAGCGGAAGGCCCTCAAAGGCCTTGGCAAGATGTACCTGGGATAAAGAACGGCAGGGGACAAAGTTAGGCCTTGTGAGGGGGACCTGAGGGCAGTGAGGCAGAGGAAGGGACTCAGCCAAGACAACTGAAGAACCCATTGAGCTCTGACGGGTATCCTGAGGCCAACGATAAGCAGACAACAGTCAGCAAACTCAATGGAGAGCTGACAGTGAGGGTGGGATAAACAACTAGCAGCTTCTAGAAGCTCTGGAATGTCATGAATGCCAGTGATCATCACCCCATCTCAAGGATTACTAGGCACCATAGTGAAGGTCACCAGTAGGCTGACTACTAGTTAGTGGCCTCACTGCATACTCTTCAAGTGAACAGTCTTATTCATTTCATAGATGTTTTACTTTGTGGTGTTTTAGCCATGCCATGGTCTCTGTTTTTCTCATTTAAAATCCAGCCTGCTGCTCGTAGAGTCAGTAGAGCAGGCTCTGCCTTTCTCTGCAAGGTGGGTGTGTGCATTCTGTAACCGCTTTCTGGAACTATTGGGAAATCTTGATGCCCAAATGTTCAACCTAAAGTTGACGCAGGAGGGTTCTTCACTGTGTGAAGTGATGGGAGGAATGAAGGTGTTTGCAGGTACAGGGAGTGAAGTAAGATGGTAGAATCAAAGCAACTGCTCTGGGAGAGGAAGCCAGTACCCTCTGCAAAGCAGAGACCTATACCTGTGAGGGCAAACTGGGTCATTTGTGTTTCAAAGCTGTGTGAAATCTCTTTGCCCAGGAGACTGAAAGAGTACTCCATGGATCCAGGCTAGCCAGGCCTTTCTTACCATGGTCGCTGGTGAGTCCAGTGGGTGTATGGTAGAGCTGGTACTCAGTACGGCGTCCTCAATGTAGTAACTCCATTGGCAGCCTCGGTTTAGCTACTCTCACTGCATCTGACCCAGAAAACGCTCAGAAAATGACTGCAGTGAAACGCGTCTTCAAGGTGAAGCTTTGAGTCCAGGTGGGGGAGGGATGCGGAGTTGATCCCAAGGGTTCAATACTTCTAAATGTGCTGGGAGTGAGCTTTGTTTATGCTCTGACCCAGAGGAAGTCACTTTACATCTCACCCTGCTTCTAGCAGCGTAGAGTGCCTTCTGCTTGTTTTGCATAAGCTGTGTGCCTCCTCTGCAGAAGAGGCACAGAATGAATTGGGAGCTATAAAACTCCTGGCAGTCATAATTCTTTGTGAACAGCAGAGTCTGGTGAGCAGTGTATTTGGTTGGCAAGTGATCATTACAGTCTATACTTGGTTTCTCTGTCTGTAAGACGGTGGGAATGCTTTCTCACTGAAATGTGAAGGGGGTCAAAATGAAATTGTGTATACATTGTCCTTTTTCTAAGACCCGATGCTTAAAGCATCAAGACTCATCAAAGAGAGATGTTCTATGGATAAAATCTACTCCAAGCATCTTGCAGACATTATCTAATTGAAATTGTCCCTGAAGAGCATCTTGTTCAGCTCCCTTATTTTACTAATAAAGGAGATTTGGAGGGGAGCGATTGGCATGAGCTTGCATAGTTCGTGCAGGACTCTTGAGTGAAACCCAGGTCTCCTGATCTGTGGCCTAGACCTTTTTCCCTGCCTGTATCTCTCCTTCCCTCTCCTTCTTCATCTTCTACAACTTTTTAAAAACCAGTTTTTAGAAATTATAACATGAACATGTTATTTTTACCCAGGGTAAAAATAATTCAAACAGTACCAAAGAGTATAAATAGCACTCCTAGACTCGTTACTGCAGAAGAGGCACAGGTAACAACTATTAACAATTTCTTGTCTATCCCCTAGAGATTTTCCAGGCACATATAGATATACACACATAGATACAGATATGTGTTTGTGTAGGTATATATATGTGTATATTGTGGTCTTTTATTTTTTCATACAACATTGTAACTTGTCCTTTTGACTTAATGATGAAACTCCTTGGATATCTTTCCATATTAGGACATAGAGGTTGACCTCTTTCATTTTTCTGTTTTTGAGATGGAGTCTTGCTGTGTTGCCCAGGCTGAAGCACAATGATGCAATCATAGCTCACTATATCCCTGAACTCCTGGGCTCAAGTGATTTTTCTGCCTCAGCCTCTTATGTAGCTAGGACTACAGGCATGCACCACCATACCGGGCCTTTTTTTTTTTTTTTTTAAAGAGATGAAGTCTCACTGTGTTGCCCAGGCTGGTCTTGAACTCCTGGGCTCAAGTGATCCTCCTGCCTTGGCCTCCCAAAGTGTTGGGATTACAGGCATGAGCCACTATGCCTGGCCTGACCTCTTTCATTCTTATCAGCTGTGTAATATCTTATGCTCCTTCTGTTTCTTCATGATGAGTTTCAGAATTATAAGCAGCACCGTGGAATTTGAGTCCTGAATTCATGATGCCAAAATAAGAATCTCTATTTTACATGAGACTCCGGTAAGGGGAATGACTTCTGACAAGGTCACATGGCCTAGATAATTGAGAAATCTGAGACTCTACTTCTATTTGCTGATGCTATGTACTTATGGGCCCCAGTCATATGCCAGCTGCCATGCTAGGGCTTCGAATACCTTCACTCGTTTAATTCTCAAAATAGTCCATTCAGTGTGATGTTGTAATTGCCATTTCACTGATGAGGAGGCTGAGGCTAGTCAAGCTAAGTTTGCTTTGGTTCATACAATCAATTAAGTGTCTGACTTCAGATTTGTACCCAGATCCACTTGACCCAAAAGGCAATGCTATTCTCACTGTCTGAAATCTAGGACACTAGGGAGAATGGTTATGGTGAATTGAACCAAGCATTTTTTAATGGCTTTCAAGTTTGGCTAGTTGAGACCTAGAATCTACTATGTGCATAGCAATGACATGGAGGACCAAGTAGCAGTGGAGCAGAGACAGAAATGATGCAGGGAGGTGGGGACAAGAAGTGGCCGCTCCTCAGGACATGTTATTGTCTGTTATATGCTAGGCTGTGTGGAAAACACAGAGGTCATTTGTTAAGGCACAGTTCTTGCTCTTGAGAGGTTTGTAGCATGACACAAAGTGGACCCAGGTAGGTGCCATTGTGGGGCTGGCTGCAGAATGATCCAGGGTCTACACAAGCTCGTTCAACCCATGGCCTGTGGGCTGCATGTGGCCCAGGACGACTTTGAATGTGGCCCAACATAAATTCATAAACTTTTAAAAAACATTATGAGAATCTTTTGAAATTTTTTTTTTTTTTTTTTTTTTTTAGCTCATCAGCTATCATTAGTGTTAGTGTATTTTATGTGTAGCCCAAGAAAATTATTCCAGTCCAGCCCAGGAAAGCCAAAAGATTGGACACCCCCTGGTCTACAGGAAGCCAAGACTGGTTTGGACTGGGGACCCAGATCTTAGGGCACCATCAAAACTTTTTAACAGGGGAGTGACATACAACCAGCTATGTTTTAGGACACCCTGCAGAAATATAACAAACGACTCAAGAGTGTCTAAACCAGGGCAGTAGGAAGGGAAGGGAGGCAGTGAATTCAAGAGCTTCTGAGAAGTCAGAGTATCTGTACTTTCTATGTGAGGTAGGATCCAGTTCAGTATTTTCAGGCCCTACCACATAAAGGATCAAAGATTAAAATTTGCCAATATCCCATATTAAATATCATGGGGTGTGGGGTTTTTTGTTGTTGTTGTTGATTTTAGTTTTTTGTTTGTTTATTTGTTTTGTGACAGAGTCTTACTCTGTTGCCCAGGCTGGAGTGCAGTCAGTGATCATAGCTCACTGCAGCCTTGAAATTCTAGAGTCAAGGTATCCTCCTGCCTCAGACTCCCAAGTAAAGGCATGCTAGCATGCCCCACTAATTTTTTTTTTTTTTTTTTTTTTTTTGAGATGAAGTTTTGCTCTTGTTGCCCAGGCTGGAGTGCAATGGCATGATCTTGGCTCACTGCAACCTCCGCCTCCTGGGTTCAGGCAATTCTCCTGCCTCAGCCTCTCCAGTAGCTGGGATTACAGGCGCCCACCACCACGCCCGGCTAATTTTTCATATTTTTAGTACAGACGGGGTTTCACCATGTTGGCCAGGCTAACCTTGAACTCCTGACCTCAGGTTATCTGCCCATCTCGGCCTCCCAAAGAGCTGGGATTATAGGCATGAGGCACCGCGCCTGGCCCACCCCACTAATTTTTAAATGTTTTTACAGAGATGGGGTCTCACTATGTTACCCAGGCTAATAAAACATTTTTGTTCTCGGAAATATTTGAAAGGATTTTAGAATTATTCTTAATTTTGATTATATGGTCTTAATTTTGTACTTATAAGATAGTTTTTTTTTTTTTTTCAAGTCTTAAAGCATTTTTGCAGGTTCTTGAAAATCTTGTAGGTGTGTGGTGCCCACTGGCACTTAAGGGGAGGGAGAGAGCCACTGAGTGTGGCTGGAGTTTTCTAGCTCAGGTATCTGGGAGGTTGCTGTTGCTAATTTACTGAGATTAAAGTCTTAAAAGAAAGAGGCACCCTGGGAGTAGGGAGGAGGTACAAAGGAAGAATTCAATGTTAACTGTGTTAAGTGGGAAACAGCTGCAGCGTGTTCTGTGGAGCTGCTGTAGCAAGTTGAGTCCAGGAGGGGCTGGGCTGGGGGTGTCGATTTGATAGCTCTCAGCACAGAAAAGGGAGAGGATCACATGAGAGAAAAGAGAGGCCTTAACTTTGGGTAATGCCTACATTGAAGGGGTGAGTGGAGGAAGAGAATCTAGTAAATGTGATTGCAATATCACAGCACACTGAGGATGAAGAGCCAGGAGAATCCAAGGCCTTGGAAATCCAGCTTTGAGAAAATGATGGTTGATTGTTTCTAACACCGAAGAGGGATCACATCGGAAAGGAGTGTACGAAGGCTGTTAGCCTTGGAAGAGGCTCAAGTGACCCTCTAGAAAGCAATTTTCGTGGAAGGATGAAACTCGATGATCAGGAACTACAGAGGGAAGCCGTGGTGAGGAGGAGAAGGCAGTGAATGCAGATTGCTTTTCTGAGAAGTTGATAGAAAGAGGATGGTTTGAGAGAGAGGTCAAGGGAAATTTTGTGCATTGAATAACATGATTTTTAGGCCAAGAGGGTGGGGATCCCTTGGAAAGAAAGTGGGGATACTGAGGCAGCTAGGGATGGAGACAGAGTTGATAGATGCTGGAAGTCTCTGGGAGGCTGGAAAGCATCAAGTGGATGGGGGAGCCGGTCAGTGCACCCACACATGTGCCCTGCCATAGATGCCTGGTATCATTTTGAGAACACTTGCCAAGTCCTGTCACATACAAAGAACCATGATAGGTGGCCCTGTGGCATTCCTCACTTATATGAGGCTTGATTGTATACTCTCAAGGGCAGGGACACTTTTTTTTTTCTCTTTTATTTCTTCAAAAAAAAAAAAAAAAGAAAGAAAAAAAACGGGATACATGTGCAGAACGTGCAGGTTTGTTACATAGGTATATGTGTGCCATAGTGGTTTGCTGCACCTATTGACCTATTGACCTGTCCTCTAAGTTCCCTCCCCTCACCCCCAACCCCCCAACAGGTCCTGGTGTGTGTTGTTCCCCTCTCTGTGTCCATGTGTTCTCATTGTTCAACTCCTACTTATGAGTGAGAACATGCGATGTTTGGTTTTTTGTTCCTGTGTTAGTTTGCTGAGGATGATGGCTTCCAGCTTCATTCATGTTCCTGCAAAGGACATGCTCTCATTCCTTTTTATAGCTGCATAGTATTCCATGGTGTATATGTACCACATTTTCATGGGCATTTGGGTTGGTTCCATGTCTTTGCTATTGTAAATAGTGCTGCAATAAACATACTTGTGCATGTGTCTTTATAGAAGAATGATTTATATTCCTACAGGTACACACCCAGTAATGGGATTGCTGGGTCAAATGGTATTTCTGGTTCTAGATCCTTGAGGAATCACCACACTGTCTTCCACAATAGTTGAACTAATTTACATTCCCACCAACATCGTAAAAGCATTCCTATTTCTTCAGGGCAGGGACTTTTTGTTCAATGCTTGTTATTTGTGGATAGAGCAGGGCCTGGCACAGAGGACGTGTTTGTTGACAGACTGATGGACTTATTGCACCTGTCCTACAACATCCTGAGGCAGGCTCGATCCTTTTTTTCTTTTCTAGTGTCCTACTGTGGGATATATGACATATGGATGAGAATATAAGTCATATACATGTAAGTTTTGAAGCATAGTTACAAAAAAAAAGCACAGTCCTGGCTTCCACGCTTATGTGCCTACCTGGGTGCTCCTCCCCTTTTCTCAGAGCCCTGCCCTCTCAGGTCTTGTTTCTCTTGGAAATGTGGACAACTGAGTTTTTATTGGGACTCTTCCTGTGCCTCTCAGTGCCCCATTCTGGGGCACCAGAATGTTCTGTAGAAGCAGGGAAAGAATATATGACAATCCTTTAGGGGAAACAAAGGGGCTCATTCAATGAGTGGGTGAAAGATGAGACTCCCAGTTGATGGTGATAAGAGGATTTTGTTTCCTGAAAGTTCTCTGGGTGTGAATACACTTTCTTTGCTTGGTTCATGTCACTGGGGGATTTCCTTCTTGCCCAGTGAACAGGACAACTCTTTACTAAGAAGTCCAGCTCCTGCCATCCCAAACTATTTTTGGGAAGGTCAGAAGCTCAAGGGTCAGGCCATATTTGCTGCAATTCTCTTAGATTCTAGGGGGGAAAAGTATTTTATTCAGTTGGAAGCATCTGACTTCAAGTTTTAGGCAATTTTACCTTTTCTTATTGAGATGAGGTGGGAGATTTAACTTTTCATTCACAGTCTTTTCAGAAAGACAATTTTTTTTTTCTGATCACAAATGTAATGCAAAGTTTTACTAATGTAAAATATTACAGAAATACAGACCATAGAAAATGAAAGTTCTTCATCATCCACTTTTCTTAGCCCTTAGATAATCATTGACCATAATTTGATGCATATTCCTCCATATTCTTTTATACATATACTAATAAGATATTATATATACATATATATATATATAGAGAGAGAGTTTCCCTCTGTCGCCTGAGCTCAAGTGATCCACCCACCTCAGCCTCCCAAATAACTAGGACCACAGGCATGCACTACCACACCTGGCTAATTTTTATATTTTTTGTAGAGACAGGGTTTCTTATGTTGTCCAGACTAGTCTCAAACTCCCGAGCTCAAGTAATCTGCCTGCCTCAGCCTCCTAAAGTGCTGGGATTACAGGCATGAGCCACCACGGCTCGTCAATTGCTATTTATTTTTACAGAAAATGTTTTATAGTTTACATACTATTTAACAGCTTACCTTGTTTAACTTAGCAGTATATAAAGATCATCTTTCCGCATATGCATACCTGTAGACTTACCTCATTCAAAATTGTTCCACTATATTTCATGATATGGAAGAACCACACTTTATTTAACCAATTTTAGTTTATTTATTTATTCTTTCTTCTGAGACAGAGTCTTGCTCTGTCGCCCAGGCTGGAGTGTAGTGGTGCGATCTTGGCTCACTGCAACCTCCACCTCCTGGTGATTCAAGCGATTCTCATGCCTCAGCCTCCGGAGTAGCTGGGACTATAGCCACGTGCCACCAAGTCTGGCTAATTTTTTTGTGTAGAGACAGAGTTTCGCTATGTTGACCGGGCCGGTCTTGAACTCCTGACCTTAAGTGCTCCACCCACCTCAACCTCCCAAAGTGCTGGGATTACAGGTGTGAGTCATTGCACCTGGCCTATTTAACCAATTTTAAAATGATGCCTGATTAGGTTGTTTCTGTTTTTTTATTTGGCTTTTGCTCTAACCAGTAATACAGACTATTTCCAAACTGCTAGAGGTGGATAGTCTGTTTAAGCTAGCGGGGCTGGTAAAATGAGGCCATCTTTACTGGGGAAATGGAAGGCTGAGCCCCAAGACTCCCCTGATGCTCTCCTGACATTCTCCCCTAACAGGCAGACAGACCTTTCCTGTAGCTCAGGACATCACCTGCCCCTTCTCCCAGGCAGGGTCCAGGCACCAGCCTTTTATTGGGATGCACACTTAGACCAAATGCCACTGTCATTTGTTTGATGTTTCCCCCTTCTTCATTCCTTTCCTGTCTTCTTTTCCTTCCTTCCTTCCTTCCCTCCCTGCTTTCTCTTACTCACTTGGTGTCCAGTTGCAGCTTCCGCTGTCTCTCTCCTCTCTTATTCCAGTCACCTGTGGGTGTCCAGGCTCTGCTAGCTTCCCTTCCCCACAGCAGGGCCTCCTACTGCTCCTGACTGTGATCTCATTTCATACCGGCTCGAATTTCCAGTTTCTCTAGATGGTGCCTTTCTTAGTATCTGCTGCCGTCTCCTATCACCTCTGCAAAATGTATTAAATCTACTGCTTTCACAAGTACTTGCCATACCCTTTAAAGGATTTAAATAAGAATCAAGCTTAACACGGCTGCCGCAGTAGCCTCTTTACTCCATGTTACCTAGCTCTTACCTGCACCCTCTGTTTACTGTACCATGAGTAGTAAATTTCCGTTCCTCGTGAGGTGACTTCATTTGTAGTAGAAACTCCTGCCGTGTGGTGTGGCAGAGAGTACATGCTTTGGCTACAGTCTGACCTGGCTTCAAATCCAGGTTCTAACACTCACTGTCTGTGTGGCCACAGCAGGTAATTTAATCTTTCTGATCTTCATTTTCCTCCTCAGTAAAATAGGGAAGAATAAATAATACCCACCTTGGAGACAGGTATTGCACCTTGTGCTATGCTGTGGATGAAAATATGTGTCAGATGCCTGGCACATGACAGGTGAACAAAAATGCTAGCTACTGTTGTCCTTATAGCTCACTTTCTCTTTTGCACATTTGTTGATTTTTAGTAGATCTCATTATGTGCTATAAGGGATCAAAAAATTGATGTATCCAAAGTCTTATTAGAAATGGATCCCATAATGATGTACAATTTTGAACATAAATATCTTTGCCAGCAGTTCCCATATTTCTAGCAATAGCAAATAGAGTAATTAATAAAACAACAATTTAGAACAAGAACTTAGATATTTTCTTGAAGGCCATTATGCTAGAAATAATTTATATTTTTCAGAGAATAGCTGTTCCCATTCCCTCCAAATGATTTCCAGAAGCAGGATTTTTTTTTTTTTTTTTGAGACAGTGTCTTGCTCTGTTGTCCAGGCTGGAGTGCAGTGGCGTGATTATGGCTCACTGCAGCACTGCAGCCTCAACTTCATGGGCTCAAGTGATCCTCCCACTTCAGCCAAGTAACTGGGACTATAGATGCATACCACCACGCATGGGTAATTTTTAAATTTTTTGTAAAGATAGGGTCTCACCATATTGTCCAGGCTGGTCTCAAACTCTTGGGCTCAAGTGATATTCCTGCCTCGGCCTCCCAAAGTGTCGGGATTATAAGCATGAGCCACTGTGTCCGGCCTGGGATTGTTTTTTCTCTCCTAGATCCAGCAGTTGTGTTGGACGATGCTCTTTGTGGTTTCATTATTGCCACAAATATGCACCAAAGGTTTTCTAAGCCAAGACTTGAGGTGTTCATTTGAGGGTTTGCTATAGATTAATATGGCAATGGTTCTCTGGTACCCTCACTATCAAATTTGTGTATTGCGGTCACATGCTGCATTTTGGGGTTTCATACGCAACATTCTGGGGTTACTTGGTTTGGAGTTGAGTCTTTCTTTACTGGTTTCTGGTGCTAATCCCTCAAAGGGTTTCTCAGGACCATATGAACAAATGATAAGGAAATTAAAGCATTGACTCAAATTTTCCTTGATTCTCAGAGGAAAATTAAGAACTTGTTCCCTTCCCACAGAGGCAGTGAACTTGTCCAAGGTCTCAAGCATGTCGGCAGCAGCTGCCACTTGTTTTTTCTCTGGAGCCATCCTTCCTTGTGGCTATAACAGCAGCTCTCCCACGCTTGGGGCTTAGTTGCCCTCCTCTGAGACCAACCAGGAAACAAATTCTTGAGGACTCCACCCTTCTCCCTTGAGGGTTTCTGAGCTCCGTAAACCTTGGGAACCTTTCATTGCCCTAGGGAAGGTACGTTCTGCCTGGGAGGCGTTAATGAACGCAAAGGCATCTGATCTGCAAAGTTTGCCCTGGCTCATCCATTTGGGGGCAAGTTGGGTAATATCATCTCTTCCTTTTCAAATGGAAGAGGGCTTGGTAAGGAAGAGAAATGACTTGCCCAGAGCGTCCCAAAGTTACTAGCAGGACTGAATTTTCCCTTCCAAACCTTTAAACTCTTGCTTCCTTGATGAACTTGGCTAAGCATCTTAGGGGCATGATGCTGATGGCTCAGGGGCAGGTCAGCTGTGCTGAGAACGTGGATAGTCTCATGGAAGAAAAGGAACTTGGCAGTGGGCTCCTCTCTCCCTACAGCCGGATCCTCCCTCTCAGGTGGCAGCTATGAAGAGTCCTGGTGAGGGAGGTTTGGGATGAACCTTTAGCATGGACGTTGGGAAGCTCCTTTCTCAGGAAGTGAGCTGCCTTGTAAAACTGAAGTGAGATTCCTGGAGAGACAGCCTTCTGGGCCTTACTGTGCTTTGTCTGCTTAAACCAGCAGGAGCTACAGGACCCAGCATTAGCCCATTGCTTTCTTTTCTGAAACCTCCATTTTTTCTTCACCTCTTTTCCTCCCATTTCTTCCCTCCCCTGAACCAGGCAAGGAGGCTTGGGGCCAGCTGGGCTGTGTGTGTCCTTGCCATCTGCCAGGCCTCACTCCTCGGCCCGGAGCCTGGGCTTCAGCCAGTGCTTCCGCAGCTCTGCCCTGCAGCCCAGCCCTGCGATCTTCTCAGTGGCACTGAGCAGGTGTCCTACCAGGGTGCCTGGTGCCGTGATGCCAGCCTCCTGCTCCAGCCCTACAGGAAGGGGTGGAGGCTTGAGAGAGGCTCCTCTAAGGCAATCTGGTGGAGAAGGGGCAGACCTCGTGCCTGGAGCGCCTCCCCTGCTGGTGTTCTCAGGCACTCTGGCCCCAGCCCTCCAGTTTCTTTCTCTGCTGTATATTTATTTTTCATGAATTTTGTGGTTCCAATAGCAACAAGAGGAATTGAGTGGAAAATCCAAATCCGGAAGCCACTTACAAAGAAGATCCACATTTCTCTTAGACAATTATGTTGTGTTTTTCAGGAGGCCAAGGTGGAAGGTTTGCTTGAGCCTAGGAGTTCGAGACCAGCCTAGTCAACGTAGCAAGACCCTGTCTTATGAAAAGATTAATAATAATAATAATAATAATAATAATAAATTATGCTGTGTTAGAACACAAGGGATGATGAATATTTGGTGTCTTGTGATGTAAATATTTTGTCTAATACAATTTCTCTTTTTTCATTTCCCCAAGCCATAAAGAATAACTTCTTAGAGTATCATTTTCCTATTTCATAAAGAATGGTGTTTAGAGTGCATTCTCCTTTGGGAATGGGTCAGGATCTCTAGGCTGGTCCACCCTGTGGTGAGAGGAATAGTTCTTGCTAGACATTTTGTCTTCATATGGACACCTTGTTGACTGTCTTTCCTTCCCTTTCCTTCTGTTTTTGCTTTTCTTAGCTTTGCTGCTTTATTGTTTTGTCTATCACTCCTCACCGGTTGGGAGGCCCTTTGCCTGGTAACTGGCGCATTGGGCACCCTTCTCTTCCAGAGAGCCAAGTGGTTCCAGGTGTCTCTGCTGTCATTTGACCACAGAGTGGTTGTGAAAGGCACTTGCTTTCTGGCGAGTTGCCGTAAATTAAGGGCAAGGGCCCCAAGGATGATCTCACTGAGGCGCCACTTCCTGAAAGGGGTGATCATGGAGCCTGGCCCATCAGAGGCGCATCAGCAGCCCTTCCCAGCCAGCCTGTCTGTGCACAGAGAACTCATCTGTAGGAGAGTTTCTGGGGTGAGGTAGCACTACTACTTTGTTCACCAGGAAATAATATACCAAGTTTTTCAGTTTTCCCTTCAATGAAGGGCAAGGCCTTGGAGGCCTTGGCCTGCCAGCATCCTGGAGGATGGGATGGGGTGTAATCCGAGGAGCTTTCCCCTCACCCATGTAGTTTTCTGGGCCCGGCTTGGCCCAGCAAATGGAAATCCTACACGACTAGCTGAGGCAGAACTAATATAGGGAGTCCAGAGTTGGACCATCTAGTAGCGAGAGAGCTATCTCCAATCAAGAGTCTGGAAAGCTGGCTGGGTACAGTGGCTCACGCCTGTAATCCCAGCACTTTGGGAGGCCAAGGCAGGCGGATCACGAGGTCAGGAGACAGAGACCATCCTGGCTAACACGGTGAAATCCCGTCACTACTAAAAATACAAAAAATTAGCCGGGCATGGTGGTGGGCGCCTGTAGTCCCAGCTACTCAGGAGGCTGAGGCAGGAGAATGGCGTGAACCCGGGAGGCAGAGGTTGCAGTGAGCTGAGATCACGCCACTGCACTCTAGCCTGGGCATCAGAGTGAGACTCCATCTACCAAAAAAAAAAGTGTCTGGAAAACTATTGACTGTTTTTGCCCAGTAATAAGTTTTTTTTTTTTTTTTTTCCTGTAGTTGTTGTTGTTTTTAGGCAGAGTCTCGCTCTGTCACCCAGAGTGGAGTGCAGTGGCGTGATCTTGGCTCTCTGCAATCTCTGGCTCCCGAGTTCAAGTGATTCTCCTACCTCTGCCTCCTAAGTAGCTGGGATTACAGTCGCCCGCCACTACACCCAGCTAATTTTTGTATTTTTAGTAGAGACAGGGTTTCGCCATGTTGGTTAGGCTGTTCTTGAACTCCTGACCTCAGGTGGTCCACCCGCCTCGGCCTCCCAAAGTACTGGGATTACAGGCGTGAGCCACCACAGCCAGAAAGTGATAAGTATTTTTTAAAAATTTTTAATAAATGTCTCTTGAGTCATACCAGAGATAAGTGTTAAATTTTACTAAGCTCCTGATATGTGTGAGATCCTAGGCCAGTAGACACAAGAAATGTTCCCAAACACTTCAGGGCTTGTCACAGAACATCTGAATCTTCAATCCTTCCCTCTCTCTTGCTATTTCACTCTTGCCTATAGACAAGTTCAGGTCTTTCCCATTGACTACAACTGTCCCTCGGCCCTGCATGCCTGTCTGCTCACCCTCAAAGCCCCATACCCTCTCCCATCAAACATTTTGAAGGAATGGGCTACACTCATTGTTGTACTCTGATTTATTCCACTCTCTGCTGCCATGGGTTCTTGTCCCCATGCTCTACTGAAACTGTTCTCCCTGTGGTCACCAGCTGTGAATCACTAAGGCTCTCTGGGATATGGGACAGCGTTGTTTGCTCCTTGCTTCTGGAAATTTCCTTCCCCGAGGCTTCCTGATATGGTTATCGCCTAACTTGCTTTGTTCTTTGATGGCTTCCTGGGCATATCCTGAGGAAGGGGTTCTCCAGGGTTCACCCTCAGCTCCCATTCTGGGCAGCCTAAACCCTCTTTGTGGACAATCTTGGCCACTTTTGGTGTTCCTGCTACCACCTATTTACTGCTAATGACTGTAAATTTCTCTGGTCTCTGGCCATTCATTTCCACAGGTTCAGTACTTGGGTACCCAGCCTCAGGTTAAGCATTTCCACCCAGACATCCCATGGGATGTCCAGGACTCCTACTGCTGGCATTGCACATGCTCTTTCCCCATTCTTTGCCTGTCTCTTATTTGTCCCATAGGTATTCATTTAAAGGCTACTTCCTCAGGGAAGCCTCCCCACATCCCCTAGGCTAGTGGAAACCTCCCTGTTAATGCTTGCCTGGTACCTATACATCTCCTCGGCAGCACTCGGCAATGTGTAAATTATAATTATTTGTAATAATTCACTGGCTATTTGTCTTCCTTGCTGGGCCGAAAGCACACGAGAGCAGAAAGCCTATCTATTTTGCTTCACTATTGCATTCCCACACCCAACATTACGGCTAGCACAGGGTAAGGGCTTGCTATGAAATTTTGACCCATTGAACTCATCCTTTATCCCCCCTAAACTTCCTCTTTGTCTGGTAATCACTACCTTGGTTGATGGGACCATCATCCACTTAAGAAATCATTCTTGGCTCTTCCCTTTCTCTCACTTGCTATTTCCACTCACCTACCAGTATCCTACATAGGTTTGTAACCTGATTGCTCCTCACCATCTTGTCTACGAAAGTCCTGAGTCTTGCCCACACCATCTCTTGTCTCAATTACTGCAGTGATATCCTAATCATTTCCCTGCCTGTAATTTTGTCCCTTTCCCTTTGAATCCATCCCTCCATACACCTGCCAAAGGGATCTTTCTAGAAGGCAAGCTTAGCTACACTGTTCCATTTAGCACCCTTCACTGACTCCCCACTGCTTAGGTTCCCCTTGTCTGGCCCCCAGCCTTATCTCTCACCCCTCTCTGAGCCCGTAGCCGTTTCCTGGGATCTCCAGGCTGTTTCTTCCATCCTTCCATGCCTCCGCATATGCCTTCCTCTTACTTGCCTGTCATGCCTGCCTCCACTTCTCCATCGCCCCCAAGTGTGCCTGGATAACTCCTGTTCCTCCTAAAGCCTCAGCTCTGATCCCCACTCATCCTCCACCCTTGCAGAAGGCCATCTGTGTGTCTACTCTGCTCCCACAAAACCCCAGGTACTTCCCTTTCCTCATTGTCGCCTAGCCTGCTTTTACAACTTTTCAAATACTCAACTGCAAGCTACTGGAGGCTTTTTTATATTTTGATTTTAAGTTCTGAGGTACATATGCAGGATGTGTAGATTTGTTACCTAGGTAAACGTGTAAAAGTGTGCACCACTTACAAGTGCTAACACGCAGTGTTTGGTTTTCTATTCCTGCGTTAGTTTGCTGAGGATAATGGCTTCCAGCTCCATCTATGTCACTACAAAGGACATGATCTCATTCCTTTTTATGGCTGCATAGTATTCCATGGTGTATATGTACCACATTTTCTTTATCCAGCAGGTTTATATCATCTTTGTAACCCTCATGCCTAGCAAAGGGCCTGGCACACAGCGTGCCTTTTTTTTTTTTTTTTTTTTTTTTTGAGACGGAGTCTCGCGCTGTCACCCAGGCTGGAGTGCAGTGGCCGGATCTCAGCTCACTGCAAGCTCCGCCTCCCGGGTTCACGCCATTCTCCTGCCTCCGCCTCCCGAGTAGCTGGGACTACAGGCGTCCGCCACCTCGGCCGGCTAGTTTTTTGTATTTTTTCGTAGAGACGGGGTTTCACCGTGTTAACCAGGATGGTCTCGATCTCCTGACCTCGTGATCCGCCCGTCTCGGCCTCCCAAAGTGCTGGGATTACAGGCTTGAGCCACCGCGCCCGGCCCCACAGCGTGCCTTTTAAGGGAAAGAGTGAATGAGCCCAAATAATGGGATTGAGGGACAAACTCATACTGCTGCTGCTGCTGCTGCTGCTACTACTACTACTACTGCTGCTACTGCTACTGATATTAACTCTTTCTAGGTGCTAGGCATTGTTCTGGGTATTTTCCGTATATGAAGTCTTTAATTTCACAACAACTCCATAAAGTAGATAATGTTAGTATCCTTGTTTTATAGGTGAAGAAACCAAGGCACAGAGAGGCTATTTTGTCCAAGATTACACAGCCAGTAAGTGGTAGAGCTGGAATTTGAACCCAGGAATTCTGCTCAGAGCCCTGCCTCTTAATCCGTGGACTGTGTTTCCACTAGCAGAAATAACATACTTGAACATTTTAAAACTATGCATCCGTTTTTTTGTTTTTTTGTTTTTTTTCTTTGTGTTGCTCACTGGGTCTGTAGTGTTCTCTGTCCTTGGAAAGTAAAAAGAATCTAAAAGTGGCTAACAGGGCAAGCAGTGGGTCTCTCTGGACATTTCTGTATAATCTGGGCTGTTACCTGGGAAGTTGCGTCAGGTTCATAAAGAATGTGACATGTAGGTAGACAGAAAGAAGACCTGGATTGGGGCCAGCTTAGTCTTTCTATTTCTCTAATGTCTCAAAGACCACATGCAATGATCTGGTCCTTCAGTTGTCACCGTGTTGAATGAGAATGGGAACACATCAAACTCTGGCTGTCACTGGTGCTTCAGAAGAACAGAGTTTGACAGAATGAAAAGGAAGGGGAAGAGAGAGCAGGAAGAATTGTGGAATCATTGGGAATGGAGATCATGAAGAAAGGAAGGCTGGAGTCACCATAAATCACATCACTTACTGCACCATTTTCACAATGACAAGTAACCCAAATCAGGGGAAGAAAATAGGAAGTATTGGCATTCTACTTATTTCACTTCTCCCAAGAATTGAACTCTTCATTGCTTGGGGGACAGGGAGGTAGGGGACTCGTGCCTTAGCCCAGGCCACGATGACGGCACAAGTCTGGGCTCTGAAAGAAGCCAGGGTTTGTGAAGGGGACCTGGTGAGGGGCTGGAAACTTGAGGATGTTGGCCAATATGTCTATATGGATGTAATGGGAGGAAAGCAACTATTAGAAAACGTGGGCTTTTTGAAAAATCAAGTCTGAGGTTGAATCAACTACAGTGGTTCTGAAATCCTTCTGGAAAGTCCCGTGGTGGGATTCTAAAGGAGCCATCCACAGGTGTGTGTGGACAGGCTCTGGGGAGGCCCTTATCCTACCACTCCTTTGGAGGCCACTCATTCACCTACCTGCCATCCCCTGTCCTGTGTCCCAGTGGTGATGCACTGAGTAAGGCATCTGATGCTCAGTAGGCATTTGAACAGTCAGTCCTTCTCCTTGTCCTCTTCACAGGTAAAAAGCAGGAGTCAGAAAACTCTTTCTATAAAGGGCTGGGCAGTGTCTATTTTAACCTTTGTGGCTGCGTATGATAGACTCTGTCACATATTCTAGTTTGTTTTACAGTCCTTAAAAATGTGGATTGTAGCCATGAAAAACATATTGGGGGCTATCCTTTGACCCCTCCTGGTCTAAAGTAATAATCCTGCAGCTTCAGGCTCTGCCATAGATGGAATGAGTGATCCAAAGGCCCCAGGATATGTTGAACTTTGTCTTTGAAGAGTACAGCTCATGTGGCATAAGATGGGTTAATACTCTAGACCAGGAGTCTGCAGATGAGAGCACTCAGGTACTTCTTGCTATAGCTAAGGTGAGTAGAGTGTTAGGAGCCACATAGCCTCTCTTACAGCCTCCTGATTACAGTGACAACAAAGATGACTTTTGGTGGATTAAAACAAAAATGTCCTTACTTTACTCTGAGGGTGACTTCATACTAGGAATGGCCCTCATCTCAGTGAGTGAGATGGGAATCCTTGACCTTGGAGTTGGTGAAATGAGGAAGATTCTATTCAGGAGGTGGAATTATAAAATTCTGCTCTAAAAGAGGAGATGAGCAAATATTGTTTTGTCTGAGTTGAGTTAGGATGAAGTGTCCAAGGTTTAGTAAAATGGGGCCAGAATATCCAATTATATTGTTGCCATCGTCCCTATGTTTTTTCGAAGGGACTAGGTTAATTTAAACATTGCGGTGACACACTTGCTACCTATAAAGTAGTTTTTTAGACATAGTGTTGAGAACTAATAGAGTAACAGGCTAAACCACCTCTCGCCTAGTCCCCCACTCAGGCGGTGGGGAAACTGGCTTGTGCCGTTTCCCTTTTCATGTCATTTTCAGGTCCATGGTTCCTTGTTTGAAGCCAGTTGAGGATATGTGTTTTCAAATTCAGAACGTTTTAGATTTGGAAACATTATACAGGGTTTGGGCCAGCATCCCATAATCAAACATGTTATTATTTTTGCAGCAAAACTTATGAATATTTACACAAAGGAGGATAAATAAAGGCTGTAACTTAACCTACTTAACCTATTCAGGGCATATTTTACTGCCAAATTAATTATTTAAAAAACCTTCTTTCAGAGCTTTTGGAAAGAATTGTTGCAAATAAGGGATTATGATCCATATGATTTCTCTGAACTTAGACTGAAAGCTCTGTGAGTGTAGGGGATGTATCCTCCTCAATGCTTAGCATAGGACATGCACATAGTAGGTGTTCATTAAAAGTCAATTGATTTTTATTAATATAAACATGATTACATAGGTCAAGAGTATTATGTGCCTATTAAACAACTAGCCTTTATTTATCTTTCCATTTTTCTAGTTTCAAAATGTATTTTTGAAAATGTTGGAATTCCCCTATGAGCTATAATTAAACCAAAAGCTACCTTGATGGAGCATAAATTGGAAAGTAGTAAATAAGGTAAAAGCTATTGGACTTTCTGTGTGTTAGTGGGTGAATTAGTGATAAATTAGTTAACTTGTAGAGCTATCTTGCAGTTTTGTAATTCAGCAATGTAATATGCACAATAATTAACTTATCAACAATATTGATGAAAATTGAATATCAAAGAAGGTTTGTTGTTCCCCAATACCAACTACTTGTTTCAACCATGAGCTGAAAATGACTAAGTGATGTAATAGCAATATTGAAAATGGTACCATCAGCAAGAGAGAAACGATGAGGTCATCCTCTCAGAACATCTGGCCAGCTCTCTACACAGGTCCGAGTCTCATTTGGGAGCTCCTATTAGAGACAAATGAGGATAATTTGGAGTGGGTGTTAATGAGAACAAAGAAAATTAATGTGATTTTAAAAAATGGTCTCCACAATAAAGAGCAAAAGAGATTTGGATCATGACACTAGAAAGGAAAAAGAGTGGGAGTGTCCTCTCTAAGTGTATGCCTCTAACCAGATTTCTACCTTTGTGGAAGGTAAAATGGGAGAACCATCTTGTGGTGTTGTCTCCTAAAAAGTAGATTTAAATGGCAGGGAAGGAATGAAAGCGAAACATAAAACTTATAAATGTGAAGATGGTGAGTCGCTAGAAGAGATAATCAAAGAGGGCCATGGACTCCCCTATTCTTAAGAGACACTGAAAAGCAGCTTTGTATGATTGATCAGTATAAATATGAGGATACAGATGAGAGGGATGAAGGAATTCACAGGTGAAGGATGCCTGCGATCACCCGGCCACGGATGGTGGAGGAAGCGGAGGTGTGGAGTGCCTCCCTTTGTCTCACTCCAGAGGGGATTTGTGGTGGGGGGGCGCATGGAACATCGAGGAAATAAGGCATGCTTCCCGAGAGCTGGTCTGTGCTGGCTGACACGACAGCAACGGGTGGCATGCTGTGTTAGGCATGAACTCCGCAATGAGTTTCAAGTGGTTTATTTAGAATCTGGCTGGAAAAGGAAGGGAATATAACAGGTCAGCATTTCCCACCAGCTGGCTGGTGTCTCATGGTAGTCAGTGCTCTCCTCTCAGACTTTCTGGAGTCCTGCTTGCTGTTCTGGCTTAGGAGTGTGGTGGTTGCTCCCAGGCCCTGGATTTCTTCTTCTGAGTTGACTTTCTGATACAAAGCCAATGTGGCTTGAAAGGAGCTAGCACCAACCTGGGAAGGTACCTGAAGGATAGATAAATAGGCTTTTCCCTACTCATCTACCCCCTCCTCCAATTCCCACTGGACACAGGTTGGAAAATTCTCCCCTAGATGCCCACATCAGGGTCCTCTTAGCCTGAGACATGATATGACACTTGGAAGAGGGCTGCCTGATTTGTTCTGCCCATTCTTTTTCATGTGGATGGAGCGTGTGTTTTCACATGGCCAGGATTTTGGCCTTTGATATGTTTTAGGAAAAACCACAGCCAAGCTGGGCTCTCTTCGCTGGCCTTTGGGGTCACTGTTTCCTAGTGAAATTCTGTTTTAATTTTTTGAGGCTTTGAGGATTAGGTCCTGGACCAAGAACTGACTGGGCTTGAGGCTTCTAAGTCGGTGAACAACTGAGGAAATCACATCCCGAGGTGGAGCTACACATAGACAAGGGGCTTTTATGACTGTTGAGAAACATGAGGATGGAGGCACTATGGGTGGGTGACTGGCTCCTGATAGCTTAGTGGGCTGGCTGTGGACCACTCTCAAGCTTGATGCCATGTTACTGGTGTACTAGTACCTTCCCTTCCCGCATGAACCGCTCCTCTGCTCTAAGGCCATGAGAGGAGCTCCGGAAGGAGCTGTGTTCTCTCTCACCTTAACAGCTAAACTGTAGAGCAGATTGGAATCTGATAGTTCAGTTGATTTCTTCTACTGTTAGCATCCAAAAATGTGAAGGATCAGTGGGACAAAGGCCCTTTCCGACATATATTTAGACCCAATTTAAACAAGCCATGAATGTATATGGTCCAGACAGTACCTGAATATACTCAGTTTTATCATCTCCCAGTGACAGTAACTCATTGTCTTACTGTAATGAAATCATGAGTTCCTTGAAGGTGGGAGCCACTGTCTTTCTTTGCCCACAGTATGCTGCCATGAGTCCTGCAGGTGCTCAATAAATATTAATTGAATTAATCAGCTGCCACAACACAGGTGCATACATTTATCTGCCTCGTGCTGTCATCCAGGTACAAATACTGACGACCTATGCATTCTGCTGCCCTTTCAGGCGCCTAGGTGTTCTCTCTCTGTATCTGTGCAGGCTTTCTGCAGCTCTGTGCTGTCTTGGTCTCTTTAGCTGAGCACATTCTGCAAAGTATGAGGCCCTGTTAGCCTTGTACATGCAGCCTATATAATATATAACCCAGCTTTGGGGTATTTACAATCCCCCCTGCTCCTCCTACCCCCCCAGCCTTATCTCTCACCCCTCTCTGAGCCTGTAGCCGTTTCCTGGGATCTCCAGGCTGTTTCTTCCATCCTTCCATACCTCCACATATGCCTTCCTCTTACTTGCCTGTCGTGCCTGCCTCCACTTCTCCATCGCCCCCAAGTGTGCCTGGATAACTCCTGTTCCTCCTAAAGCCTCAGCTCTGATCCCCACTCATCCTCTACGCTTGCAGAAGGCCATCTGTGTGTCTACTCTGCTCCCACAAAACCCCAGGTACTTCCCTTTCCTTGTTCCTGCCTAACCTGTTTTTACAACTTTTCAAATACTCAACTGCAAGCTACTGGAGGCTTTTTTATATTTTGATTTTAAGTTCCGAGGTACATATGCAGGATGTGTAGGTTTGTTACCTAGGTAAACGTGTAAAAGTGTGCACCACTTACAAGTGCTAACACGCGGTGTTTGGTTTTCTATTCCTGCATTACTTTTCAGAGGGTTTAAGGTAAATGAGTCCACTCTACTTCTGGGGCAGGGTTTTTAATTACCGTGTAGTCTTTGTTCTGTTGTTGAGATCAGGCTTCTCTGTGTAGGGAGAAGGGAATTCCAGTCATCCTGTTGCATTATAATCAAGTTACTTACCACAGGTCAGGAGTAGCAGTTCTCTGCTTTCATCCTGATCACAGTGGTGATACAGGAATGTAGCATCTAGTGTTTCACTGGGTGCATTAGGCTGCGGTTGCAACAGTGCTTCAGACTGGTGGTTTTCAATCTTTTAAGGACCATGAAGTCATTACAAATTTCATCTGAACTCCATAGTCTACCTACTTTATGCATAAAATGTAGAGTGGGTTTTTTCTGGAAAATCAGTTTTGGCCTGAAATGCCTCACCATGAAACGTATTTAATAAATAACACACACAGAGCTTAAAAATTAAAATGATAAAATTGTAAAAGAGTTGAAAATAATTTGGCTCAACAATGAAGAGAATAGACGAGCCCATGGCAGAACTCATTTCACAAAGTTGGAGAAACATGCAGGGAAACTTCTGATTCCCTAAAACATGATAATTTCTTATTGTCAAAGGCTGGTACAGCTTGGCAGCTTTGTGAGTTGGGTGATCCTGCTGTCTCCTGATTCTGGTGTCACAACATTTTGCTTTTCATCTCTAGAGTCCTGTAGTTTGGTAAAACTTTAAGTTTGAGAGTTCAACGCAGTGCTCAGAAGATATTTGTTGGGTGAATTCATCACTCATACTCCAGTTTGGTTCTCTTTTTGTAATTGATGAGGATGAGGAGAGTGGTAGGGATTTTCGTCAAAGGGCTAAGACTATAACTTGTAAATAGGTACTTAGTTTCCAAAGACACACAGCCACTTGTGCCACACAGCCAGTGCCTGTTCTGTATTCATGAGCTTTACATCTGTGTTTATGATGTTTGTACCAATGGGCATACACAGAACTACCAATCTTTTGGCGGGCTAAGCGGCTACTTCTGTTCAAAGGAAAAAACTTGCTAAGTGGCTATTTTCTGATAAGGATGTCCACATGTAATGGGTGTAGCAAACTGTGTAGGGCACAAAAGAGATAATGACAGGGAGCAGGCTAGTTCTGCCATGCCCAGATAGTGAGGATAGGAGGAGCTGATTCTGTATAGCCAGTCTAGCCTGGTTTGGTTATGGATTACTTTGGATCTTTCATTTCTCAGTGCTTTGCTTGTTTTCCATGTCCATCTCTGTCTTTAACAGGGGAGTATTGTATGCAGTGAGAGCAAGAGCTCAAAGACTTGGGATTCTGGGTCTTATTTCTGGTCAGGTTAATGACGTGAAATGCTCAGAGGTTTTAGGAAGATCATCTTCTTCTCCATCTCCAAAGTTGCATGCTGCGGTCACAAAGGGAATGGGAGGCAGACATCTTTCCAGACACTGAGATCAGGTCGAATCTCTGGAATGTGATTTGGATGTATTTTGGAAGTGTTGGGCTATTTTTAGTAGAAACGGGATAGGGAGTTGGGGAGAAGAGTAAATCTGACTTACAGAGAGTAGATGTTCATGGGAAGTCATAGCCTCTTCTTCATGTTACTTTTCAATTAAAGCCCTGCTAAATGTTAACGTGAATTGCTGGACTGTTATTAACAAAGCTGAAATTTATCATTAGAGACAATTCATCCTCAAGTTCTGCTGTCAGACCAGCATCAGGCTTCTCACAGTTGTGTGCCTTTGGGCAAGTAGCTTAAGTTCTGTGAGCTTCGGTTTCTTCATTTATAACATGGAGAAGTGGAAATCACTCACAGGAGAGCACCGATGATGAAAGGCGGTGTGTATGTCAGGCACTTAGCATGGTGCTAGGTACTCACTAATCATGGTTGTTTCATTGTTGTTGGGGGTGATGGTATTCTACAAATGTCTATTGTTGGAGATGTAAATTCCTATTTTGTGTTGGGACCTGGTCTCTTCACACACAGGTGGATAATTCACAACCGAGGACATGCATTTGCTGGCAGTCAAGGGTAACTATAATAATAAAGACAGTCTGGGCTTTCTAGCTCTCTCTTTTTTTTTTTTCTCCATGACTCCTGCTAAGCACTCTTGGAGATCATGGCCATCACATTCTTCATGAAGATTCTCCACCCAGACTGGATGTACCATTTTGAGGACGGGTAGGTCCACTCTTGTTGGATCTCAACTGCAACCTTTTTTGTTGGGATTTGCTAAAGATCTGGTATATGTCACTTTTATAATTAAAAACAATTTAATAAAACACATTAGGGTGGCTGAAAGGAAATATCCCAAATTAACTATGGTCCTATCTGAACATAGGCTAATGCACAGCTCTGTGCTGGGATGGGAGGCTGGTGGTGGTGATGGTGCTTAGACAGTCCAGTCAGGAGAATGGGTAAATTCTGCATTGAGCACAGAATGGTTCAGGGCAAGGTGCATGGGCTAATGCTCAGAGCAGGTGGTGACTATTGCTGTGCTCCAAGCCTGGCAAGGGGTGTTGCCAAGGTGAGCAGGCAGCATTCTGTCTGTGCACACCCACTCTTCTCTCCCAGTCCTGCTCCTCAGGTTGGCTTGACAGCTGATGGCCTTTATCCAAAGAAGGCAGCTGCTGGAGGAAGCCTAAAGCCTGTCCTAACTCTTGACAAAATGTCACACTCATGCCTTTTTTTCCTAGCACCAGAGACTAAGGGTTGTGATGGAAACAAGGGAGCTGCAATAGGGCCGTGACCAAGTGGAAATGAGAGAGTAAGGAGTTTACTGTTTTGCTTGTTGTGAAGAACGGTGGTAAACATTCAAACATTGGTTTAGGTTTTTTTTTCCTAATGAAATATAAAAACATCTTTTCCTATTTTTTTGGAGGGAAAGGAGGGGGCAACAACGTGACAGAGCTTGAGTAGTAACTGTGTGACCGCTCGGCATCCTGCCCTGAGCATCTCTTCTGTAGACATGTCTCAGGCATCACAGTAGAGATGTGGTTGCTTCCTCATGTCTTCTCCTGGACCTGTAAAAGCCTTGAGAAGCACAAAATACAGGCTGTTTGTTTTCATCAGAAACCTGTCATCCAGTATTTACAGAATCTACACAGATGCACAAAAAGGGCAAGATGGCCATTACCCATGTAAACGCTAGATAGCCTATGTCTGATGTTAAAAATTTTCTACTTCTACGTGTCTCCCCTACCCCTTTTTTTTGAGACAGGGTCTCGTTCTGTCACACAGGCTGGAGTGCAGTGGTGTGATCACAGCTCACTGCAGCCTCAACCCCAGGCTCAAGTGATCCTTCCACCCCAGCCTCTCAAATAGCTGGGACTATAGGTGTCTGCCACCATGCCTGGCTAATTTTTTATTTTTTATAGAGACAGGGTCTCTCTATGTTGCCCACGCTGGTCTCAAACTCCTGGGTTCAAGTGATCCTCCTGCCTTGGCCTCCCAAAGTGTCGGGATTACAGACATAAGCCACTGCATCCAGCCTATATGTCCCCATTTTTAAGTGCCACAAGTAGAGGGGGGTGTAGTTGCCGTTTTATAATTGGAGAAACTGAGGCACAAACGGGGCTAACAATTTGTTCTTCTGGGCTGTGGAAACAGCAGCAGCCTTAGAGCAATGTTTGTAGACCACACAGGTTCAGAGCCTGTATACTCCTTGCCTGACACTCTATTAAGGACTTTAAATACATTATCTCATTTGATCCAAACAGCAGTGCTGTGAGCTGATGACTATTATTAACTTCATCTTATAGATGAAGAAATAG
The DNA here is from genome assembly GCF_043159975.1 of Macaca nemestrina. Lineage (NCBI taxonomy): Eukaryota > Metazoa > Chordata > Mammalia > Primates > Cercopithecidae > Macaca > Macaca nemestrina. Next base: position 43,219,424 of record NC_092131.1, read on the forward strand.
AGGCTTACAGACTTTAACTAAATGGCCTAGGGCCTCCCAGTTACTAAGTGGCTAAGTCTGGAGACATCCCCAGGCATTCTAACTCCAGATATACCTAACCACTATGCCGTACTGCCTGGTTCACGTCCCCAGATCAAAGTCACCTTAGAATACTATTTCTGCCATGAAATCCCCTGCCTGCTATCCTCTGGCTCTTTCTGGAAACTGGCTCCAGCCCTTGCTGAATGGAGGAGTACTGCTACCATGTACTAGGAAATGAGGTGTGGCAAGCGTTTTAGAGTTGCTTGCAGACTATTTTAGCAATGACCACTCACTTCTCTGCACCTTTCAAATGACCTATGCTGGCTTATGTGTCCACCACCATGGCCCCGCACACGTGCCTTCCTGGGAACGGCAGGCACTTGGCAGCTCTTCTGCCCCTTGCTCTAGGCAAGTTGTTTGGAATCAGGCCACTTTAAGAGAGGAATGTGGTGGCAGTTACTTTGCAAGCAGCTCAGTGTGACTATTGGTAAGGCACTGACGTGCCGTTCAGTGAAACTTCTGAGTAGCCCAGTTACAGTGCTCAGAACTGGGGGTGCTCTTGTCCCGGGTGCTTCCAGATAACATTTGCCGCACTCTTTAACAGATATGAGGAAAGTGTTATCAAACTGCGACACCTTGGGACACCTTCTGCAAGAAACCCTCTTCTAGTTCCATACACTGGGGTTTCCCTTCTGCATATAGGTAAATATGTGCTGTGTTAAAGAAAGACGCCCCCCCAAAAAAAGTGGGATGTCAGAGGGCAGCTGGGAGATTGGACATAGACATTTCCCTCTGACTCTGCCACTGGTCTGTCCTGGGAATGTTACCCACAATGCTTTCCTATCTTCTCTACGTCTGTGTTGATTTCGGGGAAAAAGTGCTTGGCAATCCTCACAAGAAATGTGGATCTGACGCAGGCTAGAGACCCAGTGCATTCTGTGTTTTGAAATCTCAGGGTGTGGATTAGCTGTGACCCTAAAGAGCCTTTTGGGCCTCCAGCGCAGATCGTCTTTCTTTCCTGTTGCCTTTCTCGATGCTCTTGTTGCCTGGTGTTGAGCTGGAAGTGGAAGAATTCGTCTCAGATGATTTAAAAACTGTTTATAACCTCCCCACTCCTTTGATCTCCACATTCCTTCCTGCAGAGGGCTTGGGTCTGGCTCGGTTGACAGGGCAGTGATCACAGGAGGTAAGGGCAGGGGCTCTGACCCATACTGCCTGCGTTTGAATCCTGGCTCTGTCATTTACAGGCTGATGTGCTGGGGCAAGTCACTGAACCCTCTAACCTCAGTTTCCTAACTTATAAAATAGGGATAAGGAGAGTGGCTTGCACTCAGGGTTGTTCTGAGGAGACGATGTAATGGGGTTTACAAAATCCAATGCCAGGCACAAGGTAAACTCTCAGTAAATATACAATGACAATAGCTTCATAGCTGGAGAAATGTACTTCCTATTAACTGGGTGAGGAAACTGAAGCACAGAGAGAAGCAGTTTTTCCAGCTGTGCCAATAAGAAATGTTTAAATTACCTTCCTGACTGTAAGCTCCTTGAGGATAAGGAACACATATATAGCATCCCTTTGGGAAATATTTGGATAATTAAATTGATGTTTATAATGGTACTGTCTTGTATGGCAATAGCAGCAAGTTCTACAGGCCCTATCCACCTCTCTGTCCTGTGGTCTCCTCCCTAGAGGACTCTGCTCTATTGCTGATCTCCCTTCTGTGTAGCCCAATGTTGATCACATCGACAGACTCCAGAAGTAAGGAGCTCAGTACGTGTGTGTCAAATGTGAAGGGATGGTGAAGAAAGGGCTCTGTGGGTCACAGCTCAGCCAGGTGAGGTGTGTGAATATGTTCTCTCCTTCAGGTAGCAAGAAGCTTCTTAGAATAGCCTCATAGTTCTTTTGGGGAACTGGTCCACTGCAATAATGAGTGCAGCTTTAATAATTCACTCCACAAGTTCTGAGGTTGCATCTTACATGATTTCAGAATTACATATTTGACCATGCCTTTGCAGCAGTCCTTGTAACTTTCAAGACTTTTGCTTTTTTAGCATTTATAAAAGATACTTTGAGACCTTTAAAGCATGAATCTAAACAAATGTCACAAAAAGTCTTTACTCTCTTGGCTTTTGCTTTCATAAGCAGGAAAGGCTCAAATAATGATGTTAGCCTCGTGGGGTATTCTCAATGGCCAGGAGAAAGGTGAGAAGTAGCTGATTCACTTGGAGGGATCCTAAGGTGGAAATGGGCCATTAGCAGTCTTTCCCCATCTTCTGAAAAGGCAGAGTTTTTCTTCTGAATGGGAACATCATGGAGCAGAACACATAACAAACTCTCAGAAGACATGAGTTCAAGCGTTGGTTCTGCCAAGAAAGGAACTTGATCTCTAAGTCTTAGTTTGTTTAACTGAAACTGAAATTAATAGTACCTTTCCCACCTGTCTCACAGGGTCATAAGCAGATCAGAGAGAAATTGCAGGAGATAACTTTCTGATAGGCATTGTTTACATAGACAATAAAGATCATCATTCTCTTTTATCAGCACCCAGCTCAGACGCCGTGTCTTCCATGAAGCCTTCTTTAATTTCTGTAGCTTTAAGTATTCTCTCTGACTCTGAAATTCTGTGGCACTTATTTATGCCTCTCTCTTGACACTTGCATAGCTCTATCTTGTTGTATCATTGGTATTAATATACCATGTGTTAGGCAACCTTAGGAAATAATTCATAAACTTCCACTATAGAATCTTGCTCAAGAAAAATCTTGCATTATTGAAAAATAAATTACGATAATTATTTGACATTTTTCTCATCAGAGCAGTTTATGGCAATGGGACTGCCAGGTAGTAAGTGCTCCATAATTATTTGCTTTTAATCTTTTCATTTATGTTTATTTATATTTTTAGTTTTAATATGTTACTTTTATGTCTATCAAAGCATAATTTACATACAGTAAAATTCACAAATTTCTATAGGTTTTGACAAATATATATAGTTGTATCACCACCATCAAAATCAACCTCCAAAATTCCCTCATGCTCCTTTCTGTCAACCTATTTCCCCAACCCTACAATCCTAACCCCTGGCAACCACTGATTTGTTTCTTGTCCCTATAGTTTTGCCTTTTCTAGGACAGCATATACATTTAATCAGACAGTGAGCAGGCTGTTCAGTCCAGCTTCTTTTGCTTAGCAGAATGCATATGTGATACATTCATGTTGTGTATATATCAATTCTTACCCTTTTACCACTGAATAGTAGTCCATTTTGTAAGTGTACCACAATTGGTTTATCTACTCGCCAATCTGATGAACATTTAGGTTGTTTCCAAGTTTTAGTCAGTATAAATAAAGCCACTATAAATATTTGCATAGAGGCTTTTTTTTCTTTTTCTTTTTTGAAACAGTTTCACTCATGTCGCCCAAGCTGGAGTGCAGTGGCGTGATTTTGGCTCACTGCAACCTCCACCTCCCGGGTTCAAGCAATTCTACTGCCTCAGCCTCCCGGGTAGCTGGAATTACAGGCACACACCACCACCCCAGGCTAATTTTTGTATTTTTAGTAGAGATGGGGTTCCACCATTTTGGTCAGGCTGGTCTCAAACTCCTGACCTCAGGTGATCGCCCGCCTTGCCCTCTAAAGTGTTGAGATTACAGACGTGAATCACTGCGCCCAGCCCTAAATATTTGCATAGAGGCTTTTGTGTGAACATGTTTTCATTTCTCTCAGGTAAGTACCTGGGAATGGAATTGCTAGTCATATGGTAAATATGGTATGTTTAACTTTATAAGAAACTGCAGAACTTTTTTTTTTTTAAAGCCACTCTAATAGATATAGAGTGGTGTCTACCTGTGGTTTTAATTTACATTTTCCTAATGACAAATGAATTTGAGCACACTTTCATGTGCTTATTTGTTATTATATTTCTTTTTTAGGTAAAGCATCTGTACAAATCTTTTGCTCATTTTAAATTGAGATTTTTTTATTGATGAGTTTTGAGTTTTTTATATATTCTGAATACAACTACTTTATCAGATACATGTTTTGCAAACATTCCTCCTAGTCTAGGGCTTGTATTTTCATATATTTTTAATTTTGGTGGTCAAATTGATCAAATCTTTCTTTTATGATACCTGATCTTTTATGGATTATACTTTTAGTGTTTAAAATATTTTGCTTAACCCAATGTCACAAAGATTTTCTTCTGATTTTTTAAATGGAAATTTTATGGTTGTAGGTTTTATATTTAGATCAATAATCCATTTTGAATTAATTTCTGTACATGGTATGAGGTATGGGTCAAGGTTCACTTTTTTTGCATATGGATATCCAGTTGTTCCAGTGGAATTTGTTAAAAAGACTATCCTTTCTCCATCAAGTTGTTTTTGTACCTCTGTTGGAAATCAATTGGCCATATATGTCAATCTATCTCTGGACTCTATTCCATTGATATATATGTCTATCCTCTTGCCATACTATTCTATCTTGATGACCGTAGCTTTGTGGTAAGTCTTGAAATCAGGTAATGTAAGTCCTCCAGTTTGGTTTTTCTTTCAAAATGGCTTTGTCTATTCTATTTTCTTAGCCTTTCCATAGAAATTTTAAAAATCAGCTTGTTGGCTGGACGCGGGGGCTCACACCTGTAATCCCAGCACTTTGGGAGGCCAAGGCGGGTGGATCACCAGAGGTCAGGAGTTCAAGACCTGCCTGGCCAACAGGGTGAAACCCCATCTCTACTAAAAATACAAAAATTAGCCGGGCGTGGTGACAGGCACCTGTATTCCCGCTACTCGGGAGGCTGAGGCAGGAGAATCGCTTGAACCTGGAAGGCAGAGGTTGCAGTGAGCCGAGATCGCACCACTGCACTCCAGCCCAGGCAACAAGAGCAAAACTCCGTCTCAAAAAAGTAAAAATTGAAAAAAAATCAGCTTGCTGATTTATCAAAAACAGTTCTCCTAGGATATTGACTGGCATTGCTTTGAGTTTATAGATCAGTTTAGAGAGAATTGACATCTTAACAATATTGATTCTTCCAATCCCTAGGCATGGTATATTTCCCCATTTATTTAGATCTTCAGTTTCTTTCTTTAATGTTTTTAGATCTTGCCCATTTTCTCTTATATTTATAGGTAAGGATGTAATAGGCTGTAGGTTGCTGTTGTTGAGTAAATACTTGAATTCATGAGTACATAAAAGTGTCAACCTACTTGTGAGTGCTTGTCTTGATTCCATAATTAAATACAAGATGCTAGAATAGGGTTGGAAAATTTATCAAATCTCTTGGTTATGAAGAGGCCAGCAGTGAGAATAAGAGGTCTGAGCCTCCAGGAGACAGGAAATCTGGACTTCATTCTGACACCCTCCCCAGCACATTCTTTAACCTTGGACAGCTTCTTTCCCCTGCCAAGGGTCTGCCTCCTAGCACAAGTTATACATTGAGAAGTCTGCATCTTTCAGGGATTCTCTGGGAAGAGCTCATTTTCTCTGTAGCTGCAATAGACAGCTGCCTTTCTTGCATGATTTGAAGGTGCTGAAGAGCCTGTCTGACCAGCCATTTCTCACCCATTAGCCTGATTTGGCTCCTAAATTTCCTCTTGCAAAAGATGTCCCTCCTTTGAGTTATATATTATATTTCCATAGGCCTTTATTCAGATGTGTTCCCTGAGAGGGATACTCTGGCTCCTTAGGAAGGTGGATAGTTACATCTGTTCCATCCAATTAACATGTACTAATTGAGTACCTACCATGTGCAAGGCACTTTTAAGACCTCCAGGTGAAAATGGCATCCTTCCCTTCAAGGAGTTTACAACGAAAGGAAATTAGGTTGTCAAAGTCAATTTTGTTTCGAAGTAGGATAACCGCTAGGTCTGAAGGAGCACTGCTTGAGTCAGTCAACTTGGAGGTTAGGAGGGCAGGGATGTTTGAGGCAGGGACGAAGGAGAAAGAGGGTCACAGAAGGGGCGATGGGGAAATGACAATAAACCCCACCGACCGTACCCTTTTTTTCATTTTGCCATGACAGCATATTGAGCAGACCCACAAACTCAATACCGAGAGACATTGTATGTTATTTGTAAATAATACCCTGAGGCAATCTGTTACTATACAGTTTATACATTATTTTCATATAACTTCATTTAATCTGTGCAGCAGCTTTATGTGGTAGGTGGTGAGTGTATTAATTAGGGCACCCTAACTGCTCCAATAAAGACTCCAAAATGAAATTTTATCTTTTGCTCAAATCATAGGCTAGTATATCAGTGTAAATCGAGGGGGAGGCTTTGCTCCTGAAAGTCATCCAGGAAATTCAGTTCTTTCCACCTTATGGCCCATCCTCTAGGTTCTAGGAATTTAGAGCAAAGAGTAAGAATGATGGGAAAGATTTTATGGCTAAGACCTTGAAGTGGTGCACATCATTTCTGCTCATTCAACCTCACAGCCTCACCTAACTGCAAGGACAACTGGAAGGTGCCTCCAAGCTGTGCGTGCAGAAAGCAGAATATGGATAATGGTAGGCCCCACCAATCTCATTTTATAGGTAGGGAAACTGAGGTACTGAGTCATTAAGTGAGCTGTAGAAGAACACATCATTGCTAAGTAGGACAGGATTTCAACTTAGGTCTTCTATTTGGATAGAATGGGAATAATAATGGCAGTAATAACAATAATAATATCTAACAGTTTTTGAGTATGGGTGGGTATTCAATGGAACAATATACATAAAGGCCTTAGTATGTTTCAGATTCCCTTTCTAGCTCTGAGCTCTGCAACACAATCCTATAAAGAGCCAAGTATCTTTCCTGAGCAGCAGAGGGACAGCAGGAGCTGGTAGCTGGTGGCTGCCTGTCAGCAGAGCCCACCACAGGGCTGAATCGACTCTAATGGTGGAATGCAGCTCTCCCTGCAGACCTGGGAGATTGTGCACACCAGGAACTGACTCTGGGCTGGGTGAGGTGGCTCGCGCCTATAATCCCAGCACTTTGGGAGGCCGAGGCAGGCAGATCATCTGAGGTCAGGAGTTCGAGACCAACCTGGCCAACATGGTGAAACCCTGTCTCTAGTAAAAATACAAAAACTAGATGGGCAAGGTGGCGAGTGCCTGTAATCCCAGCTACTCAAGAAGCTGAGGCAGAAGAATCATTTGAACCCAGGAGGTGGAGGTTTCAGTGAGCAGAGATTGCACCACTGCACTCCAGCCTGGGTGACAGAGCGAGACTCTGTTTCAGAAAAAGAGAATGGACTCTGCAGGGCCTGAAGAAGCTGGACTTAATTTTGCTCAGTACCAAAGCTGCCTCTTACAAGCACCTTCCCAAATGTTCCCAGGGGACAGCCCCACTGAGTCAGGCTAAGCATGCTGGCCAGGGATGAGAAAACCTCTAGCCAGGCCCTGTTCCCTCAGGAGTCCTTGTGGGCCCCAGCAACTTTTAAAAGATAAAATTTCACTTAATTCTTTTGAAAGCTCTAACATGAATGAATAAGTAAATTGGCACCCATAACTTATATATTATTTATAGGTTAGACTTTTAAAATAGCTCTTTTTGTTTGGAAACCATTCTAAGACTGACATTTCTGTGACACGAGAAAGAAACTATAAAAGACTTCTCAACTAAGTAAGGTAGGGCTTCCCTGTCTAGAAAAGTTCTGCATGTGAAGCTGCTGCTTTTATCAATTTTTTGGGTGAGGAAATTGAGGTGTGGGTTGTGTCAAAGCTGTCCTAAGGGATTTCAAGATTTGTAGAGATTCAGGCTGGGTACAGTGGCTCATGCCTGTAATCCCAGCACGTTGGGAGGCCAAGGTGGGTGGACTGCTTGAATCAGGAATTCCAGACCAGCCTGGCCAACAAGGTGAAACACCACCTCTACAAAAAATACAAAAATTAGCCGAGTATAGTGGCACGTGCCTGTAGTCCTAGATGCTTGGGAGGCTGAGGTGGGAGAACTGCTTGAGCCTGGAGGCAGGGATTGCAGTGAGTGGAGATCATGCCACTGCACTCCAGCCTGGGCAACGAGATTGAAATCCTGTCTCAAAAAAAAAAAAAAAAAGATTTGTAGAGTTGGTAGGAATTTGGGCCCTGTTGCCACTGCCCATCCCTTTTGCCACACCGTCTAGCAGGAGAGGAAGAGGTGGTTAACAATGTGTGGTTGAGCCAGTCATGGTGGCTCACAACTGTAATCCCAGCACTTTGGGAGGCCAAGGCAGGTGGATCATCTGAGGTCAGGAGTTTAAGACCAGCCTGACCAATATGGTGAAACCCCGTCTCTACTAAAAATACAAAAATTAGCCAGGCATGGTGGCGGGCGCCTGTAGTCCCAGCTACTTGAGAGGCAGAGACAAGAGAATTGCTTGAACCCAGGAGGTGGAGGTTGCAGTGAGCCAAGATCACACCACTGAACTCCAACCTGGGTGACAGAGCGAGACTCCAATTCAAAAAAGAAACAAAAAAACAATGTGTGGTTGAGGCAGGAGGAGTGACAGGGACAATGTCAGGGCATTGATGATGAATCTACAGTGCTACTGCAACATGCTATGCTTCCAACCTTCTCGCCACCTTGACCTCCAAATTGGCCTCCACATGGTGTGTCCTCTGTGGGAACTGCTTTTATCTTCTTAAGGAGCAGCACTCTGCATTTCTCAATTCTCATCCATTTTTTCAAAAACGATCTTTAGCTCATTTCATGTACCTGGCATTACGTTGGGCTGTTGGGATAAGAAGAATGAATATGGATGGTCCCTGACCTCAGGTAGCTTACAGTCAGTCTGGGAGAGACAGAGAACTAGACTATGATGCTACAGTGTGGCAAGTGCATTGATGAAGATGAGCACGAGTGTGATGGGAACACTAAAGAAACACCCCACCTCTGCCTGCTGCAGGGGATGGTGGTAGAGGTGGGAGGTTTCTTTTTTTTTCCTTTTTTTTTTTTTTGAGATGGACTCTTGCTCTGTCACCCAGGCTGGAGTGCAATGGCCCAATTTTGGCTCACTGCAACCTCTGCCTCCCAGGTTCAAGTGATTCTCCCACCTCCGCCTTCCCGAGTAGCTGGCACTACAGGTGTGCATCACCATGCCCAGCTAATTTTTGTATTTTTAGTAGAGCCTGTGTTTCACCATGTTGGCCAGGCTGGTCTCGAACTCTCAACCTCAGGTGATCCACCTGCCTTGGACTCCCAAAGTGCTGGGATTATGGGCGTGAGCCACCACACCCAGCAGAAGTGGGAGGTTTCTTGAAGGAAATGAGGCTGGGCTGAGTTCTGATAGAGAAGAAATTATTCTGTAAAGGAGCAAGGATTTTTCGGGCTTAGGGAACAGCATGTGCAAATAACATGTTCAGAGAGAGCCAGGGACCTAAATGGAGTTCCTATGGCTGGATGTAGGATTGGAGAAGTTGGGGGGAAGGATTGGATGGAAATAGTAATCAGGGAGGGACTAGATCACAAAGGGCTTTGTCTGTGATTTATTATGGGTTTTAAACTCCCTTCTGAGATAGAGAAGAGCTGTTAAAGTATGTAAGTGATGTCATCTTTGTATTCTAGGATGGCCTTTCTGGCTTCAGTGTGGAAAATGGGCTTGTGTGGTAGGCCAAAGAACAAATATAGATACAAAGACCAGCAGAAACCACTAGACTTGAGAAGGCAGTGGCCAGAAGTGTGGGGAGCAGTGGAGATGGAGAAGAACAGAGATTGGAGAGATAGAAAAAGGGCTGGTGTGATGAGATGGAAGAAGGGCATGGAGCATGGTCTGAGGTTTTGGTTTGGGCCACTGGGATGTTGACAGACAGGAAGCATGGCAGGAAAAATGGGAAAAGGATGAGGATAGATTCCACTGGGGGTTAGGGTAAACATGAGGGACTTGTGGGCCTTCTAGGTGGATGTTCTGAAGGCGGGTAGACACGATGGATTCAGAATATTTGAAAGTCATTAGCATAAGATGGTAATTCAAGTCATGGGAGTGAAGGAAATAGCCTAGGAACAGTGTGTAGACCAAGGAAGAAGTGGAGGGGCCCAGGAGATAACTTTGGGGACCATCACTATTTAAGAGACAGGCCAAGGAAGAGTAGCCCACAGAGAAGGCCAAGGAGGAAGGGCCAGAAAGTTAAGAAGGGAACAAGGAGCATGTCCTGGAAGACAAAGGAAATGATTTCAGAAAATTTTGGAATGGCCAACAGAGCCTAATGCTGCTAAGTAAGATAAGACTTGAAAAGCATCTCCTGCTTTAAGTAACAAGGAAGGGAGGTATCAGCTATTTTGGCAAGAATAGCTTCATGGAAGCTAGATTTCAGTGAGTTGAGGAGTGACTTGAGGATGGGATGAAAAAGCTAGAAGCTACCATGAATATAGATAAGTATACTGTATCTATTTTCACCTCTGGAGTGGAGGGCTGAGGTCATCATACTTCTCAGTTCATCATCATTTTCCAGGCAAGGCCCTTCTCTGTGGTTGGTTGATTGATTGATTTCCTTTTATTTCCATTTTCCTTTTCTATTCTCTTCACTCCACATAAAGACAACCATTTTTATGTGTTTAAGAGTTTTCCTTTAATTTGCATATGTCCTTGTATGGGTATTGGCTTATATGCACATATTTTTAAATTATGCCAATGATGTTATAGATCTCATTCTGTTTCCTATGTATTTTGTTCAGCACTGTTTCTATGATCCCCCAGCATTGCCATGTGTCCTCCACGTGTTCATTCACCGCATTTTACCTGGCCCTGCCCCAGTGGTGGACACACAGGTTATTTCCACCTGCCAGTCACCACAATCAATGCCTCAGTAAACATTCTCGCATATGTCCTCTTCTAGGCCTGTGCGAGTAGAGTCACACTTAGCCTGCCTGAGTCCTGGCAGACAGCCTGCCAGAATGGCTGGGCCAGTCCACACTCCCACCAGCAGTGCACAAGGCAGCCCCTTTCCACATCAGCGTCTACGTTCAGCATGACCCAGCTTGCTAATGTTTGCCTGTGGGGTCTCCTTGTTTTAATCTGCATTTCTCAGGTTACTCATGGGCTTGAGTATCTCTTCTTAGGGTTTTAGCTTTTTAGGTTTTCACTTCTATGAATTACTCGTTCATGTCCTTGGCAACTTTGTCAAGAATTTTGGCTCTGAAAGAAAGGAGAGAGAAGATGGCAAGAAGGACTTTTGCTAAAGATGAGAAAGACCTGTGCATCTGAAAATGAAGGCAGAAGAGAGAAAAAGCTAGAGATTCATGTTTCTCCCAGGATTTGAGGAATGGGCAGCAGGAAGGAATGCAAAGATCTGACCTCCCTTGGTAGTGGCAGTGAGGTTGGTGGGGAGGAAGTGGCAGTGAGGTTGGTGGGGAGGAAGTGAGACTGAGGAGGGGGAGTCAGTGCATGGGTCACCACCAGCTTTCCCTGAGCCCATCTTGCCTGCCCCCTCCACTTGAGGGGGAAAAGAGGCAGCCGGGGATCCGTGGGGTTGGATGGGGGGAAAAGGCAACTTCACTCAGATTCTGAGAACATGATATACATGTGTTTCTAAATGTTTGAAAATTGTATTTGTTTTAAATTTTAAGGGGATGGGAGAGGTAGCTAAATATCAGGGTATGGGATATGGCATAAATAAAGTTGTCAAGGCACATGACACCATGGTGGGGACAGGGGCCATGTGAGCCCTCCTGACTAAAGCAGAGTTCACATAAAGGAGAGTGTGAGCTCAGCACCAAATGGTGCAGGACTTTGGATTGGACTGCACTGCTGAAAGCTTACAGAGTAGGGGTGTGTCAGCATGAGGGGCCATGCAGGAGGGACTGTGAAGGGACTGAGTACAGACAGAGATGGACCAAGTGGGAAGAGATGAGGGCCTGAGTGAAGTAGAATTTTAAAACATAAAGAAATGATGAATGAAAGACCCTGCCAGAGGCTTAATGACTAGCCTTGGTGATGAATAAATATTGAATAAACAGTCAGTACATGTACATGGGATAACTGAGTATGTGGGTCAGGGAATATGATGGGATAGAAGGCTTTAAAAAGGCTCCAGAAGGCAGAGGTTACAGTGAGCCGAGATCGTGCCACTGTGCTCCAGCCTGAGCAACAAGAGTGAAACTCCGTCTCAAAAAATAAAATAAAAATAAATAAATAAATAAAAAGACTCCAGAGTTTGAGATCAGGTCTGTAGGATGAGGATAATATTTACTGAGCACCTACTAAGTCCCAGGCCAAGTACTAGGCACTGGAGTACAATAATGAAAAAGACAGACATGACAGACATGGCTGCTGCATGTAAGGAGGCTATAGTCTAGGCATAAAGAAAAAAAAAAGAGAAAACAGACAGATACATGAATAATTACAATTATAATAAGTTCTATAGAGTTAAGCAGATTGTCAAAAAGACTGAGGCTAACAGAGCGGGGAGCTACCTTAGAGAAGGTGAGCAGGGAGGACTTCTACAAGAAAGTCATGTCTGAGAAGAGACCTGAGGAATGAGAAGGAGCCAGACATGCAGAGATGCTCCAGGAAGTGTCTGGGGCAGTGGGCACAGCATGCACAAGAGCCCTGAGCTGGGGAGGACATTTCAAGTTTGAAGAACTGAAAGAAGGCTGGCAGGTTACCTGTAGGGGGTGTGGGGAGATGAGCTTGGAGAAGATGGGAAGGACCTTAGGACCATGGGAAAGGGTTGACTTTTATTCTAGGTTCCAGTTGTGCCTAGGGCATATGACTGTATTTTACAAATTTAATTTATTATTAACTGCCAATTTTATCAAAGTTTTTATTATACAAAATTTCAAGCATAAAAAGTAGAGAGGATAGAATCATGAACCCCCATAAGTAGATCACTCCAAGCCAATAACCAACAAGTGGTTTCCCACTTGTTTCATCTGCTTCTTATTTTGCTGAAGCACATTTAAGCAAATCCCAGACATCATGTCATGTCCCCCACCACATTTTTGAGCATTGCAAAAAAAACCTCATTTTCTTACATAACCATAATGCCATGATCACATCTAACAAAACTGACTAATTCCTAGGTACCAATCAATATTGAATCTGTAATTCAGATATCCCTGATTGCCTCGTAAATGTGTTTTTTTTAAAATTCAAGATCCAAACAAGGTGCATTATATTTGATTATAGTATCTCCTGAGTCTCTTGATCTATAGCAGTCCTCACTCCCTGCCTCTTTTTTGTCTGTTTTAATGCCTCTGACTTGTTGAAGAAGCTGAGTCAGTTGTCTGCAGAATGCCTTACATTCTGGGTTTGTTTCTTTGCTTCCTCATGTGGTTATTTATCTTGATTTCCTATAATTCCTATAAATGGGAAGTTAGCTCTAAAGCTTAATTATTAATAAATTCAGGTTCAACTTTTTTGGCAAGAACATCATAGGTCATGATGTCCTTCACGTTGTGGCATGTCAGGAGGAACACGTGTCTGATTGTCCTGTTCTTGGTGATACTAAGATTCATCAGTGAGTTTGGGTGTTGAAAACTTGATCCCTCCATTGGAAAGTTCACCCATCAACCCATTATCTGATGGGTTTTTAAAATCTTTTCCGAATCAGTAAATATAATTTCAATGATGATGCCAAATAAATTATTCCAGTCTATTCTTGACTATTTCCAATGTTGAGACCTCACTACCTCCTGCAGTTTTCATCAGAGAAGAGAGAAGTTACTGTAGATATTCTGCAAAAGTCCTCATGGCAGAAGAGAAATTGGGCATCCAACTTTTCAACTCAACTGCCATAAAATGTTACTTATTCTGGGAGAGGAGGGCAGTGGCTATCTTGAAAGAAGTGAGTTGGGAGAGATAAGAGGAGGTAGGACTGGGTCACAAGTTTCTGTAAGTGTAGATATTGAGCCCAAGAATCCCCATAGAGGATAATGTTTAAAAACTATTAGGTTGGTGCAAACATAATTGTGGTTTTTACCATTGAAAGTAATGGCAAAACCCACAATTACGTTTGTACCAACCTAATATGTATATAAGAGTATCATCTCTCCCCTCTCCTTTAATGGTTCCCAGTGGAAATTTGCCTCTGTGCAGGATGTGAAGTGCTGATAGATACTGTTGTTACGATAGAAGGCTGATGGGCCAGTCCCTACATCAGAGCTGAGCAGCACCTGTTCCTCAACCAAATCCTATAAGAACGATTGGAGCTATGATCCTATCCACCCCCACCCCTATTCCAGCAGCTGCAGCATAACTGGAGCCAGTTCTTGGTAGGAGATTTTTCCATGATGAGGGTGGACAAGTTGTGGCATGTAAAGCCCCTGCCGGGTGACAGAAACTGGAGTAGAAGTGTCTAGTAAAGGCCTCACCAAACAGCAGTGCACCAGAATGACCAGAATATTGCAGATGCATGGAGATTCCTGAGTAGCAACCATGGGTAGTAATCTTGGGACTTTAAGCACCCCAAACCACAGTCCATCAGTGATGCCAGGCTTAGTTGGGATGGGAACTGCAGTGTGAAAAAGCAGAATGTGCTCTGGGGAAGGGAAGTGGCTTGTCCAGGAACTGCTGGTGGTGTCCATTGACTGGAAAGGTCACCCATAGGTGGCATGCTTATCTGGGCCACACCATTACCCCATAATACTGAAACTCCCTGGTTCTGCTGTCCTGGTAGCCCCATGCTCAGTCTTAGCCATATTGAGACTGAGCTGTAATTTCTAGGTGGAGATGTCTGATAGGCAGATGGAGGTGCCAGACTAGAGCTTGAGAGTAGGGAGGAGGTAAGGGCTGCAGATGGATTTAGAGTAAGTACTCTGCACTGCACGTTTTATTGCTTCTCATTCTAGTGTGTGCACGTGTGTTTTTGTGTATTTAACTATTCTTTAAGGTGCCTGTGAATATGCAATGCGATTATGATTAGAGGGAGAGGAAGGATGTTCGTTTTTTGGTGATGGATTGACAGAAAAATTACCAGAGAAGCTTCAGGATTTAATCTCCTGACCGGGTTGCCACAATACCAAATTATGTTAAAAGCAGGTTTGAGGTAGCATAAGGGGGCAGGACAAACTAGAAAACAGGTGAGGGGGTCAAACCTTACAGCTAGAGAGAAAATAACAACAGAGTGGAAGGAGCAATACTGTTTAAGCAAGACAGTGTCCTTGCTATTGCAACAGCCTGCTCCTCAGCCCTGCATTGCCTTGTATTCCCCTGGTTTCCCACTTTGGAAGTAGATCTTTGTGCTTTGTTGCTTCTCACTTTTGTATGACCCAGGGAAGAGGAGAGGATGCTGTTTACTTTGTTATGGGACTAGAGGATGGAGAAAAGAGAAGAGCTGCCTCTTCTGCTTGGGGCTTCGGCGAGGGCTGACATAGGTTCTAGCTTGGGCTCCATCAGCACCCTGCAGGCTGGGAGAGGAGCTGCTACCACCACTTTCTCAGTTTTTAACCAACCCAGGGAGTAACTGGACATAGCATGTAAGGTTGAGGCTCCAAGCCTAGCATCCGACCTCAGAGGCGGATGTGAAGGTTGGAGCTGTGAGTTGCATCAGTGGTATTGTGAAATGCATTAATAAGTATACGTTCCTTCTGAGAGCTGAGTCCTCTGTGTGATCCCATGAACTTTTCAGTGCTGAGCTGTGGGCAAGACTTCTCGGGTCCCATCCTACTCAAAATATAGCCTGGGGTCAGAGGGTGGCAGAAGGCAGGTAAGGATGACTCTGGACTGTGCATTTAGAGCTGCTAGATGGGCAGGTGGATGGATGGATGGGGCAGGTGGACCTCTCTGGGCACAGAATCACAGAGACCAGAGAAGACCCACCTATACTTTGACAAGGGTCAGGTGGGTTCAGAGAAGGAATTTTGGGGGGGACTTGTGGGTGAGTCGGGGAATGAATGGACAAGGAAGTACTTATGCCTTTTTTCCTGGGTTTACTGATGGGCCTGAATTGCAATTTAAGGTCTAATTTTAGCCATGTATTTGTGGTCCTCCGTGACTCATGGAAGGCCACTCTAGATGTGCAGATGACTTATATCCTTGAAAATGAGACCAGATCATCTCATCTCCAAGTTCCTCCCAGGTAGCAATTTAAATGTCATTTCCATGACTCCCCATTTGATTAAGTGTCCCCACCATGAGCCCCAACATATGCTGTTTTTTTCGGTCATGGTCGTCTCTTTATAGCCAGGCCTTTGAAGGGCCGTTGTAACAGTACAGAAAGCGACATGGTGACACTGAGAATGGGTTAAATCTGGTGTTGGACAGGCATATCTTCATGTTTGCTTTTTGTTAACTATCTGTAGCTTTGCTGTTCTCTTATTTATTTCCTTCCTGCTTCTCACACCTGATTCTCCGAGAGCTTCCCTACCTGCGTGTACTGGCCCATCCCATGACCCCCTTGACTCTGATGGAATGCCATCTGGGCAGGGCCTGGGGTGGGCATGGCAGGGGAAGAGGGGCACAAGGAAAGGGGCCTTACTTTCGTTTCTGAACCATCTTTCCTTGGTGTTTGTTTTCAGGGACCTGACTCTTTCCAAAACAAAAACAAAACCAAAAAACTCCAGCTGTGTATTTAGACACACATATACATCTCTTCCCATTCCTGGCAGAGCTGCTGCCCGGCTGCTGCCTTCTCTGAGCCGTGGCCGCAGGAGGGATGGCATTTTTAAGCAGGATGAATTACTGTCGAGCCGCCGCTCTTCTGTACCCAGGGCCATCAATCTTGTCTTGAACACCGGGACTGCTGGTCGGCCTGCTCAGGCTCATCTTTCTGGGGCAGACTTATTTATGGAGCCACAGCAAAGGTAATCTCACTCTCCAGCCCCACGGCCCGGGCCTCTCTCGGCCACTCTTAAAAATAGCCTAGGACGAATAGGAGAGCCAGAGTCCGGTTACTTCCTGCACTCAGGGTCTGATCTCACCTCACCTCTTGCGTCTGGCAGCTCAGCCCTTCTCAGGGGCTGCTGGACAGGCTTCTGGCCCTGCAGAAGGTGGTCAGCCTGTCAGTCCCTCTCTGGCTCAGAGACCAAGTCAGTGGTAGTTTCTTAAGGGAAGTAGGGAAAGGCATGGGGCCGGGGGCGGGGGCTATCTTTCCCAGCTAGCATTGCCCAGCCAGTTGCGTGCGAAATCTCAGTCCTGGAAGCAGCAAGTCCATCTGCAGAAGAGGACAGGCTGTTCAAAGGGACAAGGATGGCCTTGGGCACAGGCCTGGCATCATGGGGTATCCTGTATTTAGGGGGGATGACTGGTTTTCCCACCTTGCACCTTCCCTTCTCTTGAGTGGTAAACACTTTTGTCAAGTCCTGGCTGGGAAATGCCCTCTGTCCCCATGCACTGTGTCCTTTCCCCACCTGCCCTCCCGAAACCTGTTTGGTCGAGGGGGATAAACTGCACTCCAGTTTGGCCTTTGGTCCCAGCCACAGTCATTCCCCGGGAGACCCTGGGGAGGCCTCCTCCTGCAGCAGACCTTGGTTTTTCTCCCAAGGCAATTAGGGTGGGTAATCCTGGCTCCTGTCTTACCTCAAAAGGATGTGGTGGGATGGATTCATCAGGTTGGGGAAAATGCAGTCTCAAGTGAGTCTGTACGTGAAAAATAAGGCTGTAGCCTTGCTGCCATCTCACGCTTGGGCTGGTGAATGTGCTTCAGTGCCTCCGAAAGCGTGTGCCTGGTGGGTGCGCATGTGTGTGCTGGTGTGTGTCAGTGTGTCAGATGTGAGCCAGTGTGTGTGCTGTGGGTGCACACACCCACAGAGGGAGTGGTCTCCCTTACAGCTCACTGGCTGTCAACCCCCATCACGGGTCTGCCTCACAGCCTCCCCACCTCCCGCTTTGCTCTCTTGGATGTGAAGGCTCTGGGTCCTCTGCTCTCTTACAGACTTGATCTTGGAGTCCCTTAAGATTCCCAGAAAGAGGAGGGAATGGCAGGTACAGATGAAGAAAGCTAGTAGTTTTCCTAGGGCCCAGGGCATCGAAGACCGAGCCTGGCCCCGCTGGCCCTCTCCTCACTTTTCTCCCCCATCCCAGCCCTGCCTTCCCATTACTTCTTAAGGTTCCCAAAGCTTGCTGTGTTCTTTCTTTTTTTTTTTTTTTTTTGAGACAGAGTCTCGCTCTGTCGCCCAGGCTGGAGTGCAGTGTCACAATCTTGGCTCACTGCAAGCTCCGCCTCCCGGGTTCACGCCATTCTCCTGCCTCAGCCTCCCGTGTAGGTGGGACTACAGGCGCCCGCCACCGCACCCGGCTAATTTTTTGTATTTTTAGTAGAGACAGGGTTTCACCGTGTTAGCCAGGATGGTCTCCATCTCCTGACCTTGTGATCCTCCCATCTCGGCCTCCCAAAGTGCTGGGATTACAGGCGTGAGCCACCGCGCCCGGCCGCTGTGTTCTTTCTTAGCTTCAGGACTTTACACCTGCTCTTTATTCCCTTTGCTTGGACTCTTGTCCTTTCCCATCTGTCCCTTCATGGGTACCTCCAAGCTTCCTTTAGGAATAAACTTCAACTTCCCCTCCCTGGCGCCAGTCCCCGCCAAGTCCCCACCTAAGCCAGCCATGACATACATCACACCTTCTTGTAGTTGCTTGCTTAATTGTGTGTCTCTGCCACCAGAGTTCAAGCTCTATGGGGACATGACCTTTCCTGTCTTGCTTGCCCCTGCCTAGTACAGTGCCTGCCACCTTGTTGGAGCCTGGTACATATTTGAATTAATTGTGAATGAATGAATGAGTGAGTAGGAATGATTGATGACGGGTGAGGGAAGACCCAGTGCTCCTGATGTGCTGGTTCATCGCATGGACTCGCAATGCACGGTTCCATTGTCCGTGGGATGCCCTGACTGCCATGTGCTTGATGGGACAGCAGGCTCCTCTGGGTTGCTCAATCTGTCCTGGGATTCAACAGGAGACCTCATCTGAGCACCTGGTCATGCTCCAAAGAAGCCCTAAAATGCAAGGTCACTTTCTGAATACCAGCTGCTGGGAAGGAACTCAGAGGGCTCTCGAAAAGCCTCCAGGAGGAGCGAAGTCCCCCCAGTGCAGCTGCCCTGGGCTGGTGGCATCAGTGGTGGCTTAACTCTCTCATCCTTCTCTCCCCATGGTTCCCATTTGCGTCAGACTCAGCCTACTTCCAGCTTCTCCCTTCCCCTGGCCTATCCCCATCTCCCTCACCAGGTTAGGTCCTGGCCCAGTCCGCAGGGCGAAGGTTGCTTTCCCCAGCTCATGCCCCGCAGCCTCTGGCTCCTGGGCTCCCGGGAGAGCTTCCCCTCTCCCGGGGTGCTCCCTGCGGCGGGGCGGCGGGTCTGGAGGAAGCGGCCGGCTGCGACTGACGTCTCCACCTGCTGGCCATCCTGACCCTTGCTACATGCAGCTCTCCATCCCCGCCACCGCCGCCGGTACTGTTGCTGCTGCTGCTGCTGCTGCTGCTGCTGCTGCAATATTTTATAACAAACGACCCAGAGACCCGGGTAGGAAGCATGCCCAGGCAGATGACACGGCGTGCTGCTCCCGCCAGAATCTACTCACATTGGATGCTCCGAATAAGTTTCCCCTGAGAAAAAGTCCGAGCGGGTAGAGAGCTAACCCTCTGACTGTGTTGCCGTCCCCCAGGGATCCTTCCATGAAGACTGAGGCAGGCCGAGCTGCTAAGAGCCTGCTGACATGACATCGGCCGCAGAGTTTGAAAATGTGGGCAACCAGCCACCTTACAGCCGGATCAATGCCCGCTGGGATGCCCCAGACGACGAGCTGGACAATGACAACAGCTCAGCCAGGCTCTTTGAGAGGTCCCGGATCAAGGCCTTGGCAGGTACTGTTTGGGGCCACAGGGGTTGGAGGGCATTCTCCCAATCACAAGGTTCACAGCCCTCCCCAGTTAGTGTGGATCCTCCGTGTGTGTTGGGTGAGCCCTGGCATGGCAGTGATGGAGACATGTTTGCCGGGCTCAGGGAGGTGGGGGTCCCCTTGGGAGGGAGCACACGCTCTGGCAGCCTCTGCCCCCAAGGGCCTCTGAGAAGCGAGGAGGTGCTGAAGCTGGGACCAGGTGGGGCCTGCCCTCTGCATCTGTCCTGAGTGACCTGCGGCCAAAGTGAGAAGTACAAGAGTCTGGGCAAAGCAGTGTCTGAGGGCTGGACAGCCAGGCGCAGGTACACAGGGCCTCCTGGTTAACCCCGATTTCCTGCCTAGGCCTGGAGAGAGGAATTGTCGTCCTCTCTGTGGTCCCAAAAGGAGTGATTGGATAGGAAATCGAGAGCAGATAACATCCTTGCCACTGCCTCAGGAAGGATTTTCTTGATGAAACCTTTCATCCTTAAGCTGGAATTAGATTTTTGCTTAGCAGGTTCATAATAGATCTCTCTCTCTCTCTCTCTCTCTCTCTCTCTCTCTCTCTCTCTCTCTCTCTGTGTGTGTGTGTGTGTGTGTTTGTGTGTGTGTGTGTGAATCCCAAGAATCGGACCTCAGCCGGTAGGGGGAGGAGAAGCCATTCCTACTAGAGATTTAAGATATTCTCCAGCCCCACCCTCTCTCTCTCTCGGGGTGTGTGTGTGTGTGTGAGAGAGAGAGAGAGAGAGAGAAGATGGGAGTGGAGAATATCTTAAATCTCTAATAGAAATGACTTCTCCTCTCCCTGTTGGCTGATATCTGATTCTTGGGATTTTTTTTCCCCCAACTCCTGTGCGTATCGCCTCTCTGAACTTGACCCAGGATAACTATATTCCGACCTTAAGTCCTCGGCCAGTAAGAAAGGCGGAGTTGCATGGTGTTGTGTGTGTACGTGTGGGGGCTGGGTTCCTTCCCCTGATCCGCCAGTCAGCAGCCCACATTGGACCTGTTTCCCTCTCATTGACTGTTCCTGTCTTCCACCTTCTAAGAAGACCACAACCTTCCCCATAAACACTGTCTGGAGTGATTCTCCCACTGCCCCCATACCTTATGGTCCAAATTGAAGGTTGTAGTAATCCTCTTCCATCCTCCCTCCCTGCACTCAGCTCCCAGATACCACAGTCCCCAGCTGATCTTGAAGCCTGAGCAGGCCCTGGACCCTCTGGGACCATAATGACCTCACACCTTGGAGTGTCTGGGCTTCTCATTCTGGGAAGGGAATGCTGCAGTGTCTCATCTCCCTTATCATGACAAGGAATCCACTTGGGTCTCACTCATCACCACTGGTGTCCTTGCTCTTTATAGGAAACTCTCTTTCTTCTTCCTTCATTTCCTTCTCACCCTCCTTGACCCCACAAAATTCTCCCTTGGTTTCCCTTGGGGACAGACCATAGCAGTGATCCATTGCTTTTGTATACATTAATTGAAGCCAACCAGACTTGGAACCATTGGCTTTGTCAGTCTGGTTTTACCTTCTTATATCTCTGTGCTGGCTGGATCTAGCTGCAATGACCCTGGTGATCCAGGTGGAGGGAGAGGGTACCATATTCCGTAAAATTTGCCAAAGCAAGGTAAAAGTGGGGACTGGACTTCGTGCAGGGATCCTTTTATCTTTTTTAAGAAACCAAAGTAAATTCTATTTTAATAGTTACTTGTTGTACTCTTACTATGTTTAAAGCTAAACCCCTGACCAAACGTGAAAGGGGAGAGGGGAACCACAGATGAATTCAATATAGTGTCTGTCTCTCAGGAGTTCACAATCTATTAGGGAAAAATGAACTATGTTCACAATTAATTAGCATGAGAGGAATTAGAGAACTGTAGGAAGAGCACATAAATTAAACAGCAATAAGAGAGCCAAGGAAGAGATGCAGGGAGAATCAGGGAACAGTTCATGGAGGAGGCAGCCTTTGAGCTGGGAACTGAAGGGTGCGTGTAATTCTGGCAGGCAGAAGGGCCCCTGGTTTCTCCGGTTGGCCTGTGTGTGTTGTCGCCAGGTCTGATGAGCTGCTTGGGAAGTTGGTGGAGATACGTTAAAGAGCCAAGCACAAAGCCGGGCGTTGGGCGTGGTAGCTCATGCCTATAATCCCAGCACTTTGGGATGCTAAGGTAAGTGTATGGCTTGAGACCAGAAGCTCAAGACCAGCCTGGCCAACATGGTGAAACTCCGTCTCTACTAAATTACAATAAATAAATAAATAAATAACTGGGCATGGTGGTGCATGCCTGTAATCCCAGCTACTCAAGAAGCTGAGGCAGGAGGATCGCTTGAACGTGAGGAGGTTCAGTGAGCCAAGATCATGCCACTGCACTCCAGCCTGGTGACAGAGCAAGACTCTGTGCTTAGTGGTCAGTCCTAGGTTGATCAGGAAAGAGCCTTTGCTGACATTGGCTGTGCCTAGTTGAGCCTACGCCTCACCAGGAGCATGCATCTGACTTACCAGAGAATCTGAATGCCCCCTGGGGAGAGTAAAAGCCACAGAGCGTAGAATTGTATGCCTGGGCCTTAACGATTCAGAACATCTGGCCAACAAGTAAACATGCAAGTTTGAGGTCCTTTCAAGATTTTCAAAAAACAAACAACCTAAGTGGTTACTGGCTTCCTTCTCCTGAGAGTCCACTCTAGGTGATCTGGGCTTGAGCTAAAGCTTTGGAAAGGTCTAAATAGAGTGGCAGATGTGCCCATTCTGCTGGGTAGGCAAAATGGAGAAAGGGAGCATGTCAGCCTTCCTAGTCTCAAAGTCTTGACTTTTTTTCCCTTTAGTACTGTCACTGGGGCCACCTTAACAGCCTAGGCAGGGGTCAGTCTTTCAAAAGAAACATTAGGGAGCAGGAGCTCTCAGCCATTCTCCCACTCACAGGAATATTAAGGCAAGGAGGGGATTCAGCCCTGAGTTGCTTAGAAGATAGCAGTGACCTGCTTCATAGGTATATGTGGTAAAGTAGGGGAAATTGGCCTGGCATCCTCTTCAGAAATGTAAGGTCCTGGGGTGAGGAGGAACATGTCACAAGATCCAGATTCAAGTCTTGATTCCGCCTTTAATGCCACCGCAGTGGAGGATCACTGACTCCTTTTCCATTTTTATCAAATAGGGATGATAGTATTTTCTCAAGGTTGTTGTGAAGAGCAAATAAGATAAAGTTTATGAAAGTTTTTATTAATAATAAAATGCTAGGTGAATGTTAGATAATGTTAGTACTAAGAAAATTCCCCATAGGTGTTTTCTGTCCTTTCTCTTTTCCCAACTTCAGACATTCAAGATCATGAGCTTGGTCTTTTTCCTTGCCTGTTGTACATTGGCCTGTTCCGGGACCTGTTTCTTCCTTCTTAACCCCCACCCTCCTTTGCCTCAGAAGTCTGAGTTGGAAGAAAAAGCCAGGGACCAAGGAAATCAGGCTAATGTTTGTGCTTGGAGCTCTGGGCTCTTTCCCCTTCCCCCAGACCTGATGCCCATGAGATGAAGCCCCATGCCATGCAGGTCTCTCTCTCCATAAGACTATTCAGTCCATGACCCTGGCTGTGTCTCTGCCATCTGACTGGGTGACATGGAAGGCCCAAGAAACCTAAGGATGATGGTCTCGTCAAATGCTTTTCCAGATGAGACAGTTTCTCTAGGTCCATCTCCATTTAATGACCTATGGTTGGAAGACCTGAATTTGGGTGACTGGATGTGCTCTTTTCTGCCTCTTAAGTAAAATTCCTCTCAACTCCGAAGGAAATACTCCCTATTCTGCCTTTCATACCACTCCCAGGTCTTCCTTCCTGGACCTAAAGAAACAAGCCATCTGGCTAATCTGTCCTCGTACATAAAAACCTGACCTCTCTCCACAATGAATGACTTTCTGTATGAAACTGGGAGTCGGCCTAACTAAAGCGAAAAGGAAGATGGGTAGGAAAATGTTGCAGAAGGCTCCTGTAAGGGGGTGGATTTGACCTTGGCAATGCCAAGGGGAGGGCTGGGATCCCAGCAGGAATATTTGCCCTGTAGCTCCCTGAGCAGATTTTAGCTTTTTAACATCAGTCTCTAAACTGGCCGCCTGTCATGAGGTTAAGTAGCAGATAGCCCTGAGGCTTCTTCCTGGGCTGGAGACCATGCTTCTCTCTTTCAATGACTGCCTCTGGCACCTTCCTACTTTCTAGACCTGTTTTGAGGGATTACAGGAAGAGCAGCAACTGAAAAGCCCAAGTTCCTATCCTTCCAAAAGGTTCCAGCCTTCACGTTTCAATAGAAAGGCTCCCCCTATCTCCTAGAGTCCCCCTAATTGTCACACAGCCCCATTTCTTCTCCTTCCCCTTTTCATACTGGGAGCTGCCAGAAGAGCATTCGTGGCTGTCTGGATGAAGAATGAAGCACTGCAGGCTGCAGGGAACTTACCAGTCAGAATGCCCGCCCTCTGTCTCCCTCTCCTCGCCCCAGAGGAGGCATCTGCCTGCCTGCCTGCACACTCCTCCCCTCCCCGGCACCTGGGTACAGACTCCAGTGACTCCAGTGAGGACACTGCCTCAGGGTAGATGTGGCCCAGCTGGGAGAGCAGGGAGTGGAGGAACCCCATGGAAAGATGCCCCAAAAGAGAAGCCCTGTGCATGAGCCTCACTCCCCTTTTCTCTCTTCCCTCCCCTCCCTCCTTCCACTCCCCTGCCTTACCCATGCACACAGCTTGGCCCCCGGCATCCTATGTGCCGCCTGCTGCGTGATTTACAGCTTCTCGGCTCACAGAGGCATCTTGCAGTACAGGGAGCAGTCCAGAGCCTCCTGCAAAGAGCCTGTGGGAGACACAGCCTTCATGTTCTTTCTCAGTCTTCCTCCTGTTCTTTGGCCCATGGAGCAATCACCAAAGGATAGACGACACAGGGCCTCTCATTTTAAAACCAGGTGTATAGAGATCTGTGTTACCTATTCAGGTTTTGCCTTTACATTCAAATCCAAGTGATGCGGCAAGCTAGAGATGACCTTCCTTCCTGCATTGTCTCTTTGTAGCCTTCTTCCCGGAAGAGAGATGAGGCTGAGGGGTGAGGTTGGTTGAGGACAATTCTGAGACTGCTGCAGGACAGCAGGTGCACTACAGCCTGTGTCCCTGCACTCTGAAGCACATAGTTGCTGCCACTCTGAACCTTAACTGTCTTCTGGACCCACAGTGTGCAGGCCCCGAGGTTAAGTTCTGTGGTAGCGGACATTCCTCAGATGCTCCTGCTCCCCGCCCACCTCCTTGGCTGCCAGGAACTCCCCGGGGAGGGTGGTAGAGGCCTTTTCCTGACGGCTGCTGAGGGCCTGAGAGTGTTCCGGACATGTTTGGCCTCTCTCTCAGACCCCTTTCCCCTTGTGTACAGGAGGATGCTGATCTCAGGTGCCCCGGTTGCCTAGGAGGGCTTTGTGTCCAGAGGGTGAGTGATTTCTCAGGGAGCAGGGCCTCACCACCCTGGATGGGTATCAGTAGCTTCTCTGTTAAGTTGACAGATTCAGGTGCAGCTGCTGGAGAGCAAGGCGCCAGTTGTCCATGGTCCCCCCATATCTGTCTCCGGATACCTGTAACCAACAAAGATGGTAGTGTCATTAATGGGAGGTTTGTAATGTTTTCTTCTTCTCAGATTTCAAAACATAAAATGGAGTTTTATTTAGAGACTACATATTGGGAAAATGTACTAGCCACAGAAATAGCTATCATTGTCAGCAACCATTTTAATGTCAGAGGGAAAAAATTGGATCCGCAGCTTTCTCTGGGAGGTCAGCCATGGTGAGATTGTCCCCCTGCCCCCAGGCAGGACACAGTGTAGATAAACCTGCCAGTTACCTGTGCAGATAAACCTGCAAGAGATGTCAGCATGCCACCTGCACTGTGTGGCCCAGGGCCGGTTTCCCCTGCCCAGGACATAAAACCTTCCATTGTCCCCTTACCACTCTTGATAAAAGCTATACTTCCTCTCTCAGAACTCTTTACAGAACCAAGGCTGCTTCCCTTCTATGGGTGACTGCTATCTATCATTGTGAAGATGCTTTATCAAATATTAATACGCTGAGGTTAATAATAAGACTGTGTTCTCTCCCCCGGCAGTGTAGTCTGAGTGAACCATGTTAATAGCCTCCTCCATCTTTGGGACATTTCTGTGGGATTTGTTCCCAAGGGCAAGCTCTGACCCCAGGCCTTGACTGTGTTTATGGCTCTCAGGAGCAGCCAGCACCCATTCTCCCTGCCCCATGTGTCCCCCACATGCTGCTTGGCTGAGGAGGTGCCAAGGGTGTTGTTTTCAGAGCATCTGTAGCAATTTTCCATTTTCCCTTTATAACATGTCACTGAGAGAGAGTGACAAGGAGGCTAGTAGCAGCTGAGTCTCTGCGAGCATTTTACCTCCAAACCCTTTGGCCTTCAGACTCGGGAAAGTAGATCAACCAGAGAGTCTCATTTTACAGTCTAGTGAGACAGAGGTAGATCAAATAATCCCACATGCGTCTATATGCATAGACACATGTGCACGGCAAATTATGACAAATGCTATGAAGATTTGCTGGGAACTGTAAAGTTTGTAACATAAACTGCAGCTCAGTCAGGGGATAAGCATGTTTGAGTCAGAGCACAGGGTCGGTGGTGTTGATAGGAGGGCAGGCAGGGGCCACCTCACAGGCCTGATAGGCCACCAGCGTTGCCAAGGTCCTGGGCAGGAAGCAGAGGAAAACTCGAAAGGGGTGGCTGTGGAGTTTAAGGAGGGAGTTCTTTGCAAAACAGTGGTGAGGTTGAAGGGTCCAAGAGAGGGAGCATTAGCTGTGGGCTGCAGGACAGGAGCTGAGCCTTCAGTAGAGGGTGGAGGGTAGGAGCTGCTGCCAGCCCATCAAAGTACTTTCAGCAGGAAAATGACATGGTTAGATTTGGGTTTTTAGGGCTCGCTCTGACTACTAAGGATCACCCTCTGTAGGGAGAACGGGTTGTGGGGAGGCTGTGCAGAAGTCCGGTAAAGAGAAGATGCTGTTTGAGTTAGCTTGTTACCCATAGGTGAGGAGAAAATGGTCTACCTGGCAATATCACTCTTCTGTCCTCCTGCCTCTATCATTAGGGGACCTTGATCAAGTCACTCTTCTGCTCCTCGGGGCCTCTTTAT
The DNA here is from genome assembly GCF_043159975.1 of Macaca nemestrina. Lineage (NCBI taxonomy): Eukaryota > Metazoa > Chordata > Mammalia > Primates > Cercopithecidae > Macaca > Macaca nemestrina. The sequence goes on from NC_092131.1 coordinate 43,246,304, forward strand.
CCTCACCTGTAACACCAGGGGCTTGAACTAGATGATTTCCAATGCTCTTCTAGCTCTGAGAGTTTGAGCAGAAGCCACCTATGGAGTGGTATTGACAATGTGTTTCTTTACCCTGAACCATGTAGCTTTGGTTCCTGGCCTGGGGAAGGGAACTGATCCTTTTCAGCAAATCGGTGCTTCTCCAGAAACTCTCTCTCTGTTCACTAAAGGCATCACCTAGGCTGAGGCCAAGTCCTGGACTGTCTTGACTTTTGCAGCCCCATGTTCTCAGAGAGTGTAATCTCTCTCTGCAGCCACCACCTGCATGCAAGACAACCATGCCTGATATTTGTGCAACTGCTTCATGTTCTAGCTGCTTTTGTTCAGGTCATCTCCATGACTCTTCACCCACTCTGTGAAGTGGCAGGGTATAGCTGTTGTCATCTCCCTAGAGATGAGGAAGGTCACAATGCCAGGAAGTGGCCAGGACAGGACTAGGATCCCAGGGCTTTAAAGTCATCACAGCGCTGCTTGGGCTGCAGCCCGCGGACCCTACTGAATGTTCTTCATTCTTACCTTTTGTGCTCCTTTGCGGCCCCCCGGAGATGCCCCTTCCCATTTTTCCTTCCAACACCAGCCTTTTGAGCCTCCTGCCTCCTGCCTCTCCCCTGTCCAGTCCCATTTACACAGGACAGTTAGAATCTTTGTCCTCCAGCACACTTTCCGGAGGTGCTGCTTTACTTAGGAACCTCCGGGCTGTTACGTACCTGGACTATAATGTTCACATTCCCTAGACTGTCCTGCAGCTGCCTTGCTCTGGATAAATTCACTGCTTCTCACCCCAACTCCCCAAACCTGCATACATGTACACACATGCACACACACACATAGGCACTTGCCCATTGCCACCTGAGGGGCTTTGAATATGACCTCCTTTTTCTTCCCTGCCATTCTAAAACCATTATCATTTTTAAACTCCAGATGAAAACTAGCCTTCTTCAAAAATAAAAAAAACTTTTTGATTTAAACTGGTCTACGATAACTTGTTTTCTTTTGCAATAATATATAAAGATCATATTTTATGTAAAATGCAATAAGAGCTGGACACAGTGGCTCATGCCTGTAATCCCAGCATTTTGAGAGGCCCAGCAGGGAGGCCAGGAGCTCCAGACCAGCCTGGCCAACATGGTGAAACCCTTTCTCTACTAAAAATACAAAAAATTAGCTGGGTGTGGTGGCACATGCCTGTGATCCCAGCTACTCGGGAGGCTGAGGCACAAGATTTGCTTGAACCCAGGAGGCAGAGGTTACAGTGAGCTGAGATCCCGCCACTGCACTCCAGCCGGAGCGACAGAGGAGACTCTGCCTCAAAAACATAAATAAACAAATAAAAAAGCAATAAGATATTTACTTCGATATCTTTTTAACATTTTTGTTAACAAGAATATATATTTAATATAGAAAATATGAGAAAAACAGATAAAGAAAAGTAGAGATTTTGTTAATGTCTCATATAGACATTTTAATTTCTATAGATGTATGACTGTATATGACTGTATAGGTCTGTGTATATATTGTTATCTATAATAGTATAATCTTAGACCCTCTTTCATGTAGCAATATGCTATGAGTATCTTTTCATGTCAGCAAACATGCAAATTATTTTAATGGCTATATTGTCTCCCTTTGAATTACTATACCCCAAGCTCAGCCTCCCAAGTAACTGGGACTATAGGCATGCACTACTGCACCCGGCTTCTGACCACTTTAAAATCAGTCTTATGGGCTTTATTCTTGCATTTGCATCTTAAGATATGTAGTAAGCATCCTAAACTTCCATCTTAGAATCACCCCTAGCTATGTTGCAAATCCTTAAGGGTTGGGGAAATAGCTGTTCACAAAACCAGTGTGATGAAAGTTGGTTGAAAGGAAAATTCCTCTCCAAACTGGTTAAACAGAAACAGTAGAATTTGTGTCATCATCATTTATGATGTGTCCCTGAGAGTCTGCCCCATGCTAGGCTTTATTGTGGATTGGCATCTGTGTCATTGAGGTTTGCCACAAGTTCATGGCTGTTAAAGTATGGCTCACTTGGCCGGGCACGGTGGCTCATGCCTATAATCCAGACACTTTGGAAGGCCAAGGCAGGCGGATCACCTGAGGTCAAGAGTTTGAGAACAGCCTGGCCAACATGGTGAAACCTGGCCTCTACTAAAAATACAAAAAAAAAAAAAAAAAAAAGAAATTTAGCTGGGTGTGGTGGTGCGTGCCTGTAGTCCCAGCTACTTGGGGAGGCTGAGGCAGGAGAATCACCTGAACCCAGGAGACGGAGGTTGCAGTGAACCAAGATCGTGCCACTGCACTCCGGCCTGGGTGACAGAGGGAGACTCCATCTCAAAAAACAAACAAACAAACAAAAACAACAACGGCAAAACAAAGCATGGCTCACTCTGGTTCCCTAAGCTCTTGGCTTCTTGGCATGAGAAGGAGAAAAATCGCAAGTTGTGAACCTGTAAAGGGCTCAGCATGAAATGACTGTTTTCAGAAGACTCGTGGTCCATGGGCCTCCCTTGGTGCCTTTGCTCCTACTTGTCTTTCTGACCTACTAGTTTTACCTCTAGCTTAAGGCTGTGAGTGACTGAAAATGCAGACTTCCTCGAGATAGAAACTTTTTTTACTTTTCATCTATTAGTCCTCAGGGTTTATGAACTTTATATCCTATTTTTCTTTATGGCACCTGTCGTTTCATATTATAAAAGCAATATATGTCCGTTGCAAATATTTTAGAAAACACAGAAAAGAAAAAAAAAGTTACCCAGCATTAGGACATAGGTTTGAAAATCTTAATTTTCCCCCAAAATACATTACAATATCCTTTCCTGTCATTGAAATTTCTTTAACAACCTTAATAGTATCCTCATTAATATACCAAAATATTAAATTATCCCTTGTTTTTGATTATTTAGGTTGCTATTTTCTATTCTTGAAAGCAAATTTTTTTTAACAGAAAAAGGAGGGATAGGCACAAAACCCTCAAGAAATGTAATAGAAAGCCACTGAAGCAATAAATAGATGGACCCAGAAATGGGAGACGAAGCTTCCAAAGATAAGATACTTCAACTTTACCGTTTGGTTTAAGGACGGCTCCTATTTTTAAAACAACCCCACTAGGGACTTTTGATGGTGAACTTCCCAGATGCCCGTGACATCAGGGGGTGAAGCAGGTCCTGGAGTGGGTGGGGCTGGCGGCTGGTGTGCTGCTAACCAAGAAGGGAGGAGGGAGGACCCACGGGAAGCCTGGCGAAGGAGTAACACAAGAAACAGACTGAGCCGTGACCCTGTGGGGAGACATTTATGCTTTAAACCCCCGTAGAGAGTATTCAGAGGGCGGAACCTCAGACAGGAGCTGTGTGGGGGTCGGGGAGGCAGAGCGTTCCTTGCTCCTTACAGACCTCACTTCCCTTTTGCATCCAGGGGCCAGTGCTTCTGCCATCGGCCTTGCTCTCTCCTTTTCACTTCTCTTATGGGCTCAGGTGGTTAAAAATGCTTATGATTTTGGCCTGGTGAAAAATCCCTAAGGCAGGAAAGCACACAAAAGGAATGAGGCTATCTTGGAAAAAGGAAGAAAAGAAAAACATATTAGTATTTTCTTTAGGCTGGGCGCGGTGGCTCATGCCTGTAATCCCAGCACCTTGGGAGGCCAAGGCAGGCAGATCACCTGAGGTCAGGAGTTTGAGACCAGCCTGGCCAACATGGTGAAACGCTGTCTCTACTAAAAATACAAAAATTAGCTGGGCATGTTGGCACATGCCTGTAATCCCAGCTACTCGGGAGGCTGAGACAGGAGAATCACTTAAACCCAGGAGGTGGAGGTTGCAGTGAGCCGAGATGGTGCCATTGCACTCCAGCCTGGGTGACACTTTGTCTCAAAGGAAAAAAAAAGGAAAAGGAAAATATATCTATTTCTGTTTTGAAGAAGTAATATATACACCCAGTAAGTAAAACCCAAAAGCTATAAAAGGGCAAATAACAAGTTTTACTCCCACCTCAGTCCCCCAGACATCCAGTTCTTTTCCCACAACCTCTGTTAATCATTTTTTGTGTATCTTTCCAGAAATATTTTATGCATATATAAGCACATGGTCTATATTTTTTCCCCAGCTGTAGTTTTGTTTTTTGTTTTTTTACTATATACTGTTCTATGTTTCTCACCCAATGTATCTTTTTTTTTTTTTTTTTTTGAGACGGAGTCTCGCTCTGTGGCCCAGGCTGGAGTGCGGTGGCCGGATCTCAGCTCACTGCACGCTCCGCCTCCCGGGTTCACGCCATTCTCCTGCCTCAGCCTCCCGAGTAGCTGGGACTACAGGCGCCCGCCACCTCGCTCGGCTAGTTTTTTTGTATTTTTTAGTAGAGACGGGGTTTCACCATGTTAGCCAGGATTGTCTCGAGCTCCTGACCTCATGATCTGCCCGTCTTGGCCTCCCAAAGTGCTGGGATGACAGGCTTGAGCCACCGCGCCCGGCCTCACCCAATGTATCTTGATGATTGTTTGATATTAGTATATAAGCAGCCTCCACATTCTTTGTTTTTTTTGAGACAGAGTCTCACTTTGTCGTCCAAGCTGGAGTGCAGTGGCGCGATCTCAGCTCACTGTTTCAACGTCCGCCTCCCAGGTTCAAGCGATTTTCCTGCCTCAGCCTCCTGAGTAGCTGGGATTACAGGCGCCTGCCACCACACCTGGCTAATTTTTGTGTTTTTAGTAGAGAGGGAGTTTCACCATGTTGGTCAGGCTGGTCTGGAACTCCTGATTTTGTGATCTGCCCACCTCGGCCTTCCAAAGTGCTGGGACTGCAAGCATGAGCCACTACGCCTGGCCTATTTTTTTAATTAAAAAAAGTTATCAAAAGATTTTAAATTTTAAAAATGCAATGAATTCCCAACTTCTATGTAGATTTTTTTTTTTTTTTTTTTTTTTTTTTACCAGTGTATTAATAGATCTGTAGGATAAATTCCTAGAAGTGGAATTACTGGGTCCAAAAGCATGTGCATTTGTAATTCTGAGGGGTCTTGCCAAATTGCCTTTCATAGAGGTTGAGCCAATTATACCCTCTCCAGCAACACATGAATGTTTTTTCACCACATCCTTGCCAACACAAGTATTTTATCAGACTTCTTGATCTTTGCCCAGCTGATAGGTGAAACATAGTGTGTTCGTGTATTTTCATTTTACTTCTTGGCTTTTATTATGCAAAATTAAAAACTGATAAAAAAGTAGAGACAAAAATATAATAGGATCATTACATTATCACCTGAATTTAACAATTGTTGATATGTTGTTATATTTGCTGATCTATTTTGGGGGTTGAAGCATTGTTAAAGTAAAGTAAAGATCATACGATATTTCCCCCTAATTACTCTAGTATGTATCTCTGAAAAACATGAGCATTTTCCACCTAACCATGGTACCATTATTACACCTAATAAAATTAACAATAATTCCCTAAAAATATAACCTAATACATGCTTGATATTCAGATTTTCCAAGTTGTCTCAAAAATGTCTTTATGATTAGTTTGTTCAAACAAATTAAGGACCATTATTAGATTGTGTATTTGCATGTGTGTGTGTGTGCATGCACGTGGGCTTTTAATTTGGACCTCTATTATGAGTGACTTGTACTTTTTTTTATACTTTTTTTTTATACATTTAAGAGATGCTTATAATTTTTTCTGTTAACTCTTTGTTCACATTATTGGTCTTTTTCCCTGTTAATATGTAGGTGCTTTTTGTATATTGAGTACATTAGCCCTTTTGTATATTAAGTACATTAGCCCTTTAGAAATTTTTTTCCTCGTTTGTTTGACTTTGCTTATGGTGTTTTATCCAATACAAACTTTTTTTTTTTTTGAGGTAGGTCTCAGTCTTTCACCCAGACTAGAGTGCAGTGGCATGATCATAGCTTACAACATAGCTCAAACTGAGCTCAAGTGATCCTCCTGCCTCAGCCTCCTGAATAGCTAGGATTACAGGTACATGCCACCACACCCCTCTAATTTTTTAATTTTTTTGTAGAGATGCAATCTTGTTATATTGCCCAGGCTACTCTCAAACTCCTGGCCTCAAGTGATCCCCCTACTTTGGCCTCTCAAAGCTCTGGGATTATAGGTATGAGCCACAATGCCTGGTCCAACACAAACATTATTTTAATGTAGTTGAACTTTCAAATTTTTATTTTATGGCTTTTGGATTTTGTGTCATATTTTGAAAGCCCTTCCCTACGCTAACATTGTAGAAAGCATTTACCATGATTGATCTTTTCTTGTTGTTGTTATTGTTGTTTTGAGACAGGGTCTCATTCTATCACCCAGGCTGGAGCACAATGGCAGAATCTCAGCTCACTGCAATCTTCAGCTCCTGAGTTCCAGTAATTCTCATGCCTCAGTCTCTTGAGTAGCTGGGATTACAGGCGTGCGCCACCATGCCTGGCTAATTTTTGTATTTTTAGTAGAGATGGGGATACATCATATTGGCCAGGCTGGTCTCAAACTCCTGACCCAAAGTGATCCACCTGCTTTAGCCTCTCGAAAGTGCTGGAATTACAGGCATGAGCCATCACGCCTAGCCTTATTTTGGTATTTTTATAGTTTTGTGTTTTACATTTCAATTTTTGACCCACATGAAAATTATCCTGGAGTATGAGGTATGAATGTAACTAACTTTTCCTGCCTGTCCATCCAGTTTTGCCAATACTCTTATTGAGTAATTCATCTTTCCCCTTCCTATTAGAAATGCCATCTCTATCAGCCATTAAATGCCAGTATGTACTGGGACTATTTCTGTCCCATTGATATATCCATCTTTTCATATGCTAGTACAACACAGTTTTACTATAAGTTTACACTATTCTTTGATAGACAAAACATCTGGAAAGGTTGGTAGCCCTTTAGTACTCTTATTTTTTGGAATATTCCTATTTTTGATTGCATGTTTTTTCAGTGAAATTTTTAATCATTTGTCTTTTTATCCCACAAATTCAAATTGTATAATTTAAATATATTTAAAACACTATTAAATATATATTAATTTAGGGTAAATTGATATCTTGATGATGTTGAGTTTTTTATTCAAGACCTCAGCGTGCATTTCCGTTTGTCTAGATTTTCTTGTGCATGCCTCAGGAGCCTTTTAAGGTTTTCTTTGTATGGATTTTGCATACTTCCTTTGAGATGTAATCTGAAACATTTTGTATCTTTATTAACATTGCGGGCCTTACAAATTCATATTTCAGGAAATGACCTTACCACACCTTCAGTGCCTCCTTTGCCTCTAGGATTAAATTTTTTTTTTTTTTTTGAGATGGAGTCTTGCTCTGTCACCCAGGCTGGAGTGCAGTGGCGTGATCTCGGCTCACTGCAAGCTCCGTTTCCCGGGTTCATGCCATTCTCCTGCCTCAGCCTCCTGAGTAGCTGGGACTACAGGCGCCGGCCACCATGCCCAGCTAATTTTTTGTAGTTTTAGTAGAGACGGGGTTTCACCATGTTAGCCAGGATGGTCTCGATCGCCTGACCTCGTGATCCACCCGCCTCGGCCTCCCAAAGTGTTGGGATTACAGGCGTGAGCCACTGTGTCTAGCCAGCCTCTAGGATTAAATCTAAACTTCTTAGCCTCTCGTTTAAAGCTTTCCACATCCTGTTTAAAACCTGCTTTCCCCTATAATCCCAGCACTTTGGGAGGCTGAGGTGAGCGGATCACAAGGTCAGGAGTTCAAGACCAGCCTGGCCAATATGGTGAAACCCCATCTCCACTAAAAATATAAAAAATTAGCCAGGTGTGGTCGTGCACACCTGTAGTCCCAGCTATTTGGGAGGCTGAGGCAAGAGAATCACTTGAACCCAGGAGGCAGAGGTTGCAGTGAGCCGAGATCGCACCACTGTATTCCAGCCTGGGCGACAGAGCGAGACTCCGTCTCAAAATAAATAAATAAATAAACCCAAAACCTGCTTTTTCTCTAACCTGTAGCTATCCTCTAGCCCTAGCCCCTGAATAAGCTTTGGCCTTTTTTTTTTTTTTTTTTTTTTTTGAGACGAAGTTTTGCTCTTGTTGCCCAGGCTAGAGTGCAATGGCAGGATCTTGGCTCACTGCAACCTCTGCCTCCTGGGTTCAAACGATTCTCCTGCCTCAGCCTCCTGAGTAGCTGAGATTACAGGTGCTTGCCACCATGCCTGGCTAATTTTTTGTATTTTTAGTAGAGATGAGGTTTCATCATGTTGGCCAGGCTGGTCTCAAACTCCTGACCTCAGGTGATCCACCTGCCTCAGTCTCCCAAAATGCTGGGATTATAAGCATAAGCCACCGCGCCCGGCCTAGCTTTGGCTTTTTATACCTGTCTGCTTGGACTCATTCTGTCTCCCTGGCTCCCCTCCCCTTCTGACAATCCAAAGTGGCTTTCTTCACCAGGTCCCCCCTCGACCACTCCAATCGGAAATGACCTCTTTCTTCTTGGAACCCTCGAGCATTGACCATATGTGTCATGTATCTGATATGGAATTCAGTATTACCCTGTGATGGCTTTTGTGTTATTAAAGTGAACTGCCACTTATTTCTTATGTGCTTGCAAAAGTTAATTGGTGGGTTTGAGTATTGTTTCTTCAACTGTATCTTAAGGCCTTGGGGAGAGTGAGCTGCCCAACGCCCCTGCAGCACCTAGGACAGGGCCCACTAGTAATAGCAGCAGTAGTAGTGACGATAACAATGAAAGTTCACATGACGGCAACCTTTCTCTGTGCCAGCCCGTTCCATGTACGAACTCACTTATTACTAGATAAATATATTTGAGGGTTTTAGTGTCATGGGTGTATATTTGACCTCAAACTAAACCTTTGAAGGGTTTTAAGTCACCCAGTCCCCATACTCAGACAATAATTCTGGGTCAGAGCTGATCAGGGAGGAAGATGAGTTTTCTAGGCAAAGGCCTAACACACAGCAGGGAATGAGGATGGCCACAGCCTGGGAAGGAAAGGGAAAGAAAGAGGAACAGAGAGGGCTGTGCACAGTGGCTCACACCTGTAATCCCAGCGCTTTGAGAGGCCAAGACAGGAGGATCACGAGGTCAAGAGATCAAGACCATCCTGGCCAACATGGTGAAAAATACAAAAAATAGCCAGGCGTGGTGGCGCACACGTATATTTCCAGCTACTCAGGAGGCTGAGGTAAGAGAATCACTTGAACCCAGAAGGCGGAGGTTGCAGTGAGCCGAGATAGCGCTGCTGCACTCCAGCCTGGCAACAGAGCAAGACTCCGTCAAAAAGAAAAGAAAAGAAAAGAGGAACAGAAAGGAAAGGGATGCTGGGTTTGATGGCAACAGAGGCTGTGAACCAGTCCATGCTGGTGGACTCACCCCCTTTCCTGCACTGGCAGGGTAGGGCTCTGGAAATAAGGCCTGGCTCCTGGCAGGGCTGTGCTGAGGCCTCCTTCCCATGGTGGGTCCCAATAGGATGGTCTGGGTCCCCTGGGGACAGCAGGCCCAGTGCACAGCCACCTCTCTTCCTGTCCACACTACCGGGGTTCCCAGCCTAGCTGGCTCCAGGCCACCTGCCTCTCCTGCACTTGGAAGGCACGGGATGAGCGTCTGGGCTGTGAGGGAGTGAATGTGCTCAGCACACCAATGCCAGGCGGCTGGAGCCAGCCAGCTCATGGAAATGCCTCCCACCCAGGGGCCTTTTCTCCCCTTCCGATCATCATTAGCCTCTCGAAATATTTCCGTGTCTCAACATTGCAAAGCGTTTTGGGGCTCTGGGGATTCTGGGTGATTTCACTCCAGCCTTCAAATAAAAGGCAGCTAGGAGGCCACCTGCCTGTGCTCAAAACCTGAGGCTCCCATGTTTGAGGGTCCAGGGGGCATCATTCATGTGGTGAAAACTGGGGAGATCCAAGGGTGCTTTCTGATACTTCTGCACTAATAAATGCACCAGCCCAGTGGCCTAGAATTAATCCATGTTCCCAGCTAGAGGCACTCCCTTACCCTTTGCCAAGCACAGATAAATAGGTCTCAGCACCCAGGTAATGAATTGTTTGCATTCTTAACGACAGGAGTAGGAGGAAGCAATACTTTCACTTTGGGGGACACCTACATCTAAAGGGGCTAACATTTTTACCCCCCTTAGTCAGAGGCTCCGCACCTGACCTGAAGGGCTAGCTACTTAAAGAATAGATCTGGTTTCTAGGGAAAGAACTGTGGGACTGTGGCTGGCTCTATTGAATCTAAAAATGCCCCAGAATAAATGTAATTGCTTTCCGTCCAGTATGGCATCAAACCCCGTTTAGTTACATTTTGCCGAAGCAGCATTTAAAATCAGGAAAGTGGTTTAATTTGCTGCTGACAAAAGGGTAAGGGGAGTTTTCTCGCTGAAACTTTGCACAGAGGCCCAGAAAAAATGAGTGCCGTTTAAACTCTACATGTATTTAGGATTCACACAGTCGGTAGTAGTACTTTTCCTCTTCTTGGAAGTCTTATTTAGATGGCTGCTGTAGAATTCTTCATGTATGACTCAAGCCCTCGTCATATTTATAATAGACTCTGTCTGCCTCAAGGATGGGGACCGTCGGTCTTGTCCTTGAGTTCCCCACTGCCGCCCAGGGCCTGGCACCTGACGGTTGTATGGTAAACATTTGCTCTATGGGTACACAGAAGAATCAAGGGTCTGAGTTCCTAATACCAAAATAGCCATGAAACAGGAAGACATCTGATGCAGCAAGCCTCAGGAACTGCCAGGATTCTACCCTTGAGGCAGAACTGGCTGAGCTCCTCTTTTTGTTATTGTTGAATCAGATATTTAATAATTTAAAAAGCCAGCCCTTTCACGGCTGAGGCTCAGTTGAGCACACAGCCTGCTTCTACCGCGCGGACACCGCTCCTGGCTAGGCCACTCCAGGTGCGTCCTGGCTGTGATCTCCCCCACCCAGCCATGTACCCTCCCCAGGGATCCTCCACAACCTCCAGGCCCAGCCTCACTGCCAAGTCACCTCCTGCCCTGAATCTTCAAACCTAAGTGCCCAGAAGCCAATTGCCACCAAACTGTTCATAAATCCAGAGAGGGCTCACTCCTCTCTTCTCACCTTCAATTCTATCTTACTTGTTTTTCTTCTTTTCTGCTACTTTTCTTTTTTTTCTCCCTCTCTCCTCCCCTATCCTTTTCCCTTTATTTTGTGCCATCCCAGTCTTCTGTCCTGTCTCTAGCATCTTGTCCGAGCTTCCCCAGGTAATGCTCATGCCTCACTTGGACAGACCACCAGCATTATTTGTACAGAGGCATTAAGAAGTACCCCACCTGATCTGGTACAGCATGGGCCAGGGGCTTGGCTTGGGCTGATGCTGATTTAGGGTGGGGATGTCATGTCACCTTCCCAGGGGTGAGAAAGACAGCATAATGCCACGGACAGCCCTCAGCCCAAACCTTCACTATCCTTACCCCCACATGAATCACACATGCTACATATCCTGTTCCCTTGCTCATCATTTTCCTCCCCCTACCAGGAACTCCTTGAGGGCAGGAAATTTGTTTTACCTCTGTGCGTCCTCAGGCCTAGCACAGTGCTGCCACATAATAGGAACAGAATCAATGTTTGTACAGACAGCCACAATACAGCTATGGAGTACTGATGGTGTGCCAGGTTCCAGACACTGGAGACAGACAGGTGACCAAGACAGATTTCCCTGGGCTCAGGGAGCATCCAAGAGAGAGAAGGAAATGTAAATGCAGGGAGCGGGGCACAGGAGGGGAGATGCAACCCAAGTGCCATTTACACCGGCTCTTAAAGGATGAATTAGTGTTAAGTGAAGGAGGTGGGGCAGAGTGGAGGGGCTCAGAGAGAGCATTCTAGGCAGAGGGAATGTTTGATGGGTGGATGGGTAATCCTGGCATTGAAATCTGAATTCAGTGGCACAACAGTACAGAGTAGTCTGACTGATACAGGGAAACAGATGCTGAATTAGGAGTGTCCTGATACTGTGCATAGAATATGATGGCAGTGGGAGTGATCTCCTTACTGCCTCTGTTCTGGTGGCTTGTGGACCGGTATTGCTACATCTTGATGGCAAATGCTCCCAGGAAGGGAGTGGACCTCCTCTGGCAAGCATGGGGCTTAAGGTAAAACCCCTTGGCCCCATGTCACATGGACCCTGCCAACCTCAGGCACCTCACCAAGGTTCTTCTCTCCGCCTAGATGAGCGGGAAGTTGTTCAGAAAAAGACCTTCACAAAATGGGTGAACTCGCACCTGGCTCGAGTGTCCTGCCGCATCACCGATCTCTACAAGGACCTGCGGGATGGGCGCATGCTCATCAAGCTGCTGGAGGTGCTCTCTGGAGAGATGCTGGTAAAGTCCCTTCCGTGGGCCCCGGGGCTGCTGCCATCGGCCCCTCTTCAGCAAAGGCATGGTTTGCGGGCATCTCAAGTTCTCATGGCCTTCCCAGTTTTCTCTCTGCTCCTTTGGGAGGCTCTAATACTTAGAATGGGAAGCATCCATGTGGCTGACTGGGTTCTCTGAATTCTTCCCAGAACTTCTTGCCTCCTCTGACCACTCCCACCCCTTCATGCTTCTCCCAGAAGCCATGCAGAGCTCCTGACTTTCACACTGGGCTCTGGGCATCTGTAGCTGGCCTGTGATGGCCTGGCCCTCAGTCTGCCTATTGGGCTAAGATGCGTCTCTCTTGAAACCAAGAGGAAAGTGTGGAAGCCATTTTGCTGTGTTTTACCACCCTTGCAAGTGGAAATTTATTAGAGGCTGTCTCAGTTGTAAGCCGCCAGCAATACTGTTGACCCCAAAGGAGAAGTAGGTGAAGGTTTATGTTTTGCTCAGCACAGAGTAAGCTTTGTGTCCTTGGGCCTGTCAGGCAGGACCCTCTTTTCCTCCATTTCCCCCATGTGTAAAATGAGGGCAACGATACCTGTACCTGATGAAGTTATTCTGAGATCCTCAGAGTCTGAATGAAAAGGCTTGAATGAAATGCCTTTTCAGCTCCGTGCTGAAGTTCTACCTCTCAACCTGCATTGAAATTCCACTAGAGAGAGTTACCATGGGGAACCCATCAGATGATGCAGTTATCATCAGGGGAGAGGTGAAGGTTGATTGGCAGGGATGAACCCATTATCAATCACCAACCTAAAAGTCACTCTTAACACTGACTGGCAGTAAACAGTTCTTAGAACTGTGCCTGGCACATAGTAAGTGATCAGTTAACCATATGTTATGCTATCTTATGCAAATGCCATTTATCGCCCACTCAGAGGGCTTTGTTCAGCCCTGGAAGGGCACTGATGCAGCCTGGTTGCCGATCTCTGGGTGCTTGTTGGAGGGAATCTCTGCTGAAAGGAAAGCACTGAATAGTGTCAATGAATGACCATGGGACTTGGAGTTTGGCCAAGAGGGTGGAGAGTGGGTGCTTATGACAGGAGCTGGTCCAGGCTGTAGCCTCTGGGATGACTGTGCAGTTCCTCCATGCCCACGGGGGCCACTGCTGTCCCCCAGCCAAAGCCCACCAAGGGGAAGATGCGCATCCACTGCCTGGAGAACGTGGACAAGGCTCTCCAGTTCCTCAAGGAGCAGCGTGTGCACCTGGAGAACATGGGCTCCCATGACGTTGTAGACGGCAACCACCGCCTGGTCCTGGGCCTCATCTGGACCATCATCCTCCGCTTCCAGGTAGGTTCCTGGGGGGCAGAGGAAGTCGAGGGAGCCCTCAAGGCTGCACAGGGCCTGGGAATCTTCTAAAATGGTGAACAGAGTGGGGATGTTAGCGCACATTCGGAGAGTCTGTAAATCTGCCATGTGGGACAGTGCTTGTATCACCCCAAATCGTTGAAGCTAAGGGGGAGCTGCTCACTCAGTAGTATAGTCTTTTCAAGGAGAAGATAGAAATCAATTGGTAGCTGGGTTGATATCTGGCTGGAAGATTAGCTTTTTAGCCTCCTCCCCCTACATATGTAACTTCTTGGTTTTTGAAATAATTAGATTCAGAAATTGCAAAAATTGTATAGAGGATCCGTGTGTATATTTTCCAGTTAGAAACTTTTCTCTTCTCACCCTGAAATTCAAAGTCCAGATAATTTGTAAGGAAATTTAAAAAGGGGAAGGGGAGGAAAACAGGGGGACAGAAAGAACCTTGCCCGAGGAGGTGAGGGCAGGAGAAAGAAGACAGCATACAACTCACGGACTAAAGACTTCAACCAAGTGGTCCTGGATGTCCGATCTCACTCTCCATGGATGCGTAAAATTGAACAACAATAGCAGCAGAGTTGGGGAGAATGGAAAGGCAAGAGGAGCTGCTAATGAAAGTGCAGTACTCACCAGCATTCATGTTGTTCCACAGCCTCAAGGGGCATTGCACGTCCAGAGGAGGAATCGGGGCATCTCGTCACTGATGCTCCACATTCTATTAGAGTTATCCAGTTACAGCTGTCTCATCCCTGCGCCATTTTGGCTGACAGAGGCAGGGAAACAGGCTGCTGGGGCCCAGGGCCTCAGGGTGTGGTGTTGCTGTGGGGCTGGCAGCTACAGCAGAGGGATGAGGGAGGGAGCCTCCCAGGGACAGCAGGAAGGCACAGATCCAGATGCGAATTCTCGTCAAATCTCTCTCGTTCTCCTACCTTCAGATTCAGGACATTGTTGTCCCAACTCAGGAAGGTCGTGAAACAGCCAAGGATGCGTTGCTGTTGTGGTGTCAGATGAAGACGGCAGGGTATGCCCTGGGAACCAGCTGTCAGCACATCCCCCACCAGCCCCTTGCTCCCCACGAGCACTGCCATCCCCAGAGGGACACTAGATATCATCGTCCAGAACTACAGCTGCCTGCCTGTAATGGATGCGAAGTCTGTGCTGAGCTGATTCTCTGAGGCGGGGAATACAGGATTCTCTTCCAAAGCTGCCTGCAGGCAGACTGGGGGGTCTGTGCGGTGTTCACATCTGATGGAGGAGCCTGTGTGTGTGGCTTAGCTGCTGCCCCCACTTGGTGACCTGGCTCAAGAAAGGACAGTTCCATTTCTTTCCTAGTATATTGGCCCTCAGTTTGTACACTTGTTTGGGACTACGAAAAATCTAATTCTTAGCTCTTACTGTTTCTCTTGGATGCAGCTACCCTCATGTCAATGTCACCAACTTTACCTCCAGCTGGAAGGATGGCTTGGCCTTTAATGCCCTGATACATAAGCACCGGTAAGAGGGAGGGGACAGCCACGGGGACTGACTGAGACAGCCTCCCTGGGAATATTTGGACACATTGCACTTAACATGGAGTCACAGAAATGTGACCTCCGCTGTTCCTTCTCCTGTCCCCTTCAGCACTCCACAGCACCCCCACTTTCCTTAAATCGCAGCGTGTCTGCCACCCACTTCCCTCATGTGCCAAGGCTCACACCTGCCCCCTCTCCTCTGCTCCCGTCTCTTCCTTTCACTCCTCTTGCCCGACCAACTCCCTGCCTCTGCACAGTGTCTGCTTCATGCTAGGGCTGCCCTGCTGGTGGGGATGCTGTGGCCACTCCCTTTTCACAGTCCAGCTTTGTCCCCAGGCCCGACCTGATCGACTTTGATAAGCTGAAGGACTCCAATGCCCGGCACAACCTGGAGCACGCATTTGATGTGGCTGAGCGCCAGCTGGGCATCATCCCGCTCCTCGACCCCGAAGGTGAGCCACACCCACCCCTGCCAGCTTTGCTGCAGCAATGAGGGATGCACTCGCTGTGCTAGAGGAGCTCAGCCACAGGACTTCTGTAGGCCGGCCCAGGTGCTGGGCAAGCTGTGGGCACAGGGAGGGGCAGTGGCCGGGCCAGGCTCTGCTCTGGGCCTGCTTCTCTGCTCCATGCTGGTTCCCATGCCTGCCTGGTCTGTTTGGAGATGGACTTTGGATCTTTCTTCTTTTCTTCTTTTGTAATTTGTGGTTCTAAAATGGATTTCATCACATTCTTCCATTCTTGCTCTGTTGGTTGTCACCTTGTGCCTGTAGCTGAACTTCAAGCTGGAGGAATGAGGGATAAATCCTCTAAGCCTGACTTTCCTGGCTTCCAGTTTGGTCCTGAGAGTACACCCTTTTCCCTAACAGATGTCTTCACGGAAAACCCTGATGAGAAATCCATCATCACCTATGTGGTGGCGTTTTACCACTACTTCTCCAAGATGAAGGTGCTGGCAGTGGAGGGCAAGCGTGTCGGCAAGGTACAAGCTGTTTTGGAACCAAGGTGTCACCCTTCCCCTGTCTGCCAGATCCACACAGAGTGGCCCCCTTTCCAACCTAAGAAAGGGTGAAGAGTACAGCTCCCCTACCCCCTAACTTCCTCTAAAGCTGCCCTTGGCAGCATTGATGGCTCCTGAGCTGAATTCCAAAGCAGGTTGATGGTCTGTCCTGAAAGGTACCACAGGCGGCTGCTCTGTGCCTGGCGTCCACCTGGTCCACCTGAGATGCATATCTCATGAACATCCCTACAGGAACCCTCCAGGCTTTTATGTGGTTTGTTTATTGTGATCGCCGACCTCTTAGGCACCCACAGTATACCAGAAACTCACCCATCGGTAGAGACCCTCATGCCAGATTCCTCTCCTCTGCTAGATAGATCCTTAGCTCCTAAAGGATATGTACCATTTCTCATTCATCTCTGTGCCTCGTGTTTAGTAAAGACAATGGCTGGCAGCCCTTGACTCCTCATGAACATTTAAAAATAAACAAAACCCCGGCCCCCAAGTGGCTGGCATCCTGGCACAGCAAGCTTACCAATCTTCTCTCGCACTGGGGAGGGGAGCTGCTCCCAATCCCTAACAGGCCAGCTCGCTGCCGATTGGCAAGAGGAGGGCTTCACCCACTTCCCGTCCACTCCTGCTGCCCTACCAACAGTCTTGGGCTCAGGGAACAAACCCAGCCTAGAGCACTCCGGGGCTTAGGAGGTGGGAGCCCCATTTCAGGGCACCTTGATGGTGGTCCTCATTGGTATCCTCAATGGTGGCATTGCCCTTCTGATGAGAATAAGTAAGAAGGTGATTCCTTAGGTTATTGACCATGCCATTGAGACTGAGAAGATGATTGAAAAGTACAGCGGGCTAGCCTCGGACCTGCTCACCTGGATCGAGCAGACCATCACTGTTCTGAACAGCCGCAAGTTTGCCAACTCACTGACGGGCGTCCAGCAGCAGCTGCAGGCCTTCAGCACCTACCGCACTGTGGAGAAGCCACCCAAGTAAGGGCCTTGGAACACGGGAGGGTGGTCCTCAGTGGCTGGGAAACTGACCACCAAAAGGTAGAGCCAGGTCCTGGGCCTTATGAAGTACATCTACGAGGCACACGCTCAAGATTAGAGAGCTGCACATGTATCACCTGCCTCGTGCCCCTCTTCACCACTCTCCTCCCAAGCCACCAGCTTAGAGGAAACCAGCATTGATGAGAAACCTCGACTCACGACCAAAGACAGTGGTTCCTCCCAGATCCCTGAGGAGGAGCAGGAAGGAAATCATAGGCTTCTGAGTCTCTTTGAATAATCCAGGCTGAAAAGCTCCTCTCTGGTCTGCCACTGAGCTGTGGGCTTGTTTTCTGATGAGATGACCTCTGTGCTCTCAGCCCCTGAGCTCTCTGCATGGGGTCTTATGGATCATCAAGTTCATCCTTCTTTTCCTCTCCCATCTGTCACTGCTCAGCAACAGAGCACTTAGCCTGCTTCTCAGGAACTCTGCCCTACCCTAGTGCGTGCAGAGCGTGTGTGCATATGCTTACACACATGTGCATGCAAACAACCGTGCACACACATGCATACCTGCGTACACACAACCATCCATACACACAACTGTGCACCCATGAACATGCATGCACACACAACCATACACACACAACCGTGCACGCATACATATACACATAACTATACATGCATTTGTGCGTGCACACACAACTATGCACCCATGCACATACATATGCACACACAACCACATGTGCAAACGCACATACATATGTACAACCACGCATGTGCACACGCACACACACACAAACATGCACACATACACACAGGGCGTTCCAGCTTATCTGCCTTTAGCTTGTCCAGCTCCTTTGAAACAGGCTTCTAGCTCATTGGTGGTACCTTCTGCTCTGCTATTCCCCCCCACCCTCCACACTCTCCATTCGTGACTCTGAAATGGGGAAAGGTGAAATGCTGACTCTAGGATATACTATAAACAAGTATCTGGTTTCTGGTCTGACACCAACCCATTTCTGAAGCCCTAAATCCAATACAGTTAGCATCCCCTATGAGTCTACCAGCCACTGCACACGGGGTGTTCTCTCTTGGCTGTGTAGACAGTGCTTCATGGCCACAGTGCTCTTAAGTGCCTGTGAGCACTGAGATCCATTAGACTGGGCTCAGGGTGGGGACATTGCATATAGCTGATCCTTGACTGCCAGGTCAAGGATGCAGAAATGGGGGGACACTTGGGTACATGCAGAAATGTGGAAGTACCTGATACCTGCAGCCTGTACCCCACATGCTAGACAGCAATCCTGCTGCCAATTCTTGTCTCCTACACCTACAATCCTCTCAGAGCCCAGCCTTTCCTGCCTTCTGGGAAGCATCTGGCCTGCAGGACTTGCCAGGAGATCTGGCTCATTAGGACCTGGGTGAAAGCTGTTTTCAGTGTAGTATGCTCTCCCACGGAAAATGCTGCTTCTGGGGTTTTATTGACTCACTCAATAAGAAACTGACCAGAGAGCTAATAAGAAGCCCTCATCACTTGCAGAACAGAGAAGGGTTTTTTTGTTTTGTTTTGTTTTGTTTTGTTTTGTATTGATCAGTAAAACTTGATATTTACAGGAATTACCAGAATACCTCAGCTTCCCATGTAGAAGCAAATGATAAATGCTATGGTGGCCATTGTGTTTCCTTTGGTTTATATTGTAAAGACCCAAACCCCTATTAGATCTTAGTTGGTGAGAAGGATAGATGTTTTAACAGGTAAGCAGACCTATAGATTCTCTTTAGTTTTTCTGTGTTTTTAAGGGAAATATGCTTTGCTATCTAAGCTTCAAGATGCCACAGTTCCGTATTGACTTCAGCAAAAAAAATTGGCCATGAGATATGAGATTAATACCAGTCTTCCTACCTCTGTTTTCTTGACAGGTTTCAAGAGAAGGGGAATCTAGAAGTTCTACTTTTTACCATCCAGTCCCGGATGAGAGCCAACAATCAGAAAGTGTACACACCCCACGATGGGAAACTAGTGTCTGACATCAACAGGGTACCACAGCATTTTCCATTATGCATTGATGGTGGATTGATTGAATTCCTGATAAGGACACAGTGAATGGTCATTGGACCAGATTAAACCAAGCCACTTTCTTTGGTGTTATTAATCCACATGTTGACTATTTGGGGGAGTTATCTGAACCTGGTTCTGAGGGGTCAGACTCTACTCCTCCACCCTCCTTTAATCCCCCTGTTCAGATGCCCTGAGTCCCTGAGTCCTTTTTTTTTTTTGGAGACAGGGTCTCACTCTTCCACCCAGGTGGCAGTGCAGTGGCACAATCACAGCTCACTGCAGCCTCACCCTCCCGGGCTCAAGTGAATCTCCCACCTCAGCCTCAGTAGGTGGGACTACAGGCGTGCACCACCACACCCAGCTAAATTTTGTATTTTTTATAGAGACAGAGTCTGGCAATGTTGCCTAGGCTGGTTTTGAACTGGGCTCAAACAATCCTTCCATCTTGGCCTCCCAAAGTGCTGAGATTACACATGTGAGCCACCACACCCAGCCTCCTAGTCCATTTTTTTTGGAGTCAGTTTTATAGCCTGTCCTCTGTAGAACCTTGAGTTTGTCTTTGAAGATGGAATATTAACTACTTATAACCAAAGGAAAATGCCTATGACATTTCAGAGGCTTGGAGGCTTACCACCACCTGGCAGTTCATATTGAACGGAGGTAGCCATTAGTCAATAAGAACTTACTGAGCATAGCCAGGCACGGTGGCTTAAGCCTGTAATCCCAACACTTTTGGAAGCCGAGGCAGGCGGATCACGAGGTCAGGAGCTCGAGACCATCCTGGCTAACATGGTGAAACCCCGTCTCTACTAAAAATACAAAAAATTTAGCCGGGCGTGGTGGTGGGCACCTGTAGTCCCATCTACTCGGGAGGCTGAGGCAGGAGAATGGTGTGAACCCGGGAGGCGGAGCTTGTGGAGAGCTGAGATTGTGCCACTGCACTCCAGCCTGGGCAACAGAGTGAGACTCTGTCTCAAAAAAAAAAAAAAAAAAAAAAAAAAAAAAGAACTTACTGAGCATTCAGAGAAGTGAAAAACATTATTTTGGGCCAAGAGTCTGAGGCAGGTTTAGGGGAAGAGGGAAGTGAGACTCATGAGCAGTGCCCTCTGAATCTTTCATGCGTCCAGACATGAAAGCCAAAAGGCTTTTAGTGATCTTTAATCTGTTACCACGTCACCCAAGAGCATCAGGTTGTACCTCAATTCCAGAAATCACTCAGTGTTGGGTTAAAGAGGTGGAGCGTCCAAACTGAGGCGTTTCTCCTGTACCCCAAGAATTCTCATTCCACCCTTTGTGCAGGCCTGGGAAAGCCTGGAGGAAGCTGAGTATCGGCGGGAGCTGGCCCTGAGAAATGAGCTCATTCGGCAGGAGAAGCTAGAGCAACTGGCCCGGCGCTTTGACCGGAAGGCTGCAATGAGAGAGACCTGGCTCAATGAAAACCAGCGCCTCGTGGCCCAGGTAATGAGGGACATGCTTTGGGTGACAGGAGAGGGGACATTCTTCAGAGCCCCCAGCTTTTGGCTGGGCTGGAGTCCAAGCTGGCTTCTCACAGCCTCTCCTTGTGCCTTGCATCCCAGCTCCCCCATGATCTGGTGGATCAAGATTTGCATCTGGGGAGGAGCTCTCCAGGATTTATTAAATCTCATTTTTAGGAAAGAGCCTTGGAGTCTAGAACTGGCTGCTGAAGTTGTCTTTTGTGGGCTTGTAGCGTCAACTACAGCTGGGGTTTGAGTTGATGTTAAATCGTGGTTCTTGGGGGATATGGTAAAATCACAGACTGCACCTTGTCTGTGTCGGGCATGCCTTTTGGACTCTGGCCTCTGGTGCTGTGACATAATTCTAGCTAAGAATGGACCCCAGGGCTGATTCTTCATCAGAGCACCTGTTCCCTCTCACTTAAAACTTGGAATCAAATTAGATTCTTTCCAAAAAGGGGCAACGAGTATTCTGAGAGCACTGGAGAGTGTATGCGCACCTCAGAGAGCGTGTGAATAAACCATCTGTTTGCCGGTGCATGGTTTCTGAGTGAGAAGCAGCCCCTTCCTGCCCCAAATCCAACAAGTCCACTCAAGGCAGGGTGGGGAATGCCAGCAGGCCACCAAGGGGCTCCATTAGTAACACACAGGCTGCATCTCCCACACGGGTGGCACAGGGAGTAAAATCACGAACTTGTCGCCGGGCGCGGTGGCTCACGCCTGTAATCCCAGCACTTTGGGAGGCAGAGGCGGGCGGATCACCTGAGGTCGGGAGTTCGAGACCAGCCTGACCAACATGGAGAACCCCCGTCTCTACTAAAAATACAAAATTGGCCGGGTGTGGTGGCACATGCCTATAATCCCAGCTATTAGGGAGGCTGAGGCAGGAGAATTGCTTGAACCTGGGAGGTGGAGGTTGCGGTGAGCTGTGATCGTGCCATTGCACTCCAGCCTGGGCAAACAAGAGTGAAACTCCATCTAAAAAAAAAAAACAACAAACCATGAACTTCTCTTAGAGGCTCTTGTAAGACATTACTTTTTGGAATTTGGGTCTGATAAGACAGCTGCGAAAGGAAGGCGGAGTTCTTGGGAATGTGCTTTCCCATCTAGCACTGGTTCTGAAGGGACCCGCCCTTTCCCTGCATTTGGGGATGAGCCCTAGAGTGTCTCACTGAGCTGCCTGTTTTTCTCCCATGGGGCAGGATAACTTCGGGTATGACCTGGCAGCTGTGGAGGCTGCCAAGAAGAAGCACGAGGCCATCGAGACTGACACGGCTGCCTACGAGGAGCGGGTGAGAGCCCTGGAGGACCTGGCTCAGGAGCTGGAGAAGGAGAACTACCATGACCAGAAGCGCATCACGGCCCGCAAGGACAATATCCTGCGCCTGTGGAGCTACCTGCAGGAGCTGCTGCGGTCCCGGCGCCAGAGGCTTGAGACCACCCTAGCACTGCAGAAGCTCTTCCAGGACATGCTGCACAGCATTGACTGGATGGATGAGATCAAGGTGGGCCCTGGGGGCCACCTCCTGCCATGCCCTGCAGCACTCACGTTGGGTCTCAGGGGCCCTGCAGTTAGCATAGGCTTCCTTAGACACCTCCCAGCCAGTCATATATCTGAGTCAAAATAGAGAAACTGAGGCAGCAGTGTCTAGCTGCACTTGCCTCTGTGCCTCTTGGTCCACTCTGCTCCAGCAGGTGATACCAGCCCAGGTCCATGGTACCCTGGTGATTGAGAAATCTTGGGTTTGTGGCAGCACCGGTGCCAACCTGCAGGGCCTTGAAGAGACATACATTAATCAGGAACCTGGAGAATCAGGCTCTTAGTAATTACAATTTGACTCTGGTTAGAATCCAGACCTCCCAGCGTAAGGGCAACCTCTCCTCTCTCTCTGCCGTAGTGAGTCTCAGCAGAGGACACACATCAGACTGCCCCTGGAGCTTTGTGAAAATACACATGGCCAGGCCCCAACCCTGAGATCGATGCAGTAGATGAGTGTGGGCCTTGAGCATCTGTAAGATGTTCCATGGATGATGCTGATGGGCACCCCCAGTAGACACTCCCCCTCTGGAGCTTCTTCCATCATCAGCAGCAGCCCTTTTCTGGCTGCATTAGGCTCACCCTTGCTCAGACACCAGGGACATGCCCTTTGCAGGGGTCTCTTCTCCTAATGTGTAGGTCTCTTCATTTCTCCTCATTTCCTTTCTGCTGTTCTCTTTGCCAGGCTCACCTCTTGTCTGCCGAGTTTGGGAAGCACTTGTTGGAGGTTGAAGACCTGCTACAGAAGCACAAGTTGATGGAAGCTGACATTGCCATCCAAGGGGACAAAGTGAAGGCCATCACTGCAGCCACCCTGAAGTTCACTGAGGGGAAAGGTGAGACCAAGTCTGTCTCCCCTGTTAAGGCTTCTGATGCCAGAGCCTCATCCTCTGGCCTAACACCCCAACTTGGATAAATCTCCTGGAACCAACTTTAAAGTTCTGTTTCTTTCATCAAATAATGGTCCGAGAAAGAAGCTTGAGGGACAGTCAAACTCTCTAGAGAGCCGACCACTGCTTCCATAACCTATAATCACCAAGGAGCCATCATCTGTCCTTCATTCTCCTTGCTAGTTCAGGTCATGGCTGAGACAATTTAGATTTCCAGATTCTTGTTTTAAATAAGAGACCTCACTGCCTCTTTCAAGAATGACCTTGAAAATTTTTTTAAATTAATTAAAAAAATAATTTTATGCTGTACATTTCTATTAAGAACTAACCCCACTTTTTATCTTCCTTAACCCTGAAGTTCAGTGGGAAATAATTATAAAGAATCTGTCTGCCCTCTGAGCAACTGGGACCCCCCTGCACCCAACCCCAAAGCCCCAGTGTCATGGCAGCTTCAGGTTTGTGTAGTTCCAACCTGGCAGCTTATCTGAAGCGTGCCCATAAATGAAGCCCATCCCCCACTTTGTCCTCCTTCCCCCTATTTCTTCCAGGGTACCAGCCTTGTGACCCCCAGGTCATCCAGGACCGCATCAGCCACCTGGAGCAGTGCTTTGAGGAGCTGAGCAACATGGCAGCTGGGCGGAAGGCCCAACTGGAGCAGTCTAAACGACTCTGGAAGTTCTTCTGGGAGATGAATGAGGCCGAGAGCTGGATCAAGGAGAAGGAGCAGATCTATTCTTCCCTGGACTGTGGCAAAGACCTGACCAGTGTGCTCATCCTACAGCGCAAGCACAAGGCTTTTGAGGATGAGCTCCGTGGGCTGGATGCCCACCTGGAGCAGATCTTCCAGGAGGCTCATGGCATGGTTGCGCGCAAGCAGTTTGGGCACCCGCAGATCGAGGCCCGCATCAAGGAGGTGTCGGCTCAGTGGGACCAGCTGAAGGAGCTGGCTGCCTTCCGCAAGAAGAACCTCCAGGATGCTGAGAACTTTTTCCAGTTCCAGGGCGATGCGGATGACCTGAAGGTTTGGCTGCAAGACGCCCACCGGCTGCTCTCTGGTGAAGATGTAGGGCAGGACGAAGGGGCCACACGGGCCCTGGGGAAAAAGCACAAGGACTTCCTGGAGGAGCTGGAGGAGAGCCGTGGGGTGATGGAGCATCTGGAGCAGCAGGCCCAGGGATTCCCCGAAGAGTTTCAGGATTCCCCAGACGTGACCCATCGGCTGCAGGCCCTGCGGGAGCTCTACCAACAGGTGGTGGCCCAGGCAGACCTGCGTCAACAGAGGCTGCAGGAAGCCCTGGACCTGTACACGGTGTTTGGGGAGACAGATGCCTGCGAGCTGTGGATGGGCGAGAAGGAGAAGTGGCTGGCCGAGATGGAAATGCCAGACACCCTGGAGGACCTGGAGGTGGTACAGCACAGGTCAGAGTTAACTCATCTTTTCCTCACCTCCCTGCACCCAGGTCTGGGCACCATCTCCCACCTAGTTTGGTAATAGTCTCTGGATCAGCAAAGGTCTCTTTGAGAGGCCCTGGGATGCCCTTTGTTGCAAAGTCCAGGCATTGGGAGTCACAAGTTCTATTCTGGCTCTGTGGTCTGGACTACTTCACCCACTGGGGCCTTGCGTTCCTCAAACAAAGGGAATTTCTCTAGTCCAGTTATTCAGTTACTTTTCAGCGATAGCAGTCTTTGCTCAGATGAATTGTGTATGGAACCCCTAGGTCACACAGAGGAAAAATGGAGCTACTCTGGAGAAGGAGGTTGAGAGGCCAGGACTCTGCCAGCTCTAGCCTTTCGTGGCAGTCCCTAAGCCAGGGGACTCTGAGGGGCCACAGAGAGAGTTTGCAAACCCCCTGTCTGCAAGGCCACTTTCACCCCTGGTGTTCTGATTTCATCAGTACCCCAGATGGTGAGGCACGCCCCAGTCTGTGAGGCATCTCCACAGCCGAAGCACAGAATTCAGGGAGTCAGGAGGAGGAGAGGCCACTCTCTGGAGCAGTGCCAAGGTGGTGCTGCACTGATGCTGGAGAATCCTGGGCTCTTACCCTTGAAGGATCGGCCTTCAGAACCACAAATTCCCCCCAACCACCACCCCAGCAGCTTTTCCTTATCTTACCCAGGAATGGAGCACCTGACTGGAAAGGGTAGCTTTCGGATCAAGATGTCAAGGCATTGGACTCAGAGTCCAAAAGCAACAGCCAGAATAGTGGAGGCCTGGAAGGTGGCCCTTGTGACAATTGACATCCCCCACACAAATATACAGTAACCTCTCTTCAGCCCTCCCTCCCCTTCATATGTCTCTGTTGAGCCAGAAGCCTGTGTAGGAAGTAACTGACTCTCTCAAGGCCTGTTCCAGGCAATGCTAACTCACAAAATCAAACCCACGAACCAGAAAGGAGGGCCAGCATATCTGTCTTCTTCCTCCTGCCTCACCTGAACAAACGGTTTAGGCAGTGGAAGGAGAAAGCAAGAGCTACATGTTCTGGAGACTGGGGGTGCCACTGGCAAGGAAGTGTCTGCTGCTGCCTCACTCATCCTCATTTCCCTCTGCCCCTATCAGGTTCGACATCCTGGACCAGGAGATGAAGACTTTGATGACTCAGATTGATGGTGTGAACCTCGCTGCCAACAGCTTGGTAGAGAGTGGCCACCCACGCAGTGGGGAGGTGAAGCAGTACCAGGACCATCTAAACACCAGGTGGGGTGTGGGTAGGGCATGGGGCGGGGAGCATTGTCTCTCGACATCTGACACACTTCTGGGGGCCAGGCCCAAAATTTAGGCCACCTACTATGCACCAACACTTCTGTACCCTCAACATTCCTGTTTTTTTGTTTTTGTTTGTTTGTTTGTTTTTGAGACAGAGCCTCACTCTTTTACCCAGGCTGGAGTGCAGTGGTGTGATCTCGGCTCACTGCAACTTCCACCTCCCAGGTTCAAGCTATTCGTGTGCCTCAGCCTCCCAAGTAGCTGGGATTACAGGCGCGCAGTACCATGCCTGGCTAGTTTTTGTATTTTTAGTAGAGACGGGGTTTCACCACGTTGGCCAGGCTGCTCTCATTCCTGGCCTCAAGCGATCTGCCCACCTGGGCCTCCCAAAGTGCTGGGATTACAGGCATGAGCCACCGCCCCCCCACCAACATTCCTGTCTGTCTCAGCCATGGTTCCTTCCCAGTAGTACTGGAGTTGTAGCAGCAAGGAGGAATGATCGAGGTGTGAACAGCCCAGGGAGGGAGAGAAACGAGTCCTGGGAGGCTCGAATGCTGTGCCTGGGGAGGGCAGGGGTGTGTGTGTGTGATGGAGGGCACGTCCCAAGTGTGCCCAAACTCAGAATCAGGCCATATGCTTCTCATGCTATATTTCCCCGGACATTCTTGGGCAGAGAAAATTGCTTTCTGAGAGCTCTTAAGTACTGTCCATAAAAAAATGCTCCAGCCTGTGCCAAATGCAGTATTGATAATGAGGCTGGCTTGAATGAAGAGGAGAATTAGCAGGGAGCCTTAAGCAAGCTTTGTGGCCAGAACAAAAAACAGGCCCTGAGGAGCCTTTAGAGAGGGGGTGCTTTCAGTGTGGGGTGAAATTGCCCACGAGTTCCTAGAGGATCTTTGAGGACACAGCAAACGCCTGCATTCCCTGTCTTTACCCTGGGCCCTGCACATGCAATGCCACGTGTTCACCACCTCCCCACTACCCTGGCCCCTTCCCCACACTTGTGCCCCACAGTAGAGCCTTGCTGTGCCTGAGGCAATCTGGGAGGTGGGCCTGGAGAAGACTCCATTGTAAAGAAAGGGATCAGCACAGTGGAGACTTCACTGGGGGGTTAAGGGGAGGCAGCGATGACCAGAATTCTTTAGAGCCACTAGAATGGGATGATTGTCTTAGCAGCCCAAGCTGGAGAGTGTGGTTCAGGAGATTCCTTTGTCAATCTGATGTTTTACAAAGGAAGAGAATACCTCTTCCCTCTTCTTTTGCCTTGTAGGTCATGAGTTTTTGTGTGTTGGTGGGCAGGAGGTGGTAGAGATTATTGCAATTGCTGCATAATTGAGGAAAGTAGAGCAGGTCTAAACCAGAGAAACTTCCTGAGAGGAAGAACTCATCAGCTCAACAATGAACTATAGTCTGAGAATGTTGATCTTTACAGACCCCTAAAACAGGCCCCATCCCCAAGTGATAAATATCCAGGTACCTGCCATCCTTAAGTGAGAAAAAAACCTGAGGCATGAAATTAGATTAAATTTGAGAGTTGAAAGGGACCTGAGAAGTCACCCAGTCTAGCCAGCGATAGGGAACTCACTCCCTCACCCTGCAGCCTGTCTCATTTTTGGGCAACTCTTTTGGTTAAAAAATTTGCTCTTCCATTGAGTGGAAATCTGCCTCCTTGAAATGTGTACCTATTGATTCTGGCTCTGCCCTTGAGAGAGATCAGACTTACCCTGGTTCCTCTTCCGTGTATAGCTCTTCAGTTATTTTTCAGAACAATGCCCATTCTACACCTCCACCCCCAGAGTCGTCTTGTGCCTCTGCGGTGCTTTTCCTCAGGGTGCATTCTCCCTACCTCTGCATTATTCCAAATCCTGTCTCTGCCTGGGCCAGTCCAAGTCACTTGCTTTCCAGTTTTCCAGATGAAAAGCCATCTTTTCCTCCTTTGTACTGGTTTTGAGCTTCACATCCTATCTTATATTCTAATTATTTTTGTCCCCAAGGACTTTCCTACTAGACTATGTAAGCAAATGAAGACCTGTGTCTATTTACATTGCCCAAGGGCTTTGCACACCAAACACATTTTTGAGGTTCCTCCTGTTTGGAATATTACTTTCCTAGCTTTGCCCTTGGCTTACTCTTTTTATTCAGGTCTCAGCTCAAATGTCAGCTTATTGGTGTGACGCCCACTGACCACTCCATTCAAAGCAGCACATCCTTCTTCTCGCTGACCCCTTTGGCCTCTATATTGTTACCTTCTTTTATTTTTTTCTTTGCACTTATCACCACTTGATGGATTATAGACTTGTTTATGTCTCTAACTACTTGAATGAAAGCAAGGACTTTGCATTATTCTTTATTAATTAATTAATTAATTTTTTATAGAGACAGAATCTCACTCTATTGCCCAGGCTGGAGTGCAGTGGTGCAATTTTGGCTCACTGCAGCCTCAGCCTCCCAGGCTCAAGTGATTCTCCCACCTCAGTCTCCTGAGTAACTAGTGCTACAGATGCACACTACTATACCCAGCTAATTTTTTGTTTTTTTGTAGAGATGAGGTCTCACTATATTGCCTAGGCTGGTCCTGAACTCCTGGGCTCAAGTGATCATCCAGCCTCAGCTTCCCAAATTGCTGTGATTGACAGGTGTGAGCCACTGCACCCAGCCTGCATAGTTCTTTCCATATCCCTAGTACCTAGATCAGTGTATGCCACAAGGCATCTGAGAGTTGCTTGATAAATGCTTAGTACATGAGTGAACTGGGAAAAAACTAAAATTTTTCTGCCAAGCTTCTGTGTGAGTCATTCAAACACTTGATGAATGTGTGATCATCTTTCACCATCTGCATATTCCAGTTGAAGAAAAACCTGGCCCAGGACCAAACCTGAACTCTCGATGTCGCCTGACCAGTGCTAACTAGAGTGGCTCTATCAACTTCCTGCATCTCAAAGACAGTGCAGTGGCAGGGGCAAGTGTAGGTTTCGGAAGCACACTAGACCCAAACTTCAGTGCATCTTTGTGTGGCCTCCACCCAATGGCTACAGCGGGGCCGCTCCAGGAAAGGCCTGGAAAATCACTATGGCGCCTCTTGCCCGGGCACACAGCGAGACCCTCTCCCAGGAACACTTCCCTGTCGATTCCAGGGGTTTCAAACAAACGTGGAGAAAACTCCTTGATTTCCCAGCCTCAGAGCACCATCTGTGTGCCAGACAGGCACAGAATTCCCAGAGCACGGGGTCTTCATGGTCTAGGATGGGAGCCGAGAAATCTGCAGGCTGTCTGTCCTCCCTCATATCCCTGGTCTCTCCCAGCCTGTCTCTTACATCTCTCTGCAGACCTTTCAAATCACACTGGCTGCTGTTGTCACACCTTGGGAATGCACAACAGCGCCCTCTGCCTAGTCCATCTGCTAGTCCCTTGGCTTCCATCCCCAGAGGCAGGGGACAAAGATGAATGAGAGACTTGGTCCCATCCTTTAATTGGTCACTCCAGTGGAGGCATTGGGGGTGTGTTCACTGACTGGGGCTTTGTGTCCAGTGATGGGTTGTGTGGAGGTCACGTGAGCGACTGTCACCCCGTTGCTCCTTCCAGCTCCCTTAGTCCTCCTCTCTGCCTGGTGGGTGCTGTGTACATGAAACTTTATGCTATGTTATTTGTGAGCTTGTCTGAATATTTCTCTAAATCATACACCCCACAGGGCAAGGCCTAATTATGTCTGTATTCTCCCAGAGGCCAACAAAATGCCTTATACCCCTGTGGGTGTTCAAGAAAGATGGGTTCAATTAGAGAATGAGCATTCAGCCTGCGTATTACAGTGATGCAGAATGAGTGAACCTAGGCCCAAGGGTAGTGTCCCTAGTGGTCTGGCCCGGCTGATGGGCAGCTCTTTGAAAGAGGTTTATTGTGTACTGCAGACTGACCCCAGGCCCCCAGGCATCCACCAGACCTTAGCACATTTCCGTGTTTCATAGCAACACTGTGCTCGAAGGTTAAGATTATGTTAGTCTTTTAAATTATCATCACAGCTTATTCCTCCTCATTCTCTTCTTCCCTCTCCTCTTATTCATCTTCTTTTTCACCAGGGCATCTTTTCTCTTAGATCCAAGGTGATCTTTTTCAGGCCCTAGGAGACTTTGCATGTGGCCTTGGGCGTTTACATGGTTCCTCTAGGGCAGCTGGCGACCCTATGTCCTGAAGCATTCTTGAAGTTAATGTGAGCCTTTTAATTATTTTGATATTTCATAAACTCTGGGGAAATTGTATATTTGCCTGAAATCCAACTACATGCATAGCCTTTGCTTTCATGTTCCTTTACTTATGGTTGGAATCACATCACTAATTGCCCCCTGATGATCAAAAGATCTGATTGACAGTGATATATGTCTTGAGTTAAAATTGGATAAGTGAATTTTGCTCACCCACGCTTTGTTAGGTAGATTTTGTTTTTCTTTTCATCATACAAAGTCTGTGCGGGGAGATTTGCAAGAAATGTGGGAAGGGGTCAGGATCTCCTATGGGAAGAGTTAAGGGAGAAGGTGTCTCTCTCCTCCGGGCTGTGTCCCCATCCGGCAGGTGGCAGGCATTCCAGACCCTGGTGTCAAAGCGGCGGGAGGCTGTGGACTCAGCCCTCCGAGTGCACAACTACTGCGTGGATTGTGAGGAGACCAGCAAGTGGATCACGGACAAGACAAAGGTAGTGGAGTCCACGAAAGACCTGGGGCGGGACCTGGCAGGTGTCATCGCCATCCAGCGAAAGTTGTCAGGGCTGGAGCGTGACGTGGCTGCCATCCAGGCCCGTGTGGATGCCCTGGAGCGTGAGTCCCAGCAGCTGATGGACTCGCACCCTGAGCAGAAGGAGGACATTGATCAGCGGCAAAAACACTTGGAGGAGCTGTGGCAGGGCCTGCAGCAAGCCCTGCGGGGCCAGGAGGACTTGCTGGGGGAAGTCAGCCAGCTGCAGGCCTTCCTACAGGATCTGGATGACTTCCAGGCCTGGCTCTCCATCACCCAGAAGGCTGTGGCCTCCGAGGACATGCCCGAATCCCTCCCAGAGGCCGAGCAGCTCCTGCAGCAGCATGCAGGTATCAAGGATGAGATTGATGGGCACCAAGACAGCTACCAGCGTGTTAAGGAGTCTGGGGAGAAAGTGATCCAAGGCCAGACGGACCCAGAGTATCTGCTTCTGGGCCAGCGGCTAGAAGGCCTGGATACTGGCTGGGATGCCCTGGGCAGGATGTGGGAGAGCCGCAGCCACACCCTCGCTCAGTGCCTTGGCTTCCAGGAGTTCCAGAAAGATGCCAAGCAGGCCGAAGCCATCCTCAGCAACCAGGTAGAGAGGCATTCAGGGCTGGGACAGGCGGGTCTCTCAGGGCAGTAGCTCTTGTGGTGAGTCCACAAATGTGCTGAAAGGCTCAGGGACCACATGACTCTTGTCTTGTACTCTGTATTCACTCATGGGGGAAATCTTTGTTTCTCATTAGGTGCCTTTTCCAGCCCTATGCCTTGTTCCTGGGTCTATCAGAGGCTAGAGAAGCGCATTTTCCCCTGGGTGGTTAGTCTTCCATGTGGCTTTAGGCACACTGTTTATTGGTGCCCCTGGGGTAGGAGTGGGGGCAAGACCTGGGGAGTAGCACCTCCTCCCTGCTCATTCAGGGGGCTCATTCAGACTGTGGCCTGTGTGGCTGCACGTGGTGCTCCCACTTGGTAGGTGTGCTCATCACCTCCTCCATGTGTCTTCATGCCTTGTCTGGAAACTTGCTCCAACAGGAATACACTCTGGCTCACTTGGAGCCCCCAGACTCCCTGGAAGCTGCAGAGGCTGGGATCCGGAAGTTTGAGGATTTCTTGGGGTCTATGGAGAACAACCGGGATAAGGTCTTGAGTCCTGTGGACTCTGGAAACAAGCTGGTAGCTGAGGGAAACCTGTACTCAGACAAGATCAAGGAGAAGGTGCAGCTGATTGAGGACAGGTACTCCCGGGCCCCAGGGCCACGAGGCCCCCAGAGCCACAGAGGGGTAGTGGTGCCACGCAAGGACCCCAAGCTCAGCACTATTGAACCTATGCCTTTGGCTTCCTTTCCAGGCACAGGAAGAACAATGAGAAGGCCGAGGAGGCCTCTGTCCTCCTGAGAGACAACCTGGAGCTACAGAACTTCCTCCAGAACTGCCAGGAGGTGAGGCTCCAGCAAGGAGCAGCCGCTTTCCTGGAGATTCCTTTCTAGAAGCAGAGTGCCCTCAAGGGGGGAAGTCCATAGGGATCCTTTCTAGCCCATGAGCTGCGGGATTCCATGAGCGGGGACCTCTAGGTACTTAATTGGGTCATCCTCTAGAATCTTCAGTTGCACTTTTTTTTTTTTTTTCAAATCTGAAAAGTCATCCTTAACTTGTCAAGTCTAGGCCAGAGTTTCTTAAGAGTAGTCTAGGGACAGTCTATTTTAGAATCATCTAAGACCTAGTCTGGGCCAGCTTCAAGGATGTGTGACCTATGTCACACCCTGTGCTTAGCTTAGAAGGGTCCTGGGCTCAGTTTAATGCTCTACTCTTGCCGTCTTGAAATTCTTCATGCTTTTGAACAACTCCATTTTGTACTGGGCCCTGCAAATTATGGAGCCAGTCCTGGTCCTAGTTAAAGCAGACCCCTGGGTCTCACTCAGGCCAGATGAATCAGAACTTTAAGGGGTGAGACAGAGAAAGAACATTTTAAACAAACCTGCCAGTTGGAAAACTGCTGGCTAGGAAGGTCCTTGCTCAACCTGGCACCAGCTGTACAGGAAAGGTCTTTAATCCACCTTCCCAGGTCCCTCCATTGACAGTACTTTCTACGTGGAATGGGGTTTTCCTTGACTTCTTTCTTGTCATACTTCTTTTCTGTCAGCCCAGGCAACTTTATTTTCATCAACCTCTGTCCTTGGCTTCTTCCTCAAATAACATTTTTTTCCTGTGTTTATCAAGGATCTCTCACCAAACTGCCAAAGGATGGATTTATCCATCCATCCAGTAAA
This sequence comes from Macaca nemestrina, assembly GCF_043159975.1. NCBI lineage: Eukaryota > Metazoa > Chordata > Mammalia > Primates > Cercopithecidae > Macaca > Macaca nemestrina. The sequence continues at coordinate 43,279,158 of NC_092131.1, forward strand.
TACTCTTTGGGTTCCTAGAATATGCTAGGCCCTGTCGTAGGTCCTCGAAATATGGAGAGAAGAGTAAAGTATCCCTGGTCTCACACCATACACACTCCAGTGGGGAAGATGCACCTGTGCCCACATTTTAGCCCTGGCCTGTCATGGGTAAAGTTGCCTGTGCTGGTCCAGAGGGATCCAGAACTGCAGATGAGTTCTCTTCTGTGCTTGCACTTCCTCCCCATGGGCTTCTCCTTCTGCAGCCAGGGATGGGCAGCAGGTTCTGCCCTGCCAAAGAAATATACTCAGGGACAGTCAGCCCACTCTTTATGCACACAGCTCACTCTTTGGATCAACGACAAGCTGCTGACATCTCAGGATGTCTCCTACGATGAAGCACGAAACCTTCACAATAAATGGCTGAAGCACCAGGCATTTGTGGCAGAGCTGGCTTCCCATGAAGGGTGGCTAGAGAACATTGATGCGGTAAGTAAAGTGAGTGGGTGGTGGAGGGCACTCTGCTCAGATAGGCTTGCCTGGATGGGGCTTCACCCAAGGTGTGGACACTGTACTAAAGCTTGCTTACAGTATAGAACGTGGCAGCGAACAACCTTTCTAAATAGTAGTTAAACCTTCAGAGGTCCTGATATAGTCAGTCTTAGTACACCTGGTCAGAATCAGTGCCTCTTCTGGGTCACCTGAATCTAGGAACAGCCCAGGACACTGAGGACATCTAGTTAGAGCTTCAGTGTCCAGTGCCAGGACAGCAGTTGTTAATGTTTGCTTTCCATTGCCCTCACTAGGGCTCCGGCACTGTCCTGCACAGGGCTGGAGGAATAGGCAAGATGATCAGAATGGTCCAGGGGAGCCATTAATCCTCATCATTTGTATGGGCAGAACCACTGGGGAGTGGTCATTTCCACTCCTTGTAGATGGTGAACTAAGGGACCCCTCTGTAGAGAGTTTGCCCAGTGGACAAGTCCAAATGTGGCTGGAATTAGATGTGGAAATCACTACCTTTGCTCCTTTCTACCATGGCTGTCCATGAAAAAGCAGCCCTAGGATCAGACTGATTTCTTAACCTCCCTGTGCCTCAGTTTCTTCCTCTATGAAATGAGAGTAATAATAGGACCTTCCCAGTGGAGTTGGGAGCACTAAATACTTAAAGACAAATGAAACATTTAGCATAGTACTTGGCAATTATGAGACACTCAATAAATAGTAACTTTTAGGCCAGGCACAGTGGCTCACGGCTGTAATCCCAGCACTTTGGGAGGCCGAGGTGGGCAGATCACTTGAGGTCAGGAGTTCAAGAACAGCCTAGCCAACATGGCAAAATCCCATCTCTACTAAAAATACAAAAATTAGCTGGGTATGGTTGCATATGCCTGTAATCCCAGCTACTCAGGAGGCTGAGACACAAAAGGGTTTAAACTGGCCGGAGGAGGTTGCAGTAAGCCAAGATTACGCCACTACACTCTAGCCTGGGCAACAGAGAGAGACTCTGTCTCCGAAAAAAATTAACTATTATTACTGATATAGATTCCTAAGTCCAATTTATATCACACTGTGCCCACCCAAAAATGATACATCTATGCAGATGAAAACCAGACAAGGCAACTTCAGTAACCAAAGGAGGTCAGTGAAGGTTAGTGCACAACCTCGGGAACTCACGGGGCAGTTTCTGCATTGGCTGTACTTGGATGGGTCTGGAATCCTTTTTCTTGCAGCAGCTGACCCTTGTCTGCAGCTCCCGTGCTGCAGTCTCCCTGAATCATTGCCCTCAGCGCTGCTCTCCCTGCCCGGCTTCCCCTACCAGCAGTGTCTAACCCTTTGAATATGAGGACTTTTTCCTTGTCTGTGGTGGTGCCTATCATGAAAATTATGCACAGACTTTTTTTTTTTCACTCATCAGCTATTGTGTTAATGTATTTTATGTGTGTCCCAAGACAATTCTTCTTCCAATGTGTCCCAGGGAAGCCAAAAGGTTGGACACCCCTGCTAATGCTGGGGATTCAGAGTCAATTTCAGTTGCGCCTCACCCACATTCTATGAAGATTCTTCACCTTGCTGATCTCCTCTTGGGTAGTCTCTTGCAACCATTAGGAGCAGGGCTCACCCAAGGCCCATTCAGCCCAGAATGTGAGCTCCCCTCCTTCTTGACCCTAGGAAGGAAAGCAGCTGATGGATGAGAAGCCCCAGTTTACAGCCCTGGTGTCCCAGAAGCTGGAAGCCCTGCACCGGCTCTGGGATGAGCTGCAGGCCACCACAAAGGAGAAGACCCAGCACCTCTCAGCTGCCAGGAGCTCCGACCTGCGCTTGCAGACCCATGCTGACCTCAACAAGTGGATCAGCGCCATGGAGGACCAGCTGCGGTCAGATGACCCGGGCAAGGACCTGACCAGTGTCAATCGGATGTTGGCTAAGCTGAAGGCACGTGAGTGGGTTGTAGACTTAGAGTGTTAGGATAGAAGGGGTCGTGGAAGCCAATCTGACACCTTTATTTTTAATTTTAGGTTTGGGGATACATGTGAAGGTTTGTTACACATGTCATGGGGGTTTATTGCACGTATTATTCCATTACCCAGGTTTTAAGCTCAACACCCAATAGTTATCTTTTCTGCTCCCCTCCCTTCTCCTACCCTCCCCCCATCAAGTACACCCTAGTGTCTGTTTTGGTTGTGCCTCACCCACATTCTATGAAGATTCTTCGCCTTGCTGATCTCCTCTCGGGTAGCCTCTTGCAACCATTAGGAGCAGGGCTGATCCAAGGTCCAGTCAGCCCAGAATGTGAGCTCTCCTCCTTCTTGCCCCTAGGAAAGAAAGCAGCTGATGGATGAGAAGCCCCAGTTTATAGCCCCGGTGTCCCAGAAGCTGGAACGCCTACTGTTGTTTCCTTGTGTTCATAAGTTCTTCTCACTTAGCTCCCACTTATAAGTGAGAACATGTGGTATTTGGTTTTCTGTTCCTGCATCAGTTTGCTAAGGATAATGGCCCCAGCCCTATCCATGTTCGCACAAAAGACATGATCTCGTTCTTCTTTTATGGCTGCAAAGTATTCCATGGTGTATATATATCATATTTTCTTTATCCAGTCTGTCATTGATGGGCATTTAGGTTGAGTCCATGTCTTTGTTATTGTGAACAGTGCTACAGTGAACATAAGTGTACATGTGTATTTATGGTAGAATGCTTTACATTCCTCTGGGTATATACCCAGTAATGGGATTGCTGGGTCAAATAGTAGTTCTGTTTTTAGCTCTTGAGGAATTGCCATACTGTTTTCCACACTGGTTGAACTAATTCACACTCCCACCAACAGTGTATAAGGGTTTCCTTTTTTCTGCAACCTCGCCAGCATCTGTTATTTTTTGATTTTTTGATAATAGCCATTCTGACTGGTGTGAGATGGTATCTCACTGTGGTTAGGATTTGCATTTCTCTAATGATCAATGATATTGAGCTTTTTTTCATATGTTTTTGCCTGCATGTGTGTCTTCTTTTGAAAAGTGTCTGTTCATGTCCTTTGCCCACTTTTTAATGGGATTGTTTGTTTTCCTCTTGTAAACTTAAGTTTCTTATAGATGCAGGATGTTAGACCCTTATCAGATCCATAGTTTGCAAATATTTTCTCTCATTTTGTAGGCTGTTTACTCTGTTGATAGTTTCTTTTGCTGTGCAGAAGCTCTTAAGTTTAATTAGATCTCATTTGTCAATTTTTGCTTTTGTTGCGATTGCTTTTAGTGTCTTTATCATGAAATCTTTGCCCATTCCTATGTCCAGGATGATATTGCCTAGGTTGTCTTCCAGGCTTTTTATAGTTTTGAGTTTTACATTTAAGTCTTTAATCCACCTGAGTTTATTTTTGTATATTGTGTAAGGGAGGGGTCCAGCTTCAATTTTCTGCATATAGCTAGCCAGTTCTCCCAGCACCATTTATTAAATAGGGAGTCTTTTCCTCATTGTTTGTTTTTGTCAGCTTTGTCAAAGATCAGATGGTGGTAGGTGTGTGGCCTTATTTCTGGACTCTCTATTCTGTTCCATTGGTCAATATGCCTGTTTTTGTACCAATACCATGCTGTTTTTGTCACTGTAGCCTTGTAGTATAATTTGAATTCCGGTAATGTGATTCCTCCAGCTTTATCCTTTTTGCTTAGGATTGCCTTGGCCATTCAGGCTCTTTTTTGGTTTCATATAAATTTTTAAATAATTTTTCTAGGCCGGGCATGGTGGCTCATGCCTGTAATCCCAGCACTTTGGGAGACCAAGGCAGGTGGATCACCTGAGGTCGGGAGTTCGAGACCAGCCTGACCAACATGGAGAAACCCTGCCTCTACTAAAAATACAAAACTAGCTGGGTGTGGTAGTGCACCCCTATGATCCTAGCTACTTGGGAGACTGAGGCAGGAGAATCACTTGAACACAGCAAGCAGAGATTGCAGTGAGCTGAGATCGCACCATTGCACTCCAGCCTGGGCAACAAGAGCAAAACTCCATCTCAAAAATAATAATAATAATGATAATTTTTCTAGTTCTTTGAAGAATGTCATTAGTGCTTGTGATAGGAACAGCATTGAATCTGTAAATTGCTTTGAGCAGTATAGCCATTTTAACTATATTAATTATTCCTACCCATGAGCATGAGATGTTTTTCCATTTGTTTGTGTCTTCTCTAATTTCTTTGAGCACAATCTGAAACCTTAAAGTAAGCACTCCTACTCTTTCTCTTAACTGGACTTGCTTTTATCATGCAAAAATGTCGCCTGGTTTCTAATCCATCTCCAACCCCTTTTGCAGTGGGTAGGACAGAGACCCAAAAGGGCGCATGAGAAAGAGAACAGGCACTCAGAGGAGGGAAAGATGAGTGGGAGCATCCAAGGAGACTCCTTGGAGGAAGTTGAGCTCAAATTGGGCCTTAAAGGAGGGGTGGGATGCAGATGAATGAAGAAGATGGAGGGGCTGTCCAGGCGCCAAGGCTGGTGCTGACACCGTCCCCTTGTGTCTCAGCGAGTGGAGGACCAAGTGAATGTACGGAAAGAGGAGCTGGGGGAGCTGTTTGCCCAGGTGCCTTCAACAGGAGAGGAGGCAGGAGACGTAGACTTGAGCATCGAGAAGCGGTTCCTGGACCTCCTGCAACCCCTGGGGAGGAGGAAGAAGCAGCTGGAATCATCCAGAGCCAAGCTGCAGATCAACCGGGACGTAGAGGATGAGACGGTGCGTGGGCCACAGCTTCTCCCCACCCCCTGAGGCGGAGCCACCAGCTGCCATCAGAGTAGCTGGCTGCCACCCAGAGCAATTCTTGGCAGCAGATGACTGGTCACCTCACCCCTCATCTCATAGGGGTGTTGTGAGGATTACATTAAATAGAAAGCTCAAGTCAGTGCTTTTGGTGGGAACTCACTGTTCACTTGCTAGTATTGCTCAGTGAAGAACATGGACTTTGGGGTCAGACAGACTTGGGTTCGAGATCCAGCTACGTTACCGTCCCACTGTCTGACTAGGAGCAAGTTATTTGGAACCTCAGTTCAAAATCCCTGAATATTCCCATCTATAAAAGGGGGACAAAACCCTGATGGGATGTTGGGAGGAACTGGGGAGACACTGCCAGCAAAGCTCTACCCCACCCATGGTGAGCACTCGGGAAAGGGTGGCCATGATTGTCATCAGCTCTCCCCTGCCTTCTGGTCTCTGCAGCTCTGGGTGGAGGAGAGGCTGCCTCTGGCCCAGTCAGCCGACTATGGCACTAATCTGCAAACTGTGCAGCTGTTCATGAAGAAGAACCAGGTGAGTCCTGCCTCACCTCACCAGTCGTACCCGCCCCTCCTCACCCCCACCTGGCCCCACAGGGGTGGGCCCAGCCCTGGCCTGCAGAAGGCTAGCAACGGCAGGTTAGTGTTCCTGTTGGCAGCTTTGGGGTCTCCAAACCGTATTGGTAGTCTTAGAGCAGAAAGAGCAGGTTTTTGTGATTATAGAGCAAATTCTGGGAGGATCACAGAGGAGGGAGGAATCCTGGTGCTTGGGGATTCAGGGCCATTCAGCCTCCATCAGGCACAGGTGAATGCAGGGTCTTGGGGGCCCTGGCCTGGAGGTTGATGTGCTTCAGTAGCTGTGTACTCAGTGTGTCCACTGGTCTGCCTGCGAGGAAGGCAGTAACTCCTGGTCTCTCTCCCACAACACTGCCTTGCCCCTCTTCCAGGGCTGAGCTTGGCATGTGCGGTGTCCTTGGGGTAAGTAGGCCCCATTTCTCTGGACATGTGAGGATACTTGTGGGGCTCAAATTCCATTAGGAAGCCACTAACTTTGGACTCCGAGCCCTTGGAGCAAACATCCCTCTGCTTTTTGGCACTCGCTTAGCCCTGATTGGGAGCTCCTGTGGCCCTGGTCAGAATCCTGGACGTGAGCAGATGCCAAGCACTCCCTCTTGGATCAGGGCTGCAGCAGGAGCCTGAATCATGCAAGGAAGCTGGCTGTGTGGGGTCGCAGCGGCCAGAGAGATGGCCACAGACCCTTCTTGGACAGAGAGACCCTCCCTCTGCATGCTCTCTGGGTCAGCAAGGAGAGCCCAGGAACTTAGATCCCAGAGAAAAGCGACATGTCCCAGAGTGCCCTGTTAGTACTGCAACTCCTTGAGGAAGGAAAGTCATAGCAGACAGCACTCCCTTTCCCCACGTTGGTAGCAACTGACATCTGCTCACAGGACCGTTTGAGCCCAGCAGCAGTGCAGAGGCCTGGATTATATTCAGAGAGGTTTCTTCAAAGCTGCCTTAGGCCCTTTGCTTCTGGTTGATGCGATCTGGTCACAGAGACTCCAGCAGCCACATGCAGGGACCTGGGCTAGAAGATGATAGAAATCCATCCTCAGTTAATGCCACAACCTTCAGCTAAAGGTGGAAGGCTGGTAGGACATGGTATCCTTGGGACCTCAGTTTCCTTAATTGTAAAATGAGCCAACTCTAGTCTTTCTGACACTAGGATTTTTGATTCTGTGCAGCCTCTATAAGTGTTATTGTTCAAAGGTTTTTAACTCCCCTGGCTGGCAGTTGCTATTTCAGGAAAAGGACAAGACAAATATGGATGGGGTTCCCCTAACCAAGAAGGGAAAGGCAGCCTCTTGGGAAAGCGTGACTGCCCTAGTGAAGACTATTTTAGGCTCACCTGGCTAAACCATAAATCCAGTTTTATCATTTTCCCACTTAAAACCCTCTATTGCAATGGTTCTCAAACTCCAATATGCAACTCCTTTAACAAGACCTCTGGGTGAGTTCACACAACTTAACCACGTGCCACCCCCAGATCCACTGCATCAAGCTCTGCGGGTAGAGCCTGATAATTTGCATTTCCAGCAAGATCCTGGGTGATGCTGATGCTGCTGGTTCAGGACTCCACTTTGGGGACCACTGCTCTCGGGACTATTCATTGCAATTAGAACACATTCCACAAGGTACTACATGAAGAGTTCTCACACCGGGCTGTACACTCAAATCACCTAGGCACCTTTTAGACAGGTGAATGCCCAGGTCCCACCTCAGATCAATTAGGATCTCTGGGGGTAGGCTCCTAGCTGCATCTATTTCCCTGGGTTATTCAGTGGGCAATCAGGATTAAGAACCAGTCATGCCTGATATGGCCCCTGCCTTCCTCTGAATCTCAGCTCTTCTCACTTTGCCCTCCTTCACGGTATTCCAGCTCTTCTTGCCCTCTCTGTGGCCTCAGACAGTCCCAGCTCAAGACCACCCCAGAACCTTTGCACTTATTCAGTCCTCTTGCCAGGAACACTCACCTCCAGATCTCTGTGTGGCTGCCTCCCTCCCGTCATTCGTGGTCAAGTGTCGTCTCCTCAGAGGGGCCCTCCCTGACTCCCTTAGCTAAAGTGGCTCCTGCCACATCACAGCAGACGTTCTTCATCCCACTGTTGTCTTTTCCTTGTAGCCCCCAGGGAGGAAGGCCCAGCCTTTGTTTATTCATTTATTTGCATGTTTACCTTCTATTTCCTCTACCAGGTTGTAAGCTTTAGAGTACAGGGATTTTCATTTTTCTTGTTTGTATATTGTCCCTATTACCTAGACCAGGGTCTGGTACATAGAAAAGAACTTAATACATAGTAGTTGAATGAATGAAGATGGGGAAGAAGCCATTAATCGTAAGTACCCTGCACAGATACTAGAAAGTAATTGCTTAAAAAGAAAGAAATACCTTTTTAGGCTTGGCGCAGTGGCTCATCTGTAATCCCAGCACTTCGGGAGGCCGAGGTGGGTGGATAGCCTGAGCCCAGGAGTTTGAGACCAGCCTGGGCAACATGGCAAAACCCCATCTCTACAAAAAATACAAAAAATTAGCCAGATGTGGTGGTACATACCTGTAATCCAAGCTACTTGGGATCTGAGCCTACTTCCCATCTGAGCCTGGGAAGTTGAGGCCCAGTAAGCTGTGATTGTGCCACTGCACTCCAGCCTGGGTGACTGGAGTGAGACCCTATCTTTAAAAAAAAAAGAAAGAAATTAATTTTCAGGCCACCATGCAAAGGTCTTAAGATCTCAGAGTAACAAGCAAATGGAGCTGAAAACGTGGGTTGTTTGAATGCAATTGCAGAGACTGCAGGAAATTGTAAAAATTGAGATTCTGAGCATAAAGTATACAAATGCATTTCAGCAAGTTATGTGACTTGTAGATGTGGTTATTTTGTATATATTTCAAATGCTGGCTATCACTGTACTACTCACGTGGGCTGCTCTTGCCCCTGCCTTCCAGTTTTAAAGGCCACAGGAAAATTATAGAGAGGGAAGAAACAGGTAGCGAGATATATGGAGCTCAGGAGCCCACACACCAGCAGCAGCTAGCCCGGCCTCTAGGACCTAGAAAGCAAGTAGCCCGTGTCAGGGCGTCCTGAAGAAAAAGGTGACCCAGCCACCAGGGTGGGAGGAAGAGGCCATGTTCATGACCGAAGGCTCAAACAGGGACTAATGCAAAGCTCACAAAAGATTTGAGAAATAGAAGTAGGGAAAAACGAAACAAAAGCTAAGACTGTAAACAAGGGGCTGCTGTCACCTGTTCTTTTAGATGGAAGGCGAAAACTGTGTCCACCTGAGCTGCCAGGTTGTGCGGATCCCACATAAATGATCCTGCATAAATCCTGCAAAAGCTGTTAGAACAAGGTATCAAAAAGGCCATTTATCTTTTCCTTCCAACACATACACCTAAGGAATCAAGCTCTGCTGAAGCATAGGAAGATAGGGGACAGTCAAGAGTACAGGCTTCTGGGTCAGGTGGAGCTGTGTTCAAATCCGGCTCTGCCACTGAGTGACTTCACTGCTGCATGCCAGTTTCCACATGCTTATCTCAGCAGGCCACCTGAGGGTGCAAGAATGGTGCACGTGAGGTGCTTAGCAGCCTGCAAGAGGTCCTTGGTAGTTCTTATCGCCATCACCTGCTCTGCTCTAGCAACAGGGGGTGAGAGGGACCAAGGGTGTCAGAGCTATGCTGCCACTGCAGAAGCAGCCTCCCCGCCATGGTGGGAAGGCCCTGCCCTGAGCTCTTCCTTCTGGCCACAGACACTGCAGAATGAGATTCTGGGCCATACACCGCGGGTTGAGGATGTGCTTCAGAGAGGGCAGCAGCTGGTGGAGGCAGCGGAGATCGACTGCCAGGACCTCGAGGAGCGCCTGAGACACCTGCAGAGCTCCTGGGATAAGCTGCAGGAGGCAGCAGCTGGGAGGCTGCAGCGACTGAGGGACGCCAACGAGGCACAGCAGTACTACCTGGATGCGGATGAGGCTGAGGCCTGGATTGGCGAGCAGGAACTCTACGTCATCTCTGATGAGATCCCCAAGGTCTGTTCAGGCAGGGGATACCAGCCAGGGTGCCAAGGCAGAGAGGAAGAGTTGAGGTTGGCTGTCCGTGGGGAGCCTTGTGAGTCCAACTGTGTGAGGAGTGAGGCCAGGGGAGGGGCACGAGGAACCCACAGACTCCCTGCCCTCCCTTGGTGCCTGCTTGGACACACCCCTGCAGGGCACACGCTGCAGCCAGGTGCCTCCTGTTTGCCCACTTAGGTTTGCTCTAACCCAGGGGTTCTCTACTTTTCTTTGCCATGGATTCTGTACTGGTGAACTGCTATGAAAGAGATGGGGTGAGAGGTGACAGGTGGGGGTCTCTCAAAGCTGGAATGATATATGATGTTTTCATGGGGACAGGGGTTAGGGCACGAAAGGAAGGGTATATGTCAGATACAAATCAGGGGAGTCTGGAGAGGGAGGTAGGACACGGGCATTGCTGGGAAATCAGAAAGGCAGGAAGGGAACATGTGCGGCTCTCCTACGGGTGTCCCACAAGCCTGCTCCCCTCCTCCCTAAGGCACCTCCAGGAGCAGGGGCACAACTTGCCAAGGGAGGGATCATGGCCAGGCTGAGCTCTGGCGCTGACTGTCTGCTGCGTTCTAGGATGAAGAGGGCGCCATCGTGATGCTGAAGCGGCATTTGAGGCAGCAGCGTGCGGTGGAGGACTATGGCCGGAACATCAAGCAGCTGGCCAGCCGGGCCCAGGGCCTGCTGTCTGCAGGCCACCCTGAGGGGTGTGTGTGCCCCCTGGGCTGACTCGGTCAGGAGATGGGGATCAAGCCAGGGGCCCACCAGCCAATGTCCCTTCAGATTTAAGAGGAAAATGGAAACAGTTTTCACTAATAGGGCTGGAGAAAATTGCCGCAGGACTGGTGATGGATCCAATTTCATTTAATGCCTTGGTTTTGTGTGAGTCACTTCCAGCTGGGTCAACAAGGCCCTGGTTTGCAAAATGAAAAGAGAAGGCGTTAGCAAAACTACCCTCTTGGTGACCTGATAGCACCAATTTTCCAAAGGGTTACAATATGCTAAGGGACACTGAAGACTACTTTAGCTTTTCTTTTTATGGTCCAGACAGAACCACGATGTAGGAATGCAGGTGGAAACCTGTGCCCACCTGGGCTGTGAGGTTTTGTGGATCCTGCATACATGGGAACCCACTGGGCCACAGACCACACACTGCCCCCAGCCACAGCCCTGTCCTCAGCTGCCATTAAGGTGCCCACCACTGTGGGTCCTCAGCAGCCACCCCAGATTTTCCCCGGGACCCACACTGTCTGGGCCCCTAGTATGTCCTGTCCCTCCCCGGAGGGCTGAGCAGAGTTGTTGCTGCAGGAGCCCTGCTCAGGCAGTGCTGCTCCCCCAGCCTCTCTGGAAGAACAATGGAGGCATTCCCCATTTGCACTTGTCCCTGTAAGCTTGCCAGATTGAGGGGCACCACGGGAAGCACTCCTCCAGGACACAGTGTGTCATCCACTGAGGCTAGGGTGTGGCCCCTTCTCTCCCCAGCTCTTCCCCGGCAAAGCCCCTGTCATTTCTCCAGAGCTTCACTCCCTACCTATCCCTGCCAGGGGGCTGTGGTCAGCATATGTTGGCTCCCCCGAGCCACTGCTCTGGGTTCGTGGCTGCTGTCTCTGAGGGCCTTCTTGGTTTTGAATTCCAGGGAGCAGATCATCAGGCTTCAGGGGCAAGTGGACAAGCACTATGCAGGGCTGAAGGATGTGGCGGAAGAGCGCAAGCGCAAGCTGGAGAACATGTACCACCTGTTCCAGCTCAAGCGGGAGACTGAAGACCTGGAGCAGTGGATTTCAGAAAAGGAGCTGGTGGCCTCTTCCCCGGAAATGGGGCAAGACTTTGACCACGTGACTGTGAGTAGCCACAGCTCCTGCTGTCTTTGTCTTTCTCTAATGCAGTAGACGCAGCCAGCCCTCACTCGAGACACACAGAGTGCTGCGCAGGATGCGACTTCCCCAGTGTGAGGTGGGACCCGCAGATGGGGCCTGCCCTGGGGAAGGTGTGACAGTGTGGCTCCCGGTGCTGCAGTCACTGCCTGGGAATGTCTTCCGCTAAGCTGGTGACACCTATAACCCCTCTGCACCCCATAACCACATTTCTGTCTGCCCCACACCCAGCTTCTGCGGGACAAGTTCCGGGACTTTGCCCGGGAGACCGGGGCGATTGGGCAGGAGCGGGTGGACAACGTGAATGCCTTCATCGAGCGACTCATCGACGCGGGCCACAGCAAGGCGGCCACCATCGCTGAGTGGAAGGACGGGCTGAACGAGATGTGGGCAGACCTGCTGGAGCTCATCGACACGCGTATGCAGCTGCTGGCCGCCTCCTACGACCTGCACCGCTACTTCTACACGGGTGCCGAGATCCTGGGCCTCATTGACGAGAAGCACCGCGAGCTGCCAGAGGACGTGGGGCTGGACGCCAGCACGGCGGAGTCCTTCCACCGGGTGCACACGGCCTTCGAGCGGGAGCTCCACCTGCTGGGTGTCCAGGTACCTTCAGCCACCCACCTGCTACCAACTTCCAGGAGACCCGGGTGTCAGTCCCAACCTGGCTGTCAGCGGGGAAACCTCTAGGATGGGTGCCAGGAGGTTTCGCCTCCTTAGACAGCCAGGAGCTCAGGGCAGGGAGCAGTGGCTTTCAGATGTTCCTTAGCTTCAGAAGTCGTTCTTTAAACTGAATCCTCACAAAAGGCCGATGCATATAATACTATACAGTGCAGTTTCTCCAGTTGTACAGTATTATTAGTGAACACATGCACAGCACTTTTCTAGCACCAGGTGCTTTTCTGAGCAATGTATGTAGCCATTGGACCCTCAAAGCCATCCTCTGAGGCAGCTGCTAATATTCCCTGCACTTTGCAGATGAGAAAAGGGAGGGGTAGAGGGCCCATAAGTTTCCCAGGAACATGTGGGTACACAGTAGAGCCAGGGCTCAGACCCTGGCAGTCTAGCTATAGACCCCACACACTTAGCACCAGGCACTTCAACCTTTCCACATGGGAGCTGCAGAGCCCCCAAGTTCTACTGTTCAAACCCCTGCCTTCCCCGGCAAAGCCCCTGTCATTTCTGCCCTCCACAGATCCCTAGGGTCCCCCAGAGCTTGGTATGATAGAAAGGGCAAATGCAAGGTGGCCCCTGTTGCTGAGGGCTCCCCCAGCTTCCAGTGCAGCAGGGAGAGGTAGGCTGGCTGTGCAATCCCAGACCAGCCCCGCGGGGGTTGGGGACAGAACACCAGGGTACACTGGGCCCCTGGTTCATCCAAAAGGGGATCTCTTAGGGATGTGTCCTCCAGCTGGAGTGGAGGGCCTGGTGTGTGGCTGTTGCATTTGGGGATGCCAGGGCCCCTGAGATAGATGTAGTCCCACTGAGGTCTTAGGAGTGAGGTGTCACTGTCTCTGGGGCCAGCCTCAATCAGGGGATCTGGTGCAACCCCTTCCTTAGAGAGGCAGCACACAGAGTGGTTAAGAATGAGGACTCAGGAGCACGGTGCAAATCCCAACTGTAGCCCTTTACTAGTTTGAGGGACCCTGGACCAGTTACTTAGCTTCCCTGTGCCTCGTTTTCCCCATCTCAAAAATAGCAACAGTAATAGTACCTCCTTCATGGGTTTGTTGGAAAGACGAAGAGAGTTCATCAATAGAAAGTGTTTAGAACAGTGCCTGGTACGTAGTTCCTCTCATTAGTGTACTGTTGAGGAGATCAAAGGGCACGGAGTTCCTCTCACTCCCAAACCTTCACAAAGTTCAAGAGGTATCTTGGGTAGGCAGAAGTGTCAAAGCAAGGAGCCTTCTCCTATAGCACCCCCTGGGTGGAGGCTGAAGATCCTACCTTCCAGCAGTGCCCTGAGTTGGTAGGCCAGGAGAATGTAGCTGCCCTTCCAGTCCTAGGACCACAGCACCTAGGGAACGATGTCCAGGGAACAATGTCTGGTTTTGCCTGACCACAGGTGCAGCAGTTCCAGGACATGGCCACCCGTCTGCAGACAGCATATGCTGGGGAGAAGGCAGAGGCCATCCAGAACAAGGAACAGGAGGTGTCTGCCATGTGGCAGGCACTGCTCGATGCCTGTGCCGGGCGCCGGACCCAGCTAGTGGACACGGCGGATAAATTCCGCTTCTTCAGCATGGCCCGTGACCTCCTCTCCTGGATGGAGAGCATCATCCGGCAGATCGAGACCCAGGAGAGGCCCAGGTGAGGGGAGCGTCCTTGAGGCAGAGGCAGCTCCTCTCCAGGCCAGAGGATCCCGGCCAACCAGGGTGCTGCACTGGGGCTCGTCCCTGGAGGGACAGTCCTGGATTATTGGTCCATGAAAATCCCTGGGGGACACTTGAGGCCTGAGGCTGGATCTAGGCAGAAATGGCCTGGCTCAGCTTCCACTGGGAGGACCAATCGTTTCAGAGTCAGGAGAGTCCTGGGTGTAGAGAGAGACATCTGTCATTCAGGTTCTCCAATGGGCACAGTGACCATGGCTGTCAGTGAAAATAAGCAACTCACATGTCCAAAGCTGGGTAGGTCTAAGATTGCGCATTCTTCTCCTAGCCCTGGGATGTGAGGGGGCCCTTCCCCCGAAACTCAGGAAGAAGCTCATTGTCCATGAGAGGAGGAGTCAGGCATTGGGCAGTGAGAGCCCCTGCAGAGATCAGACCACTCTGCCCAGTCTGTGCAACTTCATCAGTTATTGCTGATCCATCTCCATCCTTCTGCCCCTACAGTGTCTGTCCTGATGGTCTTACTTTTAACATTCTTACAGAGATATAACTCCCATACCACACTTCATCCATTTAGGGTGTATCATTCAATGGTTTTTAATATATTCGCTGTTACACAACTATCCCCACAATCTAAGGTTAGAAGATTTTCATGACTCCGTCCCTATTAGCAGTCACTCCCCATTCCCCTCTCTTCCCAGTTCCTGGAAACCACTACATGACTTTCTATCTCTCTAGATTTGCCTATGCTGGACATTTCATATAAATGGAATAATACAATATGTGGTCTTTTGTGACTGACTGCTTTCCCTTCATATAATGTTTTCAAGATGCATCCGTGTTGTAGCATCAGCCAGTACCCTATTCCTTTTTATTGCCCAGTAATATTCCCAGGCTTCTTTGGGGATTTCTGGACCCACTGCCCATGCTCTGGCCACTGAGCAATGGGAGATACTAGGGCATCTGTGTTCCTGCTGGGACTGGGCTGGCGGAGGACCCCCTGGCTGGCCAGAGAGAGAGGAGGGAGCAGGGTCTGACTCCCACAGGCACGGGGAGGTGGGCCCCTCTGGTTGGGACACAGAGGCAGGCCAGAGTGACCCAGAGTTCCCTTCTTCCCTTGTCCTCCTGTCCCGCAGGGATGTCTCCTCTGTGGAATTGCTCATGAAGTATCACCAGGGCATCAATGCAGAGATTGAAACCCGGAGCAAGAACTTCAGTGCCTGCCTGGAGCTTGGCGAGTCCCTGCTGCAGCGGCAGCACCAGGCCTCAGAGGAGGTGAGGGGACGGCAGGGATGGAGGCGAGCCAGGCAGCCTCCTGGGAGGGAGCTGAGAGCTGCAGCTTTTCTGAGGAGCTTGTCTTGCTCTCACTCATAGAGATCAGGGCTGCACACAGGCCCGGGGATTGCAGCCCCAGCAAGTACACTCCCTGCCTTAAGGAGCTGGCCACTCAGTAAAGCAGAGCAGGCTCATAACCTGCCTAACACCCACAGGTGCACACACTTTGGAGGTGGTGACCTCCTTTGATAGGAGAGGCGCATGGGCCTCAGAGAGGTTAAGTAACATGCCCCAGGCCGCACAGCTGGCAAGTAGCTGGGCCAAGACTTGAAGCCAGGACTGCAGAACCAAACCTGGCATTCTTTGCAGGACCCATCTATGCACTGCCTCAGATGGGGAAGGGTTTGCCAGGCCTGAACTTTTCTCCCTTTCCTCCCCGTAGATCCGCGAGAAACTGCAGCAGGTGACGTCTAGGAGGAAAGAGATGAATGAGAAGTGGGAGGCCCGCTGGGAGCGGCTCCGCATGTGTGAGTAGAGCCCCGGAGGCAGGGCCCGGGGGCAGGAGTACCCCCGCTGGAGTAGGGGAATAGGGAGGTGCCACCATGGGTGGATTTTCACTACTGTCTAGAGAGGAGCCCCCCACAGCACTGCTCTTCAGCAAAGCTCTGGGGCCAGGGGCCTCAGCCGTCCAGGCAGAAGGCTGGAGTGGACACGCTGCTGGAAGCCTCTAACCAGGCAGCTGCCCCCACTCCCTGCACATCCTCTGCCCCACTTGTCCCCAGCCTCATGCCCAGGCTGGTATGCCTGCAGAGCTATGCCCTGGGCGAGGGGTTGAGGGTTGGGGGAGGGGTTGGGGTCTGGGGGAGGGGTTGGGGTAAGGCTCTCATGAATCCCAGACATTCCTCCTGAGGAATATCAAGCATAGAGGGGGCTCTTCCTCCTTCAGCTGGGTGCTGATGAGAGGTGGGGAAAAGCCACCACTCAAGGAGGAGTTGAGAGCCAAGAAGCGCCAACTGGTCCTCTGGCCACTCATCCAGCATCATGTGAGACAGCCAAGGGCTGGGAAGAATGTTCAAGGCAGAAGACTCCTTCTCAGAGACATCTAAAATACATTTTGTTTTCAAAATAGGGTTCTAATTAGTGAAAAATATAATTTAAAAAATATAACTATTGGGCCAAGCATGGTGGGTGATGTCTATAATCCCAGCACTTTGGGAGGCCAAGGCAGGAGGATTGCTTGAGCTCAGGAGTTTGAGACTAGCCTGGGCAACATAGGGAGACCCTATCTACAACAACAACAAAAATTAGTTGGGTTTGGTGGTGCACACCTATAGTCCTAGCCACATGGGAGGCTGACATGGGAGGATCACTTGAACCCAGGAGGCTGAGGCTGCCATGAGCCATAATCACATCACTGCACTCCAGCCTAGGTGACAGATTGAAGCCCTCTCTCTAAAAACATATAACCATTGTGAAGCTAGGTTAGGGGCCCAGTGTGGAATGGGGTGGCTGCAGGCAGCAAGGGTATCCATGTGGTTTAGGGACACCTATTCAGGCCACCAGCCTGACCACTGGCCCTAATCAGGAGTGAGCAGTTGGGTGCTAACAGGCCCTGGGCCTTGTGGGGGGGTCTGTGTCCTGTTCCCCCTGGCAGTGCTGGAGGTGTGCCAGTTCTCGAGGGACGCCTCTGTGGCTGAGGCGTGGCTGATCGCCCAGGAGCCCTACCTGGCCAGCGGGGACTTTGGACACACAGTGGACAGTGTGGAGAAGCTCATCAAGAGGCACGAGGCTTTTGAGAAGTCCACGGCCAGCTGGGCAGAGCGCTTCGCTGCCCTGGAGAAGCCTACCACGGTGAGCAGGGAACAGTGCTGGGAGGCTCAGGAGGGTGGCAGCTATGCCCTCATGTCAAGAACTCCAGGCCAGTTGTTAGGTAGTTAGAATGGTGTGACAGGCTTGGCCAGCAGGGACAATGGGAAGGAAAGACAAGTGGCAGGAAGTACTGACCTCCGAACGCAAAGGACAGAAGGGGCTGACTATAGAAGGAATGAACGCCAGGGCGTGTGGGGGTGCAGGGCCACGTCCAGAGGGAGGTCATCTGAGAACACAGCTCGCCTCTGTGGCTGCTCTGACCCCTGGGCCTTCTCCTCCTCTAGCTTGAGCTGAAAGAACGCCAGATTGCAGAGAGACCCGCAGAGGAGACTGGGTGAGTGGTGGCCGTGTGTCCGGGGAGCTGAGTGTTCTGCCAAGTGGGAGTAGGGGGTGCCTTTCATCAGAAACCTGACATTGGGACCAGTTGCATTTGACCTCTCACAGTGGGCACCCTTGTCAGGAAGGCCCGGAGTGCCTGAGCATGAGGGCAGAGGAGCTTTGCTTCCCCAGTCACGGGCGGGCTGAAGGCCTGGTGCAGGAGGAGGGGGCCGGGAGCAGTGGCTGCCAGGTGAGGCCCTGCCTTGGAGCCACCTGAGCACGGGGCCCCACAGCCTGTGCTGCCTGGAACCTGGCTCCCTTCTGAAGAATCTGCCTTGGCTTCTCCGAAGAAGTCTCTGGGCGGCTCCTTGCAGAGCACTGTCCAGGCTGCCGGCTGACTGGATGGGGAGCTATTTGGAGCTTGCTCCCTGTGGGCGTGGGTGAAAAGTTAGGCCTTGCAGGAGGCACTGGCCTCAGAGGGGTGCTTGTTTTTAAAGAGACTGTGTCTTCCTTAGGCCTCAAGAGGAGGAAGGCGAGACAGCAGGGGAGGCTCCGGTTTCCCACCATGCGGCCACTGAGAGAACGTCCCCGGTCAGTCTCTGGTCTCGTTTGTCTAGTTCCTGGGAGTCACTGCAGCCAGAGCCCTCTCACCCCTACTAGGCTCAGCCCAGGTGAAGGCGAGATGAGCTGGCGCAGCCCCGCCCTCCATCCTGCCCACATCCCTGCAGCCACCTCCCAGCAGAGCAGGCTGCGGCCTCATTCAGGTGTTCCGCATGAGAGTACTGGCCTTCTCCACTCCTCCCCTCAGCGCAGAGGAAACAGGCCAGCCCAGTGACATGACATTATTAGTTTGGTTTTATCTAATAAATTTTATTGTATAAATATATCACCATTTACATGAGGGGAAACACTAGCCAGAGATGATTAGTGCATTTCTGTACCATCCTTTCCATTTTCCAACTCCTTCCTCTAGGCAGTACTCACCCCTGCACCCACACCTACACACATGCACACGCACACACACATGCATGTGCACACACACATGCACACTCACCACACCCCCATACACCTCACGCACAACCACACACCCACATACTCATGCACATATGCACACACCACACCCACCCACTTGCACACGCAACACACCCCACACACGTACACGCTCATACACCCCACACCCCACACCCCACACACATATCCACATTCACACCCACACACACGTACACACTCATACACACACCACACCCCCACACACATCCACACACACCCACACACGTACACACTCCCACACACACGTACACACTCATACACAACCACACCCACACACATCCACACTCACACCCACACACATACACACTCATACACACACCACACCCCATACACACATCTACACTCACACTCCCACACACGTACACATACACCACATCCCCCATACATACTCATACACACACCCCCACACACTCATACACACATACACACTCATATGCGCACACCGCACCCCCACACACACTCATACACATACATACACACTCATACACACACCACACCCCACACATCTACACTCACACTCCCACACACGTACACATACACCACATCCTCCATACACACTCATACACACACCCCCACACACTCATACACACATACACACTCATATGCACACACCACACCCCCACACACACTCATACACACACATACACACTCATACACACACACAACCCACACACACATCCACACTCCCACCCACACACGCACACGCTCATACACACCACACCCCCACACATCCACTCACACCCACACGCAATACACATATACACACACCACACCCCCCCACATGCACACACACCACACCCCCCACACACGTACACATACACACCACACCCATACACATCCACACACACGTACACACACCACACCCCCCCCACACACACGTACACACTCGTACACACACCACACCCCACACACCCACATGCACACACCACAACCCCCCCACACACACGCACACACACATCACACCCCCCCGTACGCACACCCGCACTCACACACAGACACACACCACTCGACTGTCCCATCCCACCTGCCCCACTGCGGGCATCTTCGGTAGTGAAGTGGGGTTGCCCATCCTTGTAGGCTATTCCTTCCCCCTATGCAGAGCCCTCTCCTCTTTCCACCGACCTCGCCTGAGGCCTGTGGGTCAGTGAGTCTGGATATGGAGCTGGTTCTGGGACAAGAACAGACTTGAAGGAAGTCTGCAAAATTGAAGAGAATCCCAGGGCTTTGAGTAACAGGGGTCATCCCCCCAACTTGTAGGAAAGGAGGATGAGCCAGAGGCCTGGCTCAAGGGACAGGGAGAGCCCAAGACAGCAGCTACCAGAGGCCTAGGGCATATGCCTCAGAACCTTACCTGGAGCAGGCCCCTTAGGACCCCATGGGGTCTGTGCAGGGAGGTTGGGAGGCTGTCACCCAGGCTTAGGGAACTGCTCTGGGGAGCAGCTGACCGAGAAGAAAGCAAGAATTCAGCACACGGCTTGCATGGCTTCCCCCTGCATGTCCCCGCTGTGGCAGGATGCACCGGGGGTCAAGGGAGCCACAGATCCTTCCTGCAGTCTACCTCTCCAGGTGCCCGGTGAGCCTGCCTGAACCTGGGGGTGAGGTTAGGAAGACAGGCATTCCAGATGGAAGTTTCTGGTACACCAGTCACCCCCAGAAACATGTACAAACAGTGAGGCCTCCCTTTTTCAACCCTTCTCACCATCTGAGGGAGATGCCCTCCCCAACTCCCCCTCCCCCTGTTCTCCCCCCCCCCCCCGTTCCCCCTCACCCCCCACACATACCCCTCTGTGGCCTCCAGCCTGGCCAGAGGCCTCCCTTTCATAGCTGCACCAGCCCACCATGCCCAGCAGAAGGCACTGCTGGGCTCCTGCTGAAGGGTCTCTCCCAGAAGTTCCCTCTGAAGCTCCAGGTGTGGCATGTGGGGTCTCGCTTCCCTGTCTGTGGTGGACTGCATCCCAGCCCCTTTTTCCCAGCAACAGCCCCTGCCGGAAGGAGAGCAAACTTTGGGGGCCCGGCATAGACTGCGTACACGGGCTGGGGCTGTCCCTGCGCCCTGCCCCCGCCTGCTTCTGCCGTGCGTCCCTGTGTGTGTGCATGTGGCAGTGTCCCGGTGTGCGGGCTCCTCGGTGAGCACCAGAGCGACTCCATCCATTGTCTGTGTCATGTGTGTCCGTGCAAATGTAATTACTTGTGCATCAGAGCCGCCTCCAGCCAACACCTGAACGTCACCGGGTTGGGGGGAATAAAACCTGTTTGGACCTGATGATCTCTTTGGGGGAAGGAGTGAGCCCACATTCGAGACCCCTTCCGGAGAGCCAGCCACTCCAGCAGATGAGAAGACTGGACTGTGCCCGGTGCCGGAAAGAAACCAGATGGTGACTCAACACCAGACCCAAGGCCTCATGCACAGATTTCCTGCTGCTGCTGTCTTCTGAGCCCTTTGTTAAGTTTTCATGGGGATCCATGAACCTCAGAGGTATTAGGCCCTCCTAATACGCCATCCGAATTCGATGCGAGAAAGAGGAGGACACAGCCTGTTGGGAAAGCCCAACCTGGCTCTGGAAGAGTCCTCGCAAGCCCAACGGCCAGTCCCTCCAGCCTGCCTGGCCGGGACTACCCCTTCACAGAACCGCAGGCCTCTCCCAGGGAGCAATGACCAATGGCTGCGCCTCCCCTCTGGGATAGGCCTGGGGGACGGTGGCTCTCCTGCTGGTCCTCTGTGTGTGGTCTGGTGTCAGTGCCCTATAGAATAGATCCATGCGGTGTTGCTTCATGTACAACCCCTCACTGTGCATGTCGGCTTCCTGCTGGGGGGAACTGATGGGAGTGGACCAGGCACCCCTGCTCCTGTCTGGACAGCTGCACACCACAGGGCGGCACCCCTCCCCAGTCCTACCCTTCCCTGTGTGTGTGTGCACATGGTGACTGGAGCTGCCATCCCACACATCAGCCTCTTTCTCAAGCACATCACTGCACGGTCCCACCACCTTCCCTCACCTCTTGCCTTTTCACATTAGAGCGTGTTCTGGTAAAGGCCAATACGTTCATAAAGGTAAGTGCATAGGAGGCCAGGCAGAAGAAACGAGACCTCACTCACAAAAGACAAAACTGCTGGAGGGGAAGTCAGGACATCTGGGTTCTAGTCCTCAGTTCTGTTGGAAACTTCCTGCATGATTTTAGATAAACCACCTAATCCCCTGAGTCTCCATGCTCATATAAAGCCTTCTCTGGAGAATTACCGAAAGTCTGGAACATTCCTGTATGTCAGCAATTTAGCAAATTATAGGGAGGGGCTGGGAGAAGTAGTTTTCACCACTTTCCTCTTGCCTGGTGCTCAGTGCTATGGTACCCAGCTGGTCTCAGGTACCCACTGGTGTAAGACGGGAGATGGGAAAGAAGAAGTAAAGGGCTAGGGTGTTTGCCTTTGTCCCTGTGGGGGAGTAGAGGCGGGGCTGCACCTCTGCTACGGTCAGGATAGTGCCCTGAAGGAGGCCCAGGTCTGCCAGGAAACCCTCGGCAGTGAGCAGGCAGACCTGCTCAAGACTGAGCACCTCCCTTTCACCTGGGGCTGTGGCCCTGGGAAGGACTTGGGGGTCCTGCTGAGCATCCCCCACCTCCCGGGCTCAGGGTGCCTCAGAAGCGCCAGTGTAACATGTGTGGTGAGAGGCTGCTTTCTCCTGGGAGGGAAGGAGGCGGATTGCATGGAGAAGAAATGGTATTGAAGATGCTGCAAGTCCCCCCAGGCTAAAGGTCCCCAGTGCACAGCCCTGCGTATCTTCCTGTCCCTTGTGCCTGATTCTGGTTTTGGGAAGTGAAGCGGGAACTGCTCTGAGAACTCCCTCAGCAGGGCTGCGGTGACGCCATGTGTGACGTCCCTGAAAGGGATTGGTGCTCCTAATCGCCTTTGCTAGGGCTCACTGTGTGGGATAAACATACCCTGCCTGCCTCCAAGCCCCAAGGCTAGATCCAGGCTATAGTGCAGAGGGACCCCGGGATGCCAGGCCACTCCAGAAAGCAGCTGCTGGGTGCCCCTCATTATCAGCCTTCTCATCAGGAAGTCAGGGAAAGCTGTCTTCCCCAAAGGCAGCTCACAGATGCCCTTCTTGCGCGAGGCCTTCCAGCACCGCCTGTGCAGCCAGTGACCATGGAGAAAGGGCCTGAGCATCTCGCTAGGGCTGAACATGGAAGCTGAGACTCCTAGGTCCCTTGCTTCTCCATTCCCATAGAATTAAAGGTTTATGTGGCTTCAGGGAAGTAACCAGCACTTACGAACATGACGGGCTGAGCAGGTACTGGACTTGCAGCCAGGACCACCTCTTGGCCGGTGTCTGGCTGGCTAGCTCCAGCTGCTGCTGCCCCTTGGCAACCTGGGCACCTCCCCCAGCAGCAGCCTCCCTGGCAGGCAGCCAGGAGCTTTAATCAGCGGCCAGCGGTGGGGCTCTGACGTCCTTGGATGGAAGAGATGTGGGTGTGGAGACAGCAGCTGTGTTTCTTCTCGCCTGAACAAGCTCTCCCAGTCTTTCCTTCTCCTCCTGCTACTCTTTCAGACATTTTGCAGCGAATGCAAATCTTATGTTTGTTGGTAATGGGCAGACCCAGCTGGAAACAACGTCAGTTTTCCCCAAAACCTGGGCGTGTTCCTGTCTACCCAGTATGCCTGAGTCAGTGTGGCAGGGGTGTGTCTGCCTACACTCTGGCACTGCGCCTGTCTCCCTGGAGAAACCTGCTGTAGGCTCTTTCTGGACACCTGCCCGTTGCTGGGCATGTTCCTTTCTCTTTGCTGTGGTCAGATTTAATATTCCTGGCCCCTCTGCTCTAAAGACTCTTCCTAAATTCTTTCTTTCAGGCTGTGTTTCAGAACATCCTAGATACTGATGGCCTCAGGATGAGACTCAGTAAACATTGGAGGCATCTCAGAAATGGGTTTGAAGTGGACGACGTGACCACTGGGTGGCAGATATCGATGGGGGAGTCAGTGTCTTCTAGCTCTCTCTAGTCTTTCAAATGCTGAGTGGCTGGCTCAGGACCACTGAGCGACTAAGCAGTCATCAGCTCCTCCAGGGCAGGGACCTGAAGAGGTCACACAGGTGGTGGGCATGGTGAAGACAGCTCCTGAGGAAGCCTCATTCTCTTCTCACGCCCTGGTGACAGTGGACCAGGTTTCTCCTCCCCTGCACACTGCCATTCCCCTTCCCCTCCATTTGCTTTACCGGGTGCCCTTCTGCCCTACATCCCTTCCTGTCATCTTGGCCAGGCCCCCCAGTTGCCGTCTCAGACAGCTGGACTCTGGGGTGCAGTGTTGCACTGGACTGCTTTCCTACCCAACTTCTCATAAGAGCCCCTCCCCATCCCTTGGCCTGCAATCCAGGGGACTCCTCACCATGCATCCCAGCCTCAGCTCCCCGCCCTGGTTCTTTCCCCCTGTTCAGCAACAGCCTCTGCTTTCTCCTTTAAGGCATCTGTCTCTGCCTACCTTAAGTTGCCATCTCTTCATCTGTTTGGCTGCCCTCAGCTCAACAAACAATTTCTTTTTCTTTTCTTGCAAACAACTGTCTTCTGAACAGCCTTTCCAACCCACCCAGTGACAGCCCTTCTCACCCAGAGGACAAGAGCTGAGACATCAGACATTGGGCGAGGGCAACACTTCTTGGCTGCCTGCTCCCTGCACCCCACAGTCACCAGCACTCTTTGGTTGCCTAAGGCATCTAGCAGGGGGTCTTGTTTGGCCCCAAGCCCCTCTTCCAGCTCTGGCATGATTATGCTGCCTCTGTCAATCAGCCATGTGTTTTGCATAAGCCAAGGTCATCTCATTTAGACTGCAAACCCCATCGGACAGGTGCTTTCCTCTGGAGTGAGGATACAGGTCTCCCCTCTTGCAGCAGGATTTAGTAAGAACACAGAGTTTGGTGCCAGACAGACCTGCATCTTCAACGTTCTTCACTAATGTGTGACTATGGACAGGTCACTCATTCTTTATGACCCCCAGTTTCCCTCGTCTGTAACACGGGGGGTAATAACTACCTGCCTTGTAGAGAGGCTGGGAGGATTGGAAGAGACGATGTAGGTAGAGTAGCTGGTACCTAGTAGGTGATCATTTAAGTCCCTTCATTTTCCTCCATCCCCTACCTCAGTCCTTCATCTCTTAAAAGCATGTGAATTCTAACATGAATTCAGTCATGGCACGATGCATCCCATTGCTGCAGTCAGTCTGTTTCTGGGGTGCATCCTCAGGCCCTAGTTCTCATTGGCGTTACCTTTAGAGAGACCTTGTTGCCTGTGTTCTTTGCTTGTAAATGCATCCGGGTTCGCTGAGCATCTTCAGAACCTCTGAAAGACCCTGTGGTCCCCAGCCAGGTTGTGTTTCTCCTGGGAGCCTGAAGAGTTTGTCGTCTGTGTGCAGTCCCCTGCGCCACCTGCTGGCTGAGCTTGGACATACACCTTCACCTCCTTTGGCCCAGAGAAGACGTTTACCCATCTGCCCATGTCCCTGGCCTGTTTTGCACATCCTCTGTGGATACCCCAACCCCCTACCTCCCCCACCCAAGCCAGTTTCCTAGCAAGGCAGGACACTAAAAAGTCAAGCTTACACAGACTCCTGCTTGACTTTGCAAGACTGCAAAGACCCGGAGATGGTCATCCCCCACCCATTGGGAGCCTGTGGCCTCTCCATATTGGTTTGACTACAATCCTGTGAGGCCCCAAAAGGGCTGTGCCCTCTTTTCCACTGATCCCTGTCAACCAGCAACCGATGCTGCCTGTCCCCTGCCCTCCTTTGACATTACGATCCCACAGCCAGTACACACAGCTCAGACACTTCCCCCTGCCTATTCCCCAAACCAGAGGACTAAAGGTAGTGCCTTCCCTTATTCAGCCCGCTCCCCAAGTCTCTTTCACCTCCACTTATGGTCTAGACTCCCTTGCTGCCCCCAGCTGGACACCCAGAATTTCTTCCAAGCAGCAGACTCTCCTCCTTCAGAGTGTCCCCTGCTCTGGTGGGTGACAGCCCTCAGTGGTGCAGGTGGAATCTGCATCTTCCTGATGACCTGAGGACTCCAGCACAGCCCCTGCCTTACAGCAGAGTTGGAAGGGAATCTCAGATCAGCTCCACCATACGTGGCGCCTTTGGGTAGAACCTGCCGGTCCCTCAGTCACACCTCAGCCACATGAGTAGCCAGCATTGACTCTCCTGGTCCTTTCTGTCCCCAGATCCCACCTCCTGTCAGTCAAGGCAGTCCCCACCTAAGACCATGGCCTACTTACAGGGGGGCAGCCAGAGAACCCTCACCTCATCCCCTCTTATTAGCCCTAAGGCTCAGGGGAGGTGGGTCCGCCTGCCAAAGCACGCTGCTAGCCTGACCCAGGGCCCACAGTTGGCATGGGTGGATGGTTCAGCTGGTCAGCTGGAAGGTCCTTGATGGATCTGGCCTAGAAAGAGGCAGGGCTGAGCCAACAGGACCACAGGCCTCCCACTGCAGGTTCGCAGCCAGGGGCTCATGGGTGGGTCCCTGCCCAGCTACTTGGCTCCCTGCCTTCCTGCACCACCTGCGGTGCCCTTTCCAATTTGAGAGGCATTGTGTGGATAGGGAAGCAGGGCCATGGATTCTTGCCCCAGCTCTGCTACTAACTTGCTGTGTGCTCTAATCTCAGCCATCACTGAGCTTTTCCGGAACCCAGTTTTCCTATCTGAGATAGGAAGGGCTGAATCCCATGACCTCAAGGCCTCTTTCCAGCTCTAGAATTCTGAGAATCTCTTTTCTCACAGGAGCTTCATCTACCCCATCCCCAGCCTCCCCCACCGGCTTCCCTGATAAGGCCCCCATTGTTGATTCTACCTACATACCCTTCCCAGAGGAATGGCTAGAAATAAAAGGCCCCAGAGAAATTCCTTATCTCTTATGAATTGCAAAAGATCTTTACATACACACTCACATGCTTGCAGGGCTGTGTCAGGCTCCCACACCTCCCCTCCCCCAAGAAAGGAGCCTGCCAGCAGCATCTGGCCGTCCCTCCAGCCTGCTCTCTGTTGTTTGAGCACTTTCCCTGGGCAGATGGGAACCCCAAGAGTAACTTTTTTAAAAATGGTCCTGCTTCAGAAAAGGATTTGACCTCTTGGATATGTATCTACATACAACCTTCCTCAAAGTCTTTTCTTGACAAAGCTGTGAGGTCTTTGTAAAATCCGCTTGTGAATTACCAGAGCCTTCCACTCAGCAGCACGCTGTTGTCTTGGGCCAGACCTGGGGACCACTGCTTTTGGCTTCTGGGGCCCCTCCACCTCAGTGCCCCACTCCAAGCATTGAGGCAGGGCCTCAGGCCACTTCTGCACTGCCCTAAAGGGGTGGGGCCTCAGGCCCTTCTGCACTGCTTACCTGTTCGCGTGGTTTCCCCTTCCTGTCTCAAGCCTCAGAATGTTCCAACCGAAAATGGCCGAGAAAGGAGGGGCTGAGGCCTTGCCTGCCAGTGGCTGAGATTCCCTTTCCCCATTTCTCAGTCCTGAGCATCCACTACTCCAGGAACAAGAGGGTTTTTGAGATCCTTACACTAGCCCCACAGGACACTGGCCACAATAATTGCTCAGCAAAGCCCCAGGGAGGCAGGGGTGGATAGGGAGGGGTGAAGGATCATAAGAGAGCCAACATTTACAGACATGACCTCACTTTTAAAGGCTGCAAACCACCTGTGAAGTAGGTCACGGGCTCACTCCCACTAACTGAGTCAGGAAGGTTCTCTCCCTTCCCCCAGATGGAATTCAAGGGACTCTCACTCCAGACCTGTCTGACCCAACACCTGGGAAGGGGTGGGCTTCTTATGAGGCCCTCTGCTGGTGGTCCCGGATGGGAGAGCAGGAAGAGGGCTGAGGGAAGGGGCCAGCTCCGTCTGAGAGCTCATTGGTGTCTCTGCTCACAGGGCCTTCTAGAAATCCCTGTCCTCCTTCTTCCCTCACCCCAGCCCCTCTTGGTTCCTCCTCCTTGTACCCCTCCAGGGAGTTGGCCAGACTCCTGGGAGCTGAGGAAGGGATGAAAGGATTGTCCCCAAAGCCTCTCCCCCGTCTTCTGTACCCACCTTCATTACACCCCACCTTTCTCACCTGTGTCCGCTCCCCTCTCCCAGAGAGGAAGGGAAGCCCTGCCAAAGCCCAGTTCCTTCATCTCTCACCCTCATTCTTGGCCTTGGCCTTCAGGGTGGAGAGGACAGGATGCATTTTAAATTGTCTCTACAGGAGCAGTCAGGAACGCCAAATAAATCTTTGCATACATTGGAAACTCCCATTTTCCAAAGCCAACCTGTGCCCTGGTCATATAAGTTTTGATTGCACTGGCATGGCCTCTGAATGTCCCTGCCAAGGAATGTAGGCCAGGCACCCATTAAGAGGAAACAGAAGAAAGATGGGATTAAGTTGGGAGTCAGCCCTGGCAAAGTCCATCTCTATTTTCAGAGGACAGTTTTCTAAAGGGAGGAAAATGGAATGGAAGTATAGGAAGAAAATGTGGACACAGAGGTCTCTAGCAAAACCAGTCCCAGGAGAGCAGAGCCTGGGTGAGAGGGGCGAACATGGCTGAGAGGGTCTGGCAAGCTTCCCTCCCTATATCTGCCGTGGCTGCTTCTCTGAGACCCAAGGGCAGGGAGAGCACTGATGGTAGCAGGAGCAACAGTGCAGCCCATGTCCCCTCCTCTGGAACCTACTCCCACCCCTCTTGGAGGAAAAGCAGGCCCTCCCCAGATGCATACCCAAGTCAGAGTGCAGGATCCACAGAAGGACCCCAATCCAGGCTTCCAGTCCCATCCCTGCCTCTCCTGCTCTTCCTCCCTGCTACGGTGATCCAGGCAGTGCTTTTGGGCCTCCAGATCCTTATGGTCAATGCTGGCTCATTGCAAACAGTCTAGGGTCCAAAGGCTGCCAGATGCATAGAGAGAAGAGTGGCCTGCCCACAACCCTCAGGGGCCACTAAGGTGGGAAAAGATGAACACCATAAAGGTGGGATAAAAGCTCAGGTCTGTCCATTTTGGGAGTGCATGTTCCAAACCGCCTCCTATACCTGTTAACCTTGTTGTTACCAGGAAATGCGGAGTCCTCAATTCTTGGTCTTACTTGGAAGAATTCAGCCAAGAGACCAAGTAGTAATGTAAGCAAAATGTTTATGAAGGAAAATAAAGAGCAGCGATTTTATTTGTTTATTTATTTATTTATTTTGTGACAGAGCCTCACTCTGTCTCCCAGGCTGGACTGCAGTGGTGTGATCTCAGCTCACTGACTGCAACCTCTGCCTCCCGGGTTCAAGTGATTCTCCTGCCTCAGCCTCCCAAGTAGCTGGGACTACAGGCACGTGCCACAACGCCCAGCTAATTTATTGTATTTTTAGTAGAGACGGGGTTTCACTGTGTTAGCCAGGATGGTCTCCATCTCCTGACCTCGTGATCCGCCTGCCTCGGCCTCCCAAAGTTCTGGGATTACAGGCGTGAGCCACTGCGCCCGGCCTGGGAGTTTATTGAAGTAGACTCCAAGAGAGGAACCAGTGGGTCTGCTTGGGAAGCAGCAGTATTCAGAGCAAGAGTGAGGTAGCAGCAGAGACAGTACACTCTGAAAGATGAGGCAGAGCAGGCTGCTCAGAAGATGACCCAGCAACTCGAGAGTTCTGTCTTGCGGTTTTTAAGTTCCTCCACACACTCTTTAAGTTCCTGCCTCTGTCTCAAGTCTCTCCCTTTGTCTAATTCCCTGCCTCTGTCTTATGTCTCCATCTTTTCGCCCCACCTAGTTCCTGCCCCAGGTTTGTGGGACTCCCCCTTACTGTCTGCTGATGAACCTGCAGGGGCGGGTGTCGGATACGAATCCTACCGAATGGTGACGTTGCTAATTACTGCCACTCCAGGAAGGGTGTATATTGGTATTTATTGCACCTGCATATCTCGTAGGAATTTCTCCTTTGCCTTCTTTCCCTCCTTAGCGTGCAGCTGGCTACATTCCCACAGGTTAACTGCAGAGTGAGTGGTGACTGGGCGTCTTAAGGGGTGTCTTGCGGCATTCCTTCCTGCATAGATATTTCCCCTCCTCTCTGCTCATATCTAGCGTGAATGTTTTGGGTGGTCTCCGGGGTGTGAGACTTTCCAGACCTCCCTTTCTCAGGGGCTCCCCCTCCTACTCATATCTATCTGCCTACTCTGACAGTATAACCTTGGGCAAGTCATCGACCTCTCTGAGCATTGGTTTTCTCATTATAGACCGAAAGCGTTAGACTAGGTCAGTGGTTTCCAAACTTTCCCAGTCACAAACCCCTTTCTTTAAATGAAATCTCACTGGAATCCTAACATGTAACCTGTTTACTGAACGGTCCTAATTTGATGAGATACAAACATGACCAGTTTTATCTTTCTTGCAACCACTGCCTTCCAGCGTCTCCACTGAGTCCCCCTTCCCATTCCTAAGGCCACCTCAGGCAGACCCTGGTCACTTTCAGTGGATAAAAAGTCTACCCAGTTGTTTCAGTTTAAAGCTTCAATCTGATGTCCAACATGGGGCCCACATCCTCCCATCCTCTATCCCCTGTTTCGGGTTTGCCCCATGGTCTGAAGAACCCAGACCAGGGAGAACATGGTTTGCTCTCTCCTGGCTCCTTCCCGCTCCTCCCCTGCACTCTTCTGGACCTCTGTCTTCAGTTGTCGGGGCGGGGAGGAGGGAGCAGAAAAAGGACTTCCTTTTCTTACCTCCTGGCTAAAGATGTCCTTGGTGCTTCAGGCATCCAGCTGCTTGGGGGCCTTCCTACCTCTTGCTGAAAGGTGTTTAGCAGTCAGGCCTTTGGGACTGGGTCCTGGCCAGATGGCTCCAGCAAGGCTGCCTTCCTTGGTGCTCACTTGGCACGGAGGAGATCCACCCGTTCTTGTCCCACCTGGCAATGGGAAGCCGCTCCCTGCTGCCCCAACAGGCAAAAGGGCAGATCAGCAAGGTCTAGCATAAGGAGACACCCAGCCAGGGAATGGCAGGTCAGCTTCCCTTCTCGTGGGCACCTGTACGTCACACAGTGAGTGGCACCATTGGAGGCCCCGCCCTTGACTTGGGCAGGGGCCAGGGATCCCCAAGTCTCCACAGGGAGGTGCAGGGAGGTAAAGACCACAGAAGTTCCCCAAGGCAGTGCCTCCTTACGAGGGGAATTCTCAGCAGCTGCGCATTAGGTCCCATGAAATGCTCAGTAAGAAATACCAATGTGCCGACCCCCAGGCCAGTTAACTCAGCATCTTGAGATGGAGCCTGAGAGTGTTTCTTTTAAAAGCACCTGAGGTGATTGCGGAAGGCAGCCAGGGTTAGGAACCACTGCCCTGTCCAAAAAGTTCTCACCCAATGATGGAGAGAGGACCTGTTAGACCTGTTGGCCAGGGAGGGTCTGGGTTCTCCCTTTGTAAGGTGGCGGGGGCAGACTTGGGACCTGGTACCCTTAGTTTTAGGGCTTTAGGCACAATTTGAAGGTACCAGAAGAGTTCCCATTCAACATTCTACTACAAGTGGTTGTCGAACTTGTCTTAGCAGCAGAATTTTCCTCATATGAGTGTCTGGCTGCAGCAAGGGGAGGGGCCAGAGCTTTGCCAACAGCATTGGAACCTGCCCTCCCTCACACCCCTTTAATGAAATAATCACTCAGGCCTCTTTGGCTCACTCTGAGAACCTTCCGTTGCTATGTTACATTGGAGAGAGGGGGCCACCGTGCAGCTCTCTGAAGGAAGAATGGGTGGAAATGGAGCCAGAAGCACAGGCAGAGTAGAGAAGCAAGTGGGCACCCATAGCAGGTTGTGGGAGAACCAGGGTGAGCCAGGAGGTGGGAGTAGAAAGGAAGTAGGCTTGGGAGTGCGGGGAGGGTGGCTGCTGACCTCCCAGTTTTGCTGAGAACAGCCATCTCTAGGCCAGAGTCCTCAGAAAGGTGTGCTCCTCCCTATGCCCTGAGCAGGGGGAAGAAGAGGGAACGTGGCCTCAGAACCTGCAGCAGCCACCACCGCCGGGGCAGCACGAGGATGGGCAGAAATCTGCTGGGGACGAGAGACCCGCCACGGAGCCCCTCTTTAAGGTCCTAGATACGCCTCTGAGCGAGGGTGATGAGCCTGCAACGCTGCTAGCCCCGCGGGACCATGGGCACAGTGTGCAGATGGAAGGCTACCTGGGCCGCAAGCACGACCTGGAGGGGCCCAACAAGAAGGCTTCCAACAGGTGAGCACGGGAGAGGCTGCTGGCTGAGGGGAGGTTGGACAGCTCCCAGGGATCTCTCTGCCAGCAGAGCCTCTGCCTCGGCCTGTGAGAGCTCCTGGGCACCCCCTCTGGGCCAGCCCCAAGGGCTACTTGGCATGATGGGAAAGCTCATCTCCAGTTCTGGTCCTGAGTTCAAATCTTATGTCTTCATGCAAGTTACTCAACCTCTTTAAATCGGTTTCCCCATTTGGAAGGAGAGGATGATGAGAACAGTATGTCTTTTCACTACAGATACTGTTCCTGGCACACAGTAGGTGAACACACTTGGTGAACACTAGCTATTATTATCCTGTTATCCCAGGGCTAGGGATAGGTAGCTCTAAAGGTTAGGTAGGTCTTGGCACTAACAACATCCTTGTTCGAGCCCCACTTTTTACCATTCTAGGCCTCAGTGTCCTCAGCTGTAAAATGGGAGTGATGGGGATAGGGCATGGCCTATTGCCTCCCAGAGGTCCCTTCCAGTGCTGTCATTTGGTGACTCTATGACCCCAAGGAACTGACTCAAAGGCTGTGTCCTTTCCTGACCCTGAAACAGTCATGCCCTTGGGTTTGGTCTATCTAGGGCTGTCTCTGTCTGGGGCCCCTGGGGGCCTCCTCTTTCTAGCAGCCGTCCAGGGTCCCAGGAAAATAGGGCAGCACCAGGAGGTTGAAGCCAGCCGCATTCCCAGGGACAGCTGGCAGCATGAGCATGCAGAGTGTATCTGGGGGACTCACGAAAGGGATTCCAAATTCCAAAAAGGAACCATTTGGGGGCCCAGTTGCCCTGAAAAGGTTTATTTGTTGCTTAAATGGACAGTCTACCCGGAAAAGAGAAACTAACATTTACTGAGCACCTACTATATGCTAGGCATTATGTTAGGACTGATAACATCTTCGCAACAATCCTGTGACATTGATGTTTCTCTTTTCCGTGGGGAAAACAGAGTCTCAGAAAGGTTAAGTCATTTGTTCAAGGCAAGCTCTTTCTCCAAAGACCCAGTTCCTTCTTAGTAACTGCCTTTCTGCTAGAGGAAAGATCCCTGAGCGCGGAGTGAGAAATGGGGCTTCATAAAATGGCTTTTCAGCCAGCTTTGCATGGTCAGTTTCTCTCTCTGACCTTCCGGAACTTCCTCCCTATGTGCTCTACTAGTTTCCCCACCTTCCTGCCCTCAAAAGTAAGGGGGGAGAAGAGGGAGAGGAGAAGATGGGGACAGAGGAGGATGAAGAGGAGGAGGAAACAGAGTCTGTTACTGTAGAAATGTAGCAACATGCTTCCCATGTGTGAATGAAGAGGCTCGGGCCAGCCCACCTCTTCAGTTATGAATTTGATGCTCTCACCAAACATGCCAGTTGACGTGAGCCCAATTTGTTTTTTTGTTTGTTCGTTTTTTTTTTTTTAGACAGAGTCTCACTCTGTCACCCTGGCTCGAGTGAAGTGGCTCAATATTGGCTCACTGCAACCCCCGCCTCCCAGGTTCAAGTGATTCTTCTGCCACAGCCTCCTGAGTAGCGGGGATTACAGGCATGTGCCACCACACCTGGCTAATTTGTATTTTTATTTTGTTTTGTTTTGGGGTTTTTTTGGTATTTTTAGTAGAGACAGGGTTTTACCATGTTGGTCAGTCTGGTCTCGAACTCATGACCTCGTGATCCGCCCACCTCAGCCTTCCAAAGTGCTGGGATTATAGGCGTGAGCCACCTCGCCTGGCTGACATGAGCCCTATTTGTAAAATTTGCTCCTTTAAAAAGTTTAGTATGCTTGGCACATCTCATCAAAACAAAAAACAATCACCGACACAAAAACCTGTTCATTCCTTCACAGTTCTGTAGTGAGAATCAAATACGCTAATGGATGTAGAAATACTTCAAAAGTTAATTTTTTACTGTTGGTCTTAAAACGTAATAGTTCCACTTCTGTAAGTGTACTTCAAGGTAAGATCAGAATTACAGGCACAGATTTATGTGTAAGAATGTTCATCACATTGCTATTTAAATTATGGACAAATTTTCCAGTATTATAAGGTTCATCAATAAAGGGATTGTGATAGGTTTCCACATAGCTACTCAAAATTATTTTAAGAAATATTTGAGGATATGGGCCAGGCGTGGTGGCTCAGGACTGTAATCCCAGCACGTTGGGAGGCCGAGGCAGGTGGATCACCTGAGGTCAGGAGTTCAAAACCAGCCTGGCCAATGTGGTGAAACCCCATCTCTACTAAAAATACAAAAATTAGCCGTGGCTTGTGCCTGTAGTCCCAGCTACTCGGGAGGCTGAGGCAAGAAAATCGCTTGAACCTGGGAGGTATAGGTTGCAGTGAGCTGAGATCGGGCTACTGCATTCCAGCCTGAGTGACAGAGGCTCAGCCTAAAAATATATATATAATATATAAATATTATATATGTTTATATTATATATTATATTTATATATTATATATAACATTTATATATTATATTACATTTATAATATATACATATTACATATATAACATTTATATATACATATATACATATATTATACATGTGTATGTGCATACACATATGTATATATACACATATATACATGTATATATGCATACACATATGTATATATACACATATATACATGTATATATGCATACACATATGTATATATACACACATATATAACATATATATTTAATATATATTTATATATTATATATAAATTTTTTATTTTTTTTTTTGACACGGAGTCTCATCTCTGTCACCCAGGCTGAAGTGCAGTGTCGGGATCTCAGCTCACTGCAACCTCCACCTCCCGGGTTCAAGCGATTCTCCTGTCTCAGTCTCCTGAGTAGCTGGGACTGCAGGCATGCACCAGCAAGCCCGGCTAATTTTTGTATTTTCAGTAGAGATGGGGTTTTACAATGTTTGCCAGGCTGGTCTCGAACTCCTGACCTCAGGCAATCCGCCCGCCTTGGCTTCCCAAAGTGCTGGGATTACAAGTGTGAGCCATCGTGCCCGGCAAAAAAAGAAATATTTGAGGATATGGAGAAATACTCATGATTTAGTGTTATGCTTAGAAACAGGATATAAAATTGAATATATACATAAAGTTTTAGCTATCTGTGAATAGCAAAAAAAAAAAAAAAAAATGAAAATGTGAAGACTAGAAGGAACACATAAAATGTTAATAATAGCTAATTTTTTTGTAATGAAATTACATGCAGATGATTTTTTAACAATAAAACATGTTACTATGTATCAGAACAAACATGCTGTAATTTTGTTTTAATGGTGAAGCTATAGGAATTGACACCAGAGATGCCGTATCAGGATGCGGGTGACCTGCCTGTCTGCATCTTTGCAGGTCCTGGAACAACCTGTACTGTGTGCTCAGGAACAGTGAGTTAACCTTCTACAAGGATGCCAAGAACCTGGCCCTGGGGATGCCCTACCATGGGGAGGAACCCCTGGCCCTGAGACATGCCATCTGTGAGATTGCTGCCAACTACAAAAAGAAGAAGCATGTCTTTAAACTGAGGTGAGGCCTTCCTGGCCTTTGAAAGTTCAGGTTGATGGCTTGATTGGGCATTAGTGGCAGGGCAGAGGCCCTCTGTATGGGACCAGCTCCATGCCTGAGCTACTCCTCAGGGGTTTTTCAAATCAAAGAGGCTGATGGTCCAGACTTTGACCTCTCAGAAAGTGCTGGGCTGCCTGAGAGGGTTCTGGATCTTCGGCTCAGGGAATTGTGGCAGAGGCTGGGCCAGCCCTCTGCCCAGCGCCCCCTCCAAAGGTGTCTCCATGACAGGAAACCCTTTGTCCTCCTAGGCTGAGTAATGGCAGCGAGTGGCTCTTCCATGGCAAGGACGAGGTAAGCGCGGGCAGTCTAGCCCAGACCTGGCTAACAAAGGGGTAGGTGGAGGACCCCAGGCCGCTTGCCCTGGAGGCCCCCTCAGAAGGGGCAGTCCCAAGAGCCCCCCATTGTTGCCTGGCCCGCGAGGTGGGGGCTGTGGGCCTCCAGACTCCACCGTGACCCTCTGCCCCGCAGGAGGAGATGCTGTCCTGGCTGCAGGGCGTGAGCACCGCCATCAACGAGTCCCAGAGCATCCGCGTCAAGGCGCAGAGCCTGCCCCTGCCCTCCCTCTCCGGCCCCGACCCCAGCCTTGGCAAGAAGGACAAGGAGAAGAGATTCAGCTTCTTCCCCAAAAAGAAGTAGCGGCCGGAGGCCCCCGCGGGTGGGGCTGGCGGGCGCGGCAGAGTCGCAGAGACCTGGCGCCCCGGGCCTTGGCCTCCTCTCGCCGCCGCCCACCTGTCGAATCGAGTCGCGGGCCGGGCCCCCGGGCCCCACGCTGCACTGCAAAAGCTGCCTTCGCCCGCGCGTCCTGGGCCGACGCCCCCTCCATGCCCTCGCCCGCGCCGGCTCTGCTCCGGGGACAGGGGCTCCCAGCTCCTCTGGCGCCCTCGGGGCCTCCAGGCCTGGGGGCAGGAAACGGTTCTCTGAGGCACACGCCTTCCTCTCCCACCCTCCTCCTGAGCCGAGGGTGCGCAGGCCCCTTACCCCCAACCAAACAAAAAAAAAAAGAAAAAAAAAAAAAGATCTGGAGAAGGCTGATGGGGTTCCTCAAACGCTGCCCGTTCCTAAAGCAAGTCTTGCTTGGGGTCACCTCCCACCTGGTGGCAGCCAGGGAAAGGGGAAAGGAAGAGGGCACTGGAAATGCATAGCCAGCCACCTAGGGGCATGAGGAGACTTCAGGTGGCCCACAAAGCCCTAGCTCTGGGTCAGGGGCTGTGGGGGGCTGAGGGGACCAGACTGGGTGCAGGGCCTTGGGTGCTGCCAACCTCCTCCCCGCTGGGCTTCCGCAGAACTGGAACTCTCACCTCAGGGGCCACCACATCCCTCCTCTCTGCTTCTCCCCCCAGATCAAAGGGCACCCTCCACGGTTGGCAGGGCCTGGCTGAGTGCCTCCAGCACCCTTGTGCCACCACAGGCAGTCCCAGGAGGGGCAGCAAGGTCAGACCATTCCTCATTGAAAACTGTGGCTAGGGCACAGGGCTGTGATCTGAAGGAGTAGGTCACAACACTGCCTAAGGCTGTCCCTCTCAATGCTAGGACCCTCCCCCTACTCCCAGTGGCAGCCAAACCAGCAATATCCGACAGATGTAGGCCCCCTAGGGGACAGTGTGGGCCCCCGGATACAAGATGGATACCCCTGCAGTGAAGCATCCCAAAGCCAAATGTCCAATTGCATCCTGTCTGCAGCTGGGACTTCGGAAGGTACGGCTGGGCAGACAGCAAAGTTGATCACCTATCGTCTCGGGGTGGCAGATGCAGCCATGCCTTGACATCACCACCCTTGACAGCTACCCCTGCACAGTTGGGACAGATGTCGGGGCCAGAGCCATGAAGGTGTGGTACCCCTTGATCAGCTTCTCCAGAAGGTCTTGGCCCCAGGTCTTGGGTGGGGGGTGGGGGGGAGTGTCACATGAGTACAGAGGTCAAATATCTACCACCTTCCAGCCCTGAGCGCCAGAAGTTCTGCAACCTACGTCTTCAGGAATGACCTTCCCCTTGCTGCCCAGGTTATACTTCTGGAGGGAGAGAAAAGTCACTCCACAAGGATTTTCCCACCACTCTACTCTGAAAGCAACACAGTTCTGGCCCAGTATCTAACTAGGGTTAGGTCCAAGAGAGGAGTCAAGCAGGTGGGGTGCGGGTGGCAGCAGGCATTCTCCCCCAGGGAAACCACAGAAGTCCCCAGGGCCTGCAGGCAGTTTCTATCACTTTCCCTGTGTGAAGGACCTTAGTTCCATGGAGATGAAGGAGGTGAGGTTCAGGTAGAAGCCACAGGGGCAGGCATCCAGAATGAGGCCCCCTGAGGAACCCTGAGTGCTGACCAGTGCCAGCAGAAAGTTCCACCCTGTGGCCCTGACACTGTCAGGGAGACACCAACTGCAGCAGGCAGGAGCTACAGGAAGGAAGACGTCATCCAATGGAGCCTGATATCCCCAGGTTCCCGCCCTGGTGGGCAAGGTCTTCATTTGGCTTCAGTGCATATGATCCTATACAGGGAACCTAGTGTGTACCACTCACCAGCCTCTTTCTGTATCTGGGGAAACCAAGACAGTGAGATGACTGCACTCACCTAGCAATAAAGTAGGCCTTTGGTACACTTGCGGGCATGTCCTCTGGGGCAGAAAGCAGGTTCCTTGCTGAAGGGCAGATGGTGGCAAGCATCTCCCTCAACTGTTTCCCTGGGCCAGTCTTTAGGGAGCCAAGGGACAAGGGCCCACCCTCCCCCTTCCACGTGTGCCAAATCAGCACCTGAAGTGAGTCATTTCCAGCAAGCAACTCCACAGACCCAAGAAAAGAAGGACTCCAGTGGAAGAGCTAGCATCTCACCACCCCAGGTCCCCCGGGCTGGTCCAGGGCAGCCAGCTGCATGTGACCATTCTGTTGCCAGCTCCCCACACATCCCTCCTGTCACCCAGGCCCCAAGACATTCGACCAACTGGACTGAAACCGCAGGCATCCAGCTTTGGGAGGCCCTGTGCCACACAGGGCTAAGCTCTCCCAGTACCCTGGCAAGGTCTTTTTTTTTCTCTCCTTATTCTACTTTACAGTCTTTTCTTTGACAGTATTCCTAAACTAGGTTGACACAGCTCCAGTCCACACCAGCATACCAGGCTTCCTCCCCAGGGCAGTTTAGAGGAAGCTCCTTCCGGCCACGGGCAGGCGGTCCTCCTTCCCTCTCCTTCCCCTTTGTCCCGGCCTCAACTGACTGGCTATGGGAGGTGTGGAGGGTCCTTGGGCTTTCCTCCCCAGCCTGGCCTCCACTAGCACCCCTAACAGGAGGCCCGTGGAAGGCTCAGCCTCTCCTCCACATCCCTCCTCCTTCCTGCCTATCGGAGGCAACCAGGGTCCCCAAGGCCGACCCTGAATCCTCTTCCTTCCTTCATGGGAGGGGGGCAGGAATCCAGAGGAGGACGAAACCAGTGGGACCACATGGCTTGGTGGCTTGGACAAACAAGCTCAGGGAGGAAACGAGGAGGCGGCGGCTGCAGAGGAATGCAACCCTCTTGGGCACAGACCATGCAATCTGGGGCTGGCCCTGGGGCCAGCTGGGTCCTGTCCTCCACCTGCTCAACCGTGCTTCCACCAACCAGAGGAATCCCATTTACTAGTTTTTCTAATAAATCAATAATGCTCCATATTTCTCTCAGTTTCTTATTTGACTAGCCTCCTCTCCCTTTGAACTGGGTCTAAGAGGGCTGGCACCATGGAGACAGAGGGACAGCCAGACTCTCCAGCTTGTCCCTGGGAGCCTTATGGGGACGACTACAAGCACCCAGGTCCTGGGCTTCACCACAAACTCTGAGAAAAGCTTACTCATTCATGCATTTGATCAACTTGAAGGCCTGCTGTAGGGCAAAATCATTTCCGAGCAATGATCAGTCCAGGCCCCTCCCCACAGAACTCAGGACGGATCTCAGCACTCCTGGACCACAGAATCATCAGAATCTCTAAGCCTGGGATTCACCTCCAGAGGGCGGTTTCTGTTGGTCTAGGGAGATGGAATGTAAGCACCGTTTCCAAAAGGCTCCTCAGATGATTCCAATGGGCAGCCAGTGAGAACCACCGACCTGGTGCAAGGTTCCCAGGCATACCTAGATGGCTGTGTAAGGACTGCCTGGAGAAGGGGTTAACTACAACTTCCTGGGCCCCACCCTCTGAAGAGTCCCAGTTGGGTTCTTTAAGGGAAGATCAGAGGCTAGTGACAACCTCTCTTGAGCAGAAACAGCGAAGGGCAGAGGTAGCCCCTGGTCTGGCAGCTGCCCTGAATCTTCTGTGGTCATTCCACAGTCACTGGCTCCTGCCAGGCCAGTCTCAAGATATGATGCTGAGTAACCACAAGGGCACTGGACAATGTGAGGGTCAGGGAGGTGGAGGTTGCAGTGAGCCGAAATTGCATCACTGCACTCCAGCCTGGGTGACAGAGCAAGACTCCATTTCAAGCGGAGGAAAAAAAAGAATCTAGGTCCCTCTGATCTTCCCTTGACCTTGTTAGACTCAGCAGACCCATCTTCAGGTTGGGTCAGAAGGCCCACAGGGCCCTGGCCCAGCAGCCCCGCTGAACACTTGTCAGGCAGCTCTACCATCCAGGCCCTGCAGCGTCCACCTCCCAGGCCCCAGTCAGAAAAAAAAATTGAGCAAAATGAGGCCGGACCTCTGTGGAGAAAGGGCAGAAAACACAGCTGAAATAGGGAGGCATTCCTAACTCTTCTGAATCAAAGACACTTCTGAGAATGGATAAAAAGGGAGGAACCATCCCAGAAAAATGCACTAGTACTCCTCATCCAATGGTGCAGACACCTTTAGGACATTTCTAGTCTCCAAGTTTAGAATCCTTGCCTTCAGCCAGATACAGGGGCTCACCCCTGTAATCCCAGCACTTTGGGAGGCCGAGGTGGGTGGATCACCTGAGGTCTGAAGTTTGAGACCAGCCTGGTCAACATGGCAAAACCCCGTCTCTACTAAAAATACAAAAAATTAGCTGGGTGTGGTGGCTCGTGCCTATAGTCCCAGCGACTTGAGAGGCTGACACACAAGAATCGCTTGAACCTGGGAGGCGGAGGTTGCAGTGAGCCAAGATCACGCCATTGCACTCCAGCCTGGGTGACAGAATGAGACTCCATCTCTTTTAAAAAAAAAAAAAAAAAAAAAAGAATCCTTGCCTTCTAGGACGTTTCCTGGGAACTGGAGAGAAGTGCAAAAGGCACCAGATACTGGGAACTTCTGCTTATGAGAAAAACGGTCTACCTCACCACCTCCCTTTTTTTAGTCCAACTCTGGCCCTTGGGGAAAAGAGCAAAAGGCTGGCATGCAGGACTCCCTACCCTAGACAGGACAGCAGGCTGCTGCTTGACAGAGAAGCCCATGGGAGTCTAGGCAGCAGAGAGCAAGCTCCCAACCTCACATCCTCCTGCCCCACCTCCCCCACCAGTACCCAAGTGCCTTATGTTTCATGAGCTCAGGTGACCAATGAGTGTGGAAGGAACCACCTCCATGTCTCCATCTCCCTAAGACATCCCTGGCCCACGAATAACCTTCCCTACCCCAGCCAGGCCCAGGAAGGAGTTCACACATAGTGGGTTGGTCAGCAGTGGTTATTGCACCATTGGCAAATAATGAAATGTGTGTACATCAGCGACAACCACAGGGTCAGCGCAACAACCCTCAAAAGTACCTGAACTGCATCCACTTCATTCTTGACAGGAGGGGAATAAACAGAGGCCACATACTCACGCACGCGCACATCATACCACGGAATGGAAAGCAATAAATTATCGGCTTCATTCCTGCCTGGACCCTAAGAAAAGCCACAGTTACAGAGTAAAGCCTCTCCAGGCCACTGCCTGAGTCTCGCTGGGGGTGGGCTCCTCGGTCTGGCTGTGGCCATGGCCAGCCAACGCTGGAGGCCTGAGCAGAGCTTGCTCTCTGGGAAGAGGTGAGCTTCGATATTTGGCTTCTTACCAGAAAAGAACTATTTACAAGGGAAGCAGCCACACCAGCCTCACAGGTGAGTGGGAAGTTGTCTCGAGCCCCAGTGGATGGCACAGGCAGGAGACCCCTGCACACGGGAGCATCCTTCCCGAAGGGCAGAGGGGACAGACTTTCCGCCTGCCGGAGGGCCCTGGGCAGGGGCTCCATGAGCCCAGGCTTGAGGGGAAGGATGCCCAGATTCTTCCCCAACCTCCAACATGACTCCTCCCTCCCCCAGGAGTCAGCATCAACCAACAGAGTTCAAGGCCTGGAACTTCTCTCTGAGGTTTCTCACTCTACCCTGCTGGCTCGGGTCTGCCAGGTCCCTGGGACCTTCTTCCTTCAGCCGACACTCTGCAGACTGCTGGAAGTCCTGGCCCTGCCCCAGCAGGGCCCCCGGCGAGCTTGGTCCCTGACCACTGCTCTCCTCTAGCCCCGCCGTGGGGCCGGGAAGGGGTCCCTTCTCCATGACAATCACCCGCCGGTTGTCCTCAAGGGTGAGGTCTGCAGTGACATACAGGGTCTCGCCTCCGTCCTGCTTGCTCTGGGGCAGAGGCCCAGGGGATCGGGCAGCCTCTCCGCCTCCCCGGCCCCTCTTGGTGCTCAGGCTGCGGCAGCGGCCCACCCTGGCCGACAGAGGCGGCTCCACCATGTTCTCCGGCACCGAGTGGCTCCTGTTGACGGGTGGGCCACGGGGCCCGCCACCGCCTGCTCGGCGTGCCTCATCGCGGGAGGCGTACTTGGAGCAGAGCTCTCGGACGTCAGGCCAGCTGAAGGTCTCCGTGGGGCTGCGGGGGCTCCGGGCAGAGAGCCGGCCCCCAGGCGAGGTGGTCCTCTGGCTGACAGCAGACGGGTTGAAGGAGAAACGCTGTGGCGATGTCTCCCTAGCCGAGGAGGGCTTGGGAGGGCTGTGCTCCTGGGCCATCAGCTG
This sequence comes from Macaca nemestrina, assembly GCF_043159975.1. NCBI lineage: Eukaryota > Metazoa > Chordata > Mammalia > Primates > Cercopithecidae > Macaca > Macaca nemestrina. The sequence continues at coordinate 43,321,345 of NC_092131.1, forward strand.
CTCGTAGTCGAAGAGAGACAGCACTGGCTTCCTCTTACCTGTGAGGAGAGAGCAAGCTGCCTGAAGCACGGGGCGGGAGGGCAGAGCTGCAAGGGGGTCTCTGAGCAGGATCCAACTCACCTTCCAGGAAAGGCTGGTTGTTGGGGTTTGGGTGTGATGGGAAAATCTCATTTACCATCCACAGCCCCTTTCATGAAGGGCCATGGGAAGAATGAAGAGCAGTGGAAAGGGGTCAGGTAGTCAAAGGAAGAGGGGAGAGCTTCTGCTCCCATCCTGCTAAAGGAGGGGCCTGGGGCCATGCTTCCTCCAGAAGTCTCTGCTGGATGGGAAGGGCTGAAGCAGAGGGCGTCAAAAGGGCTTAACCAGGAGAGCAAGTTTGGCCTCAGAGCACTGGACTGGCCGCCAGGGCTCACCCTGTGCCCTTGGTGCCCAGGGTCTAGCTTCTCCCTTTTGGTAGAGCCTCCTTAGAGGTCACTTTCCCCGAGGAGCCAAGTGGCTCCTTATTGGCTCTGCAGTCCTAGGCTTGGGGAAGGGCCCACATGCCGCTCCTGTCATACCTTTGCCACCTAATGGCTCTCCAGCCTCTTCCTGTAGACAGGGCACAGTGGGGCTCTTCCGTTCCTCTCAGGGGCCGCCTTTTCCCACTGCAGTGGTGGCCTGGCCATCACTGGCTTGTTGCTCTTGATTCGGAGGCTGTACTAGGCGGGCCAGCTGTAGACCTTGTTCTTGACGCGCTCGCTCACGTGGCTGTCCATTACATGGGAGAGCTGCACGATGCGGGGGTGCAGTGGGACCACCAGCTCCCCCTGGGTACTGCTGCTCAGCTCCTTCACCAGCTCTTTCAGCTCCCGGGCCAGGTGGGCTGGACTGCGCCCCTCAGTGGGAGAGGAACTTTCCGGGAGGCAGTGGCTGACTCCTCCGTGATGGCTCCCAGCTCATGCTCCTCCAGATGACAGAGTGCTCATGCAGGTCAAAGCCATTGGCCTGGCCCTGGCTGGCCCCTTCCCAGGGCTCCCCCTAGAAGACTCCATTCCCTCCCAGATCTTCACAATTTCTGATGATGGGCGGAACTCAGCATCTGAGATGGGAGGTGGGTCCCCTTTGCCTGCCTGGCTTGGTCCTGGGAGCTCAAACAGGGCCCACGAAGTCGGCCGGAGAGCCCACCTGTCTCTTGCGCCCCACTGGAGGTACTGGCTCTGGGTCTGGCCGAGGAAGGCTGTTGAATCTGGAGACGGAGTTTCTTACCAGTCCTTTGGGGATGTAGGAGAGGCTCTCCCGGCGACGGACACTGAAGCCCGCATCGTGGTGTTCTGCATTTTCATAATAGCTCTTAATCTTGTCTAGCAACAGCCGGTCTCGGGTGGAGAGCGCTGATTCCTTCTTCTTGCAGGAAGACCAGTCGGGCTCCACTGGGCAGCCTGGGCTTGGGGACTCCATCCCATTGACAGAAGGGCTGTCCTCTGTGGCCCCCCCCACACTGATGTCCACTTCTGGGGAGAGCTGACAGCTGAGGGAGTCTGTGGCACTGCCACGCCGCGCCAGGCCCTTCTCACTGCCCTCCAGGCTGAGCACGCTGCTGCTCCGGCTGACCAGCCGTGGGCTCCCAAAGCCACTGGACTTGCTGTCCTCCTGTGCCACGCTGCTCCGCCGAGAGAAGCTGCTAACAAACCGCTCCGCAATGACACTGGCCTGGTCCAGCACGGAGGGTGGCAGAAGGCTTTCAGGCTCCTGGGCGGCACCCCCCATTTCTTCTTCCTCCTCACTGCTCAGGGCCTTAAGGTCCTCAGTGCTCTCAGCCGCCACGAAGCCCACCATGTCACCCGGGGGTTCCATCCCCAGAAGCCCCCGGTGGGCGTCAAGCGGTGTCTCCAGGACTTCTCCAGATTCTGTGTCTGAGGGCATCTCCTCGGCACTGGGCCCTTCCACAGCAGCAAATACCTCTTGCTCACTCCCAGCCTCAGGGTCCGGCTCAACCTGAAACATAGCAGAAAAGGCTCACATGAGTAAAAGCCTCCTTCATGGGACCTGGGGAACAAGGGAACAGCATGGCCTGCTCAAGGCCCAATGACAGGGACCTACAGTTTAGGACCCAAGGCAATCAGAATGAGCACAACTTAGGAGTAGGGCAATGGGTCCTTAGAGGAACATGACTGTGTCCTTTAGTCATCCTACAGTGGGGGTGGTGGGCCCATGTCCCCAAAACCAAGGAAAACACTAAGAATGCAGATGGTGCCGGATGGCGACACCTTGATGGCAGCCAGCCTGGGAACTACAGGGACGAGGTGGGAATACACAACAGTGGGTAGGGCATGGCCCCCGGTTCCCAGGGGCTGGTTCTCACAGCATCATGGAACCAGCATGGCTGATGGTGAGGCAGCTCGCCAAAGCCCTAGAGGCTCCTCACTTGGAGGTTCTAGGGTTCGAAACCCAGACCCGTGCAACATGAGAGGCCATTTCGTTTTCCTCAGGGGACGGGGCCTCCCACGTGGATGAGGGTCTAGAGAGCAACACAGCCACATGCTGGAATCCTATCAAGAGGGTGAGGACCTCTTGATTCCTCCCTGTTGGGAGGAATGCGGCTCCTCCCAACACCTGTGGGCCCAGCACAACTGCCTATGCCCAGGAAATGGGCAAGGAAGAAAGCAAACGTGAGAATTCCCTCTTGACCACCTTGATGGTAATTTGAACCACAGAACTGCTGATATATACAGCTTTCCAGAGCAGTCATTAGAGAGAGAAGAGCAAACACTAAATTCTAAGATCGGACCTAATTCCTTCTGTTCTAGTCTGGAATCTGCAGAGCACCCAGGATCTAGACCTGCACTGTTCAACATGGGAGCCATAGTCACTGTGGCTTTCCAAGCACGCGAAATGGGGTCAGGCCCAGTGGAAACCTGCTCTTGGGGTAAAATACACATCAGATTGCAAAGACTCTGTATAGAAAAAAGGGACAAAATATATCAGTAACTTTTTATGTTGATTACATGTTAGAATAATACTCTGCATACATTGGGTTAAATAAAATACACTACTAAAATTAATTTCATCTGCTTCTTTTAAATGTTTTAATGCGTGGTTCTCATTGTATTATTACTGGACACCCCCATTTGCTCTGGTCTGAATGTCTGCATATCCCTAAAATTGCCAGGTGGAGGCTAACACCCAGTGTGATGGGAATGAGAGGTGGGGCGTTTGGAAAATTAGGTCACGAGGACTCCATCCTCATGAATGGGGTCAGATCCCTTACAAAAGAGGCTCAAGAGAGCTTCGTTGCCCCTTTGCCATGTGAGGACACAGCAAGAAGCCACCATCTATGAAGCAGAGGGCGAGCCCTCACCAGTCTGCTGGCATCTTGACCTTAGAATTTCCAGCCTCCAAAACTGAGCAATAACTAAGCCACCCAGGCAGCAGTAAGGGATTTTGTTATAGCAGCTCAAGCTAAGACATCATGCTACATTCCTGTCCAGTATCATCCAGGCTTCTTAGTCCTGGCTGTGGGGTCCAACATGGGTCCAGGCCGTAGCTCACGATCGTTCCCTTATAACTTTGGGAAAGTAAAGGACGTTGCTTCCCACAACCCACAGACAGCATAGGGCAGCAGGAGGAGGAGAGTGGGCCTCTGAGTCCCAGCCCCAGGTCTGATCTCAGCCCCGCCCCTCAGGAGCTGCTCAGTGTTAGGCACGCCATCAACCACTCAGAGCCCTTTTCCTTCTAGAGCTGTTGTGGGAAGAGAAGGAAGAAATAACACATCAGTTACAGAGGACGTGTCCAACAGACATCAGTTCCCTACCCTTTGCCCAGGTGACCACAGGTGTGATTTCAATGTCTGGCATGCTGGCAGGGACAGGGCCTTATAACCCATACAAGGTGGCCTAACTAAGGGAGCCTAATACCTGGTTCATTTCCACTAGCTGTGTGCCCTTGACATGGGACTGCATCTGCCCAAAGGGGAGTCTTTTTCTAATTCATAGAAAGGGGTGGTCTGCTTACCAAACCATATACTCTAGGCCAAACAGACTTCATGCAGGGCTGAGAGTCCTGGGAGGTGGAGAATCTCTGTTCCCATGAGCCCAATGGGAAAGCCTATGCCTGAAAGCCCTATTTGCAGACTTGGAAATCTGCACTCCAAGTTCTTCCTGCTATCCCCATCCCACCTGCTGGTCGCTCACCTCTGGCAGGGAAGAAACGGACTCGAAGCTCATGCGCTTCTCAGCACTGGTTGGAGACGGACCACTGGGCCTTCTGCTGCTCCTGGAGCCTTCAGACTCCCTGCGCCCCTTTCCCTGCAGAGGTAGAGGTCAGTCATCAACTCCAAGACAACTGGAAGCTGATCCCTTCTGCATCCCAACACAGGCAGCGCCTCCCACGCCCCAAGGGGCTGGGCTGAGCTGAGAGCCAGTCTTGGGCCTGAGCCATTCCAGAGCCAACCTGAATGCCAGGCCTAGGGCTGCAGAAAGCCTTGTCAGGCATGCAGCTTCAGAAAACCTCGGCCCACCTTTCCGTCCAGACAAAGTGGACTTGACCTTTCCAGCTCCACTGTGTGCTAGCTTCTCCCTGCCCCCACCGCCCCACCCCACTTGTCATGCTTGTTGGGCGTTATAATGATAAGTGCCCAGTACTGGAACAGAGCATGCCAGGGGCTCACCAGGGTGTGACAGCGAGCGAGGGTGTTAAGTGCTGAGGGGAGGAGTAAAACTAGGGCAGGGTGGGGTGGGGAGGGCAGCAGAGGGGGCCCTTGGGTGGGCATGCACATCCCAGGGAGCATGCAAGGAGGAGGGGAGATCGAAGAGACACCTCACCATAGCGCCCCGGGAGAAAAGTAAAGCGTTGGCCCGATAGTGCCAGCAGTGGAGGGCGGCCAGCAGGGAGCTGGCAAAGTCAGCTACCTGCTCCGCCACCGCCAGGCTCTCCTCCTGCTCCTCCTCCTCCTCCTCTGAGCCTGGGGGCTTCGGCCCAGCCCCTTTCTCGTTGCCTTCATGCCCTGTCAGGTCCTCCAGAGAGACCTGAAAGGCCTGCTCTTCCTCCTCCTCCTCCTCCTCCTCCTCCACCACCTCCTCCTCTTCCTCTTCCTCCTCCTGGGCAGCCCCTTCAGCCTCTGGCTGCAGGCCCCGAGCACGAGAGGGCTGCCCAAAGTCCAGGAGGGTGCCAGCACTGCCTGCATGCTGTTCAGAGCACAAGACCCCCTCGTGACCAGCCTCTTGGGCAACCTCCTGTCCTCTTGCAGGCAGTTGTGGGTGGGGAGGCTTCACACAGAAAGCCACACCTAGATGCCCAACTCAGGTCTCCACTGGGGTCCAGGGAGGGGCGGGCGTTCTCATGTTGGAAAGGCTGTGACCTGGTCAAAAATTCAGAACCCAAAGAGGCCTGCCTACTTGTCTACCCTAGAGAGACGGAAATCTGAGCAGGTCCATGCTGGGCAGGCCCCCGCGGGGTGCTGTTCTAGGAAGAGGGTGCAAAAGGGCCCCCAGGGCAAGGCCCATGTCTTCTTCATCTCTGTGGCCCTATGCCACACAGCCTGGTACACAGTGGGTGCTCAGCAGGCATTTGTTGAATGAATGAAGACAATGAGGGCTGAAGGGGCCAGGGGCTGACCTGGGCAGTCCCACCCTCCTCTGTCAGCCAGTCCCCTCCTCCCACTGGCCTTTACCTTCATTCCTGCTGCTCGGGCTGCGGACATCACCACCGGGTCCCCAACACACCGGCGAGGGGCAGGGGAGGGGAAGAGATCAGTAAGCAGGAGAAAGACCTCTGGACAGCCCCCTGGGGAAGGCCTCACTGGGGGCTCCTGCTCCCAGAACCCTCACCTCGTCTCCTGTGCTTTCAAAAGAATGACTGACAGAGCAGGGGCCCAGGGGCCACAGAGCAGCGCAGGTCTGTGCCTGTTGCTCGGTTCTCATTGTTTCCAGAGAAAAGGGCATGAGGCCTGTGCATAGGGGAGAGCTCCAGCCCCTCTCCTCAGCCAGCCAGGGGCGAGGCCCTCTTCCAGGGGAGAACGGAGGCAGAGACCCTTCTACACTATTCTGACAATCCCCCACCCTCAGGTCAACCCCTAGGTTGTCGGCTGCTTCCCCTCCTCCTCCCCCCCTCTCTGGGAACAGCTGGCCACCTCACACACTCACCTTTCTCGTTGAGTTGCCTGAGCAGGTGTTTGGTTGGCTCTGAGGAGGAAAGCATGGGCAGAGTCAGCACGGGCCAGGAAACTGCCGTGCCTGGCTGGGTCCCAAGCTCACAGCGCCACCAGCCCATCACCAGCTCAAAGTCCACTCTGGCTTGCCCCCCTACAGTCATAGACCCCAGGGAGGCTGCCTTCCACAGTGTCGCCAAGCCCCTTGCACCTACGGACAGGGAGGCAGGCCCATCCATCTCCAGGACCCCCGCTGTGGCTGCCAGCCCTGCCGGAGCAGTACCACCCATGATGCAATGCATTAGCACACCTGGCCCAGGGCCCTCGTGCAGAAGCCATAGGGAGGGGACTGAGTTCCATGCTGCCCCCTTCAGACCAACTAGCAACATCTCTGGAGGCCGCTGGCTCCACCTCAAGCCCCTTGCCTCCCTGGCAATGAGAATATCAGCGCATCAGCTACACCCACTGCCAAGCCCCTCACAGCACCCCAGCCGGAAAGCAGAGGTCACACCCGACTTTCTACGGCCCTTAAGGCCTGGCACCATGAAGCCTCGCTGCCCGCTGGGGAGAGTTGCCCGGCTGTACGGAGAGTGACCAGGCTCTGGGGACAGGATACAAAACACATCCATTAGGCCGATGGTGTCATCACCTTGTACCCCAGCAGCCTTTTTGGGGACACACCTGAGACTGGAGGGCGGGAATAAGAGGACCTTGTCTCAAGGTGCAGTTCTACAGAGCCTCGGCCTTCGCCTATCCATATCCTTGCCTAGGTGGCGGTAAGTGGGAGGCCCAGGGATCGCCACGATTTGCTACACACTTGAAGTCAGAAGGAAAGTCTACCAAGGTATCTTGCTGTTCCTCAGCAGGCAGGCCTATTGAAGAACCTCTTTTCTGTTGACACACACAATGTACATACACTATCTGTATCAATGTAAGTAAATGCCTAATTGTTTTTAAAGTGAAAAGTAGAAAATGTTCTATTCTTTCATTTTAAAACTTATCAAGAATATTTAATAAGTGACATATAATTTAAACAATAAACCTTAATTATCCACAGAATATACTTGTCAGCTCATCTCAGCTCACTGAGTGGTAAGCAGAAGCAGAAAAGACCTCAAGGAAGTCAGAGTGGATGGCTGAGCCCAGGCAGTAAAGTGTCTGGATATGGCCCAAGTCCCTCCCCAGTGACTTTCCTGATCTTTTTGTGGTCTACAGTTCCCACAAGTTCAACAGATTGATTTCTTTTTCTTTTTTTCGTTTTTTTTTTTTTTTGCAACAAGGTCTCGTCTGTCATCCAGGCTGGGTACAGGGACATGATATCCATTCATTGCAACCTCTGCCTTCCAGGCTCAAGTGATCCTCCCACCTCAGCTTCCAGAGTAGCTAGGACTATAGGTGAACACCACCATGCCTAGCTAATTTTTTAATCTTGTAGAGACGAGGCCTCACTATGTTGTCCAGGTTGGTCTTGAATTCCTGGCCTCAAGTGATCCTCCCACCTCGGCCTCCCAAGGTGCTAGGATTACAGGAGTGAGCCACAATGGCTGGCCTGATCGATCGCTAACAGACAGGAGGGGAAGAAGGGCTACTACAGACAAACATGCTTAGACCAATGAAAACAGACACTTCAGTGTTACAGAAGAACCGTGAAGAAGGGCACGACACGTCAAACGCAGGCTGTCTCTATGGCAACCCACAGCCTCTGGGGCCCCTCAAGCATCTGGCAGTTCACACACCCTAAGTGATCGCTGTAGCATTAACTCCAGAAAAGGAAAGGTTCAACGGCAGGCACCACCTTCTGTTTTAAAAGATTCAAGAGTACAAAGCATGCTTTAGAAAGATGTCTGTTTTGGTCGGGTGGGGTGGCTCACATCTGTAATCCCAGCACTCTGGGAGGCCAAGGTGGGCGGATCACCTGAGGTCAGGAGTTTGAGACCAGCCTAACCAACATGATGAAACCCTGTTTCTACTAAAAATACAAAAAAAAATAAATAAATAAGCTGGGCATGGTGGCGCATGCCTGTAATCCCAGCTACTTAGGAGAATCACTTGAACCCAGGAGGCAGAGGTTGCAGTGAGTAGAGATGGTGCCACTGCACTCCAGCCTGGGCAACAGAGCAAGAAGGAAGGGAGGGAGGGAGGGAGGGAATTTCATAACAGTTAAAACATTTTAAAAATATTTTTTGAAAAAATGCGACTCTTAGTATTTACAGGATAAAAATCTCAGCCATGTGGAAACTTCAGCTCTTTAAAATGGCTCATTTCCTGAGTGCTTTGGACAGCTAAAGTTTGGGGGTTTTCTTGTAACAGCTTTATTGAAATATTATTCACATACAATTCACCTAGAGTGTACAATTCAATGGCTTTAAGTATATTCAAAGAGTTGTACATCCATGGCTAAAGTTTTGGTGCTAACATTAGGATGCAGCTACTATCACTACCACCAACATTATCACTTCCTGAACACATCAATGTGCTAGAAGCTTCAAATTTTAAGGTACACCAAGTTGAGGAGGACAAGAAGAGAATTACAGGAGAAGAAAAGGAAAGGAAATAAAGAGGGCTAGAGAGAAGAAAGCAACACCCCCATTGGGAGCTTTTAACTATAAAAACCGTAAAACTTTTGCAACCATAGCAAGGTGGCCTAGGGCTCAAGATCCACCCAGAGCAATACCAACAACATAAAACCACAAAAGCCTTCTATAAGCCACTGCTCCACCTTCTAGAAGGCTAACGCCCACATGTCAATCCACACACACATTCAGGGGACCCACAGGTCATCACCAATGAAAACCCAACACATTTGTGGACCCAAGCCAGGACACTGCTCTCAGTCACTTTAGAATCTTTCTCTCCTGGGGTCTTAGACAATTCTCACCCCAACTCCCACCTTGAGTATATGTTTGGCAGACACCTGGCTTAAGCCAGAGCTGTCCTTGGGCCTCGCACTAAATAGCAACGAAAAACCCAATGTAGAAAATACACACACTCATCACCACAGAGTTAAGAATAAAAGCAAGGTTTTTCTCTTTTCAAAGAGACGATTCATTCCAATAATCCAAGAACACCCTAGCAAGTCCAGGAATGGAAGAAAACTCAGGAGAGGAAAATGGAACTTTTTCCTGAGACTCAAAGTAAATATTTCCTGTCTGGGTTTGGTGCCACTGAACTCGTTTTCCCCGGGTCCTGCTTCTGCTTGGGTTGTTCCAGGACTGGGCTGGGGCCATCTGCGATGTCCGAGTGTTACTCCTGAATGACTTGGTGTTGGTATTCCCAAGAGGCAAAGGAGGCAGGGGGCTAAGAAGGGGTGCCAAGACCCAAGTGAGCAAGTATTCCTAGGGCCTTAAAAAAGGTAGGCTGGACAGGCGCAGTGGCTCACACCTATAATCCCAGTACTTTGGGAGGCCGAGACGGGTGGATCACCTGAGGCCAGGAGTTCGAAACTAGCCTGGCGAACATATAGTGAAACCCCATCTCTACTAAAAAATATAAAAATTAGCTGGGTGTGGTGGTACACCCTTGTAGTCCCAGCTACTTGGGAAGCTGAGGCAGGAGAATTGCTTGAACCCAGGAGGCAGAGGTTGCAGTGAGCTGAGATCGAGCCACTGCACTCCAGCCTGGGCGACAGAGCAAGAGTCCATCAAAAAAAAAAAAAAGAAAGAAAGAAAAAAGTAAGAAACAGCTGGGCTGTCCAGAACTGGTAGGCAACGAGGGCCCAGAGGCATGTGGTGTGGGTAGCACCAGCACAGGGAAAGGATGAGCCCCAGGTGTACGTCCAGCCCTGCTCAAGCCTTTCCCAGGGTTTCCGCAGAGGTGAGAGACACAGCCCTGGACACTGCCGCAGACGGTCCCCAGCCTGGGAAAGGGTGTGAGGGAGAGGCCTCCTGCCTCCACAGTCCTTCTCTTACCAGACTGCCGGCGCCCCTGGCGCACATGGGTGGACACCTCATCCTGGGAGGACCAAGCCTTCTTCAGCCGCTCTGGGCTGTAGCAGTACCGATTGGGATCTGCATCCAGGAGAGAGACAGTCAAGCTTTTGGTTTCCAGTTGGCCTTGGCCTACCCTAGACCTGGTCCATACCCAGCCAGACCTCTACACTCCCCCAGCTCCAGGGCCAGGAGCCTCCAGAGCTCCCTCCATCTTCCAGCTGGGACCTTCAGGCACTGAGAGTGCCACTGCTCAGCAGGAGAGCATCCTTAATCATATAGTTCGCCCCCCAGCCCTTAACAGGAGGCCCCCGTCCTCCCTGCTCCTGGAATAAAATTATCAGGTAAAGCTTCCCCAGGATGCAGCCTGACTGAGCAATGTCCATGAGTAGGGACAAAACAGGCGGAAAAGAGCACACTTACAATAGGAATCCATTTCCAAGATGGCTTCCTTGGCCTGACAGAAGGAAACGCACCTGGTTATTACCTTACTATGTGCCAGCCTCCCCTGTTGCTGTACGAGGACACCCCACAGTGCGGCACCAAGGCCCGGGGCATCTGCTGTACTGACATCCACTGTCCAGTGGAGCCCAAATCCAGAAGGTGAGTCCCCAGTGGACCTTGTAGAGCTGGCTCAGAGGAGTACATTCTCCCTGCCCGCTGTCAAGAGCTGGGGGAACTCACCTTCTGGGGAATGGTGGCATGGTGGTTCTCTAGGATGAGCCTCTTGATGTGGTGAGTCCAGTTCCGTTTCTCCTCCACTGTCTTGGCCTGGGAGGACCCAAGGGAAAGGGACCCAGGGGTTATCATTACAGGCCTGAAGCTGTCCAGCATGGACAGTGCTTCCGCCCAGGGAGAAAAAGTGGGACCATGCTGGGAACTCTGAGGTTAACCTGACTCCTCACTTTGACCCTAAGAAGTGCCTGCAATGATCCCTGCCTTACAGGGATCCTGGGGCAGCTAGGTGGGTGGAGGAGCCAGGAGTTCCACACAGATGTCCCCTGGGCATCTTGTTCCCTAGCCCCTGAGCCCCACTGACCCCTCACCTGGATGCTGTACTGCTGCTTGCTGTGCTTGTAGTGGGTGACAGTGAAGCACAGGGAGTCTCTGGTGCTTTCGATCAGCATCAGGGAGGAGCACTAGGGGCAGAGGGAAAGGACAGTAAAGCACAAGGTTGACAGCCTGGGGAAGCAGGGAGGGTGATCTCAGAAGGGTGGTGCTGAGCCCCAAGAAGCAGACAAGGAGGGGAGCCCAGATCCTTTGGGAAGGAGAGAAGACGGCGGAGATAGGGCAGGGCCTGGTTACCGGGATGTTGCCCTTGTAGACAAAGTGATCGCCCCGCTTCTTGGTGATAAGCAGTGTTTTGTCAAAGAGGAAAAAGGTCCTTTCATTGCGCACTCGATGCACGCGGAACGTGCCCTCCAGGACAAGCTCCCCGTAGGTGGTCAGGTCGGGCCCCTTCCAGTTGATGAGGAGTGACTGAATCTCCTGCAGCAGAGGGGCCCCAACCCCTACAGTCAGGCCACTGGGGCCTTCGGAGGCTCTGCAAACCCTGCCACAAAGGCTCCCCCAATGCCACCACCCAGCTCATCCCAGCAGGGTGGCCACAGTCCTTCTTCCCAGCCGAAGCATGGCCCACCCAGCCCTGCCCCTCCCCCAGCCCCCCAGCCCCCAAGCACCTGGAGCCGGACTGCATGCTCATGCCTCCTTTTCATGTCGTTGATGTACCAGGCCACACAGGTCATGGTGTCAATGGCATCCTCCACCACCTCAAAGCCATCCTCTTCTTCATCAAAATGCTTGGCAATTTCCTGAGCAGAAGATAGAGGCTTAGGTACCCCTGACTCGAAGGCCCTGCCCTCCCCAGGCCCCAGGTGCCTGGGAGGACCAAGGGGCTACCTGCAGCAGCAGGTGGTACTTGAGGATGCGCTGGACCGGCTTCAGCAGGTAGGAGCCCAAGGGCAGTGAGTGCTGCAGCAGCTCCTGCCGGTCCCGAAAGAACTTGGCCTGCTGCTTGTCCCTCATGCATTCCGTCAGGGCGGCCACGGAGCTGAGAGTGGGAGAAGGGCCAGTCACCACCTGGAGAAGGCCTGGATGAGGAGGTGGGGGGCTCTGGACTCACCAGATGGCTCTGCCTTCCCTCTCACCCCAATTACTCACTTGGGGTAATTGTTGCAATACTGGGTGTAGATATCAAACTCTTGGCTCTAAGAAGAGATCAAAAATAGTGATTTCAGGGAGATTCCCATTTGACTGTAAAGATGGTGGTACTAGATAGGCCCCTGGCCCCCAGAGCATACTCTGTCCCCTGTTCCCAAGTGCCTACAGAGCCTTCTTTATACCTATTTATCAAGGACATCCCATCCACCCAGCAGCCCTGGCTCCCCCCAGGACACCTTTCTCATTCAAGACACAGCACCAAGCACTTTCCCTGGAAAGGGATCCCCAGGACTCAGATTTCCTCTTACACTGGCAGAGTTCTTGTCTCTCTGAGCTCTCAGCAAGGTAGGATGGGGCAAGGGCCCAGCCCTTCTTACCCTTTCCACAAAGCAGCTGGCCACAGCCACGGGGTCACTATTGCAGCTGTCCAGGTCTCTGAGGAGCTGGCTGGGTGAGGGGAAAGCAGCCACTGTACCCTCTGCAGTCAGAGGACAATGCCCCTCACTGTCCCCTCCCCAACCTCCCGAACCCTGACTGACAGCCAGCCCTATTGTTAAGGTAAAGAGCTGGGGCTTCTAGCCTCAGAGGGAGCCCTGCCCCAGGCAGCAACCACAGAAAGTATCCAGCACAAAGCAGCCACAAAGCAGGAAGTCAGGGAGACCTACAGGCTCAGCAAGCGGGAGAAGAAGAGGGGACCCTCGTACCCACCTCAGGAGGGGACACGGCTCCTCTGCAGGCAGAAGGAGTCAAACACACAAAAGCAGAGGATTAAAGGGCAAAGGAGAGAGAACGGGAACTAGCAAAGGAGCCAGGGCGCCCAGGATGTGGGACATGGGGAGAGACAGGTGAGTCCTGGCACCCCTAGAAACACTGCTCCCTGCCTCCTCTCTCTGTGCTCCTCCTCTTTTCCCAACCCCTCACCATTGGTCTAAGTCTTCCCTGTACCCTGCCCTTCCAGACTTCTCCAGCTTACTGCCCCTCTTAAGTGGCCTGGGATACGATTCTTCCTGTCCTAGCACTGCTGTTCCCTCAAGCTCTGACCCTCCAGAGCAGCGCACTTTCCCTGGGGAGTCTGTGGTCCCAGGCAGCAGACCCACGCCCTTTGCCCTGACACAGCCCCTGGCCAGGCCTTGTTTGGCCTCTCACATCTGTCTTGCCTGGGTTGTGCAATCCACTAACAGGTCAGATCATCTCCAGGGAGCCCTTGGAGTCAGTGGGAAGGAGGATAAGAAATTAAGAGATGTGCAAGTGGAAAATGAAGATGAGAAGGACAGAGAAGCCACCCACAGGGAAAAGAATCAGTGTGCAAGGAAGGGCCCAGCAGCCCCGTGAGGGGTGCCGGCCCAGGCTGGACCCAACACGCACATACCCTCAAATTACCTCCCTGTCTGCCCTTGAGAGAAAGCACATCAGCCCAGAGCACAGAGATGGACCACCAGTCCCTGTCCTCAGAGATCAGACCCCAGGCCCACATGTCACAGGCCCATGAGTCCAGGGACATCCAGGCTTCCTCCCTAGGCCCCGAGGTGGGCCTCGCAGGCAGAACATGGTGTCAGGCCCATTCACACACCTGTTCAGTGCGTAGATGTTTTCTATGTTCCCAAAGAGGGCGCTGACCTGTTCTGGCTTCAGCAGCCCGGGCGTGTCGATGATCTTCAAGAGGTAGTCCTGCGTGGAGGGAGGTGGTCAGAACCTGGCCCCCAGCACAACCCTGCCCACAACCTTCCCTAGCCACACTTCGTTTAGGCCCTGCTGGGACACTACTTCACAGACACTGCCTACTGTGAGACAGTGTCCACCCCAAAATTCACGTCCACTTGGAACCCCGAATGTGACTTTATTCAGAAATAAGGTCTCTGTGGATGCCATTAGTTAAGGATTTCAAGATGACTTCAGATAGGATTTAGGGTAGGCCCGAAATCCAGTGGCTGCTGTCCTTATAAGAGGAGAGGGAGGACACAGAGAGACACAAAGAAGGTGGTGATGGGAAGGTACTGGGCCGCATCCCCAGGCCAATGATCTCAAAGACTGCCAGGACCCAGGAAGCTGGATGACAGGCACAGAACTACTCACTCAGAGGCTCTGGGGGAGCCAACCTGGCCAGTGCCTTGATTTTGGACTTCCGGCCTCCTGAACTGAGTGAGAATACATTTGCTGTTTTAAGCCACTCAGTGTGCGGTCATTTGCTAAGGCAGCCCTAGGAAACTAATCCACACCCCGAGCCAGTGGAGCAGAGGGCTTCCTCAGTGGCAGCCACACAGCTGCCCTTCCATGTCCTTCACCTACAGTAGCCCTGCAAGGTAGGTGTGGCTTCCTCTTACAGAGGAGGAACCTGAGGCTCCACACAGCCAGGCAACAATAGGGCAGGGGATGCGTGGGGCCAGGCCCAGAGCCCATGTCTTCACTGCATTTGGTCTCTGTGGCACAAGCTTTCTAGAGCCATCTTCCCAGGCAGGCTGGGGACCCATCCTCCCTGTCAATGATGCTCACTCCTGCCAGCCCAAGCTACTGATCCGGCCCAAGGTCCTAAGGAAGCCTGAGGGGTCAACAGTTTTCACCATGCAGTCAGCGAGGGTGGGAGACCCGAGTCCTCCAACTACTTTATGGGAAGCGGGTCTTTCGAGAGCTTCTCTCCCAGGGTGAAACAGGCTTCCGCTAGAACGCTGTGCCACAGGGCCCCCGGCACGCACCTCCACGATGCTGCGCAGGTCCTGCACATACATGCGCTCTGTCTCCACGATCTCCCGCACCACTCGGCCCAGGTAGCTGAGCTTGTGGTGCGCAGACCCCGCCGCCGCCCGGCTGTTGAATGGGGAGAGGGGCCCCTTCACGTTCAACCAGCTGCTGGAGTTGTTGTTGCTATTGGGGAGATGCCGGTCTCTTGGGGAGCCTGCCCCATTCTCAGAGGGAGCCTCGGAGCCGCTGGGCTCCTCCATGGCACTGCGACTGTCACGGGAGGAGCCCGACGAGGAGGTGGTGGAGGTCAGGCTCACCGGCCGCTCCTGGCTGCCATCCTGGTGGAGGGAGGTGGACACGGGCATCCTGGCATTGCTGCCTGGGGAGGGCACCCCAGGGAGATTCTGCAGCAAGACAGACAGATGAAGGGTCAACCTTTGAATGCCCACAGAAACAGAACAGAGGGACAGCTGCCAGGGGTGACGGCAAGCAGGGTGGGAAGGTATTGTTTAGTGGGTCCAGAGTTCAGTTTTAGAAGATGAAAAGGTTCTGTGGATAGATGGTGATGACGGTTGCACAATGATATCAATGAACTGTACACTTAAAATGGTGAAGATGGTCAATTTTATGTGTGTTTACATTTAACACAATTAACAAAACAAAACTGAATCCCAAGAAGGGCCCTGCTCTCCGACTCTATGAGCATTGATGAGGGTGCCCAAGTCCACCTGCCAGCACAGTGGTCCAGGTACCCTCTGAGGAATTCATAGCCCAGCTCCACTGCTGAGGCACAGTACTTAGTGCCTCAGAGCCTCAGCTCCTCACCTGTAAAATGAGGATAGATACAGCCTACCCCATGGCTTGTCCTCCCGGATGACGCCACCTGCTGTTCGTAAAGCTCTGAGCATGATGCCTGGCACAGGATACATGCTCCACACGCCATGAATATAGTGATGACAATGGCAATTGTCAAGAGGAACTTCCCAAGTGCCCACCTGTATGTAGCGTGTGCTGGGGTCACTGTACAGGGATGGGCAAAGATCTGCTTCTTACAGTGTTAAGACACATACCAGGGATAATATTCTCCTAGGACTGCAAAACCTCAGGGGCACCGGTGGCTTCACCACGAACCTGAAACTTTCTGGATACTGACTGGCTGAGCCAGCATTATCCCCCCACTCCGCAGCCCCACCCCAGCACCTGGTACAGGCTGCCTCTGACTCATCCAGGCCCCAGGAAATTCCCCAGGGCTGAGCCATCAGTGAGTCTCTGTAAGCTCCCCTTGGCACAGCTGGGTGGGGGCAGCAGAGAAAGCAGTAAACTGCACCCAGGTGAGGCAAACACAGCCTCAGGTGGACTTTATTCCCTAAGCAGATGGTGTGGCTCACAGGCAGGCCCACCTGGAGCAGCCGGGGGAAGGAAGGGTGGAGTGGGCAGACTACTTCAGGCTGTAGCCTTCGGGAAGGACAGGGACACCCATGCAACACCCATGCAACACCCATGCCCACGCCATAGAGCTCACCAATGCCACTTTCCAGAGTACACATTTCATTGCTATTTCACAGGAAAACAGTAAGTTCCTGGGCATCCCTCTCACCCCTACTGACCCAGGTCTTCTACCCCTGGCTCTAGGGCTCAGAAGCGACTAGACCACAGACATGACCAAAGGGCAGAGGCCTGAGCTACAAGGAGAAGAATCTAGAAGCTGCCGTTACTCTGGGAACCCTTGGCACTGGCCCGTGGTTTTCTGTGCCTCTGCCTCAACCCATAAACCAACACCCCTGGGTCTCAGGCTTTTGCAAATGTTCTCTCTGCTTCAGCGTTCTCTCTTCTCCATCCACTCCATACGGTACCATTCCCCAACCTATGTAATTTACATCCAATCTTTAGGTCTCCGATTAGAAACCGCCCCCTCCAGGAACCTTCCAATATCCCCCAAATCTAGGGAACTCTTTCTGTGTTCTCTTACTACCTCCCAGGTTTCTCCTATTGTAGCACTCGCCTGACAAAGTGTGACTAGTTTGAGACCCTCTGCCATACACCATTAGTTACTAAAGAGCAGGGGTCTCAAGGGCCAATTTAACAAATGAACAACAATGGTGAACAAATTGATGCTTTTACTGAGGTACAGATCAAGCGCCTCAAGACTTACTTACCACCCGCCGCTAACCTGGCCGGGGCGCTCTGGAGCACAGCACTTTGTCACTGGGTCTCACTGGAGGGGGTCACCTCCAAGGTGCTCTGTCTGAGCCTCTTGACTTGCAGATGGGGACTCAGTGGCAGCCCAGTGCTCCCCTCCATGGTGCAATGCAATGCCAGGAGAGCTAATTAGCAGGATCATTTTGGTAAAGCTCTTTGAGCGGCTCAGAGGAGAGCCCCTTGGGAATTGTAGGGCTGCTGCTTTTTCCTCCCTCCTCAAAAGGGCCTTTACAATTCCTCAGCTATGCCTTTTACAGAACCAGCAGGCAGGGCAACACCATGTCATTCCAGCACTGACAGACAAAAACCCAAGCTCCGCCCCAGCCCTTAACCCCCAGCCCTGTGGCATGCTGATGTCCTTCGAAGCACAGTGCAGTCAGGCACCCCACCCACCCACCCACCACCATCCCAGCAGGGAACAAAGGGGCAGGGATTTACGGCCTAAGACCTTTCCCAGGTCATATCTGGGGTCAGTCAGCTTCTCTGGGGAAGCTAAATGGAAACAGCCCCACTCCCAGTGGATTTCACAGCCAGCCAGTTCACAGCCTTAAGCAAAAGATTACTCACAGTCCCAACCCTACCCCAATACACACACAGTTCGGGAGATCTGTCTCCAAAAGGGACCTTCTGAGGGTCCCTCTTTGGGGACTCCACTACAAGAGGATAGCAACATAAGCACACTTCAAACCCAGAAACTAATAGGGCTTTTCTACTTGGAGAAGTTTTCTCTCTGATTGATCATAGGCTACCTGTCTGCAAACTAAGCTCATACTCTGAAAATAGTACCTGTATCCCAAATCCTCCTAAGGCTAAAACAAAGCATAACAGCCAACTGCTAAAATGCTCTAAGCGCTATGTACATATTAAAGTGACTAACCCCTTGCAACAACTCCAGAGGGTTCTATGACTACCCTCATTTTATACATGCAGGCACTGAGGCCACAGAAGTAGTAAGTGGTAGAGCCTGGACTTGAACTCAGGCACTGAAGCTCCAGAGTTTATGCTCTCCTGCCCACTGCCTCCCTAACGGACTACACACCAGCCAGGGCCACAAGCAAAGGACTGGTCACAGCCCTGGCTGCCATGGCTTTGCTTCAGCATAAGCTGCAGGGGACATATGAAGACCTGAAGGATTGGGGCTTATGACACGACACTCGGAAGGACTTAGTCAAAATTCCTTAGGGCAGTTTTTGGACCTGCTACTATGTGACCTTTGGCAATTCACTCTCTGGCTGGAACAACATGGTAAAATACAGATCCCCAGTCAAAGGATCGTAGGTCATGGGTAAGCAGAAAGGAAAAGGAAGAAAGCATAAGGTCACCAGGATTGGATTATAAATTTCTTGGATGATGAGAGAAGCCCTGTAGTGACCAGGAAACCCATGATCACCAGGCTCTCTCTCCTGGGCAGGAGGACTTGCTGGAAAGGAACCAAGAGCCCAAGAAAGGGAGGGCTGAAGAACAAATGAGGCACTGAGTACAAAGCAGGACACCAGTACAGACTGTCAGGAGGCACCGTTTGATGGTGATGGATAAGAGGCATCGCATTCAATTGGAGTGCATTCTGAGTGCATCACACTTAGCTGGAGTGCATTCTGGCCCTAAGAGACCGGATTGGAACCATTATGTGTGTGTAGCTCAGACTCCCACAGAGACAGCTAAAGTGCCTCCCTGGATGGGAGCCAGCCTTTCCTTCCTACCTGAAGAGCATCACTCCATACAATAAGATTCCCCCAAGCCAGGATGAGAACTCAGGTCTTCCTAGAACACATCCTAGAACACATCCTAGAAGACCCTGTCTGCTAGGGAAGTAGGAGGCCAGAGAAGGAGGTGATGAGGCAGACAGCAGCCAAACCCTCCAACCAGGTACCCACACCTACCCCATCCTACCACATACCACATCCAGTTATCCTAAGTATGCCCCAGCCGTGACCTCTTCCATCCTGCAACATGAATCAATCCAGTCAGTCATCAATCGGTCAATCAGTCTTCTAGAAAACTCACTTTCTCAGCCGGGCATGGTGGCTCACGCCTGTAATCCCAGCACTTTGGGAGGCCGAGGTGGGCGGATCACCTTTGGTCAGGAGTTCGAGACTGGCCAGGCCAACATGGTGAAATCCCGTCTCTAACAAAAATACAAAAATTAGCCAGGCATAGTGGCAGGCACCTGTAATCCCAGCTACTTGGGGGGCTAAGGCAGAAAAATCGCTTGAACCTGGAAGGCAGATGTTTCAGTGAGCTGAGATCATACCATTCTACTCCAGCCTGGGTGACAGCACAAGACTCCATCTCAAAAAAAAAAAAGAAAAAAATGAAAACTGAAAACTCTCTCAAGTCCTATACTTGTGAAGCCTTCTTTGATCAGGTCCCCAAAGACTTTTCTCTTTTTTTGAAACAGGGTCTCCCTCTGTCACCCAGGCTGGAGTGCAGTGGTGCAATCACAGCTCATTGCAGCCTTGACCTCAAGCGATCCTCCTGCCTCAGCCTCCTAAAGTGCTGGGATTAACAGGTATGAGCCACCATACCCAGCCAAGCTTTCTTTTTGATGGGCCTAAGAAGCAGCCCAGACATACACCTTTAAGGATCGAGGGGGAGAGAGAGAGGTTTCTTTTTTTTCTTTAAATTTAAGCCTAAACCACACCCTTCCTCCACCCACACCTGTCCTCTGAAGGAGCGTCCCTGAATATTGCAGGTGCAGAGGCAGGCAGGCTGCAGCAGGCCCCTGGATTCCCAGCACAGTAGACTGAAGCCACATCCTTCCCCTCCCCACTACGCCTCAGCACCATGCCCCATTCTGACCGAACAAGGAGAAAAAAGGCGCACCCTCCTAACCCGCAACAGCCTCAGTGTTCTGTCCTCAGGCCTCCTGTCACTGAGGCAATGGGACCCTGCTCCTCCCCCATCCCACAGGGTCACGCGGAGCCTTCTGGAACTCTGTGTCTCTGGTCCTGGGGAATGCCCAGGAGTCAGGCCACTCCCACTGGCTCTCCCTCCCAGGTCAGTGAGCTGAGGACAAGGCAGGAGAGGGGAAAAGGACACTTGGGGGTGAACCCTCTGGTGGGCACACGAGAGACTCCACAGAAAACATTCTGGTTCAGAGAGGCTGATGTCATCGTTTCGTCCACCGTCCTTCACCCCACACTCAAGAATCAGAAGCCACACCGCACCACAGCTGCTTTGGAGCCAGGCAGAAAAGGAGCGAGGCGGGTCCCCAGGGGCAGCTGCTCCAAAGGCCCCAGTCTGGGCGGAATCCACACGACACCTGCACACAGGGAAAGTCCTCGTGGCCAGGCGCAATGGCTCACGCCTGTAATCCCAGCGCTTTGGGAGGCCGAGGGGGGCGGATCATCTTTGGTCAGGAGTTCGAGAGCAGCCTGACCAATATGAGGAAATCCCATCTCTACTAAAAATACAAAACTTAGCCAGGTGTGGTGGCATGCAGCGATAATCCCAGCTACTCAGGAGGCTGAGGCCGGAGAATTGCTCGAACCCGGGAGGTTGCAGGGAGCCGAGATGGCACCACTGCACTCCAGCCTAGGCAACAAGAGTGAAACTCCATCTCAAAAACAAAAAAAGGAAGTCCTCACTCAGGGATGGCGATGGCACAGCCCTCCTGTGTGGCCTTCATCCCTCAACTACATCATCTGCTAAACATTCCAAGGGCTCTCAAAGCCAGGGTGGCCCAGCAGCTTTTGTCCTTCCCCAAAACAATCCCCACGACAGCACTTTCGGAATCTCTTCAAAAAGGGTGCCAGAAGGAAGCAATGGAGAAAAGCTAGAACTTTTCCAGAAAAAACAGTGTGGAAGCAATGTGAACTTCCAGAGAGAGATCTCTCTCAATTACGATCTCAACTAAGACGGTGAAATCCCTCAGCTGTGCTCTTACCCGCAGCTCGGCACCACTCTGGGCCACCCTGCTCCCAAACTGTCCCCAGAGGCCCAGCTCTTGCCTGTCTGTTCCCATTGCTCCCCGTACCCTGGGGGCTCTCCTGGGGGAGAGGAGGACCTCCTCCTAGGGGACCCTTGCCCCTTTTCCCAGCAGCTTCCTCACTCTGACCCCTCCCTTCCCTCCTGGAGATTCAGCAGCCCTGAGCACCCTAATAAAGCTCAAGAGAAGGCTCCCCGGGGAGTGACTTTGTGTGCATGTGAGCAACGTGACTGCCTGCAGAGGCTGTGCCAACAGTGTGACCAAGGTTTCTGGGCCACCCAAACCCAGCCCAGCTGGCTCAAATTCATTTTCCCTCGGGAATGCATTTTCCCACCACCTAAGAGCAGCAGGGCCCATGCAGTCTGGCTGGGTCCCTGCAGCAGGACCACAGCTGCCAGGAAGGAAAAGGACTGTGTGGTGCCAGAGAGGCCCTCCCACATGGACTCCAGGAGAAAGTCTAGGCCTGCAACTGAAGTCCAGAAAGTTCCCTCGGCCTGGCCTTGGAAGGAAAGGAAAGCCGGGCACCTTGCTCAGAGGGAGGGCTGTTCATCCATACCCCCTGTCCCCACCTCCCCAGCATGTGCCCATGTTGTCTCTCAAACGTGGAATGTGTCCCCAGACCCTCTGCCTATACACATTTAGCAATCACCTCCTTCAGAAAGGCCTCCTCAACCATTTCCCAACAGACACACTACTGTAAGCTGAATCACGCCCCCACCCAAGGATATCTACAGCCTGACCCTCAACCTATGAATGCCACCTTATATGGCAAAAGGGACATAGAAGGCAGATGTGATCAAATCAAGGGTCTTAAGATGGGAGATTATCCTGGATTGGCCGGGTGGGTCTGATGGGAACATAAGGGTCTTCATAAGGGGAATTCGGCAGGAGTCAGGGTCAGACAGAAGTTTCACAATAAAAGCAGAGGGACAGAGAGAAGGAGACTGGAAGATGCTACACTGCTGGCTTTGAAGGTGGAGGAAGGGGCCACAAGCCAAGGATATGGGCAGCCTGGGAAGCTAGGAAGGGCAAGGAAACAAATTCTGCCCTGGATCCTGCAGAAGGAACCCGGCCATGCAAACCCAGTCTGACTTCTCATCTCCAGAACTTTAAGACAACAAATGTGTGTTGATTTAAGCCACTAAGATTGCAGAATTTGTTACAGTGGCAATAAGGAAGTAATGTACTCCTCTGAACTCGAAACACCCTGAGTACCACTTAAAGCATTGGTCTTGGGGCATGCATCTCTTCTGGCCGATACAGTAAAACCCAGGGGGCTGGGCCTTCTTTCCCATACCTTCCCTTCGGCCCCAGAGAGCAAGGCACATCAGGTGTTCAATAAATGCCTGCTGGAAGAACTGTGAGATGGTGCCTGGATGAGCTCACCACTCACACAGTCAAGAGAAAGGTAAACAGTGGGTGAGGTCAAGACCAAAGCCAGTTCCTCCTAGTCTAATGAGTCTCCACATTAGTCACTGCCAGCAAGTTTCCGATCAACCAAGAAGCGCCAGGATTGGTGACTGCTCATTCACCCTGGTAGTCCCATCCTACTTGGCCCCAGACAGGGAGCTACAGCATGGCACAGCTGCCCCGCTGGGCTACATACTAGGTGACCAGCCACAAGAGACTGAGAGGAAGGGGAAAGTGGCCAAGTTTAGAAAAGGGGCTATGATGACCTGGTCTCCCTGCAAATGTCCCAGGAAGTTCATGTAAACATCTGCTAAAGCCAAATGGGGGAAATTATTGTTTATTATAAATTGCTCTTGCACAGCCAGGGTAGAGGTCACTTGGCTGCCAGCACAACTTGTCACTATGCAATGTGCCCCAAAAATGGAACAGCCAAAGAAAGCCCTAAAAGGTGTTACTAGAAATTACCCCCTGGAAATCACAGACAGATCCAAAGTTCCCAGAGGCCCCACCTCTCTCATCTTGAGGTCAAAAAGGCTCACAGAACCACTGCTACTTACCAGCAAAGTTCAAGAACCCAGCCCTGCAAATTCGCCATCTTTCTGGACTCATCCCCATTTCAGGGGCTGCTTGTTTCGAGGCCTCTAGGCTGCAGTGGGGTGGGCGGGTAGGAGGAAGCTGTATTTTACTACTGCCTCAGGTTCAAAGGCACTGGAGAATCTCACTGGGAACCGAGTGGGTGTGGAGGGGCCCCATTGGGTCCCTCTGCTTTCTCGGCAGAAAAGAAAATATGCACAGATGCAGTGGTGCCCACAGAGGTCAAATGCGGTAAACTCATCCACTGGCTCTGGAGTCAGGCAGACCCTGTCTGAATTCCAGGCCCTCCACTTTTCCTGGATGTATGTGGCCTTGGGCAAGTCACTTCACCTCACCAAGCTTCAAGTTCTTCATCAGGAAAATAGGCACAGTAATAGTGCCAACCGGACTGGGTTGTCTCCAGGGTTGAGATGATACAAGTAAGTAACCCGTACATCTGACACACAGTAAGCCCACTGAGAACGGTGGTGGTGGTGGTGATGATGATAACGGATAAATCACTTTGTTCTGCAAGTATCAAGACAATGAGATTTTCCTGCCTTGTACCTACAATGTTTGACCCACATCTCAAATTAATAATAATGATACAAGTTAAACTTGGTGAACCAGGACCTAACCTTCCCCTACCACCCATGTGTTTATCCATCTTCTATGATCTCAACATCAATACAGACCATGATCTTCTAAGGGCAGACACACAGCAGTTCAGCTGGAAAGGAAAAGTAGCCTGACACCCATACCCAACAGGAGGTCAAGCCAAGAAATGAAGTATTAAGTGAGTCCAAATCCCGCCGCTATAGCAGACAGGGCGCATTCCTCAGGGATCCACACAGAGAGACAGCATGTACTACCGGGAGCTGGAGAGGAACAGGGCCAGGGGGCACCGCAGGCCTGAGCAAGAGCAGAAGTTAAGGCAACTTCAGAGAGCAAAAGCACAAATAAGTGATTAACAAAAACCATCCTTGACACTGGTGCCTGGGTTTTAAACCCATCTGCAGGGTAGACATCTGGGAGGGCCAGGGCGTAAGACAAAACAGCAAGGTACTGGGAAGGGCTCCAGTGCAGACCTATTCCTAAGTCACGAGGAATATCAAAAAAAGGAAAAGCAGAAGAATGTGTATGAAAGAGCCTGGGGGCCGGGCGCGGTGGCTCAAGCCTGTAATCCCAGTACTTTGGGAGGCCGAGGCGGGTGGATCACGAAGTCAGGAGATCGAGACCATCCTGGCTAACATGGTGAAACCCCGTCTCTACTAAAAATACAAAAAACTAGCCGGGCGTGGTGGCGGGCACCTGTAGTCCCAGCTACTCGGAGGCTGAGGCAGGAGAATGGCGTAAACCCGGGAGGCGGAGCTTGCAGTGAGCCGAGATCGCACCACTGCACTCCAGCCTGGGTGACACAGCGAGACTCCGTCTCAAAAAAAAAAAAAAAAGAAAGAGCCTGGGGACTACAGACAGCATTCCTCCAAACTACCCTAGCTCTGCCTAGCCACTGCATGATCAGGAGCAAGTCAGCAGGCTCTTTGTGACTCAATCTCTCTCTGATTTGAAGATAACCCTAGTAATGTTCCGACCTAAGCTGTTTACCAAGCACCTACTGTGCACAAAGACACATGGCAGCCCTGCAGTTAGGACAAGTCACACACAGACCCCACTTTTCAGAGCTTATATGCTATAAGGCAAAACAAGACAACGCAAAACAAGACAAGGCATCTGTAAGAAAAGGAGGGAGAGAATCCAGTTGTGAGCAGTATGGGAGTTCAAGACTGTCTCCAGTTTGGGAACTCATTCAACACTCCTGAACATGAATGCAAGGCCCTGGAGATATGACATGAAAAATACATTGTCCCTGTCTTTGAAGAACTTGAACTTCAGAAGGAAAAATGGCCACATAAACAGAGTATTCACAAAACAATGCCTTGAGTCCTAGTACAAAAGCATGAATAAATAACTGTGCTAACAGAAGAAGGAGTAGCTAGTGCTACTTGGGGGACCAGGAAGCTTTCTAGGACGAGGTGACATCTTAGCGGAGTCATAAATGATGAGTAAGCTTTTGCCAGGTGAAGAGATCTGAGTGCATTTGCTGCCAAGAGAGCAGCTGAGTCCTGAGAGGACCCAGACCACCCCCACACCCCAGGCATCTGGCAACAAGAGGCTAGGCTGCAAGGCAGGCCAAGGACAGATGGAAGGAATCCACGTGGCTTTGTGGGAAAGGACAGATCCAAGCCAGGTCTGGAAGAACAACTACCAAGACACGTGGAAATGGGGCTCCATGAGACGAGGTGTAAGAATGTGCCCTAAAAAGGTCCAAACCATGATATGGGCTGTGGCTGCAGGTGTCCCAGAGCCAAGGAGTGTTCGAGAAGAATGCAGAAGCCAGGAAGGTGCTGGCTGTTCAGAGACAGCTTTAAGGAGGAGCAAGAGATTGAGGGAACATTGGCTAAAAGAAGAATGAGACCCGTTCCAACCCTTGTAAAGTGGGAAGAAATGAGACCCAATATATACATGAAGAGACGAAGCTACATTTAAATTAACTGCTGTAGGAGCAGGAAGAGAACACCTACTCTAGAAAACTGAGATGTCAGTTCTTAAATGGAAGAAATCTCTCAGTGGGATTTCAGGCTAGCAGCTCTCAACTGGGCTTGGGGAGGAGTTTGTGTGCATCTTACTACCCAAGGGTTTTTTCCTTCCCCCAATTCTCACTTTCCCTTCCCAAGCACATCAGAATGGTGGCTTGGAGGCAAGGCTGCCAGGGCAATTCCCTAAAACACAACTCCCCTCCCAATCCCAAGCATGAGCGTCCAGACCCAGAAAGTTCTGTAGACAACCCGGCCTTCCCCCTCCCTCAGGCCTTGCTGCTTCTTCGAAGGTGATACAGCAAGAGAAGAGCTCCAACACACCCTGGGCTTTGACCTGGGCTCTGACCTTGGGCTTGGTGCCTGACCCAGAGAAGTTAGGAAAGTGGATTTTCCAAAGCAGACCTTATGCACTCTTACACACACACACACACACACACACACACACACACACACACACACACACACACGCAAATTCCCAAAGGCGGCCAGCCCTTCAGCCAGCAGGGCCTCACACACTTCCCCTATCCTACAGAGCCCAGGGGGCTCCTCTCCACCCATAACTCCTTCCCCCATTCCCCTGTGTTCCCCGCTTCCCCTTCTAAAGGACCTCACCAGAGAGGCCTAAGAAACTCATCCAACCAGTTCCTGGGTAGAGGAGGGGCACCTTCCTGCCTCAGCTGGGAGGATACATGGACCAGAATTCAGACCGGTGGGGCAGTATTACCCAATCCCAAGTCTGGGGTGCACACGTGTAGAGACACGGCCCGGGAAGCAGCCTCTACTCCTGGAAAAGTGAGGCCTTGATTTGGGGTCGATCTGCCCCGACCTCCACGCACCTGCTGCTCAGAGCTATGAAATGGTGGGTACCAGGGTCAGGATCGGGGTCTGCTGCCCACCGGGGAGGAGACAGGGCAGGGGAATAACCTCCTTTCAACTGCTCTACCAGCTGCCGCTTGGTTTGATCCAAAACAACCACCCTCTGTGGATTCTGGGAAAAGGAAACATCAGGAAGAAGTGGGAAATTAACTGCTTTTGTGTGTGTGTGTGTGTTGTGTCTGTGTGTCTGTGTGTGTGTGTGTGTGTGTGTGTGTGTGTGTGTGTGTGTGTGTGTGTAGGGTCCTACATGACCTTCTCTAACCACCCAATTCCAAATGTTCAAGATGAGAAGCCCCCCTGAAGCCCCCGGCAGAACCAAAAGGACTGTCTTGCTGTCACCCAGCCACATGACAGTTCACTAAGAAAAGCAGTTCACCTACACCTGCTCCCTTTATGGTCCTCAGTGTCTAACCCACAGGGAAAAACCTGCCTTTTACCCCAACGCCTGTGATTGGCTGGGTTTCCTGGGGGAAGTCAGGCAAGGCTTAGAGGCCCGGAGTTGAAAGAGTCCCCATCCCACCCCATTCCTATCCCCTGGCCTGGCCCCAGCCGGGTACCTACCGCTTTCCTCAGGAGGGCTCCCATCCGGGCACCACGAGGGTGGCAAGGGGCCGGGCAGCCGCATTGTCCCCAGCACTGGCAGCCCAGCAGTTAACAGGCTTGGGGTGAGCAGTGAGCTGCCACCAACAGCCTCGGGAATTAAAGCGCCCGCCGCCTCCTGCAAAACTTCGTCAATAAACGTTCTATTCAGAACCAGTTCCGCGTGTGGGTCATACTTTCTGCATTTCTCTCATTCCTGATTGCTGGGGGGCCCTAGCTCAGGAAATGCAACTTCCCGACACAATTCTGCAGGTCCCCGCTGGTAAAGACCCAGGCCACAGCCCTGGGAGGTGAGGGCCACAGGGCTGAGGACCTGCACAAACCTCCAGTAATTAAGCACAGGGGATACTAACTGCAGGAAGTCACATACTGAAGACTCCAGAACAAAGCCAGATCATTCACCAGCACAACAATGCTCTGTTTATGCAGCACCTCCCCCACCCCAGGCCCTCGGGGCTGAAAGATAATTAACCCTTCTGCCCTCACAATAGTGGCGGCAGAGAGGATGGGCAGGTGGCCATCCCTATTTTACAGGTCAGGAAACTGAGGCACAAGTGGCTTTCCAAATACCTGGCTGAAATAACCCCAGCTAGCACTTATTCGAGTATACCAGACATAAGGCAAAACACATTCTCTACATAATCTCCTCACAACACTCCAGTACCCAGGGCCATACAGTCAGGGAAGTGGGGGAGCCAGGGTTTGCTGGAATCCACAGTCCCTGTGCCTTTCACCAGTCTCTCCACAACCTCCCTCAGGGTCCGAGAGATGAGCAAAGAAGGCCATCTCTCACCATTCCTAGGAATGCTCTCACGTACTTTTTGCTTGTAAGTAACACTTTTTGCTCACAACAAGTTCCTAGAGTATGGGGCAACCTCAGAAAGGAGCCAAAATGAACTCACCTGGGAATTCATAACTCACCTGTAGATGCCTCCAGAAATGGTATGTAACCAGCAGTAGACAACCCCAAGACACAGGCCTTCCTTCTCTACCCACACACTCTTGCAGTGGGGGTACCAACCTGCAAGGGATCTCAGTGAGTAGCAAGTATTCCAAGCTGTTTTCTCTGAGTGTTCTGTTGCCTCAACTCAGTAACAACCTCCTAGAGGTAAGAACCAGGTCTTCCAGCGTTTTGTGCTCTTTTTTCCCCCAGGTCCTCTGGCACTCAAATCCCTACTTCTCATTTTGGCCACTGTGTGAAAACGTGCCAGAAGAAGGCGGAAGCACACAAGATGGATGGCATTTGGGGGGCTTTTGTGCTGGGGAAAAAAGGCATCCCCAATAGGAGCACAGGTATTAAGTTTGGGAAGGGAAGGCCAAGCTGTTCACCTCCTCTCTGCTGCCTGGTCATACCCAGCCCAGAAGAAAGCTTCAGAATCATGGCTGGGATGACTTCCTGTGTGAAAAGAAGACTACTCAAATTCACTCACATTTATTGACAGTATAAACCATGTGCCATGTGCTAGGGACACAGCAGTGAATAAGACAAATCCTCATTCTCATGGAGCTTACATTCCAGTGAGGAAGACGGCCACAAAAAGGTAGACAAATAACTAACACATTTTTGGAAAGTGTTTAAGTGCTATGAAAAAAATAGAGGAGGGAAAACAGAGTGTGATTAAGAGATGGGAATTTCCACTAGCTAGGGAGGCCTGGGAAGGCATTAAAGAGGTGACTCTAGAGCAGAGACCTGTATTGTAAGAAGCAGCCAGACATGTGAGGCACTGGGGGACGAGCCTTCCAACAGTCTTTTCCTCTACCCCACCATAGCCATCCACTCACACATCTCCTATGCCCTAGACCTCATCATCACCAGTAAGTGCACGCTTCCAAAACCTTGCTTTGAAGTATCTCATCTGAAATTTCAAACCACACAAGGAAACAAACCATCATAAGGAAGTCAGAAAATGGAACAAACTGGCAGTCAAAGAACTAGAAATTAAAGAATAGGTCTACAAAAGATATTTAGAGATGAATAGTTTAAATGATTGGAAATATAAAAGAGATAAAAACCTTAATAAAAGAAGATGATAGTACAAGGGGGTAAGGAACAGGCCAATTAGAAAAAGCAATACATGAAAATAAAATATTCAATATTGAAATTTAAAACCCAATAGTTAAATAGAAAATTAAACACAGCTAAACAGAGAATTAGTTAAGTGAAAGATAAACTAAAGAAATCATCCTGAATTTAATTCAAAGAATTAATATTGGAAATATAAACATTAATAGACTTAGAGGTCCACAGAAGGGAAAAAAAAGGAAACAGGGGAAGGTGCAAATTTCAAAGAGATAATGTATATGAACTTTCTAGAACTAAGGATAGACTTTAGTCCTCAGATTGAAGGCACACACCAAGTTAAACTTCAAATAAGCCCACATTCAGACATATTGTTTATAGTATAAATGCAGAACACCAAAGACAAAAAATATCTTAAAGGATGATAAGGAAATGTCATCAACTATACACCAATGAATTGGATAACTTTGGTGAAACAGACAAATTTCTAGAAGGGCACAAACCGCTGACAGATTTAGAAAGAAAAAGTCTAAACAAGAGATTAAATTTGTAACTTTAAAACTTCCAATAAAGAAAAGCCCAGGACGAGATGGCTTCCCTGGTGAAGTCTACTAAACATTCAAAGAATAATTCATATCAATTCTTCACAAACTCTCACCCCACAAAAAAACAGCAGGAAATACTTCCCAACTCATTCTATGAGGCCATTATCCTGTTATCAAGACCAGACAAGGTATCAGAAAAACGAAACCTACAATCCCACATTCCTTATAAATATAGACACAAAAATCCTCAACAAAATACTAACAAATTGAATCTAGCAACCATAAAAAAGAATATACATTATGACCAAGTGGGATTTATCCCAGAGATGCAAGATTAGGTTAACATCTAAAAATTAATTAAAATAATTCAAGTTGATAACAGGATAAAGTGTAAAAATCACCTGATCACTTCAATACACCCAGAAAAAAATTTTGACAAAACCCCACACTATTCTATGATAAAAACACTCAACAATCTAGGAAGAGAAGAGAATATCCCCAATCTTACATGGAGCATCCATGAAAAACCCACAGGTACATCATACTTAACGGAGAAAGACAATGCTTTTTCACTAAGATTAGTAAGAAGACAAGGATATCCAGTCTTGCCACTATATTTGATATTGGAGTTCTAGCCAGGGCAATTAGACAAGAAAAAGAAATAGAAGAGATCTGGGTTGAAAAAGAAGACATAAAACAATCTCTATTCATAGATAACATGAACTTGTATGTGGAAAATCCTAAGTAATCTACTATAAAACTATTAGAACCATTAAAGTGTTCAGCAATGTACCAGAATACAAGATCAACACACAAAAGTCTATTTTATTCCTGTACACTAGCAACGTGCAATCATAAAATGGAATTAAGAAAAGACTCCCATTTATAATAGCAGCAAAAAGAATAAAATACTTAGGAATGTATTTAATGAAAGAAGTATAAGACTTGCATGCCGAAAAACACAAAACATTGTTGAAAGAAATTAAAGAAGACCTAAAAGACATTCCTTGTTCATGGAATGGAATATTTAACATTGTTAAGATGGCAATACTCAACAAATCAATCTAAAGATGCAATACAATCTCTATCAAAATATAGTTGGTTTTTTTTTTTTTTTTTTGCAGATATTGACAAGCTGATCCCAAAATTCATATGGAAAAGTAAGGGACCCAGAATACCCAAAACAACCTTGAAAAAGAACGAAGTTGGGGGACTCATACATCCTGATTTCAAAACTTACTACAAAGCTATAGTTATCAAGATTATATGGTACTGGCATAAGGGCAGTTATATATATCAATGAAAGAGAATTGAGATTACAGAAACAAAACAACACATTTATTGGCAATTGATTTTCAACAAGGGTGCCAAGACAATTCAATAGGGAAAGAATAGTCTTTTCAACAAAAGGTGCTAGGACAACTGGATCTTCACATGCAAAAGAATGAATCTGGACACCTATTTCAAACCATATACAAAAAAGTCAAAATGGCTCATAGACCTAAATGTAAGAGCTAAAACTATGAAACACTCAGAAGAAAAGATAGGAGTAAATCTTTATGAACCTAAGTGAGCAATGGTTTCTTAGGTACAACACCAAAAGCACTAGCAACAAAAGAAAAAATAAATTGTACTTCATCATCAAAATTTTAAACTTTTGTGTTTCACAGCATACTACCAAGAAAATGAAAAGACAAATCACAGAATGTGAGAAAATATCTGTAAATTGTACACTTGACAATGAACTTATATCCAGAATATATAAAGAACCCTTACAACTCAATAATAAAAAGAGAATTCAATTTAAAAATGGGCAAGGGATCTGAAGATATTTCTCCAAAAACACTATACACATGCCCAATAAACACATGCAAAGGTATTCAACATCACTGACTTTGGGAAATGCCCCTGGAACCATAATTAATACTACTTCATATCCACTAGGATGGCTAAAATCAAAATGATGGACAATAACAAGTGTTGGTAAGGATCTGGAGAAATCAGAACTGTTGTACATTGCTGGTGGGAATGTAGAATAGTTAAGCCTATTTGGAAAACAACTTAGCAGTTCCTCAAAGAAGTTAAACATAGAGTTACCTTATGACCCAGCAATTCTAATGCTACGTATACACCTTAGAGAGCCGAAAACATATGTCCACACACAACTTGTACATCAATGTTCATATCAGCAGTATTCATAATAGCCAAAGAGTGGAAACAACTCAACAGAACATCAGCTGATGAACAGATAAACAAAATGTATGACACCCATGCAAAGGAATATTATTCAGCAGGAAAAAAGAATGAAGTACTGATACATGCTACAAATGGGTGAACCTTGAAAACATCAGGCTAAATGAAAAAAGTCACAAAAGATTACATATTGTATGATTCCATTTATATGAAATGTCCAGAAGAGACAAGTTTGGAGCCAGAAAGCATATTAGTGGTTGCCTAGGACTGGGGGAAGGGGAAAATGAGAAATTACTGCTAATGGGCACAGGGTTTCTTTTGAGGGTGATAAAAATGTTTTAAACTTAGTATGGGCCGGGCACGGTAGCTCAAGCCTGTAGTCCCAGCACTTTGGGAGGCCTAGACGAGCGGATCACGAGGTCAGGAGATCAAGACCATCCTGGCTAACACAGTGAAACCCCGTCTCTACTAAAAAATACAAAAAAAAAACTAGCTGGGCGAGGAGGCGGGCGCCTGTAGTCCAGGCTACTAGGGAGGCTGAGGCAGGAGAATGGCGTGAACCTGGGAGGAGGAGCTTGCAGTGAGCTGAGATCCGGCCACCGCACTCCAGCCTGGGTGACAGAGCGAGACTCCGTCTCAAAAAAAAATTAAAAAAATAAACTTAGTATGGCTCTGTGGCACAATGGACAGCGCATTGGACTTCTAAAAATGTTTTAAACTTAGATAGTGGTGATAACTGTACAACAATGAATATACTAAAAACCAATGAACTATACACCTTACATGGGCAAATTTTAAAATACGTGAAATACATCTCTACAAAGCTATAAACTAAAAAACAAATATATAAATAAATAATGAATATCATAAAAAGAAACCAGTCAGTAGGAAATAGTACAGACTATTAAATAACCAGTGCCGGAAAAACTGGCTATTCCTCTGGAAAAAATAAAATCAGTTCCATCTTACAAGGTTGAGTGGTTTTCAACCATGGCTATACAGAAAAGTCACCTGGGGCATTTCACAACCATGCCTGGGCCCTACCCCCAAGATAGTTTTATTTTATTGGTCCAATCTGGGGTGAGACTCAGGCAGCAGTATGTTTGTTAAGCTCCTCATGGGGTTGTATATGAACCAGTGTCACACACACAAAAATACATTCCAGATGAATTTAAAAAGTACGTGTGGGAAGCAGAAGTTAATTTTAGAAGAAGGTCGGGTGTGGTGGCTCATGCCTGGAATCCCAACACTTTGGGAGGCTTAGGCAGGAGGATCTCTTGAGCCCAGGAGTTCAAGACCAGGCTGGGCCACATAGTGAGCTCCTATCTCTACCAAAATTTAAAAAAAAAAAAAAAAAAAAAAAATTAGCTGAGTGTGGTGGCAGCGCCTATGGTCCTAGCTACTCAGGAGGCTGAGGTGGGAGGATTGCTTGAGCATGGGAAGTCTAGGCTGTAGTGACGCATGATCGTGCCACCATACTCCAGCCTGGGTGACACAATGAGACCCTGTCTTGACAAAAAGAAAAAGAAAATCAACACTTGCCAGATCTAGATGGTGAGAACATGGGGTTGGGGTAGGGGCTCCTATGCAGGCACGGGCCCCAGCCACCCTGGAGACCAGCTGGAATAACAGGCACCAAGGCTACACAGCACAGCATCATTTGCCAGTATCCAGACCCAAACAAAGGAACAAAGCTCCAGATGGAAAGAGCCCTGGGATGCTTGAAATTGCAACTCCTCTCTGTCATTTTCTGGCTTCAGAAAGTGCTGTGTGACACCCAGGTAGGTGCTTACAATATAAATGCATTAAAAGCACTCTTGTTTCAACTGAGGCAAACACCCTTTGGGATAACTGGCAATCTACTTGGGTGGAGCTGAATTAAGATTGGACCCATTCAGGCTCTACTGTAACACAGTCAAACCTTGGCCAGCTGGAACCCCTGTGGAGAGAGGGCGTCCAAAAGGCAGCATTTGCAAGAGCGCGCAGAGTTTCAAAACAGTATGGGCTAGGGCTAAAAGCGTGCTCCAAAAGTTCAAACCC
Organism: Macaca nemestrina; assembly: GCF_043159975.1. Classification (NCBI taxonomy): domain Eukaryota; kingdom Metazoa; phylum Chordata; class Mammalia; order Primates; family Cercopithecidae; genus Macaca; species Macaca nemestrina. The sequence continues at coordinate 43,355,212 of NC_092131.1, forward strand.
CATCCCTGCCAAGTATTAGCTGAGCGATCCTGAGCAAGTTACCCAACTCGTGGGGACTCGGTTTCCTCATTTGGGGGTAGGAGAAGGGGGTAAACCACCTACCTGGCCTTGTTGAAAGGACCAGTGATATTATTACCTAAGTATCAACACTTAAAATTTTAGCCAACCTGACTGAGAATCTTTTGAAAATATGTTATACACTTCCCTGCCTTCCTAAACAGAGTCAAGGGAACATAATTTAACCTTTTCTTGATGACTCTGGGTCACAATTACCAGCAAAGCATAAATTATCAAACTGATGATCCCCAGAGACCCAAGGAGTGCCAAATCATTCCCTCCACGCCCCCTCCCTCCAAAAAAAAAAAAAGATCTCTGGCACTTCTGCTAGCACTTGCTTTTCCTGGAGTTTTTATCTCAGTCTGCTCTCACTGCCAACTTTGCACTGTAGTCATTTTTTTTCCCCCTCAATGCTGGTTTCTTTATCCTCTTTCGTTTTTTTTTAAATTTTTTTTGAGACAGAGTTCCACTCTTGCCACCCAGGCTGAAGTGCAATGGCGCAATCTTGGCTCACTGCAACCTCCACATCCCAGGTTCAAGCCTCCTGAGTAGCTGGGATTACGGGTGCCCACCACCACGCCCAGATAATTTTTGTATTTTTAATAGAGACGCGGTTTCACCATGCTGGCCAGGCTGGTCTCAAACTCCCGACCTCAGGTAATCCACCGGCCTTGGCCTCTCAAAGTGCTGAAATTACAGGTGTGAGCCACCGCGCCCGGCCTTTATCCTCCTTCATTTGCTGCTTCTTCCAAGCTTGAACACAGCATGACACAGCTTATATGTGTAAGTTAAACAGGGTCTGAGAAGGCTGGTATGAATAAAAATGTAAGAACTTGAGTCCTTGACTTCTTGGCTACATGCAAATAAGCAAGGGTGCTGGGTGGCTGAGTTTCAAATAAGAGTTTAGGGTAGAAGAGTTGTTATTGGATATTGTGGAACATATTATGGGAAGAACTATATCCAACGCTATAAGTACACCCTGCTGTCCACTTTGGGGCCACCTTTCATGGGAGCAAAATGTGTAGCGAGCTTTTGAAGACAGGTCCCAATGACTGTAGGTCTCCTTCTTATACATGCTGCAGGAATACAGGGTTTCCTGCCCCACTGTCAGAACAGCTGACTACAGGTTAACTTCTTAGAATCTTATGGACATTCTTTGTCAGGAACAGAACATTCATAAAGAGTGTGAGCATTTCCTTAATTCCTAAGGTCTCATCACACAGTAGGGTTTTACTTATTAGACAAACACTTATTGGAATCCTACTGTACAACAAGCACTGGGGATGTAGCAATGAACTGGAGGAATAGAAGCTGTATGAGAAGACTGGTTCCTTTCCAATAAATACTACACACACACACACACACACACACACACACACACAGAGTCTCGCAGACTGGGAAGTAAAGGATGTGAGTTTTTAAGAGCTTCCGGCACCTGTGGAACCCATCTCTCCTCCTGGGACCCTGTTCCCAAGGTAAAATAGACTTCATTCCTCCTGCATCTTTCTCTTCCAGTCCCAGCCCAGATTCTGGCAATAATCAGATCAGCTTCTAGGACCCTCAAACTGTGTTTCACAAAAGGCTGCATGCACAGCTACCACTGTGCCCACGAGAACCCTATTCAGGTTGTGTTCAGCCCAAGTCTGCTCAGCGTGAAAGACAGTGCAAGTCCTTAAAAATCCATTCCTTGAGCTTACATAGGGCTCCCTCCCCAAAGGCCGGCCGCGAGAACTGTATAAAGCCTTATTCTCCTTAGTGCTTGCCTTCCCAGATGGCAACAGCCCTCCCAGGGCTGGACTCGACCCTACCACTACTTTCTTCTCCCTAATCCCATGGAACAAAAGCTGCAGCAGATAAGACCACAAGCCCAGAATACCCTCAGGGTAGGACCCCAGCCCAAGCCCATCACTCCCTGTTGATCACACTTTGTACCATTCTCAATGCTATCTGGGCACAAAAATGAGTCCAGTACCGTTCCTGTCCCCTAGATAGCAACCCAGTTAGCATGGCCAACCTTTATCCCCAGGCAGCTGACAGAGGGGCTACCAGTGGCTCTAGATGGGCCCCCTGCTGATCAGTTTAGTCCACATTGTCCAGTTTTCTTTCTCCTGACTTCAGGTCACCCAACACTAACATGCTTGGGGCTGTTCAGGGTCCTCTTTGCAACTTCCTCTGATATCAGATCATCTAGGTTTTACTCATCTCCAGGCACCAATTGGCAGGCCCAGGAAGTTCCTTCATCACAGGGCCTGCCTGGCTGCTGAGTGTGCAGCGACACACTTGGGGGGTGGGGCAGGGGGTGGAACTGGCCATGACCACTTCCCTAGGCCTCACCCTCCACCGCCTATCCCTCACTTCCTGAACTAGGGCAGGGTCCCAGGAAGCCACTCACCACAAACTTTGACAGCGGTACTTTAGATTACACCCCTCCCTTTGTAGGCCCGTGGTTCCAGCAGAGCGGGGCGGAGACTCAGCAGATCAGCTGGGTAGAAGCGGCTGGGAGCTAGGCAGCCAACTCTGAGCTCTCATTGTGTCTGTCACTCTATTACTTTAAATTCTGGTCCATGGCAAACTCTTATTGAAAGTCTTCCAAGCCGTCTCAGAGCCTCCGCCAGAATCCTCCTGCCACCTTTCTGGGCTTTCCTAGGACAGCTCTACTCACCATCTGCCCCCTCCCTCACTTTCCCTACCCCTTGTCCTCGCGCCCCTCTGCATCCGACCTCCAGGCATAATTTACCTACTGGAGGCTGGGGGAGGGGTGGACAGCCTTCCCAGCAGTGAGGCAGAATAGGGAGGTCAGGGAGAAGGTGTGTTTCATTGAGTCTGGCTGGAAGCAGGGGGAATTCCGAGCAAGAGGGGGGTGGTCAGGGCTATCCTTGTCATCCTATCTGTAGGATGCAGTGGTGGGGGTGGGCATAGCACGTACCTGGGAGTCCCACGTCCTCAGCCATCTGCAATCTAGGGTAGGGCAGGAAAGGCTCCCTAACTAGAAAGTTTTTGCCAAGGTTTTCTATTTTACCCTCCCTCTAATTCCCCACTCCTGCCCAATACCTAAAATGAAAAGCTTTGCACCTACAGTCCTTAGCAATGGCATGAAATATCTCATGCTACCCCAAAGAATCTGGTTGGAGAAATAATTTATTGAACCTCTCTCTAGTCTTTACTAAGCATTCAACATATGTTATCTCACTGTACATTGCCACGATGCCGCATGTGGTAAGTATGATGACTGATTCCATGTTAGGTGAGAAACACAGCTCAAAGGAATTGAGCACCACATCAAAGGCCACACGGCTGGTGAGCTGTCAAGCCAGGGATTTGAAACCAAGGTGTGTCCAACTCCAAACCCTGTTCCTCGATGCCACAGTGGGATGAACTGGTCTTCAAGGAAGAGAAGGCAGAGATGAGGGAAAATACCTCCTTCAGGCATCACCTCAAAAGTATCTTCCTCCTCGAAGCCTCCTTGGCCACCCTATCTAAACTGTCACCTCATCCCTTCCATGACAATTCACACCTACCTTCCCTATATTTTTTACTTTTGTTTATCACTAACACACTTGCTATTTCAATCTTGTTTATTGTCACTTTTGCTAAAGTCAGCTCCATGAGGTCAATAATTATTGCATATTTTCTTCACTGCTGTGTCTTCTGCATCTAGCATTCATACATAGTAGGTGCTAACTCCTTAACTGTTAAATGAATGGAGTATTTTAAAATAGAACTAAGGGGCATGAGTATTGGGGAAAAAAGGTGATCTGTTCATTCAGAGGAGGAAAGGAGAGATGAGAAAAGATGGTGTGGGAATCTGGCCACAGGTGAGCTGGGGGGCCCAGATGAGCTTAACAAGAGGAAATGAGGGTCTGCCAGGTCCACTGGGGGCTCCAGTAGCCCCTTCCTCCTGGCAGTTGTGATTTCCAGCTGCCAGGGCCCCAGCTGGAGGGCTTCTGCTGGGGAGGGAGGGTGGAGCAGGGCGGGTTTACAGCCACAGAACAAAGGCCTGTGGACTTGCAGCTGGCCAGAGAGGCGGGACAGAGCAGTGGCCTGGGCCAGAGGGGCAGCCTGAGATGGGGGAGGGGGCACAGAGGAGGAGCTGAAGACAGCCCTCAGCGCAGCTGCAAAAGCAACAGCCTCCAGAGTCCCTGCAACCCCCAACACAACAGAGAATAGCCAGAGGGCTTCACTTTTAACCCTCCAATGCCAGGGCGGCCTGTGCTTGTGGCAGCACCCCCGGCTTACAGCTGGAACCTTCACAAGGTTCTGGGAGCTGGGAGAAGAGAAGGGGCAAGGCATACCTCCGCAACACAGGCGCCTTCCCCCTCCGGCCCTGGTCATCCCGCTGGCCGTGACCTTTGGCCTCTTCCGGCGTAAACAGTGACCCTGGGATAGCTGCGGATTTGGTAAGGCAAATGTTTACTCTGGAGCTGAGATATTAAGACCAGGGTGTTTTAAACATCCACTAATGGCTCCTGGTGTCTAACAGCTCCTTGTGGCACACACGTGGGACATAGCCAGCAAATTGTAAAACCCCTAGGAGACTCCCTCCCCATCCACTGTGAGCCCTTTAGTTTTAACATAAGTTTATGGAGCACTTTCCACAAATGAGGCTTCCTTTGATCCTCACCACAGCTCCTATGAGGAAGAGCAGGCAAGTAATCCCACTTTATTCATGTGGAAACTGAGTCAGAAAAGATAAGTGAATTAGCCAGATCATGTTGGAAAAAACACAGATCAGACGATGAGGACAACGGAGCTCTGGTTTCTACTTGGCCAATAGGGTCCCAGGCTGAAATCACCTCACCCCTCTGGGCTCTGCTGCCTTCACGAATAAATGGAGTAGGCTAATCCAAGGGGCCTTCCAGCCCAAGTGACTGCCAGTCAACTCTATCAATCTTCCAAGCTATGCAGAAGAGCCAGGTCTAAAACTAAAACTAAAAGAGTCCAGGCATAAACCCGTGCTGGACTACCAGGCCAGTGCTCTTTCCACTTTCCCTGCCATGTCACTTCTAATAAAAGGCAGTAGAAAAGCCCCCAAAGCAGCTCTTCAACCAATCACTCCCTCAGCAGCTAGGACTTGGCCTGGGGGTACCTCTTCCCCCAACTCCCTGCCCCATCCCCAGGGCTGATTACCCAGGGAGCCAATGGGTTGCCCCATCTTCCAGGAAGGGAGTGGGGGAGAGCAGGGGAGTGGGGAAGGAGTGGGGGACAAAGGGGAGGTGAGGTCATAGCATCCAGGGGACCAGCCCGGAACCACAGGGGAGAGATGAATAACAGAGAGATAAATGTACACTTTTGGTTCTCACTCCCTAGGTTTCCTCCTGGAGAACAGTTGGGGCTTAATCACTCAGGATCTCATCCTTGTCCAACAAAGGGGGCCTGGAAAGCCACATTGCTTAAGGCTAGGCGGCCGATGTACTCAGCGGGGAGCCCCTCCCCAGCTCCAGACTGTCATTACCCTCCCTGCTTATTATTTCTTGAGCAAGGGCCATGTGACTGGACTGCGTGCAGAGGCACGGCTGGGGAGACTCTGGGAACCCCCAGTCCAGGTTTTCCTGTAAGGTGAATGCAGTGTGGGTCTCCTGCTGGGTGCCCCAGAGCAAGGGACAGGCACCTACATCTGCCAACAGATTAGCGAGTGACCTCGAGGATCAAACTCTTTCGCGGCCGCCAACACCACCCTCCCCAAAAGCCACACCTCTCTAGCCTCCAACCATTCCATTTCCCTCTCTGTTCTTCCTTTTGTGTTCCAAAGGCGCCCCAAAGAGTCAGTACCTATTTAAATAACGCCTTAAAATTTTAAGCTTGCACGCCTTATCCTGGCTTTCCAAACCAAAGGGCTGGGTGTGGGGGTGCGAAGAACCAAACCGACTTCAGGAGTGGACGAGGTCGAGGCAGCCGGGTGCCTCTGGGTTTACCGCTCCCCGCTTCTGGCCCCCACTCTCCTCCCTCCCAGACAGGTAGCGGAGATTCCCAACAGCGAGCACCATGCGGCACCAACCCGGAACAGGCTGCAGGCGCCTCTCGGGCTGGCAGGAGCCGTGGCTCGGGTCGTAGTGCAGAAGGGTCCGCCCGCCCGGCCCACAGCTCCAGCCAAACACCAGCTATCGGGCGCGCGCGGCCTCGCGGGCTTCCTGGATTTCAAACTGAGCCTCTCTGGAGCCGCCCCGCGCATTTTGCCCCTTTTGTTTCCGGAGTGGAGGGAAAAAAGGACAGAAGAAGTCTTCCCACACGACCCTCCTGCGCTCGCGCACTGTGCGGCAGCGTGGCCCGGGTTCTCTGTCGCCCCGGTCCTCACCCTGCAGGGGGCTGACACCGGGGCCGCGAAGGGACTGGGACCCCAGCGTGACTGCGGGCACCGCCGCTCCGCCGAATGCAGGCAGACAGAGGGGAGAGAGGAGAATCAGGGGACACTCACCGAGCGTTCGCCGCCCCGCGGGCTCGGGACACGCACGGCGTGCGGGGCTGCCCAGGTGCTGCCGCGACTCAGGCGCGAGTTTGAAAGTCGCTCTCGGAAGGGGCCGAGGCAGCCGGCAGCTCCCGCCCACCGCCAGCTCCTCAGCCGGCCAGGACGCGGTCAGTTGCTAGCGCGGTCCCCGGGGACCCCAGGCAGCGCGCGGCTTCCCAGCGCCCGGCAGGAAGTCGCGGAGCGGAGCCGGAGCTGCAGCGGGAGGGCAGGAGGGAGCGAGGGAGCGAGGGAGCGAGGGAGCGAGGGAGCGAGGGAGGGGCGGGCCAGGAATTTTTCCTGTGGGTGGAGACTCCGGCCCGCGGCTGCGGTCCAGCCATTGGCGGCTCTGCGGGGGCCGGGGGAACCTTCGCGGCTTGGCGAGCCAGAGCCGGGGTAAGGCTGAGGCGGCGGAGGGGCCTGGGCGCGGTTAACGATTAACACCCGCAGGGTAATGAGCTCACACCACGGGATGGTCGGTCCCGCCGGCCGCCTGCCCCTCCCGGGCAGCCTAGATGCTCTAGGATACCAAGACGCACGTGGTGGGGTCACCCTGATGTCACAGACCTGCTATCACTGCCTCCCGAGAGCGCATGTCCAGGCCAGAACGTACCCCTTGTACGGACAGGGAACACCGGGCCCTGTGAAGGGGGCTGAGGGCTTTCCCAAGTGAGTCACCAGCTGGGATCGAATCTCGGGGTCCTGATCCTACCAGAGCTGGCCATCTCCGCTTTTCCAAGTCAGAAAGGCATGTCTTGAATTTCTCACCATAACTCGGTCCCTGTGACGCTTTACAGTGGTAAATCCAAACCTCTGAGAAGCTGACGGGAAAGAGATAAAGAGGTAACTTGAAGGCAGCTCCACAAGGAACTGTTAAATAGGAAAAATAAAACACAGAAGCCTGGGTGATAGAGGACCCCGTTTTTATAAAACAAAGAGAACCGTTTGTCTTTATGTCTCTGTATATATATGACCGTGTGTGCATGGAAAGGTACACACCTGGAAACTGGGGGTAAGGGGTGAGGATGGGGGACAGAGGCATTCAATACAGGCATGTTGGATTTTGAGCAACAGCATAAATCCAAAAACCCATAGTAATTCATCAGTAAAGATCCTGAAGAAACGATGCTGTTCCCAACAAGCCCGGAGGAGGGAAGCCCAGAGTGGGGCCCCGGAAAAGTAACAACTCCCACTGTTTAGACGCTATCACTAGTTCCTTGGGAGGAGGAATGGGACGCTGATATCAAAACCACGGGGTATATTTATTATCCGAATGTACAGCAAAATATTTCTAGAGGTATCATTTAAAACAAAACAAGCGCCCGCCCAAAAATGCTGCTCTGGGCAAATGCAAGGTCCAGGTGATCTGCTGGGAGGGGAGAGGCGGGGCAGGCGCGGAAGGAAATGGCTTTCAGGTGACTTTGAAACTGGAAGCTGGCGGAGGGTGGGGTGAAGGCAGCGTCCTGGCTCTTGACTGCGGAGGAAGCGGTAGGCGCTCGATCTGGCAGGCCCAGAAAGCCGGGCCCACATTCCTTAGGGAGGGAGGGTGTGTTGGAGGCTCGCAGAGCTCCAGACTCGCGAACCGCGAAGGTGAGAGCAGAGATTGCAGAAGAGAGCCTCGGAAATAGATCAACTTACGCTGGGGCTCCACTAGCCCCCGCCGGCCAGGGGAAAAGTCACAAGTCTCCCTTCTGGCCTTCCAGGACTTGTGCTCACCCCTTCCAACCTCAGGCTTTCACCCTTTTTTTGTTTCCGCTTTCTTATCTGATTACCTGAATCTCACGAATGCTTTCCGGTCCGCTTCAAATTCCAGCTTCCAAAGAAGCCCCCTGACTTAACGAAGCCACTTGTAAGCGACCCTTCATTCCTTAGCCAGGACATGTTACAGTGTTAGTGGCAGTCATAACTGTCCTTTAGTGAATGCTTACCATGCTGAGGGCCTGTGCTACGCTCTTAACAAACTGTGTCCCTGGATCTTCACAGCCACCTTGCGAGGTAGGAGGTGTCCTAATCCCCATCTTACAGACAGAACACTGAGGCTTAGGGGCAAGGAGCAGCTTGGCAAAGATTACATAACCAGCAAAAGCAGTATTGGGCAAGTGCCTAGATGGGTCCACCATGAGTGTGCTTACTATGTATTAGCCGTTCTTCTAAGTGCTTTACAAAAACAACTGCAGTAACAAAAGGAAACTGAGGCAAAGTCACACAGCTAGTGAGTGGTAGACCTGGAAGTCATAACAGGGAATTCTGCTCTTAACCACCACTGCTTCCAGTTTCTTTCTGACACTTGTTATACCCAATTCACTTGATTATAATATCTTATATTGTTTCTATGAATAATTGTTTTAATTTATATCACCTACTTCCTAAAAGGATTGTAATCTCCCTGTGGTGGAAGTCATATAGGAAGCATTCAGTAAAACAATGCTGAATTCAGCTGAAACAACCTAAAGAGTTTGTGAGAAATCACACAGTCTCACCTCGGAGAATAAAACCCTGTGTCCAGGGCCAGGGGCTCCAGGCTGCAGCCCCTCCACAGCTCAGAGCCTCTTCCTTCCTACCAGTTCTTGTTGCAATGGCCTCACCCTGCTATTAAATCATTTATTATTATAATAGTACCTTCTCCCTCAGCAATGCCTTTAATCCAAGATCTCAGGATGTTCTAACAAATACAGGTGAATTCACTTTCACAGTACCCCAGCTGAGATGAGGAGATGGAGGTCTTCTCCCCACTGTATGGGTGAGAAAACCAAGACAACAGAAAACTGAGATCACTCACTATGGAAATCAGTGGCAGGGTTTACTCCCTCATCTCTTCCCCTCCTCCCTCCTAATTCTTGGCTGCCAATACTTGCATGAAAATTTCAAATCCCAGAGACAAGAGCCATTGAGTTTTCATAATAAAGGACATTTCCAGACTGTCATTTCAGCTGCTCTATTGTGGCAGACCTCAGGAGAGGGAGGGAACACAAGCCCAGTAAAGGTTCCCTGGGGCTCTGTGCTCCTGGCTCAGAAGAGCCATGCCTGGCTGGGATGGAGGAATGAAACCTCAAACATGGAGAAAATCCCCCTCAAAGGTGACCTGAAAAAGCCCCACCAAGCTCTGAGATCTCAAAGCTTCCAGAGTTCCAACTTGCATTTTAGCAACATTTCTCAAAAAATGTGAGCCACATGCAACAAAGGAAAAAAAATAAATTGGACTCACCAAAATTTAAAACTTTTATGCATCAAAGGATGTTAAGAAAGTGAAAAGACAACCCAAAGAATGGGGGAAAATTTTTGCAATTCATATATCTGATAAGAAACTTACTGAAATACACAAAGAACTCCTATAATTTAATAAAGGCAAATAACCCAGTTTAAAAACGGACAAGGGATCTGAATATACATTTCTCCGAAGAAACCATACAAATGGCCAATAAGCATGAGAAAAGATACCCAAGGAAAATGCAAATTAAAAACATAGTGAAATACCATTTCACACCCACTGGGATGCCGATAATCAAAGGCAGGTAATAATAAATGTTGGCCAGGATGTGGAGAAATTGAAACCCGCTTTCACTGCTGACAGAAATGTAAAGTGGTGCAGCTGCTTTGGAAAACAGTCTGGCAGTTTCTCAAAGTTTTTTGTTTTTGTTTTTTTGAGACAGGACCTCACTGTGTCACTCCGACTGGAGTTCAGTGGCACAATTCAAAAAGTTAAATATAGATTTACTATTTGACTCCACAGTTTCACTCCTAGCTATATATCTAGGAGAAACGAAAACACCTGTTCATATAAGAAGTTGTACACACTGTTCATGGCAACATTAATTCACGGATAGTACATAAAAACCAAAAAGTAGAAACAACCAGGCCAGGAGTAGTGGCTCACACCTGTAATCCCAGCACTTTGGGAAGCCAAGGTGGGAGGATCACTTGAGCCCAGGAGTTGGAGACCAGCCTAGTCAACATAGCAAGACCCCACCCCACCTCTACAAAAAAAAAAAAAATTTTTTTTTTAAATTAGTTGGGCGTTGTGGTGCCTTCCTGCAGTCCCAGCTACTTGGGAGGCTGAAGCAGCAGGATAGCTTGAGCCCAGGTCAAGGCTGCAGTGAGCTATGATCATGCCACTGCACTCTAGCCTGGATGACAAGGCAAGACTCTGCTTCAGAAAAAAAGAAAAACAACCTAAATGTTCATCAACTGATGAATGAATAAACAAAATGTGGTGTATCTGTACAGTGGAATATTATTCAGCCATAAAAAGGAATGAAGTATTGATGCATGGATGAACCCTGAAAACATTATAGTAACTGAAAGAAGCTGGTCACAAAGGACCAACTGTTGTATACTTTATATGAACTATCCAGAATAGGCAAATCCATATGGGGAGAAAGTATAGATTCCTGGTTTCCTGGGGCTGGAGTGGGGATTGAGGAAAGTTGGAAGAAATAGGGAGTGACTGCTTGCAGGTTCAGGGTTCTTTTTAGGAGTGATACAAATCTTGTAAAATATTCTGACGGTTGTACTACTCTGAATATACTAAAAAACTTTAAATGACCGACATAGTGAAACCCCATCTCTACTAAAAATACAAAATTTAGCTGGATGTGGTGGCACGCGCCTGTAATCCCAGCTACTCAGGAGGCTGAGGCAGGAGAATTGCTTGAGCCAGGGAGGTGGAGGTTGCAGTGAGCCAAGATCGCGCCATTGCATTCCAGCCTGGGCGACAGAGCAAGACTCCCTCGTCTCCAAGAAAAAAAAAAAAAAAAAAAAAACTTTAAATGGGAGGATTGTATGGTATGTGAAATATATCTCAACAAAGCTTTTTTTTTTTTTTTTTGAGACAGAGTTTCGCTCTTGTCGCCGAGGCTGGAGTGCAGTGGCACGATCTTGGCTCACTGCAACCTCCGCCTCCCAGGTTCAAGCAATTCTTCTGCCTCAGCCTCCCGAGTAGCTGGGATTACAGGCATCGCCATCACGCCCGGCTAATTTTTGTATTTTTTCTAGAGATGGGGTTTCACCATGTTGGCCAGGCTGGTCTTGAACTCCTGACCTCAGGTGATCCTCCCACGTCAGCCTCCCAAAGTGCTGGGATTACAGGCGTGAGCCACCGCTCCTGGCCGCGTTTTTTTTGTGTGTGTGTGTGTAATGTGAGCTACTACCCCCTGTTCCTGAGTGAGGGGGGCTGCCTATAATCACAATCTATTAGAATCTGCTGGAATCTTTGGAGCTTTGGTGGGCAGGACCCAGCTCTGTGTTTCACCAGAGCACACTGAATGAAGTTTGAGAAGCACTGTAATGCAATGTCTCACAACACTCAGAGATTCAAAGCTTTAGGGCCCCAGACTCTCTGAAACTAGAAAAACAGGAGGGTTTGTAACAAACTTTGAAAGAGCCCTGGCCTCTGGGGGGAAAAGGATCCCCTTCCTGAAGTTCTGTATTAATAGCTTCTTTCCCCTAGTCTGGACTTCTTAATGTCAGAAAAATCTGACATCGGAAAGGGGAAGAAGCTGTGGGGGAGGGGAAAAGAAGACTTCTCCCCTCCTTCCCTATATTGTTTACAGCCACTGCAGTGGAGAGCTCTTGAGGAAATGAGCTGTTTGTTTGCGTTTGTGTCTACAATAGAAGCATTTGTCAATCTCCTGTGGTTTTTCAAGAACCTGGGAGCCCCGTGTGAACGATTTCTGGAGATTGCTTATGTTCACCTTCGTTATCAGTAGATAAACTGGCAGTGGTCAGCGTTTACAACACCTGAGACTAGGGAGCTGGCACGCAGACGCCTGCCTTTGATGATATGGGGGTTGATTTCTACACAGGCGTGCTGTTTCTTCACTGCCTTCGGGCTGTTAGGCTGCTTTTCTATTTGCATCTCCACCTACAGGGAGATGAGGTATAAACATTGAACCATCATTCATCTGTTTAATGCTAAAGCAAAAGATTTCCTGGGGTAGGTGTAGACACTATTGGCTGAAATGGTGTTTTGATTGGTCTGTGGACTTCATAGATCAATGTTAATATCCCCAAAAGACTTTCCACCCCTACCTGAGATTTTCAAACCTGCATGTTCTGAAGAATCATGTGGAAAATTTCTTACTTGGGACTGATGTGGACCCAGGAATCTGCATTCATAATGGGCAGGCGATTCAGATGCAAAAGAGATAAATCCACAGTCCATACTTTGACAAACACTGTTGTGTATTCTGCGTGTCTATTCCCCTCTTGGTGCGTTCTCTTTCCCCACCCCCAGATACAGAGGACTCAAAAACCCTGCAATCCTTCCCAGTGCTCCAACTATAAAAGGGCATTGCTTTTAAGACCTCATGATGTTGAAATAAATCAGGCTATTATATTTAATCAGATGGAAGAGTTCCATCTTGATTCATGCGAAATGCTTCATCTTCAACACCTTGGTGACAAGCAGGGCAGGGCACATCTACCAAGTACTACACTTTAAGCTTCAGAAAACAAACTGAGAACTTAATTAGCAGGTAATTGCCCAGTTACTTGCAGATAGAGGCACTTCTTCCTGACTGTGATTTTGGTTGTTGATGTTTTCCTCTTAGACTTCTCTAGCTTGTTCAAGGAGGACAGGACAGCTGTGACCCCCAGATCTGCACAACCTTCTTTTGGTTTCTGTGCCAGGCCATACAGGAAACATGGGTTGGTTATAAGTAGATTAGGGCAACTGGGACCCATTCCATTGGGTTTCCCAAGTCACCAGCAATTCCTCCTGGAAAAATGAGGAATTGGTCCAAGGGAGGATAAGGTAACTTTGTGCTTTCACTCGAGCAGTGACTGAGCTCAAAGACCCCACGTGGCCCCATTCTATTCTTGGCCTCCAGGCACTTCCATCAAAACCTCGAATTGAGTGGTTCTTTGTGGAGGTCATCCTGGTCTACTATCTTTTCCACCTTCCTGCACCAAAGCTGCCATCTTCTCAGTCTTACAGGATTTCCAGGATCTCTTCTAATCCTGCAAGACTTGGATTCTACCATCTTAAGAAACCTCAATCTGGATCTTTCTGCTACAACAAGCTTTCTTTATCCTTGACCTCTGAGTTTATCTAGGGAGAAAAGCCTGGCTTCATAACCTCTCCTTCAGATACCCTTATCCCAGGTCTGTGGCTGTCTTAGGTCTACTAAGAAAATTAGGAGATAGAATATGGTGACAGGAACGGAGCTAAGGGCTTCATAAGTATTCTCACCCCATCTTCAAATCAATCCTTTGAGGCAGATGCTCATTCTCTCTCATTTTACAGATGAGAACATTGAGACGCAAAGAGGTCAAGTTACAGGTCCCAAGTCATGTGGTCTTTAATGGTAGAGTCAGGACGTGACCCAGGACTGTCTGCAGCCTAAATCTATGCTACCACCAAATACCCCATTCTACCACCAAAATACCCCACCCCAGCTCCCAAGGAGCCAGCCGCTAGGCCAGAACAGAGAAGCTGGGAGTAACTGAAGCAAAATAAACCCAATAAAGAAATAGCCCTACCTGGTGTGATGGCTCACGCCTGTAATCCCAGCACTTTGGAGGCTGAGGGGATCACAAAGTCAGGAGTTCAAGACCAGCCTGGCCAAGAAGGTGAAACCCCGTCTCTACTAAAAATACAAAAATTAGCCGGGTGTGGTGGCGGGTGCCTGGAATCCCAGCTACTCGGGAGGCTAAGGCAGAGAATTGCTTGAACCCAGGAGGCGGAGCTTGCAGTGAGCTGAGATCGCGCCACTGCATTCCAGCCTGGACAACAGAGCAAGACGCTGTCTCAAAAAAAAAAAAAAAAAAAAAAAAAAGAGGAAAGAAAGAAATGCCCCCACTCTACTCTGCTCAACCAATCTGGTTTGAAATACCTTAAAGCACTTCAGAAAGCCTTCTAGACTCACAAATGAGTTACAAACTCGGTTCAGGGACTGGTAAATGTGTGACAAAAAGAGCAGGAAGAATGTGTTTATGGTCATAAAGTTGATGAGTAGAGAAAAAAAGCAAAAGTCTCTAAATACTTTTGACATCTCAAGCTAGCTGGCTATAAAAGGTGAAGCACAGTTTGTGCCTGGCAACCACAGATTTTTACACCCTAATCATAACTCTGCTGCCTAAGAGTCCTGCTGCTAGAACTCAAAGAACATCCTGTCCTACCCTTCTGGGGAGCCAAGCTGAGGTTTACCAAGTGCTGCTGAGTGGGGTGGGAAGTTGGCTTACTATTGGGCTCACAGACTCCTGCAGACCTAAAGAGGCTGGATGCCCCGGAATTATCTCCAGAGCGTTCCTCAGCCCCAGCTGCCCCATGTGCCAACCCTCCTGATAGAGGATCCTGCTGTTTCTATGGCAACGCTCCCTCCTCCCCATCCCCTGCATCCCTGTGGCCCAATGGAAAGGCACCTTCTCAGGTATGGAGGGCTTTGGTGTCTCTTTGGGAGCATGGTGGTTAAGACACCATACCCCTGGATGCTAGCACTGCTTCTCAGACTAGCCACTTAATCTCCTCATGGCTCACTCTCCTCTTCTAAAAATGAGGTTAGCAGTAGTGCCTATCATATAGTGTTGTTGTTTGGAAATAAATGAGAAAATATTTTTAAGATATTTGGCATAGTTCCTAGCTCACAGAAAGAGGTTGCTAATAATATTATTTATATTTCTGCTTCTAAGTATTAGGTTCCCAAGCCCCACCTCAATATTGTAGTTTCCTTAATGCCACATCAAGTCAGGGCATCTTATAGCTGAAAGAGGCCCTAGAAGTCACCCTCATATAATTATTTTTTCCCTTTGTGATTTTCACACATATACATCTCTAAGAATGAAATAATAGCAGTAAGGTACTTAGTGTGTACCTTGGATGTAGTAAGTGCTTAATAAATGTTAGGGGGTTTTGTCATTTGTTTGTCTAGGTAAATATGCATTCATCCAATAGTCACTTATTGAGCATCCTGGTTGCTGGAAGATGTACATTTAGTATGAGACATGGCATTTCCCCAGGAAGGAAATTTATAACCAAATCAAAAAGAGAAGAGCCAGAAAACAATTAGAGAATAGTTGAGGGCCTAATGCCACATTTTCAGGTGTGACTATTATCACACCTGAAAGGAGGAGAGAGATTCTCTCCCTTTTAAACAATGACCCAGAATTCATATATTCAAATAGTATTGTTTTCAAAGAACAAGGATATAGGCTTATCTCAAGGATCTTCTTGTCACTCAAAAAATTCTTTAAATTATTTTTAATGGCTTCAATGCTGGAAAATCCTGGACTTCTTAATGTTGGGGCAGGATGTAAGGGAAATAGCAGAATGCCATTCAGACCCACGTCTGGTGGAAATGTCATATCCACCTGTTTAAACTGGATCCAGAATGAAGAGTGACAGTGGAATGAGGATTCCAGTTTGTCCAGCATGGCTCCTGAGCCAGTTCTGGAGCTCCAAAGAGGAGCTGATTCAGAGCCACTCCTACCCTGCCCCTCTCCCCACTCTTCCCCTTCTTCCAGCCTCACTCCCTGATATGAAAGAGTTGTCTGGTAAGAGACCAGATAGCCTTAATAGAGGAATGCAACCTACTGTCATCCTGGGTGCTTAAGTGCTTATCTCTCAACTAAAAAGAGCTGTATACACATTGCAATAGCTCTCACATGATAAGATCCCAGCTATTTTCTACCTTAAAATCATGTTTCCACAAATTTTCTAATCCCCAAACATTCAATGAGGTCTGTTATATGCCAGACATTATGCTGGCTCCTGCCAGGAACACAAAAGCATCAGACCCTGTCTCTGACATTGACCTGGTGGGAGAAGGTAGCAAACTGTAAACAGTAAAATTATTAAAGTGCCATGCTACACAATGAAAGCAGACATGCTATAAGACAGTTCACAATTCTTTGATAATCATAATTGGTAATAGAAGGCAAAAGGTAGAGAGTTCACTGCAGGCTGAAGTGGTCAGAGAAGGCTTTGGAGGGGAGGAGTCTAACCAGGGTCTTGACTGATGGGGAGGATTTGAGGAGCTGAAGAGAAGGAAATATCCAGAGCAGAAGAGTTTCGGGAAGGCAAACCTGTGAATGAGATTGGCCTCTGGGTCACTTGTAATTTCAGTCTGGCCACAACCTGAACTTGGCCTTCAGACAGAGGCATCCTCCCCACAAATTTTCTGGCCTAGTGACCCTAATACTTTCACGGCAAATGACAGAGAGTCAACTCAAACTAACTTAAGCAGAAAGGGCATTTATTGTCTCATAACTGCAAAGTCCAGGCATGGAGGTCTATTCATTTGCAAAGTGTTGCAACACAGTTTGTGCTAGAGCCCTGATAATATTTCAGGGCTCCCTTTTCTCTCCCTTTTTCTACTGCACTGAGATCTACTTCACAGGCTGGCTGTCCTGGTAAGGTAAGGAGGATGGCTTCTGGCCACCCTACACTCATAGTCTCTGAGCTTAGCAACCCAGCAGGAAGAGAGGAAGTTTCTCTCTGGCCTCTCTTCTTAGCTCCTTCTCGATATCCTGGTATCCTGGAGAAAGCAGGTAAAATAGATTCCCTGGGGAGGCCTGAAGTTGGCTGTCACATGGGGAAGAAATGGTACCATGGGGGTGGACCCGAAAGACTAGAAGGACAACCTCTGGCTGGTCTGGAGAAGAAAGCAAGGCTGTGATATCTTGTTCTGGAAAACCTCATCCCTGTTACAGACTCCCCAGAAAGACACAGGTCCCTGCTTCCTCCCAACCCCAGTGGCCAGAATCTTTTCACAGAGTAAAAAGAATTGCCAGGAAAGCCTGTGTACAGACAGCAGCTGCCTACCACAAGGCACTGCAGCAGGGGTGGCACCAGCATAAACATCCAAGGTCATGTGGTGTTTTAGGAAAGGAACTGAGATCAGAAAACCAGGTTAGGCTGGCACACGCTCACAGCCCGGAAAATGCCTTAGATGGATTTGGCGATGAGCTGGTAAGCAGAACAGAATCCCTGCTGCAGGCCAGAACTCAAAGGGCTTGGGGGGCAGCTTTCAGACTGTAGATGTCACACTCAGAAGACTTCAGAGCCTAACACTGCACTGGACTGAATATTAAGTGGATATTGAAGGCATTTCCCCTCTGCTCATTCTCTGCTTTTGAATTCTCAATAGCCAGTGAGTTCTGGGGCCCACAGCCTAATGGAGTAGCAGCTTCCAATTCTCCAGGTCAGAATCATACAGGAGAAAAGGGAGCAGAGGCTCAGGGCAGCAATGTCCTACAGAACTTTCCACGATGGTGAAATGTTCTACATCTGCAATGTCCATTGCCACATGTGGCTATTGAGCACTTGAAACATGGCTAGTGCAACTGAGGAACTGCATTTTTTATTCTATTTAATTGAAACTGGTTTGAAAATTCAATAGCCAAATGCAGCTAGTGACTATGTGTTAGACACTAAGCCTCAGTGAACATCCTTTCTTTACCTACCTCCAGGGCTTGGAAGGGAAAAAGATAGGATTAATTAGAACAGAACATCCCAATCGGCGATCAAGCCAGGAAAAGCAGATGGTGTAGAATGGGAAACAGGGGAGACCCTAGTGTCAACCTTCTTCCTAGACACGGACACCAGCTGCCTGAACTCTGGCAAGTGTATCCAGCTCTGAGAGTCACTGTTTCGGAAAAGGACTTCAAAAGGGTCATCTGAGGCTACCAGGTGGCTCCAAAACCATGGTCCAGTGAGGAAGGAAATACCTTCCACACCTTCCAATAACCCCACAGGAAATCTCCCCCGTGATTTTGGAGACCCCACATCCCATACTCTTCCTCCTCTATGGAAAGTATCTCACGCTGTGCCTGAGGACCCAAGGTCACACTTCCGTGTCCATCAAAAGTCCCTCAGGATTTCAGTTAACATGTGTGTTAACTGAGTGCCTCCCAGATCATCAGAGGAAAAGCTGAACTTAAATAATTTCCTGTCCAGGAACAAGCTGTCACCTAACACAGTGGGAAAGCATCCAAGCTAGATAGTAGGAGTGACGCTGGGCTCCACCCACAGCCTCCAGCCTAGAAAGGGACCTGCTCTATCAGGACAGCCAGGGACTAGATGAATGGGTTCTGCTAATCCAAGAGAGACCTAAACTAGTCCTGAAAAGACTAAAAACACAGTGAATTCATAAGAAAATAAGATGGTTACTTCCATTAAACTCAGACCCCAGCTGCTTACAGCTGCCAGAAGCCAGACCAGGGCACTGTGCTGGTGTGGACAGGGCTGGGAGAACCCAACTGTGGGAAATGTTGCAGAGGCTGATGGATGACAAAGAGGACCATGTGCCAGGCTGAAGCCAACTTGACTCCTTTCCGTGCACCTTCCCTGTCTCACTCTTCCTCCAGCTTACAGGGTCAACCATCCCAAGAGGTAGGACCTTGACCACCTCCCAGCTTTGAGGAGGGTGAAGGCAGGAGCTGAACTCATGCCCGGGCTTGCACTGGCCCAGAAGGGACTTACACAAGTTCTGGGCTTTCTCTGACCATAGCTTCCACATCTATTTGGAGGTGTCCTTTTTAAAAAAATAAGCTTTCACACACATATTCATTGCAGCATTATTCACAATAGCCAATAAGGGTTTGATGGATAAAGAAAATATGGGCCAGGTGCAGTGACTCACGCCTGTAATCCCAGCGCTTTGGGAGGCTGAGGTGGGTGGATCATGAGGTCAGGAATTTGAGACCAGCCTGGCCAACACAGTAAAACCCTGTCTCTACTAAAAATACAAAAATTAGTTGGGCGTGGTGGTGCACACCTGTAGTCCCAGCTACTAAGGAGGCTGAAGGAGGAGAATCACTTGAACCTGGGATGTGGAGGTTGCAGTGAACCAAGATCACGCTACTGCACTCCAGCCTGGGCAACAGAGCAAGACTCCGTCTCAAAAAAATTTATTTTTAATTTAAAAATTAAAAGAAAAAATATATGTATACAATGAAATATTATTCAGCAATATTATTAGAGAAAAATATTCCTGAAACATTATTCAGGAAGAAAAATCCTGTCAATGCTACAACACGGATGAAACTTGAGGACAATATGCTACGTGAAATAAACCAGTCACAAAAGACAAATACTGCAGTATTCCATCTGCATAAGGTATCTAAAGTAGTCAAACTCATAGACACAGAAAGTAGAATGGTGGTTTACAGAGGCTGAGGAGAAGGGGAAACAGGGAGTTAGTCTTCAGTGGATACAGTTTCAGTTTTACCAGATGAAAAAATTCCAGAAATCTATTACATAACAATGTGCAAATGGTTAACACTACTGAACTAGAGACTTAAAAACTGATAAGATGGTAAGTTTTACGTTTTATCACAATTTAAGTTTTTTAAACAAAAAATCCAACCTGGGCAACACGATGAAACCCTGTCTGTACAAAGAATACAAAAATGGTCTGGAGGTGGTGGTGCGCACCCATAGTCCCAGCTACTCGGGAGGCTGAGGTGGGAGAATGGCTTGAGCCAGGGAGGCAGAGGTTGCAGTGAGCCTTGATGGCACCACCGCACCCCAGCCTGGATGACAGAGTGAGACCCTGTCTCAAAAAAAAAAAAAAAAATTCATCAAGCTTTTCATATATTCTCTTATCATACATGCCCATTGTGAAAAATGTGGAAAATTGGAAAAGTACTTCTTGCAAGTTGGGTTTTTTTTTGCTTTTTTTTTTTTTTTTTTTTTGAGACGGAGCCTTGCTCTCTGTCACCCAGGCTGGAGTGCAGTGGCGCAATCTTGGCTCACTGCATCCTCCTTCTCCCGGGTTCAAGCAATTCTCCTGCCTCAGCCTCCCGAGTAGCTGGGATTACAGGCACCCGCCACTATGCTCAGCTAATTTTTTGTATTTTTAGTAGAGACAGGGTTACACCATGTTGGCCAGGCTGGTCTTGAACTCCTGACCTCATGATCCGCCCGCCTCAACCTCCCAAAGGGCTGGGATTACAGGCGTAAGCCACCACGCCTGGCCTGCAAGTTTTGTGAGTATAAAACCTGCCCATAATTTAAACATGACATAATAAGAATAGAAAAAAGCCATAATTATCTGCCCTACTCTGGGCCTTCTCTCTAGAGAGTTTTACATTTTTCTACTTTTAGATGGTCATTACCCTAACACCAAGTAATTTGCTACTAAAGTTTTATCTATAAACTTCAGATATCTACAACTCCTGCCTAAGAAAAATGAGGGTGTTCTTTTTTTAATTTAATTTAATTTTTTTTTTTTTTTTTTTTTTTTTAGATAGGTTCTCACTCCATCACCCAGGCTAGAGTACAGTGGTGCTATTTCTGCTCATTGTAACCTCTACCTCCTGGGCTCAAGTGATCCTCCCACCTCGGCCTCTCAAGTAACTGAGACTACAGGTATACACTACCACACTCAGTTAATTAATTTTTTTTTTTTTTTTTTGTAGAGACAAGGTCTCACTATATTGCCCAGGCTGGTCTCAAACTCCTGGCCTTAAAGCAATCTACCCACCTCAGCCTCCAAAGTGTTGGGATTACAGGCATGAGCCACTGTGCCTAGCCTAAAATGAGGTTTTAGATCAGTCACCCAACCCCTACCTTTCTTTTTAATCCTCTTGTTTTTAATAATTTACAATTTTCAGTTATTCTATTGGTTATCTTTGTAACATTTAACAATGTACTTAAAGTTCATTTGATTTCTGGTTGGGTCAAATTTCAATAGTCTCCTCTTGTAAAGTAAGTTAACTTGAACTCTTACCTGTCTTTCTACCAAGATGTCCCCTCCTATCACCAACTTCTGTTAGTTTTACTTCTATATTTATATTATTGTGGTTGATAACATTTAATTCAATCTTTCTTATTTTACCATAGATTGATTCTAGAGGTTGAAAACCTATACACTATGTTTACATGAGTAAACATACAATATGACTTTGTCAATATTGTTCACTCAGTGTGACAGCACCGCACTTCCCTCTCTATGGGTCCACTGTCATAAGGGAGACGACCTTTGATCACTGTGGGGAATACCTGGTTATAAAGGTGTTTGATGAATGCGAGGGCTCAGAATCTCCCACACTTACACAAATGTTTACTTTCTACAAATTTTTCACAGTTAAAACAACAATAATATCAGGGCACAGATTATGGAGAATATCATCCTAAATGAAGTCAATCGTTGCCAATATGGGAAGGTCCCCTGTGATCCACCCAAATAGTCTTCCCACTTGCCTGACTTGCCGCTGTAATCAGTAATTCACTCCTTTGCAGTTAAGCAAAGCCCTCCACAAATCGTCCTGGGAGGGCCACCACATTAAGCGGCTGACACCTTGGTGCAACCCATTTTATCAGATTGCTGCCTTCCTGTATGTCAGGAAGGGTGAGCCAGCTCCTATAAGCACAGGATGCCAAGTAGGTGGAGCTGCTGCATGGCCAGAAGGGGAAGGCAGCTCTTCCCTGACTTCCCAGTCGCCAGCCAGCCCCTGCTGGGAAGGGCAGTGGGTAGCAGCTGAAGCTTTCCTCGCTTCCAGCTCCCATTCTCACTGCTGACTAAGGTGTGCGGAGGCTGATGTTGGCAGCACTGCTAAAAGGCTGAGATGCCACTGCAGCTCCAGAAGTGCTGGGCTGGCAGCAGTCGCCTCCCCAACACAGCCCTGCAGGCTTCCACCTGCCCAGAGCAATCGAGAAAAAGGATGTCAGGAGGTCAAAAGAAAACCAAGGCAAAAGACCCTAGGGAAAGAGCCATAGGCTCTAGGGAAAACCTGAAGGAGCTTCAGGAAAGAGGGTCGAGGGGTGCCATCTTCTGCCTCCAAATGCTGGGGTTGACCTAAGCTGACAAATGTTCTTTTTCCTCCTGCTTTTTCATCATAGCTCATATCATCTGTGAATTGTCTGCTCTGTGCCTGTCTCTACCATATATACGACTTCAGGCTCCATGAGGGCAGAACCTGCCGTGTCTCATCTCCACTACATCTTCATGCCTAGCACAGTGCCTGGAAGACTGCAGGTAACTGAATGAAGCACTAGGCACATGCAGAATTGATATGCTTTTTGGTTTGCAAATGTCCTTCTCCTCAGCAGGTCTGTAACTTACTCACCTCTGTCCTTCCACATGCAAGCAGCGTTAGCTCAATACATATAGACTAAATCCAACTGAAATGCTGAGAATCAAAGGAAAGGATTGTCTCTTCAGCCAAAGCAAGGGCCTTTTGGGTTGGTTTAGGGAACTAGGACAACCCAGGGCCCTCCAGTGTATTATTAGTTTGGTGCAAAAGTAATTGTGGTTTTTGTCCTTTTCTTTTTTAAGGGCAAAAACCACAGTTACTTTGGCATCTACCTAGTAACGCCCACCAGACTTCTTGCAGTCCGGGGTTGTACAAGTGAGTGCCTATTGAGGAGGAAGAGAGACTCAGACACCAAGAAAAGCAGCTTTTGGTGTCCATTTTATATATTTACAGTATTAGTAGATACACTCACATCTGTGAGAAAGGATGTCTATCCAGGAGTTTTCACTCCAGCTTTGTTTGAAATAGTAAAATGTTGGAAACAACCTAAATGTCCCATTTATTGAGAATTGGGTTAAATAAATGATGGTACTTCCATATAATGGAATTCACTGTGGCCATAAAACAATGCAGAAGCCCTTTATGTGCTGATGCGGAATATTCTCCAAGATGTACTGTTTTTGTGTGTGTGTGTGTGTGTTTTTTGAGATGGAGTCTTGCTCTGTTGCCCAGGCTGGAGTGCAGTGGCATGATCTCAGCCCACTGCAACCTCCACCTTCTGGGTTAAAGCGATTCTCATGCCTCAGCCACCTGAATAGCTGGGATTACAGGCACGTACCACCATGCCTAGTTAATTTTTTTATTTTTTAGTAGAGACGGGGTTTCACCATGTTGACCAGGCTGGTCTCAAACTCCTTGCCTCAAGTGATCCACCTGCCTCAGCCTCCCAAAGTGCTGGGATTACAGGCATGAGCCACCATGCCCAGCCAAGATGTACTGTTAAGTGAGAAAAGTAAGGCACACACAGTATGTTGTGTACATTTGTGAAAAAACAAAAAAAGGAAGAAGAGTACATACATATGTAGTTATTTGTACATGTAAAATTCTCTCCTGATAGAAATAGAAGAAGTTGGTAACACTAATTGTGGGGAAGAAAACCACGTGATTTGGAGACACGTGGTAGGGAAACTTCACTTTTCTACTTTTTTTTTTTTTTTTTTTTTGAGACGACGTCTTGCTCTGCCACCCAGGCTGTAGTGCAGTGTTGCTGTCATAGCTTACTGCAGCCTCAGACTCCTGGGCTCAAGCAATCCTCCCACCTCAGCCTCCTGAGTAGCTGGGACTACAGGCACATGCCACCACGCCTGACCCTACCTTTTGAATTTTGAATCATGTGACTGTGTGATTGACTGACTGATTGATTTTTTATTTTTTTGAGATGGAGTCTTACTCTGTCACCCAAGCTGGAGTGCAGTGGTCTGATCTCAGCTCACTGCAAACTCTGCCTCCCAAGTTCAAGCGATTCTCCTGTCTCAGCCCCGGAGTAGCTGGGATACAGGTGCGCACCACCATGCCTAGCTGATTGTATTTTTAGTAGAGACAGGCTTTCACCATGTTGGCCAAGCTGGTCTCAAACTCCTGACCTCAGGTGATCCACTCGCCTCAGCCACCCAAAGTGCTGGGATTGTAGGCGTGAGCCACCACACCCAGCCGTATTTTTAAATATAAATAAAATTGAATTTTGAAATAAATAATAACAAATGCCTCATTTATGCCAGTCGATATCTTTCAAATCTCTTTTTCAGTTTAGCAACTCTGTGAAATGGCTATGGGAAAATAAATTATCCTCATGTTCCAACTAAGAAAGCAGACTTAGAGAAATAAGGTAAGTACCTAAGTGCATGTGTGCACATGTGTGAGAATGTAGGCCTGTGTGAGGTGTGTGAACATGTGACTGTATAATGTGACTATATGCAGTGTGTGACTGTATAATGCACGTGTGTGTGAATATGCATGTGTCAGACTATAGAGCGTGTGTGTGAATGAGTGCGTGACTATGTAAAGCACACGTGTGAGTGTATCAACACTGTATGACTGTGAAAAGTGTGTGTGGGTGTGTATGAACATGTATGTGTGGTTGTGTAAGGAACATGTGTATGAATGTGTGTGAACATGTATGTGTGAGACCATGTGAAATAAAGCATGTGCAGATGTGCCCCTGAGGCCTGGGAGGCCTGGTCTGGAAGAAACCAATCATAGAGGTGGAGGAGCCCCTGAGGAGACAAAAAGCAGTGGGAGCAGGAGCAAGAGGAGGAGAGGAGGCTGGGGTGCAGCTGGGCCTGGAGCTTGGAGAGAAGGCCTAAGGTGCTGGTCGCTGGAAGAGCACTACCATGCCTGGGTCTGAAGTCCTCAGGGCCAGTACCCACCAGGGCCAGAGCCCAGGAGTGGCATTGCTACACCCGGAGAAGGCTTTTCCTGGCCCCATCCACATCAGAGAGAAGGGGCTGGTGCGGTGAGCCCCAGCAGGAGCAGTCATTAACCATGGAAGCTAACTCGGTGCAGCTGGAGGTGGAGTTGGAAGTGTCTGCATCTCACTGGCAAGCTGCTTCCCTCCTCGCTGCATGCTCCATTCCTGAGCAAACGCTAGAGCTACAGAGACACAGCCCTCAGCCTCTCCCACCTCAGAAAGCTGGGAGGGCTCAGGCCTAGGGAAGGGATGGTGGAGTGGGCAGGCATCCAGGGAAGGTATGGGGATTGGAGGGGACATGGAGAATATTTTAAGAGTGGATTTGGTGTGGTCTTGTGCAAACTGCTGTGCTCGGAAGGCAAGTGTCTGCGCTGCTGGCAGTTTCCTCTTCATCCTGCTGGAGCACCTGGCACCCTCCATGCCTCACGATGGCTAGATGTTCCACCGTCTCCATGGAATGCAGACGTTAATGTGGCAGTTCAGTGTCTGTCCTGAGCATTGATGTCCTTGCCAGGCTGCTGAACCTCGGTGTGTGAGTGCACGTGAGTGTGTGTGTGTGTGTGTGTGTATGTATACTGTGTGAACAAGTGTAAGGGATCCTGGAAAGGGGCCTATCTTGCCCTTGGAGCTGAGGGTAGCACCATTTCTTTTTTTTTTTTTTTTTCTCTGAGACAGAGTCTTGCTCTCTCGCCCAGGCTAGAGTACAGTGGCTCGATCTTAGCTCACTGCAACCTCCGCCTCCCGGGTTCAAGCAATTCTCCTACCTCCACCTCCTGAGTAGCTGGGATTACAGGTACCTGCCACCACCATTGGCTAATTTTTGTGTTTTTAGTGGAGACGGGGTTTCACCATGTTGGCCAGGCTGGTCTCAAACTCCTGACCTCGTGATCCACCCTCCTCAACCTCCCAAAGTGCTGGGATTACAAGCATTAGCCACTGCGCCCAGCCGCACCACGTCCTCTTAATGCTCCTAAGAAAGCCCAAGCCACACAGGTACAAAGCAGGGAAGGGCCCTGTTGTGGGTTGAATTACATCCCCACAAAAGATACTGAAGTCCTAATTCCCAGTACCTGTGAGTGTGACTTTATTTGAAAACACGGTCTTTGCTGATGATCAAGTTAAAATGGAGTTGTTAGGTTGGGCCCTGATCCAGTACGATTGATGTCCTAATTTTAGGGGGAAATTTAGACTTAGGGACACAAACAAGGGGAGGACACCTTATGAAGATAAGGGCAGATATGGGGTGATGCATCTGCAAGCCACGGAGCAGCAAAGATGGGCAGCAAGCGCCCGAAACTGGGGCAGAGCATGGATGTGTGGTTGTGTGAGCACATGTGTATGACTGTGTGTAAACATGTATGTGTGTGGCTAAGTGAAATAAAGCATGTGTGAATGTGCACCCGCAGCCTGGATCAGATTCTCCCTCACAGCCCTTGGAATGAACTAACCCTGCCAACACCTTGATCTCAGACCTCAAGCCTCCCGTACTATGGGACAGTAAATGTTCTAAGCCACCCAGTGTTGGTGTCTTGTTAGGATGTCCCTGAGAAAGTAACGCAGGCATGATAGCATGCCAGTCAAGAACGTGGAACTGAGTCTGAATCCAGCTCCACCACCCAGTGTCACCGCCCTGGGTAAGTCACTCAAGTTCTAGGAGCCTCTTTTTCTTAAAGTGGGACTGGGGAGAGCATCACCCTCCCAGGCCTGTTTTGAGGATTCCATGGGTTTGGCCAACTGCCAGCCACATGCTAAGGGCTTAGTAAACTGTGGCTGTTATTGTTATTAAGAACACAGCTGTTTTCAGGGTCTCTGTCAAAATTCCTGATGACACAATTATCTCCAACCTGCACAAAGTCCAAACGTGAGAAACCGAAAGAGGAAAACAGAAGAGAAAGCCATGTCGTGGAGGCATGGTGCTGTGTGCTTTCCCAGAGGAATTTAAATTCTAGGCTGGGCGCGGTGGCTCACGCCTGTAATCCAAGCACTTTGGGAGGCCAACACAGGTGGATCACTTGAGATCAGGAGTTTGAGACCAGCCTGGCCAACATGGTGAAACCCCGTCTCTACTAAAAATACAAAAATTAGCTGAGTGTGGTGGCACATGCCTGTAGTCCCAGCTACTGGGGAGGCTGAGGCACAAGAATCGCTTGAACCCAGGAGACAGAGGTTGCAGTGAGCTGAGATCATGCCACTATGCTCCAACCTGGGCGATAGAGTGAGACCTTGTCACAAGTAAATAAATAAATAAATTCTAGCCTTCAAAAGTCTCATGAGAGGGAGACCTGGGACCCAGGGGAAGGACCTACAAGTGGGGATGGAGGGTGAGGGACAGGTCTGATAGGGGAAGTGAGGCAGGAACCTCCAGGTGAAGGGACACTCAGGCCCTGAGTGCCCCTGTGCCCCCTCCCTGCCCAGCCCCTAGCCATGCCCGCCATCGTGGGGAGGTGCCTCATGGGAGATGTGCAGACCACAAACATCACAGCCAGTGGAGCCAGAGTCACCCGACCCGCAATAATACGCCTTTCTGCCCCAGCGGAGACAGAGGGCATTGTGTGTGCGGCTGCGGCCTGAGACTCGCAGCACAGCCTGCCTCTCAGAAAAGCATGATTGTCTTGGGCAACCTCTGCGGCCCGGGGCTGCCGAACAGTACGTCACAACAAACCCAGAGCAGTCGAAGGGACAGCCACCCTCCAGGGACAGAGCCCCTTTGAGACTCCAGCCTTAGAGGCCCCAAGGAGCCAGAGCAGAAACAGGAAGCAGGCCAAGGTGGGGGCTTTGAGACAAACTGGGTAATTCGGAGCAGTGGAACCTTTTCAAAGACCCTAGAATAGAGCATCACAGAATCTACAGCCAGGATTTGTCAGGAAAATCAGTGGTTATGAGGAGAGGGTGTGTAGTTCAAATCCCCACTGGGGCATTCACTGGCTGGGTGATTTACAGCAGAATTGCAGATAAGGCATAGTTTCCCTCAACCCATAGAGGATTGAAGGAATTGATGTCTGATCCCTGGTAGGCACTCAAGAAATATTAGCTGTCGTAGTGATTATTAATCTACATTGTTCCAAATAAATTAGAAAAGCAAAATGTTTAGCACAGAGCCTGGTACCTAGTAGATGCCTAATAAATACTAGCCCATGCTCTTCATCCCTGACTTCTGTCCAAGAAGTGCAGCTTTGGGGAGGCTAGCAGAGTGGCCTCCTTTCTTTAGAGGCATCCTTTCTCCAGCAGAGAAAGGTGTTTGGTGAACCCGCTGACATTCACTCTCAGGGCTGGGCACCAGCCAGCCTGGCGGTAGCTTCTGTTTTGCAGGTGGGAGGCAGTAGCCAGATGCAGACAAGAAGGCCTTCGTTCGCCTGCCTTTGCTGTGCCTCCCAGTGAATTCACATCCTGTGTTCTGCCTGAGCCTCAGCCTGGCCCAGTTCTTGGGAGATTACCTTTCCTTTATCTCATGTCCAGGCATCTAGAAAAGCCAACACCCTCACCCCAGTCAGCAACCAAATGAGCTTCCAGAGCTCCGACTAGCCCTGCCCTGCTCACGGCTCGGGACCTTGCAGGAATTGGGAGGGAATGTGCCTCCTGGGCCCATGCCCAGCTCTGACTGAGGCTGGGCTGAGGGCCTCTCCTTGTCCCTCCCCCACAGACACACAGGGCTTTATAGTCAGATTATGCCATGGAAACTATGCACACGGCCTGCCCCGTTCACATGGCCTCAGAAGAAAAAATAACAGTGCCTCCTCTCTCTGCCAAGACCCACAGTCCTTGTAGGCCTGAACTACCAAAGCAGACCTCTTATGTGAAACGGGTCCCTGTAAAAATATCAGGAGGTCGTGCCATTGCACTCCAGCCTGGGCAACAGAGCGAGACGCTGTATCAAAAAAAAAAAAAAAATCTCAGGAGGACTTGTTTGGGGGTGCCCTTAAATCGTTTCCCCTCCCCCTGCCCCTGGCCCTCAGCTTCTCTCTCCTCAGGCATCTGGAGGGCTCCTCCCGCCAGGAACAAAGCCTTATATGGCGATGTCCTTCTGAGACCAGCTCATTTCCCTCTCTAGTATCTTCCTTAGGCCCTGGGAGCCCCACTCTGATCCTCCCCGAGCCGCCCTCTTCCTCTTGGGATGAAGTCAGCAGAGCCAACAGGGCGTGTCCATTTGAGCCTTGCCTGCCTTCCAGACCTGTGGTGTCTAATATGGCAGCCACTAGCCACATTTAGTAATTTATTCTTTATTTTTATTTATTTATTTATTTTGAGAGTCTCACTCTGTCATCCAGGCTGGAGTCCAGGCGAGATCATGGCCCACTGCAGCCTCGACTTCCCCAGCTTAAGTGATCCTCCCACCTCAGCCTCCTGAATAGCTGGGACTACAGGCGCGTGCCACCATGCCCGACTAATTTCTCCTATTTTTTGGTGGATGTAGGGTCTCACTATGCTGCCCTGGCTTGTCTCAAACTCCTGAGCTGAAGTGATCCTCCTGCCTCACTCTCACAAAGTGCTGGGATTACGGGCATGAGCCACTGTGCTGGCTTTTTTTCTACTCAAGAAAGTACTTTACGCATGTGGCAATTTAAATTTACATGTTACTCAATTACAAATTTTTAAATTAAAAAATCCAGTTCCTGGCCGGGCACGGAGGCTCACACCTGTAATTCCAGCACGTTGGGAGGCCAAGGCAGGCAGATCGCTTGAGCCCAGGAGTTCAAGATCAGCCTGGGCAACATGACAAAACCCCATCTCTACTAAATAATACAACAATTAGCTGGGCATAGTGGTGCATGCCTGTGGTCCCAGCTGCTCGAAAGCGCTGAGGCGGTAGGACCACTTGAGCCCAGGAAGGGGAGGTTGCAGTGAGCAGTGATTGGGCCACTGCACCCTAGCCCAGGTGGCAGAATGACACCCTGTCTCAAAAAAAAAAAAAAACGAGAGAGAGACAGGATTTCACTGGGTTGCCCATGCTGATCTCAAACTCCTGGGCTCAAGTAATCCTCCTGCCTCAGCTAGGAGCACTGGGTCAGAGTTCCAGAAGCCGAATTTCTAGACATGGGTATAGCCATGGCGTGGGCGGGGTGGAAAGGCAGTGAGTTCTGTATTGCGGGGCGCTTCACTCAGGGCCTGGAGGACACCCTGCCTGGGATGCTACAATGAGGCCTCTTGCTTCAGATAAGGGAAGAGCCAGCCCAGATGAGTTCTAATGTCTCATTTATTTCTGGGATCCAGATTCTGGGCCTGGAACTGGTATAGCCAGAGGGGTTTCTATAAGAAACAGAAGCAGGACCCACAGATCTTTGCTGTCTTGGTTTTCAGCATCACAAGACTCTGGCTCCTTTTCTAGATTCAGAGTCTGGGCCCTGGCCCCTGTCTCAGGCTGCCTCCCTCTACCAGTTCCAGGGCTGGGGGTTGGGGGCCTCTGAGAGCATGGGGCGTGTCAGAATGGGGAAAGTGACCGGGGCTGGCACGCAGAGTTGAGTCTAGCTAGTGAGCTGGGACTAATGAACCTGAGAAAGAACAGGTCCAAACAGGCCCCAGGGAGGCTTCGGGAGCCAGGGCCCAGGCCACAGAGCTGAACAAAGCACTGTGAGTCAAGCCGGGCAGGAGATCACGCTGCCCTGTGCCTGGGCTGGGCTTTCACTCATGATTCCTGGGATATAAGCATGAGGGCTGGAGGTATAAGCACAGGCCTGCTAGGACTATGGCTCCATTTAAGGGGCCAGAGAGAGTGAAAACGTGGTGACTCCAGTGACAAGCAAGAGTTTACTTGTCATTGGCTGTACAGAGAAAAGGGAGGACCTGGTTTCTTCAGATGTATCATAAATTGCTACAGGGTGAGGCTGAAGAGCCTAGGCTAAGATCCTGTGTATCCACCAGAGGGAGGCACAGAATTGGGCTCCTCTGGGAGGGGAAGAAGAAAGGAACTTGTGTGTGTTTAGTGCCTGGCACCATGTTCCGTGTTTTCTCCAGCTTACACTAAGGTGATGTTGACTATGTGCCAGGCATTGTCCAAGTACCACACACACAAGTGAAGGAAGCTACCACACAGAGAGGGTTTGTAACCTGTCTGAGGTCACATATCTGGCAAGGAATGGAACAAGAATTCAAATCCAGGTGCCCAGGTGCTCTGGCTCCAGAACCAGGCTTTCCCCGCTCTGCTGGCTGCTTCTCTAGGGCCCATCTTCATTCCCAGAACAACTGCCGGGAAGAGTATCACGACCTCCATTCTTACAGAAGCAAAGCTCAGGCTCGGCGCAGTTAAATGACTTGCTCTCCCTAGTCGTAAGTGCCGTTAGCCAGTTGCAGAGCCAAGATTCAGCCCTGGGTCCGTGTGACCCCAGTGTTCTTTCAGCCACCCCACACTGAGTCTCCAGGAGGGAATGAGATGAGGATGTATTTAGCACAGCTACTTTTAAAGTCACAACATACAAATTTTGTTTTTAAAGAAACAAAGCGGCCAGGTGCGGCGGCTCACGCCTGTAATCCCAACACTTTGGGAGGCCAAAGTGGGTAGATCCCCTGAGGTCAGGAGTTCAAGACCGGCCTGGCCAACATAGTGAAACCCCATCTCTACTAAAAATACAAAAATTAGCTAGGCATGGTGGCATGTGCCTGTAGTCCTGGCTGCTCAGGAGGCTGAGGCATGAGAATTGCTTGAACCTGGGAGGTGGAGGTTGTGGTCAGCCTAGATCACACCACTGCACTCCAGTCTGGGTGACAGAGTGGGACTCTGTCAAAAAAAAAAAAAAAAAAAAAAGAGAGAGAGAAAGAAAAGAAAAGAAAAGAGAAAAGAAAAGAAAAGGAAACAAAGCAATGAAATCTCTGTGAGAATGCTCGTGTAATCAGGCTAGATGAATTGTCTGGGCCTCAAACAAATTGCAGTGAAAAGAAGCCAGGCTTTTATTGAAATGGATTCCACGCCATTGTTATTGTAACTTCAGGTGTCAGCTGCTCCTGTTGACATAGAGCGCATCATCCCAATGGCACAGGTGAGAGGAACGGCGTTTGACAAAAAGAATCCTTTGTAGAGTTGACCCATTTTCCAGCTTGAGAATAAGTTCAATCAGCTCCGAGTTACGTTTCTGCCTCTGGTGTCTTCTCATCGTCCCCTGCCCACAGCCTGGGTCCCCACCACTCCCCCTCCCTACCTCATCCGTCTCTTGTGTCTAGAGGTCAGAGTGGTAGAAAGAGCTCTGCACTTCGAGTCAAAGGACAAGGTCTAGTGTGTGTGTGTGTATGTGTGTTTGTATGTTTGTTTGTTTTGGTTTTTTTTGAGATGGAGTTTTGCTCTTGTTGCCCAGGCTGGAGTGCAATGGCACAGTCTCGGCTCACCACAACCTCCGCCTCCCGGGTTCAAGTGATTCTCCTGCCTCAGTCTCCCGAGTAGCTGGGATTACAGGCATGCGCCACCATGCCTGACTAATTTTGTACTGTTAGTAGAGACGGGGTTTCTCCATGTTGGTCAATCTGGTTGCGAACTTACAACCTCAGGTGGTCCACCCACCTCAGCCTCCCAAAGTGCTGGGATTACAGGCACGAGCCACCGTGCCTGGCCTGTTTGTTTTGAAACAGAGTCTCATTCTGTTGCCCAGGCTGGAGAGCATTGGTGCGATCTCAGTCTACTGCGACCTCCACCTCCAGAGTTCAAGCGATTTTCCAGCCTCAGCCTCCCAAGTAGCTGGGACTACAGGCACCCGCCACCACGCCTGGCTAATTCTTATATTTTTAGTAGAGATGGGGTTTCACCATGTTGGCCAGGCTGGTCTCAAACTCCTGAACTCTGGTGATCTGCCCACCTTGACGTCCCAAAGTGCTGGGGTTACAGGCGTGAGCCACCATGCCCAGCCCAGGTCTAGTTTTGTCACCAATTAGCTGTGTGAGGTTGAGTGAGTCACTTAACTTCTCTGAGACTCTGGAAAATTGGAACCCAGTTACCTTCAAGATCTTGACTAGTTCCAGGGCTAGTGCTTGTCATTATTCATTCACTGGGCTGGCTTGAGTCAGGCATTGTGCTAAATGCTGGGGAAACTGAGGTTACTAGTGCCTATTGCTGGCTCCAAAGAGCTCACAGCCTAGCACTGTGACACAATTCCGCGTGACAAGCATCCTAATGGAGGCAAGCTGGGACCATGCTGACCCAAAGCACAGCATTCTTGCTGGGAGAGAACAGAAAGGCCCCAGGGAGAAGGAGATCTTTGTGCTGAATGTCAAATGATAAGAAGATGATGAGGGACATTGGAGCAGGAGGAACAGCATGCACAAAGGCACAGAGCTGTGAACCAGCGCAGCACACCAGGCCCCTGCAAGTCATGTGGTGTGGCTGGGGCAGAGGCTTCAGAGATAGGCAGGGGCCACATAACACCAGCACAGGGACCTACAGAGGATTTTAAGCAGAGGATCGGCAGTCTGACAGGTTTGGAAACCACACCAGTGGCAAGAAGGATGAGCAGTGGCAACTTCTGGGGTCAATCAGAAAATCATTCCAAAAGCCAGAAAGACTGAGGGCCTCCACTAAGGCAGCAGCACCGGGCACGGGAGAGAAGGCAGAGGTAAAAATTGTTCTCATTTAAAGAGGAAGAATGTAGAGTGACAGAGTGGGGACAGAAGTCAAATAAAACAAGGGGTCCCAATTTCTGACAGTGGTGCCTGGGTGGATTAGAAACCAGAAGGAAGAACAGGCTTGGGGGAAAAGATAATCAAATGTGTGTTGTATGTCTGAATGGATGAAATTCCTCTAGTTTAGAAAACTTGTATTATTTTAAAGGGCATTTAGAAATGATTACCTTGACTAGGTGTGGTGGATCACACCTGTAATCCCAGCACTTCAAGAGTCCGAGGTGGGAGGATTGTTTGAGCCCAGGGGTTGGACACCAGCCTGGGCAACATGGTGAAACCCCATCTCTACAAAAAAATAGAAAAATTAGCCTGGCATGGTGGCACATGCCTGTAGTCCCAGCTACTCAGGAGGCTGAGGTGGAAGGATTATCTGAGCCCAGGCGGTTGAGGCTAAGTGAGCCATGATTGCACCATTGCATTCCAGCCTGGGCGACAGAGCGAGACCCTGTCTCAAGGAAAAAAAAAAGGCAAAACAAAAACTTGACTAGCTTATTCTGAAAACCTTACAGTAATGGAGATACTGTTTTGAACCACTTTCAAAACCATTTTCATTATCAGTAAGCCATATGTTCTCATTGCACCACAGGGCTTGTGGTCCTAAGGAAGGAGAAAGGTAGATACCATCTAGAAAAATCCACAGGGCAGGGAAGAAGGAAAATATGATGGAAAGGAAGTCTCTGAAAAACAGAAAGAGGAAGTGTGAACCCTCTGGAGCTTGAAGGGGGTGATTGGGGATGGAGATCAGATGCCAGTGCTCTCTCACCCTTGTCAAACCTTGTTGGTGGCAGGTACAACAGTAGGAAAACTCCACAGAGGTTAAGAGCATGTCAGAGACAAAGATGACATATGTTACTAGATGTGGTGGCTCAGGCCTGTAATCCCAGCACTTTGGGAGGCCAAGGTAGGAGGATTACTTGAGCCTAGGAGTTCAAGACTAGTCTAGGCAACATAGTGAGACCTCATCTCTACTAGAAATAAAAAAATTAGCTTGGTGTGGTGGCTCATACCTGTAGTCTCAGCTACTTGGGAGGCTGAGCCTGGAGGATTACTTGAGCCCAGAAAGTTGAGGCTGCAGTGGGCCATGATTGTGCCACTGCACTCCAGACTGGGT
Source organism: Macaca nemestrina (assembly GCF_043159975.1). Classification (NCBI taxonomy): domain Eukaryota; kingdom Metazoa; phylum Chordata; class Mammalia; order Primates; family Cercopithecidae; genus Macaca; species Macaca nemestrina. Next base: position 43,389,796 of record NC_092131.1, read on the forward strand.
AATAGAGCGAGACCCTGTCCCTCCCAAAAAACAAACAAACAAACAAAAAACAACAACAACAAACAAAAAACATGTGTGCCCCACTTTTTTTTTTTTTTTTTTTGAGACGGAGTCTCACTCTGTCACCCCGGCTGAAGTGCAGTGGTATGGTCTTGGCTCACTGCAACCTCTGCCTCCCAGGTTCAAGCAATTCTGCCTCAGCCTCCTGAGCAGCTGGGATTACAGGTGTGTGCCATCACGCCCCAGCTACTTTTTGTATTTTTAGTAGAGACAGGGTTTCACCATCTTGGCCAGGATAGTCTCAAACTCCTGGCCTCAAGTGATCCACCCGCCTCAGCCTCCCAAAGTGCTGGGATTACAGGCATGAGCCACTGCACCTGGCCGTGCCCACTTTTTGATTGCAGCCCTGGAGCAGTCAGTCCGCTTCCAGCATGTCCTTATGTCTACCTGGAGTGGCTCCAGCAAAGTAGAGACAACTTCATGGTGTGTTGAATCTGGGAGAGGGACCTTAGTTGTTCCACCCCTTTCACACTGCCCCACCTCAATTCCCCTTGGCTTGAGTGTGGCCAGGAGAAACCCAGAAGTCCCTAGGAGGCCCTAGGGAATGCACAGGCGATTGCGCGCTGAGAGCCTGTGGACCTGCCTCAGGCTGAAGCCAGGAGGTAAATGGAAAGCACTAGGGACATGGGAGGGGCTCCGGTTTGTATCTACAGGACCAGCAGAGCTGGCACAGGACCCACAAGCCGGGTTAACCACCAGGTCCCCCCAGCCAGACCCTGACTGTGGACGTCAGCAGATGTAAAGAGGGCAGCACAGGCCCCCGCACCTAGAGTTATCCACAGGGTGGGGCTGGGAGCAGGAGATGCAGGAAGCGGACACACCCAGAGAGGAGGTGACAGTCCAGGCAGGGATTTGGCTGAAATTTTATCCAAGCGAGGCTGAACTAACTTAATAAAACTAATTTACGGTGGAAGAGCCTGGTTTTCCTTAATTGTCAAGTGTAAGTTCTCCCACCTAATATTAATGGGAATGAGAATTGTGAAGTTTATCTCAGTTCTAGAGAATAAGGGGGCACTTATTCTCTTTTCTTACATAGCTGAGTTACAGTATGTAATTCTGACACCTGTCTAATTTTTATTTCTTTTATTTTTATTTTTGTTGTGCTTGAGATGGAGTCTTGCTCTGTCACCAGGTTGGAGTACAGTGGCGCAATCTTGGCTCACTGCAACCTCCACCTCCCAGGTTCAAGCGATTCTCCTGCCTCAGCCTCCCGAGTAGCTGGGATTACAGGTGCGTGCCACCATGCCCAGCTAATTTTTGTATTTTTAGTAGAGACAGGGTTTCACCATGTTGGCCAGGATGGTCTCGATCTCTTGACCTTGTGATCTGCCCACTTCAGCCTTCCAAAGTACTAGGATTACAGTTGTGAGCCACCGTGCCTGGCAGAATCTTTATGTTTAAGTCAGGTTTATGAAATATAATTTACATACAGTAAAATTCACCCTTAAAATGTAACTTTCAAGCTGGGCATGGTGACTTATGCCTGTAATCCCAGCACTTTGGGAGGCCGAGGTGGGTGGATCACCTGAGGTCGGGAGTTCAAGACTAGCCTGACCAACATGGAGAAACCCTGTCTCTACTAAAAACACAAAATTAGCTGGGCGTGGTGGCACATGCCTGTAATTCCAGCCACTCAGGGGGCTGAGGCAGGAGAATCGCTTGAACCTGAGAGGCAGAGTTTGCGGTGAGCTGAGATCGCAACATTGCACACCAGCCTGGGCAACAAGAGCAAAACTCTGTCTGAAATGAGTTTTGGCAAATGTGTAAAGTTGTGTAACTATCACCTCAGTTAAGATAAGAACAGTTCCATCACCCTGAAAAAGTTCTTCATACCCTTGTGTAGTTAATCATGCTCCCCTTACCCCCTCACCGATCTGATGTCCATCTCAGTAATTTGGCCTTTTCCAGAATTTTATAGGAATAAAATCACGTAAAATGTAGCTTTTTTTTTTTTGAGACAATGTCTACTCCTGTTGCCCAGGCTGGAGTGCAGTGGCACAATTTCAGCTCACTGCAACCTTGACTTCCCAGGTTCATGTGATCCTCCCACCTCAGCCTCCCAAGTAGCTGGGACCACAGGCGTGCACCGCCACACCCAGTTAACATTCTGTATTTTTATAGAGGCAGAGTTTTGTCATGTTGCCCAGGCTGGTCTTGAACTCCTAGGCTCAAGAAATCCACCCACATCAGCCTCTCAAAATGCTCGGATTGCAGGCGTGAGCCACTTGTGCTAAACTTTTTTTTTTTTTTTTTTTTTTTGGAGACAGAGTCTCGCTCTGTCGCCCAGGCTGGAGTGCAGTGGTGCGATCTCGGCTCACTGCAAGCTCTGCCTCCCGGGTTCACGCCATTCTCCTGCCTCAGCCTCCTGAGTAGCTAGGACTACAGGTGCCTGCCACCATACCCGGCTAATGTTTTGTATTTTTAGAGGGGACAAGGTTTCACTGTGTTAGCCAGGATGGTCTCGATCTCCTGACCTCGTGATCTGCCCATCTCGGCCTCCCAAAGTGCTGGGATTACAGGTTTGAGCCACCGCGCCCGGCAGCTTGTGCTAAACTTTTAAACGTATTTCCTTGACTACCTCAGCTTCCTTCTCCTCCACTCAGCCTTCTCTGCGAATTGCTTTATATGGACAAAACTGGAACCAGCAGCAACCTTCCCAGCTGCACCAGCCCCACCACCAGACCTTTGTGTGACAACAGTCCCCGGGGTCTTGGGTCTGGATTGTTGACATTCTAATCTTATTGGTTCTCTGCAATGCTTGCTTTCTTTGGGTTATTTCTATCTTTTCCACCCTCCCCTCCTTAGGACACAGAAACTCTTTCTTCAGATCCCTCCCCACTTATAGCCCCCTCCTCTCCTCCTCACCTGTTGGCCCTCTGCCCGGGCAGCCTGCTTCCCCAGGGAATCCATGCACAAGGGCCTCCCCCGCTTCCGCACACTCCTCCCCTTCTGCACAATCTTCCTCCTCTCTTCTCATCCTCTGTCTTCTGCCACCTTGTTCTCTGTGCCCAGGCCCTCTCGTGATCTCATTCGCCACAGATACACCCTGCTGCCCAGCTCCCGCCCTCAGGCATCATTTGATCGATGGGTTTGAGGTTTGTTGACAGTTGAGGTTTTTCTCTCTCAGTGAGGAAGAAGCAAGAAACCTCAACACTGCAATTTCCTCAACTTCCAGTGATGGTGACAAATTCTGAGGCCCCAGGGCGGGTGCTGTGTTTGTGTCTTCACATGCCCTGTGGAGTGTTGTCCTCACAGTGGTAAAGAAATAAGGAGGTGAAAAGGTAAGACAAGAGGGAGTGGCACCTGTGCTTAGGGGCAGGGCTCTGTCTGATGTGGGAGGACCTCAAATGTGTCTCTCTTTTCACCTATGCCAGACATTTGCAAGCTGACTGCCCTCAAGGAGCTGTACACACCTTCTTCACCCACCATGAGGCTTAGCAAAGGGTCACACCCAGGGAACTGAAGCTCTCCCTGTGTCTCCAGGGGTGGGAAGGCGTGTCTGTGGTTATCCACCTCCATTCAGAGCCAAGTGAGTTCAGACTGCTGGGTTCTAGTCCTAAACTCTTTCGCTGACTACCCCTGAGGCCTTGAGCAAGTGACCTAACCTCCTCGTGCTTCCGTTTCCCCATCTTTACAATGACAGTCATCATGGGGACAAATTCACTGGGTTGTAGTACAGATGAAATGAGAGCGAGCCGTTGCGCAGAAGACGGGCTCAACAAATGGAAACCACTGCTATCCTCATCACTCTTACTATCTCAGTTTAGGAAACAAGGATCCCGACATCGCAAGTGATTCCAGGTGAAGCTAAAAAGAAGATAATCCCCAAGTCTCTGGGTAAAGAAACTCACTGCCACCCTCAATCAAATCAAAGCCAAATTCCCTGATGTCGGTAGTGAAGGGGAAGTGCCCCCAAGGGTGGGGTGGAGTGAGATGTGGCTTTCCTTACCCCTTGGTGGTACCAGTGAGACAAGGGAGAAAACTCTAGGGAAAGGTGAGTCTTGGAGGGCAAAACACAACCAAGAGATCTAACCACTTTTCCCATATGGAGAGTCTCCTGCCAGCCAGAGCCAATCTCAGGAAATATGAGTTCGAATTTATTAAGGAAACCAACACGTTTCCTTCTATCTAATGTAGCCTCTGTGTTATTCACATTGTCGGCTCCCAGGATGTGAAATGTCATCCTAGTACAGAACCCAGAAAAGCGTGGACTGAATGTCTCTTTAGAGAACTTTAGCCAACTATTTAAAAAAGTGGAGTCTACCTTCCTAACAGAGTTAATAATCACATGCCTTTATAGGGAGCAGCAGTAATAGTTGAGGTAATAATAACAGCTGACTTTTTCTTTTAGCAGTTGCAATATAAGGTTCATAACCATCCTGTTAAGATGGTATTATTTACAGTCATCACTCAGTATCTTGCTGGGATTGACTCCAGGACCCCCTTGAATACCAAAATCCACAGATACTTGAGTTTCTGAATTAAAATGGTGTAGTATTTGCATATAACCTAGGCACATCCTTCCATATACTTTTTTGTTTGTTTGTTTGTTTGTTTGTAACAGAGTCTTACTCCTTCACTCAGGCTGGAGTGCAGTGTCATGATCATAGCTCACCGCAGCCTCAAACTCCTGTGCTAAAGCAATCCTCCTGCCTCAGCCTCCTGAGTAGCTGAGACTACAGGTGTACCACAGCACCAGGCTAATTTTTTTTTTTAAGTTTTTATAGAGACAGGGTCTCGCTAATGTTTATGAGGCTGGTCTCAAACTCCTGGGGCCCCAAGTGATCCTCCTGCCTTGGCCTCCCAAAGTACTGTTATTACAGATATGAGACACTGTGCCTGGCCAATCTTCCCTATACTTAAATCATCTCTAAATAACTTATAATGTCAAATATTAATACAATGTAAATGCCGTTGTTATACTATATTGTTTTTATCTGTATTATTTTTGTTGTATTGTTGTTTTTATTGTTGGGTTTTTATCAATATTTTCTATCTGTGGTTGGCTGAATCCACAGATGTGGAAACTGTGGATATGGAAAGCTGACTGTATTAGAATTTTATAAAACAAGAAACTAAGTCTTCATTAATTTAAATAGCCTGCTAGGATCATAAAGATGGGAGGCATTCTTCAAACCCTTGTTTGATTCTGGATTTGAACTTGGGTCAGCTTGAATTCAATGCGAGAGTGCCTAACAGGATTTTGTCTCTTAGAGGAGTCTAGTTTGCAATTGCATTTCAACCTAGTAAGAAAAGCATGTATAAGATCTGCTTTCTTTCTGATCTCCTCCGGTATTTGTTTTCTTATGAAAGTCTGAGAAAGTCTCAAAGCTCAGCCCCAAAGAATGAACAAGTGGCTCATTTCTGCCCCCTAGAGGAGGCAAGGAAGGTCATGGTTAAAATGAGTGCTCAGAATCCCAACAGATCTAGCCCTGCAATAGAGCTAAACCTAAAAAGAAACTACTTTGAGTTCATGAAAGGGAGGTGATAATGGGTTAGGGATTATCGGGATCAAGAATGAGAACAGTGTATCAGGGTCCTGCCTGGATATATACTGGATATATATATATACACACACACACATATATATATATGTATATATATATATTTGCAAGCTGTGTGTGTGTGTGTATATATATATATATATACAGCTTGCAAATACATATATATATACACACACACACACACACACACACACAGTTCTATCAGGGTCCTGAATAAACTCATTCTAGTCTAGTATTCAGACTAGAACTTTCATCTTTAACACGTGCCCCAAATGATTCTTTCACTAGGGCAACTTTGAGAAACAGGTGCATATGATTTATTCATCCAGCTAGGGCTTGAATAACACCTTCCATCCACAAGCCACTGTTACTAAGGCATTTGGTGGACCCAAGGGAGTGCAGTCCACATCCCTGTTCCAAAGAAGCTTGGTCAATTACACTATCTCACAGGGCCTTGCCTTTGTTATTGAGAAAATGGCTCATTTCTAAATGGTGTGAGAGCCAGGAGACCCATGTTGGACCTGCAGACAGGGTGCACTTTACTTAATCTCTTTGGACCTCAGTTTCCTTGTCTACAACATCAGAGGGTGAATACTCATCACGCTTCCTCCTGTGCCAAGATTCTGAGGTCCCCAGGCCCTGTGGAGAGGCTACAGGGAAATCTTACTTAGGTGACCTGCTTAGGAGTTAGTCTCCTTGACTGTGCAGATCCACTTCCTGCCAAATGGCTCATGACAATCCCGGGAGCAGGCTGTGGTCTCCCTGATCCTGAGGTCCAGAGCTTTGGGTGTTCCCATCACTGGCATTCACGCCACACTGTAGGAGCCTTCTTTTCACTGATGCATGGAGTATAAAGTAAACTCTGTTCACAAAAAAGGGTCTGGGGAAAATAAAGTTGATTTGGAAAAATAAAGTTCTCCAGAAACCCAAATAAGTCTTCTTATTTCTAGAAACCCTCAAACAAGACTTCCTGAACTCTGGAGTCAGATGAACCAGCCTTTAAATCCTAGCTCTGTTACTCAATAGCTGCATGATTTGAGGCAAGTTATCCGTGTTAAACTTGGTCTCTCCATCTGTGGAATGGACATAAGAAGAGTACCCAAAGCTGGGTGTGGTGGCATGTACCTGGGTTCTCAGCGACTTGGCAAGAGGCTGAGGGAGGAAGATGACTCGAGCCTAGGAGTTCGAGGCTGTAGTGCACTACAATCATGCCTGTGAATTGCCACTGCATTCTAGCTTGGGCAACATAGTGAGAGCTCATCTCTAAAAATATGTATGTATAATAGAATAGTTTGTATCTCACTGAGTCACGGTGAAGATTAAATGAGACTAGGCTAATACTTGGTACATAATAGGTATTCTGAAATATTTCCTACTGTTATTACGATTAATACTGCTGATGCTAGTTTTACCTTCAGAGACTGTTACAATTGGAAAATAAAAACTGTGAAACAGTTCACAGTCAGGACCCCACCCAAAGATTTAGCACCCAAATCACTCCAGAGAACTCCAGTTTGACCTCGGCAGTCATCCAGGATGCCACATGTCCCCTCACTCTTGTTTAAAGATGTCCTAATACAGCCAAACTTATTTTGCCAAATTTCTCAAAATGAGTCCTTTAGTGGGTCCTCGGGCTCATGGTACCACTACCACATCATCCAAGGGTCATAGCCCTCTGGGTTTGAGGTTACAGGAAAAGAGAGGGGCCTAGGACCAGGGCCAAGGCAGGCTCATAGACACTCCTTGCAGGACCAAGGTCAACAAGCAAGACCCATGAGGGCTGAAACAAGGACCTGCTTGACACTCGGATTGACTGCATTTGGAGAGTCAATAATCGCTGCCTGTGCTCTTTTAATAAGCTACTGCTTTTGAAGAAACTTTAAAAACAAAATAAAATCCATAAAAACGTGCAGACATTGCTGGGCAGCAGCAAACAAACATATTGGATTGTTCAGAAATACTGCTAAGATCTTAAGAGCAAATTGTTTATTAACTGCAGAGAAAAGCTGTAATAAGAACTGGCTTCAGCACTAAAACACAGCTTTTGTTTCTTCACCATCTCACTCCAACCCAAGAGAATAGCAGCAGCTGTTAGGTGTAGGGGAGCCTGTGGGCCTATTTAGGGGTGATGGTAAGGTATAGAGGGGCATGGGCTCTCGTCTCACAATTGACAAAGGGCCCCACATTCTGGCTTTTGACATTAGCTCCAGATGACAGGACTGAAAGAAGCAATGTTTAGGATAGAACTCTAAACTTGTGTTCCCTCACTGCCTGTAGAGCACTGTAAAATATTTAAAATGTACCCTGGAATTATCATGCAAAAACACATTACCTTTACTATCTTTTTCTGTGATGAAAGTATTAATTTATCAAATGTAAACATTTAAAATACACCACAGTGGCATGAACATGTGGTTCCAGCTACTTGGGAGGCTGAGGTGGGAGAATTGCTTGAGCCCAGAAGGTTGAGGCTTCAGTGAACCATGATCACGCCACTGCACTCCAGCCTGGGTGACAGAGTGAGACTCTGTCTCAAACAAACAAACAAACAACAACAACAACAACAACAAAACCCACAGCCCTCACCATCTTTTGCGGGGGTGGTTGGCATTTCTTCATATTTTAATATACTAGGAACCTCAAAAAAATGGAAGTAACTGTGGGTCAGTCTTGTCCTCTGAGAGGCCCTGGTGCAGACCTGGGGATGGGAGTGAAGAATCAGGGCAGCCCTGGATGTAACTGTCTCTCCTGCAGAAGTTGTTGCTCCCTAGTCCAAACAGGTTTTTATCAGAATCTCTTTACTTCTCCATAAGAGGTAAAGATCAGTCCTCACCTTCTCATTCACCCGTGAAAGAGATGCATTGCAAGGACAAACCCTGAAAATGCTGCTGGTCCAACCGAACTGACAGGGCTCCTGAGTATATCCACAAGAGGAGTGCCTGGCCCCAGCTCTACACCCATCTCAGCAGGGTGTGAACCACAGACAGCACTCTTCTGGGGGGAGGGATTCTTGACTATTCCACACCATGTCCCAGAGAACACCAACAAGTTTTCTTTCACCTCTTATGTAAACTTCCAAAGCCTATGATAAAATAAATCAAAATTCTAACCCAAGCATTCACCATCTGCCCCATCACCATATAATTAAGATGATGTACTTAGCCTTGAAATACAGAACTTTTCTGTTAGCCTGTCATGAAAGGTTCACAATTTCCCTCTCTGGCTTGGATATGGTTTGGATATTTGGCTCCTCCAAATCTCATATTGAAATGTGATCCCAGTGATGAAGGTGGGGCCTAGTGGGAGGTGTTTGGGTCACAGGGGCAGATCCCTTATGAGTGGCTTGGTGCCCTCCCCATGGTAATGAGTCCTCACTCTATGAGTTTGTAGAATATGTGATTGTTTAAGAGAATGTGGCACCTCCCTGGCACCTTGCTTCCTCTCTCACCATGTGAGAGGCCTGCTCCCCCTTTGCCTTTCATCCATGACTGTAAGCTTTTGGAGGCCCTCCCTAGAAGCAGATGCCAGCATCATGCTTCCTGTACAGACTGCAAAACTGTGAGTCAAAGGAAACCTCTTTTCTTTTTTCTTTTTTCTTTTTTTTTTTATTTTGAGACAGAGTCTCACTCTGTCGCCAGGCTGGAGTGCAATGGTGCAATTTCGGCTCTCTGCAACTTCCACCTCCCCAGCTCAAGCAATTCTTCTGCCTCAGCCTCCCGAGTAGCTGGGACTACAGGCACCTGCCACCACGCCTGGCTAATTTTTGTATTTTTTAGTAGAAACAGGTTTCACCATATTGACCAGGCTGGTCTCGAACTCCTGACCTTGTGATCTGCCTGCCGTGGCCTCCCAAAGTGCTGGGGTTACAGGTGTGAGCCACTGTGCCTGGCTACGTCTTTTATTTATAAATAACCCAGTCCTAGGTATTCCTTTATACCAACACAAATGAACTAACACAGACTTCCTCTCTTGAAGTCAATAAAAATAGATGACGGACACAATCCAGCCAGAGTGCTGGCAACCAACACCCAGTCACAGATAAATCACAGCTACACCCTTTTCTCACACGGGGTGCCAACATTGCAACCTTTAGATGCAATCTTTTTTCATGAACTGTAACCAGCAGGAACATCCAGGAAGAATTATAGAGTTGATCCAGAGCTCCCTGAGTTTATATCTTTTTCAGGGATGAATCACTCACTCGATAAATACATTTTTAAGGCAGTGTTTTAAAAATTGAGGTATAATATACATATCATAAAAGTCACCATTTTAAAGTTTACAATTTAATGTTTTCTGCGTGTGTGTGTGTGTGTGTGTGTGTGTGTGTGTGTGTGTGTGTTTAGACAGGTTTCAGTCTGTCTTCCAGGCTGTAGCGTAGTGATGCGATCATGGCTCACTGTAGCCTCAACTTCCCAGGCTCAGGTGATTCTCCCACTTCAGCCTCCTGAGTAGCTGGGACTATAGGTGCATGCCACCACCCCTGGCTAATTTTTTTTTTTTTAATTTTTTGTACAGACTGGTACGTTTTGTTACTTAGGCTAGTCTCCAACACCTGGGCTCAAGCGATCATCCTGCCTTGGTCTCCCAAAGTGCTGGGATTACAGGCATGAACCACTGCACCTGGCCTATGTGTTTTAATATATTCATTGTCTTGTGCAAACATCCCCACTCTCCAATATCAAAGCATATCCCTTATCACAAAATGAAACCCCATACCTACTATAGTTACTCCCTATTACCTCCTCCCCTTAGTCTCTGGTAAACCATCAATCTACGTTCTGTCTTTATGGGTTTGCCTATTCTGAACATTTCATGTAAATGGAATCATGTGATAAGTGACTTTTATTTTATTTTATTTTATTTTATTTTTTTGAGATGGAGTCTGGCTCTGTCGCCCAGGCTGCAGTGCACTGGCACAATCTCGGCTTACTGCAATCTCTGCCTCCCGGGTTCAAGTGATTCTCCTGCCTCAGCCTCCTGAGTAGCTGGGATCACAGGCACCTGCCACCATACCTGACTAATTTTTGTATTTTTAGTAGAGATGAGGTTTCACCATGTTGGCCAGGCTGGTCTCGAACTCCTGACCTCAGGTGATCCACCTGCTTCGGCCTCTCAAAGTGCTGGGATTACAGGCATGAGCCTGGTCGATAAGTGACCTATAGTGTCTGGCTTATCTCACTTAATGTCTTCAAGGTTCATCCACGTTGTAGTACGTGTCAGTACTTCATTCCTTTTTATTGTCAAATAATATTCCGTTGTATGGATATACAACATTTGATTTATCCATTCATGAGTTGATGGACACTTTGGGTTGTTTCCATTTTGGGGCTATTATGAGCAATGCTGAGATGAATATTCACATGCATGTTTTTGAGTGAGCACGTGCTTTCAGTTCTCTTGGATATATACCCAGGAGTGGAATTGCTGGGTCTTATGGAATTGCTGGGTCTGCTGAGGGTATGGACAAGGTCACAGAACAAGAGCAAAGATACTCTGAAAACATGGAATCCAGGCCCCGCGGTATTAAAAACACACACTCCAATAAACTAAAATGCAGTGCTTGTAATGTAGTGGATTTCTGAAAGTTTTTACCATTTATGGGCAGAGAAACTACACGCAGGGGCTCTGGTGGTCTTTGAAATAATCTATTGACAATTTAGGCATGGAAATGTGAGTAGATCATAAAGTTTGAGTACAGTAATAATTTTGGATGACTCTCTTTAAGTACAGTCACGGGTCAAATAGCAACATTTTGGTAATGGACCGCATACACAACAGTATTATGATGGAGTCGAAGAATTTCTGTTGCCTAGCGACATGACAAAGTCTTAGTGCAACACGTTGCTCACATGTTTGTGGTGATGCTGGTGTAAATGAACCTATTGCATTGCCAGTCATATGAAAGTATAGTATATGCAATTATGTACAGTACATACTACTGGATAATGATGAACCCCTATGGTACTGGTTAATGTATTTATTATTCCATACTTTTTATCATTATTTTAGAGCATATCAAAGCATATCCATTATCACAAAATGAAAACCTCCTACTTACAAAAAAAAAAAAAATGTAGCCAGGCACGGTGGCTCATGCTTATAATCCCAGCACTTTAGGAGGCCGAGGAGGGCGGATCATGAGATCAGGAGTTCAAGACCAGGAGTTCGAGACCAGCCTGGCCAACATGGTGAAACCCCCATCTCTACTAAAAAAATACAAAAATTAGCCCGGCATGGTGGCGGGCACCTGTAGTCCCAGCTACTTGGCTGAGGCAGGAGAATTGCTTGAACCTGGGAGGCAGAGGTTGCAGTGAGCCAAGATCACACCACTGCACTCCAGCCTGGGTAACAGAGTGAGTCACTGTCTCCAAAAAAAAAAAAAAAAAAAGTTACCTTTGAAATAGCCTCAGGCGGGTTTTTCAGGAGATATTCCAGAATAAGGCACTGTTATCACAGGAGATGACAGCTCCATGCATGTTATTGCCCCTAAAGACCTTCCAGTGGTACAACATGTGGAGGTGGAAGACGGTGACCCCAGGCAGGCCTAGGCTCATGTGTGTGCATGTGTCTTTGTTTTTAACAAAAAATTTTTAAAGTAAAAAAAATTTATAAAATTATAAAAATAGAAAAAAGCTATTTTTATAATTAAGATATAAAGGAAAAAGCAGCTGTACAATATGTTCATATTTTAAGCTGTTCTTACAAAAGAGTCACAAGTTTTTAAAAATTAAAAAGTTTATAAAGTAAAAAAGTCACAGAATGCTAAGGTTAATTTATTATTGAAGAAATAAATTTTTAATATAAATTTAGTATATACTAAGTGTACAGTGTTTAAAAGTCTACAGTAGTGGAATGTTCTGGGCCTTCACATTCACTCACCATGTACCCACTGACTCACCCAGAGCAACTCCAGTCCTGCAAGCTCCATTTATGGTAAGTGCCCTATATAGGTGTACCATTTTTTATCTTTCATGCTGTATTTTCTTGGACCTTTTCTAGGTTTAGATTTTTTTTTTTTTTTTTTTGAGACGGAGTCTCACTCTGTTGCCCAGGCTGGGGTGCAGTGACATGATCTCAGCTCACTGCAAACTCTGCCTCCTGGGTTCAAGCAATTCTCCTGCCTCAGCCTCCCTAGAAGCTGGAATTACAGGTGCGCCCCTTACGCCCAGCTAATTTTTGTATTTTTAGTAGAGAGGGGGTTTCACCGTGTTGGCCAGGCTGGTCTTGAACTCCTGACCTCAGGTGATCTGCCCGCCTCAGCCTCCCAAAGTGCTGGGATTACAGGTGTGAGCCACGGTGCCCGGGCCAGTTTAGATTTTTTTTTAGATATACAAATACTTACCAATGTGTCACACTGGCCTACAGTATTTAGTACAGTAACATGCTGTGCAGGTTTGGAGCCTAGGAGCACCAGGCTACACCGTACAGCCTAGGTGTGTAATAGGCTATGCCATCTAGGTTTGTGCAAGTGCACTCTATGATATTCACACAAGGACAAAATCGCCTTTTGGGGTCGCATTTCTCAGAATGTATTCCCATCGTTAAGCGACACATGACCATAACTGAAGAAACTCTCAGGCTGGCTTCCTCCTTCTTGAGAGGGATTCCGGGCCACGCCTCTTTAAGGCCAGGGAGAATTGACTCCCTTCCGCACCTGCTCTCTTGTCTTCCTGACTCAGACCTTTATAGCCTTCCCTCCCTCGCAGCTCCCAGCGTTTACTGTAAAAAAAAAAAAAAAAAAAAAAAAAGAATGCGCTATTGTTTAAAGTGGCAATTAATTGTTCGGCCTCTCATGGGAAGCAGAGAAGCTCTGAAAATGTTAGTCATTAATTCCCAGGGATGGGAAAGTTCAGTTTGACCTCAGGAGGTTACAACTGCCATTTTTCAAATGGCAGATTTTGTAAAGTTTCATTGCTGTTGAATTAATCTAAAGTATTTCTACTTTGATCAAAGAACCGGGCTAGGTACTGTAGGGAGGTACATAGAAACACAAAGGCATCCAGCCCCATCCATCCCTCTCCTTAAGAAAACATCTAGGGAGAAGAATCTTGCACAAAAGTAGCCTGTGAGACCTGCAGCACTCAAGGGTCTGTATCCCAGCATAAGGGACAGAGTTATGTTGGGGAGAAGAGAATTCTCCTTGGGCCGGGCTGGGTGCTCCAGGCTTTGTGATGGAAGAGGGGCTTTAGACAGGCTTCCAGCAGTGGAGATGGTATTCTAGACAGGGCAGGTGACAGGTGCAAAGGCCCAGGGGCAGGACTTTAAAAGATATAGTGGGTCGGGGCTGGGCCCAGTGGGTCACACTTGTAATCCCAACACTTTGGGAGGCCGAGGTGGGTTGATCACCTAAGGTCAGGAGTTTGAGGCAGCCTGACAAATATGGTGAAATCCCATCTGTACTAAAAGTACAAAAATTAGCCAGGCATGGTGGCATGTGCCTGTAATCCCAGCTACTCAGAAGGCTGAGACAGGAGAATTGCTTGAACCCGGGAGGCAGAGGTTGCAGTGAGCTGAGATTGCACCACTGCACTCCAGCCTGGGTGACAGGGCAAGACTTTGTCTCAAAAATAATAATAATAATAATAATAATAAAAGATATATTGGGTCTGAAAATCAGGTTCCTGAATAAGGCTTTGTTTGAAAAAAAAAAAAAAAAGAGAGAGAGCAGCCGGGCACGGTGGCTCACACCTGCAACTCCAGCACTTTGGGAGGCCAAGGTGGGTGGATCACGACGTCAGAAGATCAAGACCATCTTGGCCAACATGGCGAAACCCTGTCTCTACTAAAAATACAGAAAATTAGCCAGGCATGGCAGTATGTGCCTGCAGTCCCAACTACTCAGGAGGCTGAGTCAGGAGAATTGCTTGAACCTGGGAGGTGGAAGCTGCAGTGAGCTGAGATCGTGCCACTGCACTCCAGCCTGGGCAAGACCGAGCAAGACTCTGTCTCAAAAAAACAAAAAGAAAAAAAAAAAGAGAGCGAGAGCACCTTGAAGTTTCTAGTTTTTATTGAATAGCCCCAGTAAAGCCTGAGATTTATCTTTCATCGCTAAGGAGAGGCCCAACTATTGGGGTGCAATAATTAAAATGGGAACATCATAGGGCACTGAAGTTCCTTCTTCCATGCGTCACCTTTGGTGTGGGAAACACCCTAATAGCTGACAGCCCCGTGATGCGGATGACTACAGACATGTTAAAAAGGGCTCTCCTTTGACTGACCCTGACAGGTGCTGGATTCCTGGAGGAACTAGGGCCTCAGCTGAGGTCTGTGGGGTGATAGAACCCCTTTCTCCTCCACACACAACGACCCTACCTATTACAGGTAGCGTGGGCTTTTTGCCTTGCACACATCATTTTGTCATTGGTTAATTCATTTCTATGAATGAATTCATAGAAATTCGTCAGACCTTCTGTTTTCTCCACAGGAACCTTTGGAATTTCACTGTTCTCCTCTATTACAGCAGTGGTTCTCACCAGACAGACTACTGCCTTCTGGGAGGTGTTTTAGAAATTTATAGAAGCTTTTTTTTTCTTTCTTTTTTCTTTGTCTTTCTTTTCTTTTCTTTTCTTGAGATGGAGTCTTGTTCTGTCGCCAGGCTGGAATACAGTGGCGCAATCTCGGCTCACTGCAACCTCCACCTCCCGGGTTCCAGTGATTCTCCTGCCTCAGCCTCCTGAGTAGCTGGGACTACAGGCGTGCACCACCACACCCAGCTAATTTTTGTATTTTTAGTAGAGATGGGGTTTTACCATGTTGGCCGGGATGGTCTTGATCTCTTGACCTCGTGATACGCCCGCCTCGGGCTCCCAAAGTGCTGGGATTACAGGCGTGAGCCACCGCGCCTGGCTGTAGGGGCTTTTTTTAGTTGTCTTGGTGATGGAGAGGGCATTATTGGCTTTAGTGGGGAGAGACCAGAATGGCCAGAAGTCCTCCTGCAATAGGCAGAAAAGTTTCACAAGAATTGTCCCATGCCCCACAGGACTTCTATGTATCTAATATTTGAGTGTCACATGTTCCTACTTATAACCACAGCACAACCATAACAATTAGGAAATTGACACTGATTCAATAATACCATCGAATCCACAGACCCCACTTTATGGGTCTAGCATCCAGACAAGGATCACAGGTTGGATTTAGTTGTCACGTCTCATTTGTCTCCCTCAATCTAGAACAGTTCCTCAGACTTTTTTTTATCTTGCATGACCTTGACATTTTGAAGAGCGCAGGATGTCCCTCACTTTGGATTCATCTGATTGCTTCCTCACAATGTATATATTTTTGGCAGGAACACCACAGCAGTGATGCTGTGCTCTTTTCAGTGCATCATATTAGGAAGCTCACGGCATTGATTTGTCTCTTGCTGGTAGATACAAAGGGGCTTTTCACAAAGGACTTGGAATCATATATTGGGAAAAAACAACAACTGGGAATTCTGTGCAACACACCCTCTAATAATACACCATGAGCCATGGGCCACCTAGCAGTGGCCAAAGCCCGGTCCACAGAGGAGTAACAATGTCACTGGAAGCGTAGTAGGACAGAACTTCTCCCAGGGAGAGAACCTGAGTGCTTAGAAGGAATTCTTCAACAAGCCACCTGGAGAAGAGGGTAGGACCTCACAGGGCATTCTCAAATAAGCGGGAGAGTAAGGAGGTGAATGCAGGGTAAGAACAAAAGGCAGCTGACATGAAACGGAGGAGGAAAACAGGGAAGGCAGGAAAAATGTGCTGGAGGACGAGAGAATAATGGGAGAAACCAACAGCATCCAAAGACCTCAAAGTTTCTGCTTCATTTACTTCACAGGGGTTTATAAAAGAAGTGTGAGCTGGGTGCGGGGGCTCACTCCTGTAATCCCAGCATGTTGAGAGTCTGAGGTGGGAGGGTCATTTGACCAGTGTGGGTAACATAATGAGACCCTGTTTCTACAAAAATTGAAAAATTATCTGGGTGTGCTGGTGTGCATCTGTAGTCCCAGCTACTCAGGAGGCTGAGGCTGGAGGATTGCTTGAGCCCAGGAGATTGAGGTTGCAGTGAGCCATGATCATGCCACTCCACTCCAGCCTGGGTGATGGAGTGAGATCCTGTTGTAAAATTTTTTTTTTAATTAGGGGAAAAAATTTATGTACAATATACTTCTTTTCCACTGGACTTGGAGCCAAATAGCCTATCTTAATCCTAGATAACTGGGTAAATTAATCAGTCTTGCTGAGATTCAGTTTCCTTATCTGCAAAAAAGAAAAAGGAGGATATGGTGGCTCATGCCTGTAATCTCAGCACTTTGGGAGGCTGAGGTAGGAGAGTCATTTGAGGCTTGGAATTTGAGATCAGGCTGGGCAACATAGTGAGACCCTGTCTCTACAAAAAATTTAAAAGAAAAGGAGAGAAATCCCTTGCAGAATGGCTCTAAGGACTCCATGAGACAACACCTAGCCATATAGTCAGCTAACACAGATTGTATGTCTACTGCGTGGCACCACTGTTCCTCATGCTGTGGATACAGCAGAGGACAAAACAGAAAAGAATCCCTGCCCCCACGAGGCCTACGTTCTGGTGGGGCAGCCTACCAGAGTATTCTCTGAGCTGTCAAGCACCATGCACATTTAAGGAATTATTCTATTCAAAGGTAATAGTGAGTATGACCTGTGTAAAACAGATGGGGAAACTAGGTCACAGAAGTTACAATGGTAGCAGTAAGAAGAGAGAGGAGGTCATCTAATTCTGGAAGAAATGTGCCCATTTGGAAACTACCCTGACCGATAAGAGCAGAAAGCCCCAGAAGAATATTCACCGGACTTCTCTGGGGGAAGGATTACAGGCAAACTTTAACTCTTCTGTACTGTGTGAATATTTTTAAATTAACATTTATTATTAGAATAATTATTTTTCTGATTTGAATTAAGACATGGATTGAAATAGAGTCACAGGGCTGGGCATGGTGGCTCACGCCTGTAATCCCAGCACTTTGGGAGGCTGAGGTGGGCAGATCGCTTGAGGTAAGGAGTTCGAGACCAGCCTGGCCAATATGGTGAAATCCCGTCTCTACTAAAAATAGAAAAATTAGCCAGTTGTGGTGGCGGGCGCCTGTAGTCGCAGCTACTCGGGAGGCTGAGACAGGAGAGATGCTTGAACAGGGGAGCGCAGGGGAGTGCGGGAGTGGGTGTGGGGGGCGGGGGGCGCAAGGGGAGGAGCCAAGACGGAGCCACTGTATTCCAGCCTGGGTGACAGAGTGAGACTCTGTCTCAAGAAAAAAAAAAAAAAAAACAGAGCCACAGCCTCTCAGGAGCAAACTGAGTTTCTGATTAATTTCAGGAGCCTGGAGATAGAAAATCTGTTAGGGGAAAAGTTACTCCCTGTGTTTGGTATTTGGTTCCCTCTTGCCTTTCTGGCTCTCTCTGCCTCTTTCATAAATCCAAAGCCTCCTTGAGTCTTCCCAAACTCACCCAACTGCTGACACACACATGCAAACACGTGCAATCCGCCCTTCATGATTTCCAGTCAGATTTCATTATTAAGCAACTACTTCCCTGCTCATTTTCTCACCTTTCTCTTTCACATCACAGACAGCCAAACTACACACACACAGAAAAGCTTTCGACAGAAGCACAAAAAACAAGCAACCTACTTGAATGTTTTATTGTGGTAACATACATAATATTTATCATTTTAACATTCACAATTCAATGGCATTAAATACATTCACAGTGTTGTATAACCATCACCACTATGTATACCAAAACCTTTTTCATTATTTTCAACAAAAATTCTGTACCCATTAAATAATAACTTCTCTTTTGCCCCTCCCTCCAGCCCATGGTAACCTCTATTCCATTTTTTTTTTTTTTTCCTACAAACAGATGCCACCACGTCTGGCTAATTTTTTGTATTTTTGTAGAGACAGAGTTTCGCCATGTTGCCCAGGCTGGTCTCAAACTCCTGGGCTCAAGCCATCTGCCTGCCTTGGTCTCCCAAGGTGCTCATTCAGGGATGAGCCATCACGTCCCACTTTCTATCTTCTTTTCTTTTCCTTTTTTCTTTTTTCTTTTCTTGACTTTTTTTTTTTTGAGATGGGGTTTCACTCTTGTTGCTCATGCTGGAGTGTAATGGCACAATCTCAGCTCACTGCAACCTCCACCTCCCGGGTTCAAGCGATTCTCCAGCCTCAGCCTCCCAAGTAGCTGGGATTACAGGCACGTGCCACCATGAACAGCTAATTTTTTGTATTTTTTTGTAGAGATGGGGTTTCACCATATTGGCCAGGCTTGTCTGGAACTCCTGACCTCAAGTCAGGAGTTCCACCCACCCGCCTCGGCCTCCCAAGTGCTGGGATTACAGGTGTAAGCCACAGCACCCGGCTTTCTATCTTATTTTCTACCTCTATGAATTGGCCTATTCTGGGTACCTGATATAAGGAGAATCATATAATATTTGTTTTTCTTTGTCCGGATTATTTCACTAATAATAATGTTTTCATTATTTTATTATTTCAATAATAATGTTTTCAAGGTCTATCCATGTTTTAGCATATATCAACATTTCATTTCTTTTTTATGGCTGAATACTATTTCATTGTATGAATATAGCACGTTTTGTTTATCCATTCGTCTGTTGAGGGACATTTGGGTGGTTGTTTCTGCCTTTTGGCTATTGTGAATAATGCTGCTATGAATATTGTGCACAAATATCTGTTCAGGTCCCTGCTTTCAGTTCTCTTGGATATATACCCAGAAGTGGGATTGCCGGGTCACACAGTAGTTCTGTGATTAGTCTACAAAAACAACTCACTTTGGAGGATTTTACACGCTCACTTTATTTCATATCTTATGAAATCTTTTTGAGGTGCTTAGAAAAATACACACCATAAAAAGAGATAAAGAGTTAAAGGAATTGGGGCAAAGGGAAAATAAGGGTAAGAGCTTCCCAGTTAGTGCTTGGGCAGGGCAGATCAGCTCCACCAGAAAACAAGCGCTTGGGGCACGCCGCTAGCACTTTCAAAAGGCAGCTTCCTATGCAGATGATTCCAATTCTACACATTGGCCAAGCTGCATCTCCAAATGGAGCAGGGCACGTGGGCTTCACTGTATACACGGACCACGTGGAAGCTGACACCATAACCTTACCCACAGCACGTTTCTCATGCACTCACAGACCTCTGGCTGGGCCGGTCCTTAGAATTATCTAGGGCAACTCTCTTGATTTCCAGATGAGAAAAGTAAGCCTCAAAGAGGTCAAGTGTCCTGCAGAGACACACAGAGCGTGGAAGTAGCAGAACTGAAATTCACACCCACGTGTCCCGCGACAGCCTAGTTTCTCCGGGTTACCACACCGCCTCTCATTCCTGTAAGTCAGCTTTCCTTTGCTTCAGTTGTGCGAACTTTACTTATTTGGGAAACGTATAGGCTGTATGAAATCATTATGTTCTCATTCTTTTTAAACTGTTCCAGTAGTTATGCAGTTTCAAAGTTCTGAAGGCTAAAAGTACTATTTGGTACTAAACAAGGTAGACATTAACTGTGACACGGGAAGGATGTCACAAATCCCATTGCTGAAGCTGAAGCTGCGTTACTTATTTTAGAAAACTTTCCATTAGTTGACTTCCTAAATAGAAGTGTTGCTTCCTGGTTTCCCTTGGTGAATTTTTAAATTGTGCTTAGACATGAGTGTCCAGTTGAGACTACATGCAATTCCAGCATAACCAGGCTTGGTAATGACCAGAGCTATTTACCTGTGATGGACCTTGTGTCTGCCAAATATTTACCTAGCTCATTCTCACAACAGGTTGGTGGGGCAGATCCAATGGCTCCTACTTCAGCTGGGTTTCCATTTGGATCTTAATGTGAACACAGCTGCTTGGTTTTATTTATGTACGTAGATTTTTCTGACATATTTCATCCTTTCCTAAACCAACTACCCTCGGAGACATTGCAACTTGCTCTCTTCCCTCCATGAGTCACTTAGAAACACACTGGTGGTTTCCAGGACTTCCTCAATGTCTTTCTAACTGTGTCTGGTGTAAGCTGATGGGCTTTCCCTGATACAAGTTTGACAGATCTACTCACTCATCTTTAATTCAGTTGCACAAACACTGCAGATGTGGTAGAGGATGGTTGTGGGCTCTAGAACAAGGCAGCCCTGGTCTAAATCTCAGCTCTTACTTCATAACCTCCAGCAAGTTACTCAACCTCTTTGCGTCCCATTTTGTAATCTAAAAAGTGGAAATGATAACATAACCAACCGCCTTAGGTGATTATGAGAATTAAGAGTTAATATGCGAATCAGCCCTGGAAGAGTGCCTGACACGTGTTGTAAATGCTCAGTACATTATTGACAAAATTCCTGCCTACTCCAAGTCAGGCACTGCCAGGCTTTGGGATATAAGGATGAATAAAACACAGATCCTGCTTTCAAGAAGCTTGTTCAGAGAACACACACACACAAAATATACAGTCCAGGCCTGGTGACTTACACCTGTAATCCCAACACTTTGAGAGGTCGAGGTGGAAGGACTGGTTGAACCCAGGTGTTTGAGAACAGCCTGGGCAACAAGCAAGATCCTGTCCCTACAAAAAATTTAAAACTTAGCCAAGCGTGGTGGCACACACCTGTAGTCCCAGCTTCTCAGGGGGCTGAGGTGGGAGAATCACTTGAGCCTGGGAGGCCAAGGCTTCAGTGAGCCATGATTGTGCCACTGCACTCCAGAGCAAGACCTTGGGCAACAGAGCAAGACCTTGTCTCTCTGTCTCTCTCTCTCTCTCTGTGTGTGTGTGTGTGTGTATATATATATATATGTATGTATATGTATATGGCAACATTATGTATTCATATCATGGACTTTTATGTATTGATTTTTTTGGAGATGGGAGTCTTGCTTTGTCACCCAGGTTAGAGTGCAATGCTGCAATCTCAGCTCACTGCAACCTCCGCCTCCCTGGTTCAAGCAATTCTCCTGTCTCATCCTCCCAAGTAACTGGGACTACAGGCATGTGCCACCACGCCTGGCTAATTTTTTTAAAATTATTTTTAGTAGAGACAGGGTTTCACCATGTTGGCCAGGCTGGTCTCGAACTCCTGAACTCAAATGATCCACCTGCCTTGGCCTCCCAAAGTCCTGGGATTACAGGCGTAAGCCACCATGCCCAGCCTATCATGGACATTTTAAAACAAGATAGTAGCATAGCATTTTTGTGCTCCATAAGGAAACTTGTTGCTATATTATTACCACTGAATACCAGCATTTTCATCTAGAATTTGTTAAATGCCCCTCTCCATTAATTCACCAAGACGTATTGAGCACCTACTAGGAACTTAGGATATACATGTGATACTGACACAAAATGTTAGTATATCATTCTTCACTGCCTTCCCTCTTCTTACACTTTCTACGCCTCACTCAGGAGTGCCTATGATTGCCTACCTAGTTCTTGGAGCTTCAGGGTAAGGGGGAGAGTGGAGAGTCAAGAGAGGTTAACTCGATCTGTATAACTGAGGTGGCAAGGGGGTAACAGGAGAGATGTGAAGATTTCAGTAAGTTTGAAAGAAGAGATTCGGGGAAGGAATTGCTGTGATGAGAAAACTGTGAGAAAACTGAAGAGTGAAGAGGAACTTTTGAACTTCCACTGGGCACTCTGCAATGTCTTTCCTTCTTCCCATGCCTCTTCGGTAGAGACTTCAATGACTTTTCAGTGCTTTTCGATGTCAAACTGGTGCTTCTTTTGAATATGATGCCATACTGAGACTGGCTGTAGCAGCCGGCTTCTGAGAAAGCCCTCAGTGAGCCTTGCCTCATGGTGTTCATGCTCTTGTGTCTTCCCCTCCCACACTGAGTTGGGATGAATTATGTAATCATAGGATATTGCAGAAAGGAAGAGTTGAACTTTCAATGCTGTAACCCGCATTGTGGCTTCCACCTTGCTCGATTGGATCACTTGCTCTCTACTAAGTCAGCCACCATGTTGTGAGGATACTCAAGCAGTCCCATGGAGAAGTCCCTGTGGGGAGAACTGAGCTCCCACTCTCACTCCCCAGCCAACAGCAAGCATAATTTGCCAGCAATGTGAGTGAGCCTGCTTAGAAGTGGATCCTGGCCGGGCGTGGCCGGGCGCGGTGGCTCAAGCCTGTAATCCCAGCACTTTGGGAGGCCGAGACGGGCGGATCACGAGGTCAGGAGATCGAGACCATCCTGGTTAACACGGTGAAACCCCGTCTCTACTAAAAAATACAAAAAACTAGCCGGGCGAGGTGGCGGGCGCCTGTAGTCCCAGCTACTCGGGAGGCTGAGGCAGGAGAATGGCGTGAACCCGGGAGGCGGAGCTTGCAGTGAGCTGAGATCCGGCCACTGCACTCCAGCCTGGGTGACAGAGCGAGACTCCGTCTCAAAAAAAAAAAAAAAAAAAAAAAAAAGAAGTGGATCCTACAGCCCTGACCAACAATGTGCTATGGCTTCATGAGACCCCTGAGTCAGAACCACTCAACTAAGCCATTCCCAAATCCCCAGCCTGTGAGAGAGAAAAAATATTCACTGTTATTTAAATCTCCATGTTTTGGAGTAATTTGTTACACAGCAGTAGATAAGCAAAACACTGGCCATTAGTTTGGCCAAATGTATTGAGGTTACCCAAATATAACCTGAGTTTCCCAGGCCACCTCAGCCTATGGGAACAAAAGGGGACACAGCAAGAATAATACTCAGATTCTGTGGCTGGGCACAATGTCTCATGCCCTTAATCTCAGCACTTCGGGAGGCTGAGGCAGGAAGACTGCTTGAACACAGGAGTTCAAGATCAGCCCAGGCAACAGAGCAAAACCCTGTATCTACAAAAAAAATTAAAACTTAATTGGGTGTGGTAGCACACACCTGTAATCCCAGCTACTCAGGAGGCTGAGGCAGGAGGATGGCTTGAGCCCAGGAGGTCAAGACTGCAGTGAGCAGGGACAGAATCAAAGGATTTATATGTTGCCATCAGGATTCTCACTAACCTTTAGTGACCCAGAATTTGTGACTGGGCCAGGCTCAACATGGCTACAGGCAGCTCTAGGCTCAAATCATGTCAGTTTGGCCATCCTAAGGAGGGAAAGGACTTCTTGCTTTAGAAGACATAACTCCCAATAAAGAGCTCTGATTGGCTGGGCTTGGGTCTCATGCCTGCCTCTTGGGCTGAAGTGAGGGAGAAGAAAGGGGACTGTGATTGGCAGTCTCATCAGGATCACCTTCCCCAAGGGAAGGAGGCCTGTACTAACCCTCAAAGGTGGGTAGCTAGCAAGGGAGGGGGAGAAGCTGGTGGATAAAAACAACAGCTTTCAGGCCAGGAACAGTGGCTCATGCCTGTAATTCCAACACTACAGGAGGCCAAGGTGGGAGGATTGCTTGAGGTCAGGAGTTGGAGACCAGATTGGGCAACTTAGTGAGACCCCATCTCTACAAAAATAAAAATAAAAAAAATTAGCCAGGTGTGGTGGTGTAACTGCAGTCCCAGACTCGGGAGGCTGAAGAAGGAGGATCACCTGAGCCTAGGAGTTCAAGGCTGCAGTGAGCTATGATCATGACACTGCACTCCAGCCTGGGCAACAGAGCAAGATCCTGTCTCAAAACAAACACACACAATACCCCCCCCAATAAAACACACAGCTTTCTGCTGCACCCCCATTTCCGACCTGCTTAAGCAGCAGTGGCCCCAGCAATCCCAGCCATTCGAGGACGCGGTTGCTGCCTCTGTGGAGCTTGCTGTACCCAGACTCAGGCTCAAGTGCAGCACCTTCTTCAGCTCCTCCAGTGCACCCCTTCCTGAGACGAGTTCAAGGGGCAGGCTGCAATGACTTCTGCATCTACATTATCTTTCTTCTAAATTCCCCTGAACATTCCCCCAGAGTTACCTTCCCCTGATTCCCCCTAGATCTGCTCCTATTCTCCAAAAGTTGCTCCCACAGAATGAAGTAAAAAAGCATGCGAAGATGCATAACCTCCAGCCCAGTCCTCGGCTGTCTCAATCAGCTGTGGTCGTTTTAGGATGGGGCCCTGTAGAGCCCGGGTGTTATCCTTTCACTTAAAGCAGGTGTGGCAGCCTCCCCGTTCCCACCTCATCCCTTGTCCCCTTGAGGTGAGCAGAGAATTGCTCTTTCCTGACCAGGGGCATCTTCTCTGCTGGCTGCAAACTATCAGTCCTGTGCTGCCACCACCCCTGATGACACAGGGTCTAGACACTAACCCATCCTCATGGGCTGTGACATTTCACGAGTGTCCTTTTAGGATGCCTGATGGGGTTCTCTGTGTGAACTTGCCTTGCCATCTTCCCCAGGAAGCTGAGGAGATGTCAGCCATCCTTTGTGGATGGCCAGGTGGTTCTTCGAAGAGCCGGGTGCCGTGGGAGGAGCAGGAGTTCCAACGACACAATGCTGTCATCGCCTCAAAAGCAATATAAGGGGAGAGAGTTGCTGCATGAGCTGCCCAGGGCTGCAATAACAAAGTACCACAGACTGAGTGGCTTAGAACAACAGACATTTACTGTCTCACAGTTCTAGAGACAGGAAGTCCACACTCAAGGTCCCAGCGGGGCCACGCTCGGAAGGTGCTCAGGAGGGATCCAGGCCTCTGTTCCTTGGCTCTAGTTCCTTGGTGTGTGGCAATATCACTCCAATCTGCACGTGGTGTTCTCCTGTGGACATGTCTCTGTGTGCAAATTGCCCCCCGCTTCCCTCCCTTTTTTTTCATATGAAGTTTCACTCTTGTCACCCAGGCTGGAGTGCAATGGCACAATCTGGGCTCACTGCAACCTCTGCCTCCCGGGTTCAAGTGATTCTCCCTCAGCATCTTGAGTAGCTGGGATTACAGGTGCCCACCACCACGTCCAGCTAATTTTTGTATTTTTAGTAAAGAGGGTGTTTCACCATATTGGCCAGGCTGGTCTCAAACTCCTGCCCTCGAGTGATCCGCCTGCCTCAGCCTCCCAAAGTGCTGGGGATTACAGGTGTGAGCCACCACACCCGGCCAATTTCCCCTTCTTACAAGGACACCAGTCATAGTCGATTAGAGTTCACTAATGATCTCATTTTAACTTGTTTAACCCTATCTCCAAAAACAAACAAAACAAAACAAAACAAAAGACCCTGTCCCCAGACAGGGTCACATCATGAGGTGCTGGAGGTGAGGACTCCAACCTGTCCTCTGCAGAAGAAACACAACTCAACCCATAAGAACTGCAGACCTGAGCCTTCAAAATAAGGTGGTGGGGCTGTAGGCTGCCTTCTCTCTTTCTCTTTTAACTTCTCTTTTTGTACTCCAAAGTTTCCTCTTTCCAGGCAACTGACTTTTCCATATCCCTGGTCCAGGGTTCCTTAGCTCCTCCTTGGCTACAGCAGGAGGTCTCTTGGGGGATTCTTTCTTCTACCAGTGGAGGCCCCTGTGCTGAGCCATCGCAATGCTGCAGTGCAGTTCAGACTGTATGGCCGGGGATCACCATGCAGTTCAGACCGTGTGGCCGGGGATCACCAGGCAGTTCAGACCATGTGGCCGGGGATCACCAGGCAGTTCAGACCGTGTGGCCGGGGATCACCATGCAGTTCAGACCGTGTGGCCGGGGATCACCATGCAGTTCAGACCGTGTGGCCGGGGATCACCATGCAGTTCAGACCGTGTGGCCGGGGATCACCATGCAGTTCAGACCGTGTGGCCGGGGATCACCATGCAGTTCAGACCGTGTGGCCGGGGATCACCATGCAGTTCAGACCGTGTGGCCGGGGATCACCATGCAGTTCAGACCGTGTGGCCGGGGATCACCATGCAGTTCAGACCGTGTGGCCGGGGATCACCATGCAGTTCAGACCGTGTGGCCGGGGATCACAATGCAGTTCAGACCGTGTGGCCGGGGATCACAATGCAGGTCAGACCGTGTGGCCGGGGATCATCATGCAGTTCAGACTGTGTGGCCGGGGATCACAATGCAGGTCAGACTGTGTGGCCGGGGATCACAATACAGTTCAGTCTTCTCACCAGCTGGAGGAGAGAAGATGTGTTCACTTTTCCCAAAAAGGTGACGAATCATTCCAAGATAAGCACTGACCAGTCTCAATGCCTGTTGGCTTCTTTGGTGCAGATTTGAGTTAATCATTCTCTCCAGTTCAAGGGAATCTCCATCAAGGGTCATCGCTACCTCCTCTTCTATTTTTTTTGTTTTGAAACAGAGTCTCACTCTGTCACCCAGGCTGGAGTGCAGTGGCAGGATCTTGGCTCACTGCAACCTCCACCTCCTGGGTTCAAACGATTCACCTGCCTCAGCCTCCTGAGTAACTGAGATTACAGGTGCCCACCAACATGCCCAGCTAATTTTTGTATTTTGTTTAGTAGAGACAGGGTTTTGCCATATTGGCCAGGCTAGTGTTGAACTCCTGACCTCAGGTGATGCTCCCACCTCAGCCTCCCAAAGTGCTGGGATTACAGGCATGCACTACCATGCCCGCCTAATCTTTTGTATTTTTAGTAGAGCCAGGGTTTCACCATGTTGGCCAGGCTGGTCTCAAACTCCTGACCTCAGGCAATCTGCCCGCCTCGGCCTCCCAAAGTGCTGGGATTACAGGCGCGAGCCACCGTGCCTGGCCTACCTCCTCTTCTCTTGCTTGGTCTTTTCCCTTCCTCATCAATCCCATCTCCCATCCCTGCCTCCTTCCAAAGGCACCCACTCTGGGGTTTGCTGCAGGTCCTTGTCAAGTAGGTAGAGGTTTTTTGTTTGTACTTTTAATTCATATAAATGGTGTAGTGTTCTAGACAGTATATTTCTCACCTGTATCATTCTATTGATGTTCCTCATATTAATATGATTTTATTCTCACTCCTTATGCACCATAAGCTCTGATATTTGTTAGATTAAAGAACATTTTATTTTTTCTGGGCCAGTTTACATTACAAGAGCCTTAGAAGTTGCTATAATTGATACTGTCCTCCACATCCTGGAGGAGCAGTGCTCAGTCTGATTCGACTGACTTCTCATTCTACATCTTTCCACACATCTCCCTTGGAAAGGGCAATGGGGCCCTTCCCATGTCACCTCATGTGGCCCAGACACTTAAAGATGCACTGTGGTCAAGATAAATCATGCAGTGAGGATTCAACCAGCCATATCCAGCATGTGGGGATTACAGAGGACAAATGACCTGGTTTCTTTAACACATAAATGTGATTAAAAGAAGGCAAGAGGGTAAGGGAGAAATGACAATGGATTAAGAAATACTTAAGAGCTATATCAACCAAATGCAATGTGAGAACTTTATTTAGATCAGGACGTAAAAAAACCAACTGTAAAAAGATATTTTTAAAGATATTGGGGGGCGCGGGGTGCGGTGGCTCACGCCTGTAATCCCAGCACTTTGAGAGACCGAGACGAGAGGACCACTTCAGCCCAGGAGTCCAAGACTAACCTGGGCAACATAGTGAGACCCTGTCTCTATTAAAAAAAAAAAAAACCCACAAGATATTAGGGTAATTTGCAACACAGATTATAAATGAGATGAGATGATGGAATCAATAATTTTGTTAGGCATGGTCATTTCATTATTATTATTATTTTATTTATTTATTTTTTTCAGATGCAGTCTGGCTCTGTGGCCCAGGTTGGAGTGCAGGGGTGTGATCTCGGCTCACTGCAAGCTCCGCCTCCCGGGTTCACACCATTCTCCTGCCTCAGCCTCCTGAGTAGCTGGGACTACAGGCGCCCGCCACCACGCCTGGCTAATTTTTTGTATTTTTTTTAGGAGAGACGGTGTTTCACCATGTTAGCCAGGATGGCCTCAATCTCCTGACCTTGTGATCTGCCCGCCTCGGCCTCCCAAAGTGCTGGGATTACAGGTGTGAGCCACCGCGCCCGGCCATCATTTCATTATTGATATGGTAGTTATAAAGTTGTTACGTGCTAGAGATGGAAACTTGAAGCCAGGTGAAATAATATGATGTCTAGTATTTGCTTTAGGACTCTAAGCCTAGTGGCTCACACCTATAATCATGACACAGGCTGAGGTGGGAGGATCACTTGAGCCTAGGAATTGAAGACAAGCCTGAGCAATATAGCACGACTCCAACTCTACAAATAATAATAATAAAAATTAGCCATGTGTGGTGGTGCACACCTATAGTCCCAGCAATGACTCTAGCATAGGGGACAGCAAACTGGTAAAGGACCAGATAGCAAATATTTTAGCTTTTGAGGGCCATATGGTCTCTGTCATGACTGCTCAGCCTTGCTGTTGTGATGTTAAAGGCAGCTATAGACAATACATAAATGAATGGCATGGCCGTGTTGCAATAAAACTTTATTTACAAGAACAGGAGGCAGGCTGGATTTGGCCCATGGGATTGTCATTTACCAATCCCAGCTCTACCGCAAAAAAAGGAGGGAGCAGACAGGTGAAAAAAAAATGGACAAAATGTTGGTATTTGTTGAAGCCGGATGACTTAATACATGGCGGTTCATTTCACTATCTTCTCTATTTTTGTATGTTGGAATATTTCCATACATTAAAAAATATTCAAGTGCATGGACAAGATCTTTTTGCAGAAAAAGGCCTTTCACCTCTCTCCTTCTCTCTTTATCTCCCCCACTTCTTTTACCTTTGCCTGTAATTTTCTCAGGGCTGTTCCAGACACCCACTGGCACACACACTTTCACTTCAATGTGTATTTTTAAAACCAGAGTGAACGTCCTAGACAGCCCCACTGCTGAGGAATGCCACAGAATTCTGCAGCAAATCCTTAGGATGGGGTGGCAGATGGTTTCCCAGGAGACTCCCAGGCCGTTTCCTCTCCGAGTTTTATACCCTTGTAAACACTTTTCCTAAAATGGAGATTCCAGTCCTGGGGGCTGAAGCACACAGCCCTCAGGGAAGCACTGTTGTTTTCTTCTTTCTCAACAGGAAACAGGAATGTCCTGGGGAGTATTAGAAAATTACCAGACGGCTCTGGTGAAGGGCTGGGAACTTCAGCTGGAATTTGGAATATGGTCAACATCTGGGAGTTCAAAGGAAAAAATGTGAAGCTATTCGTCAGACTCCATAAATTCTCTTAAAAGTAGATCATTATAAAATAAAGAGGAGACACTAGGGCATGTTGTCAGGTTAAAGGAATTATGCACGTCTCCCATGAAACTGCCCTGAATGTGTAGGCGGAGCACATATGTCATTTCAAATCGTGGGTGGCAGCTCTACTAGGGAAAGAACAGCCTTTGACCCTTCTTTTCCAAGATCCTTCAGGGCATGACAGGGGCCCCTGCCAAAGCTGGCCCTACCCTGTCATCCCTGTGCAGGAACTGAGTGCTCTCTATCTGTCCTCCTTAGCATGTGCCTCTGCCCCCGCCTGGCAGTGGTACAGGAAAGGGGACCCATCCAGACCCCAAGAGAGGGTTCTTGGATCTCACACAAGAAAGAATTCAGGGCAAGTCCATAGAGTAAAGTGAAGCAAGTTTATTAGGAAAGTAAGGGAACAAAAGAATGGCTACTCCATAGACGAAGCAGCCCCGAGGGCTGCTGGTTGCCCATTTTTTATGGTTATTTCTTGATGATATGCTAAACAAGGAGTGGATTATTCATGCCTCCCTTTTTAGTCCATATAGGGCAACTTCCTGGCATTGCCATGGCATTTGTAAACCATCATGGCGCTGGTGGAGTGTGGCAGTGAGGATGACCAGAGGTCACCATCGTGGCCATCCTGGTTCTGGTGGGACTTAGCCGGCTTCTTGACTGCAACCTGTATTATCAGCAAGGTCTTTATGACCTGTGTCTTGTGCCGACCGCCTATTTCATCCTGTGACTTAGAATGCCTTAACCATCTGGGAATGCAACCTAGTAGGTTTCAGCCTTATTTTACCCAGCCCCTATTCAAGATGGAGTTGTTCTCGTTCACATGCCTCTGACAGCAGGATCTTGGTCTCTCTAGTCACTTATCTAAGCTCAACAATCCATCTGAGTTCTATCTTGTTGAAGGTAAGAGACCTTTCCTGACCATGCCAGCTCCTGGTATGCTCTCTTCTCATGAGCTTCTCCAGCACATTCTGATGGTACCACCTGTTATCACATAATTGTGTTTTGCCCTATTTACCACCTAGGAGAATAAATGTTGGCTTCTGTAACAGGTGATCCCAATTCTCAGTGGATTAACACAATAAAAGTTATTTTCACTCATGTCACAATACAAAGTGACTGTTCCTGGCCAGGTAAGCTTCCCACATAATCATTTAGGGTCCCCCAAGCTCTCTCTACTTTGTGGCTCCATCCTTTTCTAGGTCCTTGGAGTCTTTGCCATTTAGTTGGCAGATGAGGAAAGACAGCATGAGGAAGGTACACCTATTTCTTTCATAAAACACTTAGTCTGGGAGATTCATCCATACTGTGATGTGAAGCAACAGTTCATTCTCTTTCATTGCTGTATAATATTCTATTGCATGAACATACCATGATTTATTCATTCATTTTACTACTAATGGGCATTAGATTGTTTTCCATTTTAAGCTATTATCAATAAAGCTATTATGAATGCATCTTTTGGTGCACATATGTGTACATTTCTGTTGGGCATGCACCTAGAAGTAGAATTCCTGGGTCATAGGGCATACATATGCAAAGGTTTGGTATATGTTGGCAAATAGTTTTCCAAAGTGATTAGACAAATCAACATGCCCACCAGCATTGCATGAGACTTCTAGTTGCTCCACCTCCTTGTTGACACTTGGTATTGTCTCTTTTTCATTTAGCTATGCTGGTGTGGCTGCAGCAAGGTCTCCTTGTGGTTTTAATTTGAATTTTCCTAATGACTAATGTTATTGAGGACTCTTTTAATAGGTTCATTAGCCATTTTGATATTCTCTTTTGGGAATTTCCTGTCCAAGTCTTTGGCCTACTTTTCTATTGGGAAGTCTGTTCTTTTCTTATTGGTTTGAAGAAGTTATTGATATATTCTGGATATGAATTCTTTGTCAAGTATATGCATTGCAGATATACTCTCACACTGTGTAGCTTTCCTTTTCACTCTCTACGTGGTATTCTTGATAAACAGAAGTTTTGAACGTTAACAAAATTATGAAATATCACTCTTTTCTTTTATGGTTACTATTTTTTTGTGAACCATTCAAGAAATCTTTGCCTACCTCAAGGTCATGAAGATATTCTATGCTATCTTTTAGAAGCTTTATTATTTTGCCTTTCACATGTAGGTCTATGATTTATCTGTAATTTATTTTTGTGTTTGATATGATGTAGAGATCAAGGTTCATTTCTTCCCAGTTGAATAACACCATTCTTCCTCCCACTTCATTGCAATGGGAACTTCATTGCAAATTAGGTGACTATTTATGTGTGGGTCCATTTGGGGATTCTATTTTATTATATTGGTCTACTCGTTTATGCTCTCTCTACTATCATGTACTTTTAGTTATGGTAGCTTAAATATCAGTACTTTATATCTTCTATCTTTTTTCTTCCTCAAGATTGTCTTTGCTACACTTAGCACTTTGCATTTCAAAATTTGCTTATCAGTTTTTACATGTACACATATAAGTCTGCAGGGATTTTGATTGGAATTGAATTGAATCTATAAATAAATTTTGGGAAGTTAACAGCTTTATAATATCCTTTCAATCCATGGACATAGTAGTATATGCCTCTTTTTTGGTAGTTTTTGGTCTAGAAGTCTTACACATCTTTTGTTGTTTATTCCTAGGTGTGTTTTTTGATGTTGACAGGGACCTATTTTTGCAATTTCACTTTCCAAAGACATACGATTGATTTTTCTATACTGACCTTCTATCTAGTGATCTTGACATATTCAGTTCTTAACCATTTTGACCACTCCCACTCACAGTTCATTAGCCAGAATGAACTAACTACATCTAAATGCAGGGAAGGCTGGGACAGTGAGTCTATCTGAGTACCTGGGAAGAAAAGGAAAGGAATTTCAAAGAACATGGAAGATTCTTCTACATTCTATGTTGATATTTTAACATCCATGGGTTTACCCTGTGACATCATTATGTTTTAAGGAGTTATAAAGCTTTATAAAGCTCTCTAGGTCTTTTTTTTTTTTTTTTTTTTTTTTTTTTTTTTTTTTTTTTGAGACGGAGTCTAGCTCAATCGCCCAGGCTGGAGTGCAGTGGCGTGATCTCGGCTCACTGCACACTCCACCTCCCGGGTTTGCACCATTCTCCTGCCTCAGCCTCCCGAGTAGCTGGGACTACAG
The DNA here is from genome assembly GCF_043159975.1 of Macaca nemestrina. Classification (NCBI taxonomy): domain Eukaryota; kingdom Metazoa; phylum Chordata; class Mammalia; order Primates; family Cercopithecidae; genus Macaca; species Macaca nemestrina. The sequence continues at coordinate 43,422,568 of NC_092131.1, forward strand.
GCATCCGCCACCATACCCAGCTAATTTGTTTTGTACTTTTAGTAGAGACAGGGTTTCACCATGTTAGCCAGGATAGTCTTGATCTCCTGACCTCGTGATCCATCTGCCTCGGCCTCCCAAATTGCTGGGGTTCCAAAAGCTCTCCAGGTCTTAAACCAAGTGTTCAGCCAATTTATAACTTGAGAAGACCTTTAGAATACTTTAATTTGAAAAAGACTGCATTAAAAGTTAAACTCTTATAAACTGTGCTACATCCATATGATGGAATATGATTCAGCACTAAGAAGAAATGAACTGTCAAGCCATGAAGACGTGGAGGAAACTCAAGTGCATATTACTAAGCAAAAGAAGCCCATCGGAGAATGCTATATACTGTATGACTCCAATTATATGATATTCTGAAAAAGGCAAAACTATGGAGACAATAAAAAGATCAGTGGTTGCGTGGGGCTAAGGGATGGAGAAGGATGAATAGGCGGAGCACAGAGGATTTTTAGGGCAGTGAAACTACTCCGTATGATACTATAATGGTGGACACACATCATTATACATTTGCTAAAACCTGTAGAATGTATAACAGCAAAAGTGAATCTAAATGTAAACAATGGACTTTGGGTGGTAGTGATGTGTAAGATAGGTTCATTGATTATAACAGAAGTACCACTCAGGTGTGGGATGTGGGTGGCGGTGGAGGCTGTGCACGTCGTGGGAGGAGGCATATGTGCACTCACTATGTACCTTCTGCTCAATTTTACTGTGAATGTAAAACTGCTCTAAAAAGTGAAGTCAGCCAGGCATGGTGACTCACGCCTATAATCCCAGCAATTTGGGAGGTCAAGGTGGGAGTTTGAGAACAGCCTGGGCAACACAGAAAGACCCCAACTCTACACATTAAAAATAAAAAATTAGCCAGGTGTGGTGGTGTGTGCCTGTAGTCTCAGTTATTTGGGAAGCCAAGGAAAGAGAATCCCGTGAGCCTAGGAGTTTGAGGCTACAGTGAGCCAAGATTGCACCACTGCACTCCAATCTGGGTAAGAGAGTGAGAGCCTGTCGCAAAAAAAAGGAAAAAAAAAAAAAAAGGCAAGGCACGGTGGCTCACGCCTGTAATCCCAGCACTTTGGAAGGCCGAGGCAGGTAGATCATGAGGTCAGGAGTTCGAGACTAGCCTGGCCAACATAGCAAAACCCCATCTCTACTAAAAATACAAAAATTAGCCAGGCATCGTGGTGCATGCCTGTAATCCCAGCTACTTGGGAGGCTAAGGCAGGAGAATCACTTGAACCCGGGAGGCGGAGGTTGTGGTGAGACGAGATTATACCACTGTACTCCAGCCTAGGCGACAGAGCAAGACTCCGTCTCAAAAAAACTAAAAACAAAAAGTCTATTTTGGAAAATTTAAACTTTGTCACTTTGGATAATCATATGGCCCTAAGGTGATCATAAACATATATGCAAAGCATCACTTTGAAGTCACATGGTAGAATTCTGTCATAAATTCAGAGTGGACATAAAAAGGAACCAAATTATGCTCACGTTTCTATGATTTTAGATTAGCATTGAAATAAAATGCAGGTCACACACTTCCTAAAGAACTTGCAGGCTATACTCCCTATCCTACTCCACTCCTTGATTATATGACAATTACCTAAGGCTGAAGTCACACATAAACAAGCTATAACCTGCCAAACCTAGCTTCTTTACCTTGTGAATGACCTGGTTCAAATTTTTTCTCTTACTGCAATCTCTTGTTTTGTTTAATTGCTGTTACCAAGCACAAATGATTCAACTCTTTCAATTCATCTAATTTGCTTATAACAAAGCAGCTAAGTGCATGGTTCAGTCACTAAACCCCAATGGCAGGTATTGGGCATTGCTGAGTTATGATTGGTTGAATTTGAGGGTGGTCTTTCATCTGTCAACAATGCCCATTCATTAGACTACCAGATAGAATTAACTGCTTTTACGGCTGGGTGCAGTGGCTCACGCCTGTAATCCCAGCACTTTGGGAGGACAAGGTGGACAAATCACTTGAGGTCAGGAGTTTGAGACCAGCTTGGCCAACATGGTGAAAACCTGACTCTAGCAAAAAACACAAAAATTAGCCAGGCATGGTGGCTGGTGCCTGTAGTCCAAGCTACTTGGGAGGCTGAGGCAGGAGAATCACTTGAACCCAGGAGGCAGAGGTTGCAGTGAGAGCCTGTTTAAAAAAACAAAAATAAAGAATTAATTGCTTTTTTTTTTTTTTTCCTTGAGACGCAGTCTCTGTTGCTCAAGATGGACTGAGTAGCATGATCTCAGCTCACTGCAACCTCCACCTCCTGGGTTCAGATGATTCTCCTGCCTCAGCTACCCTAGTAGCTGGGACTACAGGCACACGCCACCATGCCCAGCTAATTTTTGTATTTTTAGTAGAGACGGGGGTTCACTGTGTTGGCCAGGCTAGTCTCAAACTCCTGACCCCATGAGCTGTGAGCCGCCCGCCTCAGCCTCCCAAAGTGCTGGGATTACAGGCATAAGCCACTGTGCCTGGCCCGAATTAACTCGTTTTACAGTGATCAGATGTGCTCTTGTTTTCTATTTTTCACAGGACATAATTTATATGAGTACATACCTGCAATGCTTCCCAAGTTGGGAATGGAATCCCAAGTTGGGATACGCCAACACAATGTCTCCCCCTAAAAACACATGCACATTTTCACTGCGCGTTTTGTGCAGATTGCACCCCTGTGAACAAAGGGGAAATGTGTGTGAATGGAGTGCTGCCTGGTCTCACATCAGGCCAGGAGGGTATCTGACGAAAACTATCAAGGGCTGAGGCTCAGGTACAATCCTGCAAGAGTTTGCACCCCAAGGAGCAGTCCTAGGCCCTGAGTCTCCTCACAGAGGAAGCATCTGTTTATGCTTCAGGCTCCCCACTGCAAGTCTTGCAGAGAGAGGGAGCTGCTCAGGGGGTGATTTCCTGGCTCTACAGAACCTTCTCACTTTCTCTTACCTTCCTCCTCCCTCCCTTCCTCTTTTCTGTCTCACTGTCTTGGCAGATGTTTAGCTAAGTGAGTTTCCTATCGTGGTCCTGTCAGAGTCACGTGAACCAGAGCAACTCTGAACAGGAGCTGGGTAAAACAAGGCTGAAACCTACTGGGCTGCATTCCCAGATGGTTAAGACATTCTAAGTGATAGGATAAGGTAAAAGGGCGGCACAAAATACAGGTCATAAAGACTTTGCTGATAAAACAGGTTGCAGTAAAAAAGCTGACCAAAACACACCAAAACCAAAATGGCCACGAGAGTGACCTCTGGTCATCCTCACTGCTACACTCTCATTAGTGCCATGACAGTTTACAAATACCATGGCAACGTCAGGAAGTTACCCTATATGGTCTAAAAAGGGGAGGCATGAATAATTCACCCCTTGTTTAGCATATCATCAAGAAATAACCATAAAAATGGGCAACCAGCAGCCCTCGGGGCTGCTCTGTCTATGGAGTAGTCATCTTTTTATTCCTTTACTTTCTCAATACATTTGTTTTTTCTTTGCACTATGGGCTTGCCCCGAATTCTTTCTTGCATGAGATCCAAGAACCCTCTCTCATAGTCTAGATGGGGACCCCTTTCCTGTAACATCTTCTCCTCCATTCCCCCACCTCCTGCACTTCCCAGCACGCAGGGCTTTGCCCTTAGATGGCCTCTGGAATTTTTGTTTTGCTTTGTTTCAATATGTTTCTTTTTTATTTGCATAAATTTAAGGGGCACAAATGCAATTTTCTTTTCTCTTTTAAAGAATAATTTCAAGTTTTATTGTAGTTGCAGGGGGTACTGCAACTACAACTACAGTTGTAGTGCAGGTTTGTTCCCCAGGCACATTGCATGATGCTCAGGTTTGGGATATGATCAATCTTGTCGCCCAGGCAGTGAGCGTAGTACCCAATAGTTAGTTTCTCAACCCTTGCCCTTCTCCCTCCCTCCCCACACTAGCAGTTTGCAGTGTCTATTTTTTTTATTGGGGGGGGTTGTTTTTGGTTGTTTTGAGATGGAATCTCGCTCTGTCGCCCAGGCTGGAGTGCAATGGCATGATCTTGGCTCACTGCAACCTCCGCCTCCCGGTTTCACACCATTCTCCCGCCTCAGCCTCCCAAGTAGCTGGGATACAGGCACCCGCCATCATGCCCGGCTAATTTTTGTAGAGACAGGGTTTCACCATGTTGGCCAGGATGGTCTTGAACTCCTGACCTCAGGTGATCTGCCCACCTCAGTCTCCCAAAGTGCTGGGATTATAGGCATGAACCACCGCACCCGGCCCCCAGTGTCTATTTTTGCCATCTCTATGTCCATGAGAACAAAACGGTTAGCTCCGATTTATAAGTGAGAACATGCAGTATTTGCTCTTCTCTTCCTGCGTTAATTCCTATGCATTAGGATAATGGCCTCCAGCTGCAGCCATGTTGCTGCAAAGGAAATGACTTCGTTCTTTTTTATGGCTGTGACAAATGCAATTTTCTTACATGGGCATCTTGTTAGTGGTGAAGTCTGGGTCTCAATGTATTCATCACCAGAATAATGTATATTGTGCCCGTTAAGTAATTTCTCATTGTCTACCCTCTCACTTGTTTCAAAATATTAGGGTTTTGTTTTGTTTTGTTTTGTTTTAATGTGCTGGTGAATCACATCTGAACTTTAATCAGTGGCTTACATTAAAATTCTAAGGCCAGAAGTAGACCTGCTGCAGACACATTGGCTTTCAGGGGTCCAAGAAAAAAGAAATCCTCACAGCCTTTATCTCCTCCCCTCCATGTGTCAGCCGTAGTTTTTCTGGTCAGCACATTCTGGTCAGAATTCTTGGTGTATGTTGCAATGTGTGTGTGCTTTTTTGGTGTTTTTGTTTTTCGAGAAAATGAGAATGGTAGAGCAAGGTGACCCTAGCATAACAGAGTGGGTAGGGCTGGCATAGCCCATTTCCATCATCATAGACTATTCCCATGATCTATGCCTCACTTAGGACCGAACCCCAGCCAAAGAGAACAAATAGGCTTATCTAAAATACACTCTCTGACCAAACATTAGGTTAATAATGGGTTAATATCCATCTTCTTAGATTATATAGTATTTTAGAACCAAATTAAGAATAATAAAGCCAGGTGCCATGGCTCATGTCTGTAATCCCAGCACTTTGGGAGGGCAAGGCAGATGATAGCTTGAGCCCAGGAGTTTGAGACCAGCCTGGGCAACATGGCGACACTCCGTCTTTACAAAAATACAAAAATTAGCGAGGCACAATTTAGTCCCAGCTACTCAAGAGGCTAAAGTGGGAGGATTAATTGAGCCTGGGAATTCAAGGCTCCAGTGAGCTATAATTGTGCCACTGCACTCCAGCCTGGGCAACAGAATGAGACCCTATCAAAAAATAAAAAAGAATAAGAGCTACTATTAATATTTATTGAGCATTTACTATGTGCCAAGATTTTTGAATCCTTAAAATAATCCTGTGTGGTAGATATAACTACTAAGTTGAAGATTGCCCCATGTCCCATAGCTGATAAGGCTGAAGCTATTAAAGGACAGTTCTGCTTATCTGATCTAGTGCTATTTGGCTGTGTTCATTTCTATGGAGGCAATAAAATTGTAAGGCAAAATAGATTATTTCAGGAGTCAAGTATTGAAATTTTCACTTAATACAGTTCTCTTCAAGGTGAAAAAAAAAAAAAACAAGGTCTAGCTGATCATCTCTATATTCTGGTCAGCTGAGTAACTCCTCCCTGGGGCCAGTGGCAAAGGCTGCCACAGATCTCGGAACCTGCAGCTGAGGGGGAAGGTGTGGAACTGGGTTTGGCGGGCGGAGTTCACTGACATTCTCAAAAGGCCCAGCAGGTGGCAGTGTTTCCCACTCCGCCAGAGCCCACGAGGTCCTCCAACAGAGCGCCCTAGAGACGTGAAGACAAACTTGTGGGAGCAGAAAGACCATGCCTGTGTTGTAATTTTTAAAACTTCACCTTTTTATACATTTTATTTTTAAAACATTTTAGTAAAAATAAACAGAGTAGGCTTTAGAAGAAATAGGAGCAGGCGCCTCCTTCCCTGCGCGTCACCAGCTGCCCTCGGCTGCCCAAGCCTCTCACTGTGATGCTTACCACAGATCTGTCCTTCTAGAAACACCTCCGGGAGGATTATTTCCCATCCCCAGCTTCAACCGCCTGTCCCGCCACCCCCGTCACCCACCTGCCAGTTTGCTGCCCCATTTCCTGGAAGGCCAGCTCTGTGCAAATCTGGTGAGCCGACTCCAGCCGCTCAGCTCAGCCATTCTCAGCTGTGATTCCCCGGAACCCAGCACGCCTCCAGGGAGACGGTGAGAGGGGCCATCTGAGGACAGTGCTGGTACCCACACGAGTAACTACAGGTGGCGGCTGTTTGCTGACATTTCAGGCCCGATAGAGGCTTTGCCAGATTTGTGCCTGCACCTCCAGTAGGCAGCTACTGCAGGTTCAGCTATAAGCAACAGTGAGAAGTGTCTCCTCCCACCCACAACCTTCACATAAGTACTTCTACCATCTGCCGCACAGCCTGAAGTCCCAGGTTTGGGGATGGGTGACACACATCTTTTTAAGTTAAAAAAAAATTTTTTTTTTTTTTTGCTTCTGTTTTTTTGTGGAGACAGGGTCTGTCTATGTTGCTCAGGCTCCTGGACTCAAGCCATCTCCCACCCTGGCCTCCCGAAGTGCTCGGATTACAGGCCTGAGCCACCACACCTGGCCTCATACACTCCTTTTGATTTTGAGAATGGTCAGATTTTCAACAACTTCCTACAAAAAACGTGAATGTATCATGATTGGGGAGTTTGCATCAAACCCAGATACAAATACTATGGAAGTGGAGGGGAGATGATTCAAGATAAACATGGTAAGAAACTCATTGGTGCTGGGCGCGGTGGCTCAGGTCTGTAATCCCAGAACTTTGGGAGGCCAGAGCAGGTTAGATCGCTTGAGGTCAGGAGTTTGAGACCAGCCTGGTCAACATGGTGAAACCCCTGTCTCTACTAAAAATACAAAAATTAGCCGGGCATAGTGTTGGGCGCCTGTAATCCCAGCTACTCTGGAGGCTGAAGTAGAGAATCACTTGAACCTGGGAGGTGGAGGTTGCAGTGAGCCGAGATTGTGCCACTGCACTCCAGCCTGGGTGACAGAGTGAGACTCTGTCTCAAAACAAAACACAAAAAGGAAACTCATTGGTAATTTTCCTAATGATAGTCATTTTTATGTGAAAATTGTATTAATTTTAAAGTTAATTAAAAAGTCAAACATTCCTAAAAAGTTTTTTTGTTTGTTTTTGTTTTTTGTTGTTGTTGTTGTAGTTGTTTTTAACAGATCACTTTAACCCCTCCAAGATTTGGTTGGAGGGGCAGGCATCAGGCAGGTAGGAGATGATGGGAAATTTGAGGGGAAACTTTTATTAAGTCTGTCCTTTGCCTATTGGCTAACTTTAATGGGGATTGCTAAATGCCTACTGTGTGCCACGTGGCATGATAGACACTATGTATAGATTATATTATTTAGTGTTGGGCCATTTTATGGACAGGAAACCAAGGCTTAGCACAGTCAACTTGCCCAAAGTCAGTCAACTTACAAGCAGTAGCCAAGATTCAAGAACTTTCTGCTCTTTCTACTTGACCACCCTGTAACATAACCAACCTAACAAATCGAGGGTGCGTGACTAGTTGCTGGAAATCCCCCAGTCTTTGTCCAAGGTCTTTATTGAAATGTAAGGACAGAATTATAGTTCATTCCTCTGACTTCCTGGGTTCTTAAATGCTCCCAGGTGGGAAATGCTATACTTACAAGGATGTCTTATGACGGTACCTACAATCAGGACTGGTGTTCAGACATGGGGACTTCCACGTGGACTAGCAATGCCATACACTATTCAAAAGGGGAATTCGCTCAGCCCATGGGAAACACAGTGAAGACCTGATTCCGACTGCATGTCCTTTTTTATTCCCAATACACAGAACTCAGTACTCTTTGCCCTGTTCCCTGTGCACCTCCTGGTGGCTCCTCCTTCCCCCTCTCCTTCCTGAGAAAGCCTGTTTTGCTCTCAGGCCTCAGCAATCAGGGCCAACCCATTGCATTTGGTTTCCATGGAATGGAATTTATATTCTTGAATGTACTGAACTGGTATATTTTTCTTGCCACTTAAATCATGATGCTCTGTGGCTCTCTACCCATTTAATCAAAAGGTTTCTATGCTTCAGGGAAAGAGAGATACTGTTGGGAACAACCAGGTCACTGCTCAGTTTTGGTTGCCAAATTCATTTTTTTTAATCCCTTGCAAGGCAATAATAGTGAAAAATTGTTTCTAAAGTGGGGTGTGCCCAAGACAACACAATGGGAACAGAAAGCAAATATTAGAATTGTTATTTTCATTTTTTACCTTATCTTTTAAAATGTCTATTGTGGGATGTATGTGTTATAAAGCATGTAATGTATTAATACAGTATTAAGTGTATATCCACCATATACAGATATACATGTTTCCATATATGCATATATAACCGTGTATGTATTAATATATATGGCATACACAAATATATCAAATATATTTATGTATGTGCTCAAATTTTTGTTGTTGTTAGGAACGCATGATCAAAAAATTGAGGCCACTACACTTGAAAGCAAGACTTGGTTTTGAGTAGAAAATTTTTTTCTAAATTCTAAAAAATTCACTTTAACTATAAAAAATATAGCTTACAATTCTATGTTGACTTTTACTACGAGCCTTAGGTAGAGATAACTTAAGCACTCACTCATCTAGGGGAAAATATGCTGTATCTCCAGTGTGGGAAGCTGGGGAGAGAGAAGGTAGAAGGCAAATAGTGTGTGTGGGGGCAGGGAGGGGGAGCAGGTCCCACTCCCCACTTGCGTAGGTTTAGAAGACTTCCGTTGGGTAAGTTTAGGAAACTCCAGAACAGTGGGGCTGTTTTGTCTTTCCTCAAGTGTCTTAGGGAAGGTCCGGGTCCAACATGGGCTCTCCAGGCTGAAGGTGGGCTGCTGGACGGCCTCACAGAGCCCTGAGCCCTGCAAGGTGAATGTAGAGGCAGCTGGGGGGGGCCCAAGGCCCTAAGGGGTTGAGTCCTTAGAACCAGTGGATTCCAGAAGGTTGGGGGAGAATTAGAGGCCACAAAATGTGAAAACCAAATGACCAGAGGAAGCATCAGATATAGGGGCTAAAAGGGCCAGGTGGGACCAGCTTCACTTGAGCAAGCATGTGGCAGGCATAGGATGGTGGGGGCCCAGCCTAGCCCAGCCACTCTACTGTGAAGACAGGGAAGGATGTGGTGGACGGCCTCCGGGCCTCCACCCCACGAGGACATGAGCACATGCCTTCCCATCCTGATGCTTCTGCAGCCGTATACCATCTGCTATGGGCTGAACTGTGCCAAGTCCCATTCCTATGTTGAAATCCTAACCCTAGTGCCTCAGAAGGTGACCTTATGTGGAAACAGAGTGATTGCAGATATCATTAGTTAAGATGAAGTCATACTGAAGTAGGGTGAGCCCCTGATCCAACATGATTTGTGTCCTTATAAAAAGGGGAAGTCAGCGACAGATGCACACAGGAAGGACACCATGTGAACAGACACAGGAGGAAGACAGCCAGCTACAAGCCAAGGACAAAGGCCTGAGACAGATCTTTCCCTCAGAAGGAACCCACCCTGCCAACACCTTAAACTCAGAATTCCAGCCTCCAGAAGCGAGAGACAATAAATTCCTATTGTGTAAACCATTCCATCTATGGCACTTTATTACAGCAGCGTTAGCAAACTAACACACCAGCTTTGTTAAACAAGCAAGGGGGTGGGGAGAGATTGGAAAGACTAGACCATTATTCAAGAGGGGCCGAGATCATCTGGAAGAGACTATTCCAAATGGAAAGAAAATTAGTTCTCCTGAGTTACCTTTCATGGACAAGTGAAGTCCCCTGCCCCCACCAGAGGAAATAGAAGCCTTAGAAGAAGATAAGAACCATCACAAAGAAGCCTGTCCTTTTTTGCACATCTAAATGCACTGAATAAAATTCCAGCTGTATTCAAATCTCTCAGAGATATAGCCTATCCTGGCCTGCTCTCTCAGTGTGACCAGAGCCCATCCTCCTGGGCATTTTACGATTTCTAGGCTGGCCACTCTCTTCTCATTGATACCAGCTTCCGAACTCGTTGCCATAGTTCCAGTGGCAAATTCCTAAGCTGTCCACAAGAGCAGTGGCATGCTGACGTCAGTTTGTACCAGCTCTCAACAGCTGGCTGTTAAATTTTCAGGAATTTTGTGAGCCAGTTGTTAAACACGGCCATTATTAAAGATCAAATTATAAATATGACCAAAATTTTTAAAAAGTATTGAATACTCAAAAATCATCACTTTCTAATTATTTTACTATACTTTACTGTTATGCTTTCTGGGTTATTATATCTGTTACATTTATATGATGGAAATACTTTGTAATGAATTGTTACTGTGTGTTTCTTCCCAATTTCATGATCAGTAAATTCAGGTGGGTAGCTCAAAATCAACTATAGTGGAAATATTTACACCATGAAAATTGGTAAATGCTACATATCAGCCCCACCTCAGGGAGAGCCAGTTGTTAAAAATTTACCAGCATAGGCTGGGCATGGTGGATCATACCTGTAATCCCAGCACTTTGGGAGGCCAAGGTGAGCGGATCACCTGAGGTCAGGAGTTCGACATCAGCCTGACCAACATGGAGAAACCCCATCTCTACTAAAAATACAAAATTAGTCGGGCGTGGTGGCACATGCCTGTAATCCCAGCTACTCGGGAGGCTAAGGCCGTAGAATCACTTGAATCCAAGAGGCAGAGGTTGTGGTGAGCTGAGATTGCGCCATTGCACTGTAGCCTGGGCAACAAGAGCGAGACTCTGTCTCCAAAAAAAAAAAAAAGTACCAGCCCATCACTGCATAGATGCTGCCTTGGGCCTTGAGTTCTGCATTCTTTTTTGAGATGAGTTCTTACTCTGTCGTCCTCAGGCTGGAGTGCAATGACAGGATCACAGCTCACTACAACCTTGGCCTCCCACATTCAGGTGATCCTCCTGCCTCAGCCTCCTGAGTAGCTGAGACTACAGGTGCACACCACCCTGCCCAGCTAATTTTTGTATTTTTAGTGGAGTCAGGGTTTTGCCACATTGCTCAGGCTGGTCTCAAACTCCTGGGCTCAAGTGATCCATCCACCTCAGCCTCCCAAAGTGCTGGGATTACAGGTTGGGCTCTGTATTCAGATATACTAGTAGATGAACTGACAAAGCTTGAGAAACAATTGTTATCAGCTGAACCCAGGTCTGATCTGGGATCTTAATGATCAAAGAGTGATGAGAACAGTCCTCTACCGTTCCACAGAGGAAGGAGACTCCCACTAAGGGTGACACCAGCGAGACCTCTACTGTCTTCCCAGACTTGGGGCAGGACACTAGACAAAGAGCTACTCACTTCCACACCTTTGTTTTCTTTTGCTACTATCGAGTGACAGTGCTGAACAGGGAACCTTTGAGCAGGTTGCCACCTGACAACCTCTATTGCTTTAAAATAACCTGAAGTAACTCTTAATCCTGCTTCCGGCAACAAGAGAGTGACGGAATTCAAATGGGCCTAAGACTTCCAGGACTGAACCGCTGTCCTCTGCAATCCATTCTGTAAACCCCCCTCTTCCACCTGCTAATGTGGTATCCACAGCAGAACTGAGTCCTGGGGGAGACTGCTCTTTCTGCATAGTAACAGGTGTAAAAATAGCAGCTGACCCCTTCCGGGATAGGTGTCAGGCGAAAATGTCTCAGGGACCACAGTACTTGTAGTCTGGGGATGGTAGGGGCTGACCTGGGCTTGTATCCAGCTCTACCATTTACCAACTGTGTGGCCTTGGGCAAGGCATGATCTTTCCAAACCTCCTTTTCTCATCTGTACAGTAGAGAAACAAGACAGATTCGCAAAAGTGGAATGAATGAGAGATAGACTTAAGTATATATACAATTGTTCTTCAGTATCCATGGGGGATTGGTTCCAGGACCCTCCACAGATACCAAAATCTGCAGATACTCAAGTCCCTGATATAAATGGTGTAGTATTTGCATGTAACCCATGCAATCCTCCACTATAAATCATAAATCCTCCCATACAAATCATCTCTAGGTTACTTATAATACCTAATACAATGTAAATGTTATGTAAATAGTTGATATACTCTATTGTTTATGGGATAATGACAAGAAGTCTGTACCTGTTCGGTACAGATGTCATTTTTTTTCTCAAATGTTTTTGATCTGTGGTTGATTGAGCCCAAGGATTCAGGACACCCAGGTACAGAGGGCCAACTGCATTTCAAAGTTACATTCTTAAACAATGCGAAAGAGCAAAAAATAGGAATTTAGCTCCAAAGAAATGGAGGGGTCACAGGGTGGTGACATATCTAAATTCTAGTCTGTCAGAGCAGAACAACAGAAGGTAAGCATATTATTTAGATGTAAAGAGGTAGCTCCCAGAAGCAGTAAAAGTAGTTACCTTTAGAGTTTGGGACTTCAGCTGGGGAGAGATGCAGCTGTTGGATTTTATTGCTCGACTTTCCAAATTTATTACCTTTTTCTTTCTTTTCTTTTTTTTTTGAGACGGAGTTTCACTCTTACTGCCCAGGCTGGAGTGCAATGGCACGGTCTCAACTCACCGCAACCTCCACCTCTTGGGTTCAAGCGATTCTCCTGCCTCAGCCTCCCAAGTAGTTGGGATTACAGGCACCCACCACCACACCCAGCTAGTTTTTGGTATTTTTAGTAGAGACGGGGTTTCTCCATGTTGGTCAGGCTGGTCTCAAACTCCTAACGTCGGGTGATCCACCTGCCTCGGCCTCCCAAAGTGCTGTGATTACAGACCTGAGCCACCACATCCAGTCAAATTTCTTACTTTTTAATCCAGTGTATGTATTACCTCGATTCCTTTTATTAAAAAAGAAAATAGCTGTGCATTATATTAGCTAGATTTCTAATCTATCTCTTAAAAGGTTGATTTTAATTTTCTTTTCTCTGCATGTGAGACATGCCTTGCCACAGCATAGGGCCCTTGGAAACAGTTTGTTTTTATGGCTTCCGTGTCTCTGTAGGTTTCTATAGCTCCTTGAAGTCTGTTTTGTGTATCTCTTGATTTATAAGATGTTGGTGAATCATTCCAAATAAAGACTTCTTTCTTGCAAAAATATGTAAAGAAATAGCAAGGGATGATTCAGAGTCTGAGGCGAGCACTTTCATCTCCAAAGAACTAAGCAGTGAGCTGGGCAGCACGCAGTCACAGCCAGCCTGGCCAGCACATCATCTGCGCTCAGCTGGACCCGGCCCTGGCCTCAGAACCAGTCTGCCCCCTGCTTGGCACTCTCCAGCAAACCCACTTCCCTCCCCCACCTCCACCTCCAGGCCACACTGGAAATCTCACACCCATTAACCTCAAGTTCACAGGCCTGCAGGATCCACAGATAGGCGTCCCCACAACCCACTAGAATTACATTTGCAACCTTGTGTTTTCTGGGAAGAGTGTGCAGATAGTTTTTAGATTTTCAGTTGGTGTGCATAGGTCTCCAACTCTCCTCAAAAGGCAACCCATAGGAACAGTAAAGACTGTGATTCTCTACCCCTTATCATGCTGTTAGCATAGCATGGCGGCTAGAAGGCCCACCGCTGGACTAGACTGCCTTGTCTTTAAGCCTCCCTCCACTATTTCCTAGCTGTGTGACCTCAAGCAAATTGCTTAACCTCTCTGTGTCTTTGTTTTCCCAATTATAAAACGGGACAAATAATAGTACCTACCTCGTTGGCTCCTTGTGAGGGTTAAAGGAGTTAATATAGGTAAAATGCTTAGAACAGAGCCTGGCACCAAGGCAGTTTCAGGTGGTGTTTGGCCCCACTCTCCTGAAGACTAACAACTCACAAATGGTCACCCTCCATTGCTGTGTGCATATCTTCTGTGTGCTTGGGGATGTAGCTGAAGCACATCCTAGGGGTCAGTGTGGTGGCTCAGGGTGCTCTAAATGCATAGGTGACACTACAGAGATCCCAGGGAGAGGAGTGGAAACTGCCAAAGGCTGTGTGTCGGGTAGGGGGTAGTCATGGCAGCTTCTGCACTGAGCACTCCCCCAATGGGCTCCTGGGGTTCCTTCATCTGCTGGACCTAGAAGAACTGTGTATCTTTCTCCTCAACATCGTCCCAACTAACACACCCTCCTCTCTGCCTACTTGGCTAACATCCACTCATCCTTGAAGACTGCTTGAGTCCCTCCACTGAGGAGTCTTTTGTGACCACTGCCTCCCCACGTGAAACACACTGCTTTTTCTATGGGACCTGTATTAATCTGTTCTCACACTGCTCTAAAGAACTGCCCAAGACTGGCTAATTTTTGTTTGCTTCTTGAGATGGAGTTTTGCTCTTGTTGCCCAGGCTGCACTGCAATGGTGCAATCTTGGCTCACTGCAACCTCCACCTCCGGGGTTCAAGCAATTCTCCTGCCTCAGCCTCCCAATTAGCTGGGATTACAGGCATGAGCCACCACACCTGGCTAATTTTTGTATTTTTAGGAGAGACAGGGTTTCACCATGTTGCTCCTGACCTCAAGTGATCCACCCACCTTGGCTTCCCAAAGTGCTGGGATTATAGGTATGAGCCACCTCGCCCAGCCAAGACTGGGTAATTTATAAAGGAAAGAGGTTTCATTGACTCACAGTTCCACATGGCTGGGGAGGCCTCAGGAGACTTACAATCATGGTGGAAGGGGATCAGTCACCTTCTTCACAAGGTGGTAGGACAGAGAAGAGTGAAGGAGGAACTTCCAAACACTTAAAAACCATCAGAACTTGTGAGAACTCACTATCACAAAAACAGCATGGGGGAACCACCCCCAAGATCCAATCACCATCCTCCCTTGACACATGGGGATTACAGGTCCTTCCCTCAACACGTGGGGATTACAATTTGGGATGAGATTTTGGTGGAGGAACAGAGCCAAACCATACCAGGACCCTTTGTGTTTACTGTGTTTAGTGTAAGCCATGCCCTGTGCAAAGTGAGCTTCATGCATTAGCTCATTTTTTTTTAAATTTATTTATTTATTTATATTTTTGAGACGGAGTCTCACTCTGTCACCCAGGCTGGAGTGCAGTGGCCGGATCTCAGCTCACTGCAAGCTCCGCCTCCCGGGTTCACGCCATTCTCCCACCTCAGCCTCCCAAGTAGCTGGGACTACAGACGCCCACCACCTCGCCCGGCTAGTTTTTTTTGTATTTTTTAGTAGAGACGGGGTTTCACCGTGTTAGCCAGGATGGTCTCGATCTCCTGACCTCGTGATCCACCCGTCTCGGCCTCCCAAAGTGCTGGGATTACAGGCTTGAGCCACCGCGCCCGGCCCATTAGCTCATTTAATTCTCACAACAACCTTTACAATAAACAGAAATGATGATTATCCCTCATTACAGATAAGAAAATTTAGGCTTAGATAAATATTTAAAACTCCATCTGCCTGAGGCCAGGACCCATGCTTTTATCCACTTCTCTAAACAACCTCTCTGATTCTGCCCAACTCCTGCAATGCTTTTTTCCCCACTTTCCTTAGTTTAAAAATCTCCTGTGGCCCTCTCGAAGACAGGTTCATATCTGATTCATTTTTGTATCCCAAACATCTATTACTGTGCCCAGCATATAGTAAGCACTCAGTAAATGTTAAATGGATGGAGTGATCTGGAATTCGGGCTCTGCAAAAATTTTGCCATGACTCGCTCCAGACCATAACCTTTTAAAAAGGCTTCTAGCCTAGATCAGGGTAAAGGCTTATTTAATTCAATAAAATATATATATTTACTTAGTACCCACTATGTGACAAGCACATAGGTCTCCAATACTCCTGACAAAACAACTTTAAGTGGTTTTTACACCTATAGAAACAGTAAAGACTGTGATTCTCTTCCCCTTATCATGCTTCTAACGTAGCACAGTGGATCCCCACCCCCAGACTAGAGGTTACAGCAATAAATAAAACAGCAACACTCCCCCCGCACCCCACCCTTTTGAAGCTTATATTCTCTTTTCATTTGAAGAAAGCCTCACTGGGCACCTCCCCCTGGCAGTGCCATTATGACACTTCTTGCTAATAGTGGTTGTATTAGTCCATTCTCATGCTGCTAATAAAGACATACCCGAGACTGGCTAATTTATAAAGAAAAGAGGTTTAATTGACTCACAGTTCAGCAGGGCTCGGGAGGCCTCCAGAAACTTACAATCATGGCAGAAAGGGAAGCAAACATGTCCTTCTTCACATGGCAGCAGCAAGAAGTGCCAAGCAAAAGGCAGGGGAAAACCCTTAAAAACCATCAGATCTCATGAGATCTCACTCACTAGCACAAGAACAGCAGCATGGGGGTAACCATTCCCATGATTCAATTACCGCCCATCGGTTCCCTCTCACAACATGTGGGGATTATGGGAGCTACAATTCAAGATGAGATTTGGGTGGGGACACAGCCAAACTGTATCAGTGGTGAAGACTAGACCTGTCCTCTTAGAGTTATTATATAATCCAGATGAATAAATACACAGGTAAAAATAAAAGGCAACTCCCACGCAAAAACCAAACTACAGTGGCTCCCAGCTCCCAGGCAGGCTGACAGCCCCAGGGCCACTGGCTCAGGTGCATGTTTTCCTGAGCAGCCCTTCAGACCCGTCAGAGGCCCTCACAGAGCAAGTCAGGGGGGCTCTCCTGGCGTCCTCCTCTGGCTTCATCCCTCACACGTGCTGGGCTGCTGCCTCTTCCTCCCTCCTGCTCCAGATCCAGAAGAAGGGCCTGGGCAGGCCCCGTGGTACTCCTGACTTGCCTGGGCTGTTGTAAGCACAGGGATCAAAAAGAGAAAGTGCAGCCAGGGAGTGCAGGGAGGAGAAGCTGGTGAGCTGAGGCAAGAGCTGGCTCTGAGGTTGAAAGTGGCCAGGACACCCAGTTCAAGTGCAAGGAAACAGCACAGAGACACTGAGACTGACAAGAGACCTAAGGTCACAGAGCTCACCACGCATGTCCTTCCTGTTATTTTCCCTCCATGCACAGAGTTTAAACTATGAAATCCCTGTAGTTGTGAAAGTGGGGAGAGGTAGAGTCTGTTGCCTCAGGGAGAATCTTACTATTGGATTACAAAGGCTCAATATGGAACTCAGAGGGTGGGGCAGATCAGCTCTGGATTCTTTCCTTCTATTTGCCTTTCTGCCCCCCACCTACAAGACAAACAGAGCAGCCTGTTGTCTGACCTCCTCAAGCCCACAAGAGTCTCTGCACAAATCTTCAGCGTTCCTCAGCGGCTCTTTCTGGGGTCTCCCCTTACCCCTCACCTTCCACCCCGACTAGCCTTTGGCTCACCCTCTGTCCAACCCCTCACCCCACCCCAGCTTCTGAAATGAGCTATTCTTATTTCTGAGACTATATATGCATGTATTGGGTAACTTGGCTGGCGTGGGGGAGCTGGGATTTAGGGGCTCCTTCACCTTCAGGAGTTCAAATCGTCTCTTGATTTAGGGGTAGGCCTGCAACCTAACAGGGTTCTCTTATTTGGTTAAACCAGTTGAAGGAGAAAGTCAGGAAGCATTTCAAAGTAAAGGAAGCGTCCACAGCATCAGCCCCTGGAAGGGCTCAGCTCACCCTCACTTTCATGCAGTATAGAATAGCTTGATTGTTTTCCTTCCTTTCTTGAATAACTCTTCCTTAATTTTTTTTCCCAGAGATAAGTTCTTCCCCCAGGCTGGAGTGCAGAGGTGTGATCATAGCTCACTGCAACCTTGAACTCCTGGGCTCAAGTGATCCTCCTGTCTCAACCTCCCAAGTAGCCAGGACGACAGGTGCACACCACCATGCCTGGCTCATTTTTTAAAAATTTTTTGTGAGACAAGGTCTCACTATGCTGCCCAGGCTGGTCTCAAACTCCTCATTACAAGTTATCTTCCTGCCTTGGCCTCCAAAAGTGCTGGGATTCCAAGCGTGAACCACTGCGCCCAGCCTCTTCCTTGATTTTTAAGACTCAGTTCAAAGAGCTCTTCTGATTCTCCTTCCATAAGCCCTCCAGGCCACAGCGACCTCAAACTGCTCTGAGTTTGCAGAGCTGTCCATGGCATAGGCAACAAATGTAATTCCATATTGCTGTGGGTCTTCTCCTGGATTGAGTATTGATCTGTTCTTGAGCAGCTGCATGGGTCTGTGCTGAGAATATGTTCTGACTGCACAGTCTAGGTGGTGAACTACTTGGGACAGAGGGCAGGCCTCTACCTTTGTGAACCTCCCACGGCCTCTTGGCATTTTGGCAGGTGTGGGATAAATATCTGCTCCCTTGTTGATGGATGGATGATTAAAGATGGAAACTGGCTCCGTCATTTGATTGGCTTTTCTGATAAGATACGGAGGTGGGTGGCACTAGAAGGACCCATATCTTGTCTATTCTTTGCTTATTGCACTGTTTCAGCAAAAAACAAGGCTGGACAGAAGCCCAGAGGAGTGGAAATTACAGGGAAGGTTGGGCTTTTTTAGGCTCTTGTTCCAAAGTGATGATAAAACATCCAACTACACTTCCATTCCTAGCTCAGAAACCACAACAGATGGAAGTGGGTGTGGGCCAGAATTAGTGCCCGAGGTGAGCGAAGAAAGCCAGGAAAACCTCGTCAAAGGAAATCAACCCAGAGAATAAAGGCTCCCTGGGTTTGCTTTGGAAGAAAGGACAGGGGATTATGTCCTTGCTCCTTCAGGAACAAGAGACCTGGCACTGGATTAAACCATCCAAATAGTAAAACCAGTAATTATGTGTTGTGGGCAGGGCCAGCCTGGTTTCTCAGTGCCACATCCATTTCCCGTGGTGGGTGGCAGGTCTACAGGGAACAGCAATGCCAAGTTTCCTCAGCTCTCTTCTCAGTGCAGGGAAGTTAGAATAAAGCCAAAGAGTATAGGGCTTGGAAATACAAAGCAAGCCACTGTGAAGATCATGAGCAAGACGAGCCAGGTTTCAACCAGAATGGCTCGTTCTTTGTGATCGGTTGGCCGAGCTGGGGACATGCTCCGGTGGTGGAACTAGTTTGGGTGAAAATGATCTCCTGGAGGAAGAAGACCAAGGGCGGGAAGTGAGTGAAGAAGCAACTGCTCTTATTTCAGACAAAGAACGGTTTGGCCGACTTCTCGATCTTTCCCAAGGACTGCACGAGAATATCCAGGGACTGCTAACCCCTGGGAGAAGTTTGGGTCATGGTTCCTGCCCTCAGCCATGGCTTTGGCATCAGCACCTTCTGTCAGGAGAAATGGCTCCTTTCCTTTTGTCCCACGAAGTCAACTTAAAAAAAAAAAAAGACCTAATTCAGTAAAATTAATCATTGGCTACCTTCACATACAGGAGCTATGGGAGTGGGAGGTACCAAAGAAGAAATTGTGGCCCTCACCATGTTGGAGTTCAAGGAGGGTGATGGCCATCAAGGGTGCCAGCTTTGGGAGTGTCCCTCTGAAAAGGAGTCCTTCCCAGTATCATCCGCCCCATGGGGTGATACGCCAGGGTGTCTGTCTCCTTATGCCCATGTGACTGGGCGGCACACCCTGGAGTGAGGAGGTGGTCCTCACAGAGCTCCTTTAGGTCAGGGTTCCCAGAGGGTCTGCCCAGAAGTTCCTTAGCTCCACCTCCCTGAAGGTCCTGGTATCCCATAGTGAGGGCTCAGTGATCTCAGCATGATACTAGGGCAAAATGTGCTTACCTCATCTACACCCTCTAAATTTTTAGGAGGCACCCACTTGCTGAGATGCATTACTCAGCATTGTGGGGTTCTTTTCTCACATGTTTTGGTTGGCAGGGAGTTCACTGCCTTGGTAAAGAGAGACAGTCAATTAACTAGAGAACAAGGTACTCACTGCCTCCCCAACCCTGCCTATTTTTGAGACAGGGTCTTTCTCTGTTGTCCAGGCTGGAGTGCAGTGGTGTGATCACAGCTCACTGCAGCCTCAACCTCCTGGGCTCAAGTGATCCTCTTGAGTAGCTGGGACTACAGGCGTGTGCCACTATGTCTAGGTAATTTTTAAATGTTTTATAGAGGGGGAGATCTTACTATATTGCCCAGGCTGGTCTCAAACTCCTGGGCTCAAGGAATCCTCCCACCCCAGCCTCCCAAAGTGCTGGGATTACAGGCATGAGCCACCATGCCCAGCCCTGCTTCTTTTTTACCCTTCTCTATGACGTGTATCACCAAATAGTCCTTACATATTTTTAAAGATGAAAATTTTAAAATAAGAAATATTTTAAGATTATGTTTGCTAACATATTCATATTTGTTCATGGAAGAAAATCTAGAAAAAAAAACAGAAAAGTATTAAACTAATTGTTTAATCTCTTGTAACTGCATAAGCTAGAGGCCTTTCAGTAAATATGCCCCTGCTGTTCTTTCTCTGCCTCCCTTTATCTTTTGAAAATTGAGATCTCATGTCATATGTATATGTGTAGATGTATACATGTTTATTGTCTTAGTCTCTTGTGTGTTGTTATAAGGGAAGACCAGAGGCTGGGCAATTG
This sequence comes from Macaca nemestrina, assembly GCF_043159975.1. Lineage (NCBI taxonomy): Eukaryota > Metazoa > Chordata > Mammalia > Primates > Cercopithecidae > Macaca > Macaca nemestrina. The sequence goes on from NC_092131.1 coordinate 43,443,160, forward strand.
ATAAAGAAAAGAGCTTTATTTGGCTCATAGTTCTTCAGGCTGTACAAGAAGCATGGAGCCATTATTTGCTTCTGGTGAGGGCTTCAGGAAACTTCCAATCGTGGTGGAACGCAAAGGGGAGCTGGCATGTGCAGAGATCACATAGCCAGAAAGGAAGCAAGGGGGTTATGGTGGGGGAGTTTCAGGCCCTCATAGGCACTAATAGAGCAAGATCTCATTTATTACCTCAAGAACAAAGATGGCACCAAGACATCCATGACGGATCCACTCCCTGTGCCCAAACACCTCCCATGAGGCCCCACCTCCAACACTGGGGATCAAATTTCAACATTAGTTTTGAGGGGAACAAACATCCAAATTGCAGCATATAGATAATACACGCACATATACTAAATATCTTTTACTTAGCCATATTGTAAATAGTGGCAGTAAATACCTCTTTATGCACTCACAGAACCACTACCACAATCAAGATATATAGAATACTTCCATTACCCCAAAAAGTTCCCGTGTGGCCTTTCTCAGTCAATTCCCTCAATCCCCAGCTCCAGGCAGCCACTGAACAGCTTTCTAGCCCCATAGATTATATTTGTTTTCCTAATATTTCATATAAATGGAATCATCCAGCAGGCATTCCTTTTGTGTCTGCTTCTGTCACTCTGCATAATGTTTCTGAGGTTCATCCATGTTGTTTCAGGTCTAAGTAGTTCATTCCTCTTGATTACTCAGTAGTGTTCCATTGTATAGTCACACCACAGTTTATGCATTCACCTGTTGATAGACATTTGGGGCAATTATGAATAAAGCTGCTATGAATAAGTCATTGTGTGGACGTGTCTTCATCTCTCTTGAGTAAATACCTGGCAGTGGAGTTTCTGAATCATAAGGTGTATATATATGTTTAAACTTATATATGTATAAAGTCAAAGTGTCTTTCAAAGTGTACCATTGTACCATCCCATCAGTCATATATGAGCATTCCAGTTCCTTCACATCCTCACCAAAACTTGAGATAGCCAGTCTTAAATGTTAGCCATTCTGTTGAATGTGTCATTATATATAGTTCTAAATTCTGTGTTTTTTACTTAACATTAGATTATGAATGTTCCCCACGATATTAAATATTCTTTGTAAATGTCATTTTTTATGGATGCACTATATGTCATTATATGGATGAACCATACATACCTTAGTTAAGTAATTTCCTATTGGCAAATATTTCAGTCGTTTATAGTTTTCTCCATAAATAATGCTGTTAAAATATCTTTGTCAGAATAAGTGGCTATTTTCTTAGGATAAATTACCCAAGTGATTCTTTTGGTGGAAAAATTTGGATACATGAAAAGACAAATCATCTATAATTTCATCACCTAGACAAAACCATCATTAACATTTTGGGGTATAACCTTCTAACTAACTAGCTAACTAACTAGCCATCATGTTCCTGTTCACTATGTTAAACCATATCTCAGAATAAAGTATGTATACATACTTAAGCTATCTTCACACACACAAAGCATCATGCATACAAAGTGGAATGTGAATCTTTCTAAGCCTCTTGATACATTACCAAGAGTTAGGTTCAAGGAGAAGGATTCCAGCATTTCATTTCATTTCTTTTCTTTCTTTCTTTCTTTCCTTTTTTTTTTTTTTTTTTTTTTTTTTTTGAGAAGGAGCATTGCTCTGTCACCAGGCTGGAGTACAGTGATGTGATCTCGGCTCACTGCAACCTCTGCCTCCCGAGTTCAAGTGATTCTCCTGCTTCAGCCTCCTGAGTAGCTGGGATTACAAGCGTGTGCCAATTTTTGTATTTTTGTATTTTTACCGGCTAATTTTTGTATTTTTAGTAGACACGGGGTTTCACCATGTTGGTCAGGTTGGTATCGAACTCCTGACCTTATGATCCGCCCACCTCGGCCTCCCAAAGTGCTGGGATTACAGGCGTGAGCCACTGTGCCCGGCCAGATTCCAGCATTTCAGTCAGTGCAGTGGGCAGCTTTGGATGCTTCCAATGGAAGGGGCCAGAACATTAAGGAAAATCCCCTGCAGATCTCAAGGAAGACTCTAGCGACAATTCTTTCTAAAAACTTCAAATGAAGTCCCACCTCACTCTAAAAGAAGGTGAATGTACAAAAGTAGGAAGCAAAAAACAAGCGGCTTTTTTCACACAGCCTTCTCCCCTCTGCCAAATACATATATTGTACATGTATATTCTATAGAACATTCCATGAAGTCCTCCCACTTCCGAGCTTTGGAAAGAATGCATTGCAAGACACACCCTTTCTGGATCCAAAGAGGAATTCCCTAGACGCTGGGTGTGTGCTGAAAGCACAAAACTGGACTGTAGGGACAGGCTCCCACAAGCAAATGTCTCTAAGCTGAAGCTGGTGAGCACCTGGTAAAGACAGGGTAGAAAGCACCACTCTCAAGAAGGTAATGGAGAGAAGAGAAAAACTTGGTTTCATTATCAATACAGAGGTTATAGTAAGAGGAGTGTACACTTAAGCAATTTCTTCCTAGGCAGACCCAAAAAGCAACTCCTAGAAAATGTGAGCCAACATTGCTTTTGCACTTCCTATGTGCCAGGCACTAGATTAGGTGCTTTATGTGCAGTAGCCACTTTAATATTCACAGTGAACCTATGAGGCTTATTATTATCCCAGTTTCGCAGATGAGGAAATAGAGGCGTAGAGGGGTTAAGTAACTTACTCGAAGTCACACAGCTCATATGTGTGGCCGGAGCCTCTCTGACCAGATGCGTGTGACGTGGAACCACATACTCCAGTAATTCCTTGTCCCCTCCCCCTCCCCCGTGCCAAACAGCTCTCAGAATTATGCTTATACTGTGCCCCACTAATAATACCTCTGCTCCGCTTATTATACCCACGCCTGCACATATAGTTGATCACATTGGTGCTTTGGAAGTTGTGTACACCAGGTCACAGGGAATATGAGTGACTCTCCTGGGGCACCCAGCTGAGGAAGGCAGTGTTATGTGGGGAAAAGGACACCGAACTGGGGTTTATAAGGGCAGAGTTCTAGCTTGAAATCTCCCACGAACAGCCTTATGACCATGGGCAAGTCACTTAACCTCCCTGGGCCTCTACCTGAGCTCACCTGTGTAGGCACTGCAACTTTTCAGCATCCATTGCCCCCATTCAATCACAAGGCCTCCCTCTGGTGAGATTCGTTGAGACGGTGTATTTAAACATAGACCACTAAAGCCACTCAGCTGCTAGAACAGCCTGCCTAAGTGGAATCCCTGCCCTGCTGGCTGTGAAAACCCAAGTAATTTTTTTTTAACTCACTTTGCCTCTATCTCCCCTCTGCAGAAGAATGGACCTATCTCATAAGTTGCTGTAAAGATTAAAGAAATAATGCCTGGAACAGCGTAAGCAGTAAATAAATGTTATCATTACTGTTAACAACATGTAATCTATACATTCTCATATCTAGGTTCATTCTTCCTGTTGTCTAAGCCCGGTTCTGGCTGCCTCACCCATGGTGATGGAATCAATTGCCCGCAGGCCTCTGGCTCTCTACAGAAGTTTGCTCAGAGCCAGTGTGACAGCTGACTCCTGCTCATTGAGAAGCGACCCTTCTGCCTCTTGGTTTATTGCAAATTGATTTTACTGTGGGCAACAAACTTACCCAGAAATACTTGACACTGGTATGATGTGTGGAGTGATATTCCATTGTGTGCGTTCCCAAAAATGCACTTACGATCTGAAACCTGGAGAGAACCAGGGATGCAGGAAGAGGGGAAGTTGAAGGGGAAGGTGTCCTACAGGCATGATTCATCTGCTCTTTATTTTAGAGACTGAGAGCTCAGTTTCTTGCTCCTATTTTAATAAAATTGCCACAGTTGCACATTGCTCTTAACCTGCAGGCAAACCACACTAATTCAGACCAGGTGGGCTTTGTAAAATGTCAGCATTTTAGGCTACTTCATTCAATTCAAAATATTTTCTAATTTCCCTTGTGATTTATTCTTTGGTCCATAGGGTATTTGGAAGTATATTGTTTAATTTCCAAATACTAAGGGATTTTCCAGTATCTTTCTCTTGTTGATTTCTGGTTTAATTCCACAGTGGTCAGAGAACACACTTTGATTTCAGTTCTTTTAAATTCGCTAACATTCGTTTATGGCCCAAATTATGGTGGGACATATTTTGTGTGCATTTGGAAAGAATGAGTATCTACTGTAGTTGGGTAGAATGTACTGTAAATAAATGTCAATTAGGTTAGGTTGGTTGATAGGGCTCTTTAGGTCTTCTCTATTCTTACTATTTTTCTGCCTGCTTTGTATATTTGTTCTGTTGAGATCTCCATCTGTAATTATGGATCTTTCTGTTTCCTCCTTCATTACTATCAGTTTCTGTTTTATGTGCTTTGAGACTCTGTTGTTAGGTACATACACATTTAGGATTGTTAGACCTTCTTGAGAAATCTACTCCCCTATCATCAGGTAATATACCTCTTAACCCTGTCAATATTCCTTGTTTTGAAATCTACTCCGGCATTCTTTTGATTAAGGTCAACATATTTTATCCCTCTCCATCCTTTTACTTTTAATCTATTTGTCTTTATAGGCAGCTCTAGTTGGGTCTATCTTTTGATATTCAATCTGACAACCTCTTCCTTCAAACTAGGATGATTCAGACTGTGTAATGTAATGTAATTATGGCTATGTTGGATTTAAATCTACCATCTTGCTAGTTGTTTTCCATTTGTCACATGGTTTCTTTGTTCTTTTTTTTCTCTTGTCTTCTCGTGAATTGAGTATTAATATTTTTTGTTATTCTACTTTATCTCCACTTAAACTATGTTAATTGAAAGTGTTCCCATGCATACTGAACCCAAATTAATGATTATTTCAATGTCTTGCCAGTAGAGTTTCATATTATTTTCATCAAAAGAGCGTGGACTTTGGAGTCAACGAAACCTGTATTTGAAACTTAACTCTACCACTAACTGTGTGGCCTTTCTCAATGTAACTTCTATAGGATTTATTTCTTCATTTGTAAATTGAGATGATCTTTATGACTTTTCAAAGTACCATAAGAATCAGGCTTACCATTCTTCTTACCATAAGAATCACAGTGGCTTACACCTGTCATCCCAGCACTTTGGGAAGCTGAGGTGGGTGGAGCCCAGGAGTTTGAGACCAGCCTGGACACCATGGCAAAAAACTCATCTCTACAAAAAATAGAAAAATTAGCTGGGCATGGTGGCGTGCACCTGTGGTCCCAACTAATCGGGAAGCTGAGATGGGAGGATCACCTGAGCCCAGGAGGTCAAGGCTACAGTGAGCTATGACCTCACTACTGCACTCCACAGCCTGGGCAACACAGTGAGACCCTGTCTCAAAAAAAAAAAAAAAAAAGAAGAATCAAATGAAAAATTTAAAGTACCTAGCATAGGTCCAGAACATAATAAATGCTGACTTAATGCTATTTGCTTTCATTCCATTTATTTATTTATTTATTTATTTATTTATTTATTTATTTATTTTCTTTGTGAGACAAAGTCTTGCTCTGATGCCCAGTCTGGAGTGCAGTGGTGTGATCTCGACTCACCGCAACCTCCGCCTCCTGGGTTCAGGAGAGTCTCCTGCCTCAGTCTCCCAGTAGCTGAGACAACTACAGGCATGCACCACCACACCTAGCTAATTTTTGTATTTTTAGTAAAGACGAGGTTTCACCATGTTGGCCAGGCTGATCTTGAACCCCTGACCTCAGGTGATCCACCCACCTTGGCCTCCCAAAGTGCTGGGATTACAGGCATGAGCCACTGCGCCCGGACTATTTGTTTTCTATATAGCTCTGTTTCTAAAAGGGATTTGAGCACTATCAAGGAAGTAACTACCTACCTGGCCTATTAAGCCCAGGGCAGACATTGCTAATCAATCACAGTACTGTTTCTAAATAAACTCAGATATAACCTTTTTTCTTTTCCTTTCTTCCTTTTTTTTTTTTTAATGCATAATCTTTCTCAGCATTGTGTTAGTCAGAGGTTAGCCATACTTTTAAAAAACAGAAAAACCCATGTATCACTAACACATCAACCTGCGTTAAAGTTTTTTTGGTACATTTATTATTTTAAACGGGTTAAATCCTCCCTTCCTCTAACAACATTTTACTTTGTTCATTTATTTAGCAAACCCTTCTCTAAAGGTATTGCAAAAGAAAACTTCAGTTTATTCAGCTCCAATGATCCCAAATGCGGAATCAATGAGGTTTTTATTTGGCATCTGTGAAACCAGACACCAGAGAAGAGAAGGGGGTGAAAGTTGGGGAGTAAGCCAGAGGTCAGGGGTGGGGACACAGGGCTGCCTCATCACATTCTCATTTTAGGAACTGACACAAGCATGTGACAAGGGCGTGGAGTCTCGTGACAGGTACCGACTATTCCTCCTGGGGCTTCGGGTATCATTTAGCCATGGATGGACAAAGGACAATCTGTCATTTACTTTGAAAAAAACCTTGACCTTGTGTCCTAGGAAAGCACTGAACACTCTTTATTCAGCTGCCTCTCCCCAGCCCAGCTCTGAAAAGAATGATTTCCTGTTAATAATGCTGGAGCTGTCTGCCATTTCTAGAGTCATGCTGGTGCCCAAGAACATACATGCGGCTTTGTCCCTTCAGGGTCCTGAGCCTGCTGGGCTGGGACTGGCCTCATCAGTGGCACAGCCGCTGTCCTTCTTGCAACCCCAGGAGAGGCTGGTTTATCATAGGATTCACTTATTATTTACAAAAACATCTGAGAGAGAACAGACACGCTGCCTGAAGGGAAATTCAAGGAGCTCCCCTAACCACCGCTCAGCCTGAATCTGCAGGGGCACCTGGTGTCCTCAGCCTGCAGTTTTCCTCCTCCATGCCCTCCTTGTTCTACGATTTCTCCGTATCGTTCTGGTCATGAAAAACTTAGTAACAACATTCAGGGGGTTGGAGCTTCTTGAATTCTTCCACATTACTTGTATTCTATACTTTCATCTATTTGGGACATAGAATAAACTGGAATGAGCACCTACTTCTAACATGCTTCTGTGGGTTTGAGGTGATATTACCAGAACCCTTAGAAACAGGGCTCAAGGAAAGAGTTTCCTCCCACTCCGTTTCATCAGAGACAGGACGTCGTGCGCTGGCATTTGCTGTTCTACTATTTACAAAATGGTCTTGGTCCAAATGTGTAAGAATGGTTGTAAACACACACACACACACACACACACACACACACACACACACACACAGAGCAGGATTCTTACTCTGAAATCCTCTGCAAGGCAGAGGTACAGCTTAAGCCCGTGGCCTCTGACTTCTTGTTGCCTTTGAATACTGTTTTATGTTAGTTTTCATTTGGAAATGTCACAGCGCTATACCAACACTGCTTAGATAAAATACAACAGTAACAGTTACAAAAATCCCTCAAACATAAAGAGAGCATCTACTTTATGTCATCTGCTTTCACATGCAATCTCTCATTCCAACCTTACGCAGTCCTCTGGGCAAGATAAAGTCATTATTCAGAAAACTAGGGTACTGATAACAGCCTACCCAGGGTAATGCACCACTAAGAGGCAGAGCTGAGATTTGAACCTGGGCCTAGAAGCTGAGTCTAAATCCAGTGCTCATTCAACTATTCTTGATCCATAAAAGGTGTATTACTTTCCTAAGACCACAATCATGAAATGTGGATTTTTTTTCTCTATTAGACAATGGAGTCCATGTGACTTAACATGAATAACTTCTCAACACACAGGGCAGGAGAGGAACTGGAAGAGATCACTTATTCCATCCCCAGATTGCTTACTGACCAACACCAAGGCAGAGTAGGGCTCTAGCAGAGCCAGGGAGTATCACCCGCTGCAACCAGCCCCTGGAATTAATGACCCCTGTACCCTTGGCGCATGACTCTTGCCTGTACCATCATGCTCTGTGCTCCAGCCACGAGTGCCTGTCCCCGGACTTGGCAGAAACTCTCACTCCCTAGACCCCCCTCTCAGCTTCACCTTGAGAAATGCCCCCCTCTCTCCCTGACTTTCTGCAAGCTCATGTAAGTGGGCTTCTGTGAACCTTTAGTGATTTCCCCAGGCAAAAACCATCAATCAAAGTCTGTGCTTCCGTAGCAAATTGCACCTAAAATATGGCATCTATCACTTGATAGTAAAAGGAACTATTTTTGTTTCTTCCTTTCCTTGTTAGTCTGTGAAATCTCTAAAGGCAGGGAACAAGAGTTATTTGTCTCTCTGGAGGCCTAGCACAGGTCCTCAATAATGTTAGTTCAATGGAATGGAATTTATTTGAATTGAATTAAACTGGCACACTAACACAAAATTTAGGCACGGATATGCTCTGGGGTATGTGATGAGGAGCATTTGGCAATCAAAAGGCCAAGAAGCAAATATTCTCATAAGCCATGTCTGGGTTTGCAAACCATGTGATTGAATATGTGTATTGTGTGCAAGGCAGCCACAGCTGGTGTATAAGATGTATAATTTTATGATATAAAAATGTGATAGAATGAGGCAATTTTCACATTATGCCTAAAATATTGTGTCAGTGAGATGTTTAACATAGACACCATGTGTTGTTGACAGAGTTGACTCAAAGTAGAACTAGAAATTTCACGATAAGTTTGAGACAGTGTTTTAAACGGCTGGGAACAGAGTTAAGGATCCTCTCCAGGGGTCTGTTCTAGAAGTCTGTTCAAGATCCTTAGTGTTCAGCTAATAATCACACACTCCTTGGGGCTTTGTATTTATCATCTCATGCCATCCTCCCCACACATGTAGGAGGCAGACACTATTGCCCTCCCACTTCTTGGATGGGGAAACTGAGGCAGCTTGAGGCTAAGGAACCTACCCAAGGCCTCAGAGGTGGTGAGTGGTGGAGCTGGGATCTGAACTCATGCCCCAGAGTCCACGCTCTGTTTGGCACCATGGACTGTACTCTAAGTTGCCCAGTCGACCTGCCTCAAGCGAACACGTCCTTACATCTAGTGTAATCTGAATGATCACATAGTTAGCTCTTGATTTCCAGTTGCGTCTGCTGTGAAAGACAGAAAAAGATATTCAGCACTCTCTTTATAATCTCACCATGAATATTTGAAGACCAGTTTTTAAGTTGTTTCTGAGTTTTCCTTCTATAGTTTAAACAATTCCAATTAGCTTAAAATTTCTCCTAGAGATCCTCTCACCTCATCTCTTAAGTCACCTATAGTTTTTGGGATACACTTTATTTTAGGGGGTAGACTTTCTAAATGATAAAGTGTTCTCCAGTTAGGGCCTGACCAATGCCATACATGGGAAGAGGATTCAGGAGTTTGGTTTATCTTTTCCTCATTAACATTCCAGCATTCCTAGTGATTCTCTATCGCTGAGTCATTTTGTACTTGTGATACAACTGCTGACTTTGAAAACTCCACAATATGTTTTTAAACAGTACCTCTTACAAGCCATTTTTCGTCTTGAATTTGTGGTATGGATCTTTTTTCTTTTCTTGTTTTGTGTTTTAGTTTGTCAACGCCAATGTGAAAGGGACATATTGAGTTTAGTTCTCACTGTCTGGGATGTTAGCAACTCCACCTAATTTGGTATCATTCACCAAACACAAGATGCTTTTTCTCAACTCTATCATGTGGGTCACTGAGGAAGCTATTTATATAAACCTCTTCTCCCATAAATATACTTTTATGGCTTCCAGATACCATGGGAGTGATGAGCTGAGTTCACATTTTAATTCTTTCCAAGAACTGCAGTTGATTATCTGAGCTTTATGCCATTTTATGAAGAAACAATCAAAACTCATTTCCAAGTCTGAAGAAATGCTGCTGTTTGGCTTCAGTTCCTGGATTACAACCAGAGCCGAATATACCCTAAATATAGGAGGGACAGCAATGTTCTTTGGAAGCAAAAAGTTTGGCCTGGATATCTGGAACCTACTGAGAGGGCCCTGCCCCAAGTCTGTTCCTAGGCTGCTCTTCCTTTTAGTTATTGCCTAGCAGTGAAAAAATTACAATCTGGTAGCAAGCCAGGGCAACTATAAACTGAAGTACTGGAAGTCTTTAAACACAGGTTATTGTACTATTTATTTTAGACGTTGTCTCCTAGAAAAGTAAAGATGGGCTTTTTTTTTAAAAGGAAGTTCTAGGGCTTGTTTGCTTTCCTATTTGTAGGATGTACTGTTTATGCCAATAAATCCTAGGCCTAGCTGATGAGCAAAACCACCTGGGGAGCATTTGGTAAATGCATATGGTTAACCCCTCTCTAATCTCCATCATGATGGTGGTATTGAGAGGTGGAGGCAGGGCATCTCTATTGGTCAAAACTTCCCCCAAATAGTTTAAATTGATTATGATTAAATCTATGTAATAGAATACCAAGCAATCTTTTTAAAAATGAATTAAATCTAAACATGTTAATATGGAAAGATCTCACATTAGCCATACAGAATGTGTAGTAAGTTTCCATTTGACAGGAATTTGTTAATGTATACATACTTATATATACTTGCTATACTATACACACATACATACATACATGTAACACACACATATATACATCTTGTGTGTGTGTGTGCGCATGTGTGTTGTGTGTAGTAACTCACGACAGGCACCAATCAGAAAGAATGCCACCTGTAGTGCCAGAACATCTGTGCATGGTGTAACCTTTTAGATGATTGTAAAGAAGGGGGTCCCAGAAAAGGGGCCAGAGTGGCTGCGTCTCAGGGGCCTGGAGCAGTGTCTATTTACCAACTTATATGGAAATATTTGAAGATATTCACAAGCAGATGAAGCTTAGTCCTTACATGCAGAAAAGAATTCTGGAAGGATTTCCAAGAGCCTGATACTAGCAGCCTATCAATCAATACTGGCTGATTTAAACAGAAAGAGAAATTACTGGGTAAAGAGAATATTGGGTACAATCTCCAGAATGGCTAAGAAAACAGACAAGAATAAAGGCAGGGTGGACAACTGGCCGCAGCCACAGGCAAGGCCGCACCACTGGCCGAGTCCAGTGAACCCCCTGCTGCTACCACCCATGGTCACTAGATGCTGCTGCTGGTACCACAGCCACCTGAGGACTTCGCAGTAGCACCTAGCGCATCCTCTTGTAACCATTTAGATATGCACCTGTTCTTCCCTCTGGACTGCAAGCCTCTTAAGCATAGGAAGAGCATCTTATTAATCTCTGGATTTCTTTTTTTTTTCCCCACCCCCAATCTCTGGATTTCTAGCCCCCAACCCAGTTCCTGGCACAGAGTGAGCAGAATGTTAAAAGAAATAAATGAGCAAATAGAACTTAATTGCTAGATATTACATCAATGTAGGCAGAGAGAGTGAAAGCTGCATTTAACTGTATGTGTCACTTTCAAACCTCAAAAATGAAAAGGTGCACACACTTTCTCATTCTCTACTCTTTCATTGAAGGCTTGTCAGATGTGGCTTCAAAAAAAATGTATGGCTTGGGTTTCGTGGTAGACTAGTTCTGTCCCTTTCTCTAAATTGAGCATTCTTTTTAGCAGAGATTTTTATAAAGCTATAGTTCCATGAAGTTATTATCTTAACTTCAAATGTTAGGTCCAGATAAAGTGGGACTAGGGGTCAACTGAACTTCCATCTCTATTGAAATGTTTAATTGTCACATCAAAGAATATCCAATCACACCTCTGAACCTTTCTTAAGCAAGCAACTTGAAACCAAACATGGCTCATATTGACCAGGGTTCTGGAGAGAAAAAGCAAATAGCACCTATATGTTAATAATTGCAGTGGTTTTCATACTCAGCCAGGAATCAGGGATATACAGCAGAATTCTGGCTTTGCTGGAACCACAAACAAACCTTGTAACCCTTGTAAGTTTCATCTGCTTGTTGTAGGCCACAGAGGAGTTAGAGACTGGGAGGCTCTGAGGACGAAGGATAATAGCATGCTCATAACAATAATGATACAAAGAAAGTGGGCGGTATTTATGGTTATATATATCTACCTAATGCAATTCACTAGAAAAAGTATAAGCTCAGAGAAATGAAAACTTATGTTCACACACAAAAAAGCCTGTACATGAATGTCTGCAGCTTTATTTGTAATAGCCCCAAACTGGAAATAACCCGGATGACTTACAAAGGACAAATCAAACTATGGTGCATCCACATAATAGAATACTAGTTAGCAATAAAAGTAAACTATTGATAAATGCAACAACCTGGGTGGAATTTCCAGAGAATCATGCTGAGTAAAAAGTCAATCCCAGTAAATTACATGCTAAATGAATCCATGCATATAACATTCTTAAAATAAGAAGTGTATGTGGCTATAAAACATGAGGGACTCTTGGTTTTTTGTTGGTGGTGGTGGTGGTGGTGGTTTTAGACAGGGTCTTGCTGTATCACCCAGGCTGGAGTGCAGTGGCATGATCACAGCTCCCTGCAGCCTCAACCTCCTGGGCTCAAGTGATCTTACCATCTCAGCCTCCCAAGTAGCTGGGACCACTACTCCCAGCTATTTTTTTTTTTGTATTTTTAGTAGAGGTGGGGTCTCAGTATATTACCCAGGGTGGTCTCAAGCTCCTGGGCTCAAGCAATCCTCCTGCCTAGGCCTCCCAAAGTGCTGGGATTACAGGCATGAGCCACCATGCCCTGCCATGTTCTGTGTCTTGACTGGTTCAATATCAATATCCACTGTAAAATTGTGCTATAATTTTGCAAGATGCTACCATTGGGAGAAACCAGGTAAAGCTTTCACAGGATCTTCTCTGTGCATTATTTCTTACAATTGCATGTGAATCAGTAATTATCTCAAAAAAAAGTTGAATTTAAAAAAGAAACAAATGAAAATGTATAAGCAAGATAAAGCTGTAAAAATAGGAAACAAGGCCGGGCATGGTGGCTCACGCCTGTAATCCCAGCACTTTGGGAGCCCGAGGCAGGCGGATCACAAGGTCAGGAGATTGAGACCATCCTGGCTAACACGGTGAAAACCCGTCTCTACTAAAAATACAAAAAATTAGCTGGGCATGGTGGTGGGTGCCTGTAGTTCCAGTTACTTAGGAGGCTGAGGCAGGAGAATGGCATGAACCTGGGAGGAGGAGCTTGTAGTGAGCCGAGATCGCGCCACTGCACTCCAGCCTGGGCAACAGAGTGAGACTCTGTCTCAAAAAAAAAAAAAAGGATATAAATGCTTTGAGAGGCTGAGGCAGGAGGATCGCTTGAGCTCCTCCTGAGGAGGAGTTTGAGACCAGCCTGGGCAACACAGTGAGACCTCATCTCTACTAAAATTAAAAAAGAAAAATTAGCTGAGTGTGATGATACATGCCTCTAGTCCCAGCTTAAAGGGAGGCTGAGGTGGGAGAATCACCTGAGTCCAGGAGGTCAAGGCTGCAGTGAGCCAAGATCGCTCCACTGCACTCCAGCCTGGGCAACAGAACAAGACTTTGTCTAAAAAAAAAAGAAAGAAAAGAAAAGAAAAAAAAAAAAAAAAAAGGCCAGGCACAGTGGCTCATGCCTGTAATCCCAGCAGTTTAGGAGGCCAAGGCAGGTAGATCACCTGGGGTCGGGAGTTCAAGATCAGCCTGACCAACATGGTGAAACTCCATCTCTACTAAAAATACAAAATTAGCTGGGCATGGTGGCATGTGCCTGTAATCCCAGCTACTCTGGAGGCTGAGGCAGGAGAATCGCCTGAACCTGGGAGGTGGAGGTTGCGATGAGCTGAGATCATGCCATTGCACTCCAGCCTGGGCAACAAAAGTGAAACTCCATCTCAAAAACAAACAAAAAAATAAAAATCTAAAAATCTAAGCAACCAAAACACTAAGCTCTTATGATTAAGTATTAAATTTGTTTCTGTGGTTCCTTGCTGCAAAATAAAAAGAAGAAAACACGATAGGTTTTATATTCTTGTTCTCTGATCAAAATAATCATGGTACATTTTTAGGAGAGACAATCTTTCCCTTGGAAGTCAATTCTGAAAGAGTGATGAACTTAGTCTTAAAATATAACCTGCAGAGCACAAAATAAGGTCTACAGAGGCTAAGCAGGCTAAGAGCTCAGATGCTGTTCATTTTAATGCTTAATAATCCATGACTGGCCAGGCACGGGGGCTCACGCCTGTAATCTCAGCACTTTGGGAGGCCGAGGTGTGTGGATCATTTGAGTTCTGAGACTAGCCTGGCCAACATGGTGAAACCCTGTCTCTACTAAAAATACAAAAATTAGCCGGGCATGGTGGCAGGCGCATGTAATCCCAGCTACTCGGGAGGCTGAGGCAGGAGAATCACTTGAACCTGGAGACAGAGGTTGCAGTGAGCCAAGATCGTGCCATTGCACTCCAGCCTGGGTGACAGTAAGACTCTGTCTCAAAAACAAACAAACACAAAAACACAATCCATGACTTGGTTATGGGATCCTGAGAAAATAGTAATACAACTTTCAGGGCTGGTCTTAACACATAAGTGTAACAGATGATCATCCGGAAAATATGGCTTCAAGAAAATAAAAATGATACTTCACAGCCCAGCTATGTCTTTGCTATGCAGTCTCTGAAAGTCCACCATTAGGGATGCACTTATTTGGGTTAAGAATTTTTGCTACCTGGGATTCTTCTATTGAAAATTCAAGGACTGGGTGTTGCTCAAGTGATGCACATAGAGGGGGCCCCTGGGCATCTAAGAGCTTCAGAAGAACTTGAGAAAGAGCATCACCTGCTCTCCTTTCCCATTCAAGGCAACCCCACCCTGTGCTTCCCATCCCAAACTTCTCACCTCCTCAAGGTCTCATTTCCGCCAAGCATCCCCTCTGTCTTGCATCAGCAGTTCCCCCCCCTGCCCACCCGCTCCATTAGGTCATGAGCATCAGCATACAAATGTATTCTAGTATCTCCTGTCTCTGAGAAGCCAAAAACCAGAATAACCCCCCAAACTCCTCGCCTCCTTGACCCACAATGCCTCCTAGCTACTGTGCCATTTCTTTCCTTCCCTGCTCAGCAAATCCAAGGACTATGGAATTGATTTGTCCATAGTCTTGGTCTCTGCTTTCTCACCTGCCTTTCTCTACTCACCCCATTTCGAGAAGGCTGCACACCTCTGAACCTGCATGGTTGACCGCCACATTCCCAAGTCTGAGGGCCGCTTCTCTGTTCTCACCTTACTGGTTCTTTCTGCAGCATTTCTACTCAGCTTCCCATTGTCTACTTCATGACACAGTTTTTTGTCCCATGACTCCCCACGCTCTGGGTTTTCCTGATATCTTGCTGGCTGTTAGCACATTCTGAAGCCGATTTGGGTTGTTGGAGACCATAAGGAACTTAGTGTGTTTTATTTGCTCCTTCTCTGCCCCTTCTAACACTTCTTTGCCTAAAACCCTCCATCTGCTTCCCAACCCAATTAGTGTAAAATCCCAACACCCTACACACCTGTGAAACACAAATTATCTGGTTCCCATCAACTCCCTCTCATTCATCCAAAATGTCGTGGAACATGTCTGCGTAGTCATGGGGGGCATTCTTAGGGTTCAGTACAGCAGGTGCACAATAAATATTTGTTTGTCAATCAGTGAATCGATGACTTAGTAAGAGAAACTTAAAATTCAACATTGGTAATAACAGCTCTGCACCTCAGGGTCCTGACTTGAAAAGCCAGCATCTATAACCACCATGCTTTCTGGTTTGCTGTGAGAAGTAGTGGGAAAAAATGGCCTGGTTTTACAAATCCACACAATAGTTCTTTAATGGGTATGTGTTACAGTTTGAGTACCCTGATGACATTTAGGTCTCCTCCTCATTTTGTTCTTTGTAGGCAATGATACAAGACTCTGGAGTCCTCCAGCAAATGCTCAATTTATACCTTTCAGGTCTGCGTCAGCGTGGGATTATCAGTACACATTGAAGGATGTGTGTGAAGGGAAAGAGTGTAGGAGAGGAGATAATTATTTCCAGGTGAAGCGACTGTATTCAGGTAGCAACCAGCACATTTAAACAGAGTCAGTGGCTCAGAGAAACCACACAAAGGAACACGCTTCCCCGAATTAAAAAGCGTGCAGTAAAGCCACTGCCACATCCATGTGAGTCCTCTGCCCTGCTGCAGGCACAAGCTGACACTGATTTGAGCTGTCTGAGCATGTAGAGGATTTACTGCATTTTTTTTTCTTGAGGGTGTTTTGTTCTTTTTTTTTTTTTTTTTTTTTTAACATTCTCACACATGCATTGGTTTGTGCTTGTTGCAAAGTGAAAGAATTGGAGAAGGGAATGAAATACTCATAAGTCAACTTGCAACCACATCCTGGTAGTTTATGGAGAGTTGATATCCACTCATTTTTTCCCCATTCTCTTTTCCATTGTCTGCCTTTTTTTTCCATCTGTAAATATTTGTTTGTTCCTCTGAAAAAGGAGGGATGGCTTAGAAAACCACAATAACACTATTACATCTGAAAATTGCTGGGCACGATGGCTCATGCCTGTAATCCCAGCACTTTGGGAGGCTGAGGTGGGCAGATCACCTGAGGTCAGGAGTTCGAGACCAGCCTGGTCAACATGGTGAAAGCCCATCTCCACTAAAAATACAAAAATTAGCTGGGCATGGTGGCACACACCTGTAATTTCAGCTACTCAGGAAGCTGAGGAAAGAGAATTGCTTGAACCTGGGAGCCGGAGGTTGCGGGGAGCCGAGATCGTGCCACTGCACTCCAGCATGGGCAACAGAGTGAGACTCTGTCTCAAAAAATAAATAAATAATAAAAAAATTTTCAATTCCTTCACATAAAATATCCCCTTAGTATTAAATTTCCTTAATTATATATGTTTAAATAGTTGGTTTGTTCAAATCAGGATCCAAACAAAGTCTACCCATTATATTTGACTGATACGGCTTTTCTTTTTTTTTTTTTTGAGACAGGGTCTTGCTCCGTCACCCAGACTGAAGTGCACTAGAGTAATCATGACTCACTGCAGCTAAATTTTTAATTTTTGTAGAGACAGGGTTTTGCTATGTTGACCAGGCTGGTCTTGAGCTACCTGGCCTTAGGCAATCCTCCCACCTCAGCCTCCCAAAGTTCTGGGGTTACAGGTGTGAGCCACCATGCCTGGCCAATATGTCTCTTGTTTCTTTTTTTACCTAGAAGTTCTCCTTCTAGCCCTTTATCCCCTTGCTATTTGTTGAAGAAACTGGGTAACTTTTTCTGTAGAGTTCTCATTTTGAATGTTTCTAATTGCATCCCTGTAGTGCTATTTAACATGTTCCTCCCTCCCTGAATTTCCTATAGATTGGTTGTTAGATTTAGTGGCTCAGTCTGGTGCAGGTTTTGTTTTTTGGAGAGAACACTTCCTAATTATTCCCAGTGCATACACAGGGCAACTCATAGATGCCCAGGAGTGTTGTAAAGTTCCATCGGGGGCACCTGATGCCCAGGTGTCTCTCAAGATGTCAGCTGCCACTGATAATCAGTACCTAGATCCATTATTGCACTAAGAGTTCTCAAAATGGTGATAGTCTAGCTGTATCACTCCTTTTTAATTTATTACCTGGAATATTTCTATAAAGAGGAATTTTTCCTCATCAATTATTTGGGTCGCTCTGAGGTACAATTTGGAAGGAAAATCACTATGTGCCATTTTCAGACTTGTGGGGTAGAAAAAACCAGGGAAAAGAGGCAAAACTCAGATGAACCCTCTGGGCTACTTGGTAAGAGTGTTCCTCAAGGCATTGATACAGGAGGAGGAGGGAGCGACTAATGGAAATGAGATTTGAGATCGTCTAATCTGCGGGGCCCCATTACTTCTGCATGGATAATTATGAGTTGGCTGACTGCTAAGCCCTTAGTCTCCGCGATTCCTCACCTGCCTGCTCCTTTGTTCTGTTACTGAGCTTTGTCCTGACTCCTAAGTTCAGCTCTGAGGGCAGAACCCCACCTTATACTTCTTGAGTCCCTCATAGCCCTAGCAAGGCACTGAGCACTGAGTCACCTATCAATGAATGACTGCTTGTAAATTCAAAGTGATAAATTATTTATTTTATAATAATTCTCAAAAGCACTTCTGAAGTGTCTATCTGGTCACAGGGCTGGATGGAATGACATAGTTCCAACCCTCAATAAGTCTTAAATCAATAATGAACAACACTGTCCCAGATCAACATGAAGGAGCCAGATATTTGAACCAGTCTTAAATACGCAAAACACACGGATGTTCCAAAGGTAATATGTTACTGCCAGATTGCCTGCCAGTGCTCACACCAGAGCACACTCCTGCCCTGCCTTCTGTGCATGAGGATGCTCACATTCCCACTCACTTGCCAACAGTCATTATCATTCCTTCAAATCTTTGCCAATTCTATAGGTTAAAAAATGGAATCATGTTTTTTTGGGTTTTTTTTGTATTTTTTTGAGATGGAGTTTCACTCTTGTTGCCCAAGCTGGAGTCCAATGGCGCAATCTCAGCTCACTGCAACCTCCACCTCCCATGTTCAAGTGATTCTCCTGCCTCAGCCTCCGGAGTAGCTGAAATTACAGGCGCCTGCCACCATGCCTGGCTAATTATTTTGTATTTATAGTAGAGACGGGGTTTTACCATGTTGGCCAGTCTGGTCTCGATCTCCTGACCTCAGGTGATCCTCCCACCTCGGCCTCCCAAAGTGCTGGGATTACAGGCATGAGCCACCACACCGGCCCATTGTATGTTCTAGTTTATACTTCAGTTAGTAGCGAGAACTAACCCCTCTTCCCATTGGCCATTTGTGTTCCTCCTTTTGCGGTTGATTACCTATTCACGCCTCTTACTCATCTGCATTGAGGTCCCTGTGTACTGCTGGGTGGGACTGGGTGCCAAATGCCACAATGCATGAAGTCCAGGACACTCTCAAAACAAATATCTATTGTTTTTTAAAAAGAAGAAAATATGGCCAGGTGTAGTGGCTCACTACTATAATCCCAGCACTTTGGGAGGCCGAGGCAGGTGGATCACCTGAGGTCAGGAGTTTGAGACCAGCCTGACCAACATAGTGAAATCTGGTTTCTACTAAAAATACACAAATTAGCCAGGCACCATGGCATGTGTCTGTAGTCCCAGCTTCTCGGGCAGCTGAGACAGGAGAATCACTTGAGTCTGGGAGGCAGATGTTGCAGTGAACTGGGTTCATGCCATTGCACTCTAGCCTAGGCAACAGAGGGAGACCTTGTCTCGGGGGGGGCAAAAAAGGAGAAAAAAATACATGTATGTAAAAAATGCTTCTCAGAACCATTGTTAGTAAATAGTTATTTCCTTCCAGATCTTCTAAACATGTAAGTGTAGGTGTTTTTCACATATACAGGATCTTATTCTATTCAGCTTTTCTGTAACCTGTTTTCCTTATAAGAATCTTTGTGATCTCTTCAAAGAATGACAAATCAATAAGAGAATGATAGTTTGTTAATAGAAAAATAGGCAAAGAGTATGAATAGGTAATTATTCACAAAAGGAGAGGCACAAATGGCCAATGTGAAGAGGTATTCGGCCTTACTGTTAGTTGGAAACATAAATTAAAACAAACATATGATTCCATTTTTTACTATTATAGACTTGGCAAAGATTCCAAGAAATGATAATGCCCAGAGTTTGCAAGTGGCGAGAAAGTGGGCATTCTCATACAGAGATGCAGGTAATACGCTTTGGAGCTAGCATTTTGAGAGAAAATTTGACACTAATACATTCTTGAGAATAAATCTGCCCTTTGATGCACCAGTATCACTTGCAGAAGCTTACCCTAAGGACATGACCAGTAATTTGAGTGGCAACATGTGTGTAAAAGAAAGTAGGGGATTGAAAGCCAGGTGCAGTGGTGCACACTGCAGTCCCAGCTACTCGGGAGGCTGAGGCCAGGGCATCTCCTGAGCCCAAGAGTCCAAGTCCAGCTTGAGAAACATAGCGAGATCCAGTCTCTTTAAAAAACAAAAACAAACAAACAAAAAATAGTGGAGTGGACAAGTACATTGTGGCATATCATACCATAGAATACTGTGGGGCAATTAAAATCATATTTTAAAAGAATATTGGCTGATGTAGGAGAATGTTCACAATGTATTACCATGTGAAAGAGGGAGATTGTCAAAAGGGTACATGGTATGACCCCATTTTTGCTTGTACATATATGCACACTAATGTCTGAAAAGAGAGTCACCAAAACATTAACAATAAGATTTTCTGGGTCAGGAGATTATGAGTGTTTAATTTTTTCTTTGTGCTTTTTCTAAGGTTTTTTACACTGAACAAATATTACTTGTGTGAAGTAGTGGGGAAGATGTCATTAAAAATGATTTTCAAGAGAAGTACTGGTTGATGTGGGGCAACCACAAATAGACTTAAGAATTTGATTCTAAATAGAGCCAATGTTCTGACACTGGCCAGTTGAAGTGGGAGAAGTGACATCCCCCAACCAAGGCCCTAGGCTTAGGTTACCACTCTTGTACCAGGTTTCAGTGTGACCTGACCTCTCAGGGTGAGGGCCCAGGCCCTCAGCCCCAGGGCATTTTCCTTGTGTTCTGCATAAGCCTCTGGGTTAGAGGTAGGAGAGGTAAAGGAAATGAGAACAAATTATTCTGCACAAGGAGGAGGGAGACCAAGATGCAAAGGAAGTGGCCCCAGACACCAAGCCTCTTGGCATGGCTCCCCTAGACTGCCTGAGGCATCACCCCACAGGGACAGCCACCAGCCTGTCCCCAAACTCAGATACAGAACAACTTTATGAACCTGCCGCCAGGCACAGACTGCTCCAGAGATGAAAGCAGAGAGATCTGCAAATAAAACAAGGGGTGGGAGTCCATCCCATGCTTTCGGTTCCCTGAAACTTCTTTCTGCAAACTGAAACTTGTTCAGAGGGAGGACAGATGAATGGTAATGGGTCTTGGAGAAGTTCAATTTACTTTTCTTTCTTAATAAAGTATAAAAATTACCTAAGAGATCAGAATGCTACACGTCAAGTCCTAAATAGGATGGTTTGTATCTGTGATGAAATCGAAACCCCAAACAGATGTGAAGATGGAAATGCTGACATAGTGGGGCAGGCTGCATCTCAGAAGAGGGTGATGGTTCAAGTGTCATAGGAGCCTGGAGTAGACGGCCTTAAAACAAAGAGACTTCTGCAGCCACTGGCAAAAGGTTAAGCAGTAAGACCCTATCTTTCCTGTTTAAGGGAGAAGTCCTCACTACCTTCTAACCAACCCCACAGTCCAGCTCCAAAGAACATGGCCACCCGGTTTCAAACCCTGTAAGGACCTCATGAAGCATTTCCTGATCCCCATCCCGATTCTGTCTAGCAAGGCGCCACACATCTTCAAGAGCCAACCTTATGCCCATCCCTCCATCCCCGCTCATAGGCTCTCTCCTTTAAGCCCTAGGCATTATATTTCTTTATTTCTGACTTTTGGCCTCCGTTTTGAGTATGTGTTTGTCTTATCCTCACCCTTCTGCCCAGAGAGCAACTTGAGTAAAGGACTGCACGTTGTCCTCTATGTCCACATAGCAGGTGCCATGTAAATATTTGCTGAACATTTTTTAAAGTCAAATGTTTTATTTTAGAACAGTTTTGGATTTACAGAAAAATTGGGAAGATAGTAGAGAGTTCCTATATACCCCACACCCAGTTTCCCCTATTCTTAACGTCTTATATGAGTACAGTACGTCTGCCCAGTTAATGAACCAATATTGAACACTATTATAAACTAAAATTGGCCAGGTGTGGTGGCTCATGCCTATAATCCCAACACTTTGAGAAGCTGAGACAGGAGGATCACTTGAGCCCAGGAGTTCGAGAACAGCCTGGGCAATATAGGGAGATCTTGTCTCTAAAAATTAAAAAAGTAATAATAATAATAAGTATTAACTAAAATCTATACCTAGAATCTTCTTAATTTCTACCTTCCTTCTTCAGAAGCCCATCCAGGATACTGTATTACATTTAGTAATCGTGTTGCAGTTTCTCAGACTTTGCTTGTTTGACATAGAATTCACATACCATAAAATCCACCCTTTTAAAGCGTACAACTCTGTGATTTTTTACTGTATTCACAAAGTTGTACAACCAGTAGCATTATCTAATTCTAGGACATTTTCATCTCCCCTAAAAGAAACTCCACCTTGGCCGGGCGCGGTGGCTCACTTTGGGAGGCCGAGGCGGGCGGATCACGAGGTCAGGAGATCGAGACCATCCTAGCTAACACGGTGAAACCCCGTCTCTACTAAAAATACAAAAAATTAGCCAGGCGTGGTGGCGGGCACCTGTAGTCCCAGCTACTCGGGAGGCTGAGGCAGGAGAATGGCGTGAACCCAGGAGGCAGAGCTTGCAGTGAGCCAAGATTGCGCCACTGCACTCCAGCCTGGGTGACACAGCAAGACTCCGTCTCAAAAAAAAAAAAAGAAACTCCACCTGTTAGCTGTCACTGCCCTTTCCCTCCTCCCAGCAGCTTCTGGCCACCACTAATAATACCTTGTCTTAATGGATTTGCCTATGCTGGACATTTCACACAATTGGAATCACACATTATGTGTCCTTTTGTGTCTGGCTTCTTTCACTTAGCATAATATTTTCAAATTTCATTCATCTTGTATCATGAATTAGTACTTCATTCCTTTTTACGGCTGTGTAATGTTTCACTATATGGATAAACTGCATTTTGTTTATCTATTCATCAGCTGAAGGATATTTAGGTTGTTCCATGTTGGGACTGTTATGAATAATACTGCCATGACATTTGTGGGCAAGTTTTTGCATGAACATAATGTTTTCATTTCTTTTGGATATACTTAGGAGTGGAATTGCTGGGTCATTTGGTAACTCTATGCTTAACTTTTGGAGAAAATGCTAGTTTTCGAAGTGGCTGCATCATTTTACATTCCCACCAGCAATGTTAGGAGGGTTCCAATTTTTCCACATCCTCACCGACACTTGTTGTTGTTGTTTTGCTTACAGCCATCCTAGTAGGTGTGAAGTGGTATCTCCTTGTAGTTTTGATTTGCATTTTTTAAATGACTACTGATGTTGAGCATTTTCTCATGGGCTTATTGGTTAGCTATACAACTTCTTTGGATAAATGTCTGTTCAAATCATTTGCCTATTTAAATATTGTGTCTTTTTTTGTGAAATCAAAGTTATTTTCATATTCTGAATACTAGATTCTTCACATATGTGATTTGCAAATATTTTCTCTCATTTTGGGGGTTGGGTTTGTACTTTCTTATTTTTCTTTATAATGGCTTTATTGAAATATAATCCACATGCCATGTAATTCACTCATTAAAATGTAACAATTTGGTTGTTTTTAGTGTTTTCAGAGTTATACAACCATCACCATCATTTTCTTAATAGTGTCCTTTGAAGCACAGAAGTTATTAATTTTGATGAGGTCCAATTTACCAATTTTTCTCTGGTTGCTTGTGCTTTTGGTGTCGCATTCAAGAAACTACTGCCTAACCCAACAACATAAGGATTTACTCCTATGTTTTCTTCTAATAGTCTAGTTTTACCTCTTTTATTTAGGTCTGTGATCCATGTTGAGTTCAATTTTGCATATGGTGTGAGGTATGGATCCAACTTCATTCTTTTGCTTGTGAATATCTAGTTGTCTCAGAACCATTTGTTGAAAATATTATTTTCCCCATTGAATTATCTTGGCACCCTTATCAAAAATCAATGGCCTGACCAGGCGCAGTGGCTCATGCCTGTAATCCCAGCACTTTAGGAGGCCAAGGTGGGCAGATCATGAGGTCAGGAGATCGAGATCATCCTGGCTAACACGGTGAAACCCCGTCTCTACTAAAAATACAAAAAATTAGTTGGGCATGGTGGCGGATGCCTGTAGTCCTAGCTACTCAGGAGGCGGAGGCAGGAGAATAGCATGAACCCAGGAGGCACAGAGCTTGCAGTGAGCTGAGATTGTGCCACTGCACTCCAGCCCAGGGGACTCTGTCTCAAAAAAAAAAAAAAAAAAAAATCAATGGCCCATAATACATGCATGGGTTTATTTCTAGACTTTTGATTATATTTCATTGATCTAAATATTTGTTCTTATGCCAGTACCACACGGTCTTGATTTCTAAAGCTTGTAGTAAGTTTGAAATCAGAAAGTGTTAGTCCTCCAAATTGGTTCTTCCTTTTCAAGATTATTTGGGCTATTCTGGAACCCTTACAATTTTATATAAATGTTAGAATCATCTTGTCAGTTTCCGCATAAGACTGAGCTAGGGTTTTGATAGAGATTGCATAGAATATGTAGATTAATGTGAGGATTACTGCCATCATAACAATATTGTCTTCCAATCCACTGACATAAGATGTCTTCATATTTATTTAGGTTTTCTTTAATTTATTTCAGTGATGTTTTGCAGTGGGGTCAATCCCCAACTGAGGCTTTAAATGACTTCACTTTAGCCGTGGTTGTCACTTTGAAGCCTTTTGAGAGACCCTGAGTGAAAGAAGTCAGCTAACTGCCACCATATTCCTGACCTACCAAAACTGTGAGACAATAAATGTTGCTGTTTGAAGCCACAATGTTTTGAGGTAATGTTATATAGCAGTAGATAATGAAGACAACCAGGAATATTCCCCTCCTAACTTTCCACCTCTCTAACTCCTTTGAGTCATCAGTTCTCAGATTTAAATGTCGATTCCTCAGGGATGACTTTCCCTTTCCCTGACAATCTCCCCCATACCAGCAGGCCTCTGATGATACATTCTAACAGCATCCTCTTCTTCTCTTTTGCAGCACTCATCACCATGGCAATTTGTTCATAATCTGAGTATTTGTTTTATGCCTGTCTTCCCTCAAGACTGTCAGTTCCATAACTGAGCAGGCTGTATTTATTTCATCCACACTGAATTCCCAGCACCTAATATGGTGCCTAGCACAGAGTGGGGACATAGTAATTGTAGAATAAAAAATGTAAACTTAAGAATGAATTAATAAATAAATACATCTAAGCCTCATAGTTCAGAAAGGAGGGAGAGAAAAGCCTAGTAAAGATAGTTACAAAAGTCTCATAATTCCAGGATTTTCTTTTTAAAAAATACTTATTAAACGGGCCAGGCGCGGTGGCTCATGCCTGTAATCCCAGCACTTTGGGAGGCTGAGGCAGGTGGATCACAAGGTCAGGAGATTGAGATGATCCTGGCTAACATGGTGAAACCCCGTCTCTACTAAAAATACAAACAATTAGCCAGGCATGGTGGCTGGTACCTGTAGTCCTAGCTATTTGGGAGGCTGAGGCAGGAGAATGACGTAAACCCGGGAGGCGGAGCTTGCAATGAGTCAAGATGGCGCCACTGCACTCCAGCCTGGGCGACAGAGCGAGACTCCATCTCAAAAAAAAAAAAGACTTTTTAAACAAAACAGGAGGTGCAGTGGCTCACACCTATAATCCCAGCACTTTGGGAGGCCAAGGCAGGCAGATTGCTTGAGCTCAGGAGTTCGAGACCAGCCTGGGAAACATGGTGAGACTCTGTCTCTGCAAAAAATACAAAAATTAGCTGGGTGTGGTGGTACATGCCTGTGGTCCCAGCTACTCAGGAGGCTAAGGTGGGAGGGTCACCTGAGTCCAGGAGGTGGAGGTTACAGGGAGCCATGAATGTGCCACTGTACTTGAGGCTGGGAGCCTGTTTGACAGAGCGAGACCCTGTCTCAAAAAACAAACAAACAAAAAAACCATGTCAACATATTCTAGTTAAAAATTTGTTATAACAGGCCGGGCGCGGTGGCTCAAGCCTGTAATCCCAGCACTTTGGGAGGCCGAGACGGGCGGATCACGAGGTCAGGAGATCGAGACCATCCTGGCTAACACGGTGAAACCCCGTCTCTACTAAAAATACAAAAACTTAGCCGGGCGAGGTGGCAGGCGCCTGTAGTCCCAGCTACTCGGGAGGCTGAGGCAGGAGAATGGCGTGAACCCGGGAGGCGGAGCTTGCAGTGAGCCTCCACTCCAGCCTGGGTGACAGAGCGAGACTCCGTCTCAAAAAAAAAAAAAAAAAAAAAAAAAAATTTGTTATAACAGAGTTTATTATAATCTAATTCTCCACTTTTAAAAAAAAGCCAACCAGGGTTAGCCAATAGTCCAGGAGTTGACATGGGTAATAGAGGATGAGAGGGTAAAGACAGAGTGCATGTTTAAAAAGCTGCCCCAATATCCAGCCCAATAGGCTGGAATTGATGTTCCTCTGCCCTGGATATTGAATCTGGGAAAGGTGTCCAGTTTTTCTATGAAGCTGAATGCCGAAAGGAGGATGTTGAAGTCTGAGGATAAACCTGTGGCCTGGCAAATTTAGTCCCGTTGTTTCAGGTGACTAAATTCTATACCCTTACAAGACTTTTAAAATGATAATATTATATAATCAACAGCTCTGTATTCCATCTAGTGAATTGGTTTTATTAGCGATTCTTTATCTTCACTGCCTACCAGATAACATCCAACTCACTCCCTAGCCAGAAGTCCAGGACTCAGCTGACCTTTCAGGCCTGCCCACTGCAGACACCATGCTCTTGGCACTCCACAGTCACAGGGTCCACTTTCCCAACTCTGTGGCTTTGCAAGCGCTCTTCCTCTAACTACAAGTTCCCTTTCAGTACCACCGAATCCCTCCAAAGCTAAGTTCAAATCAGAACTCTCCTGCGGCCCTCAGAACTGACTGCTCCATGGCTCTGTCTTCCTGAGGCACCTCGTGCATTTATCACTTCTGTGGCTAACAACATATTTAACATTATATTGTGATGATGTATTTTATTTATCTTCTCTGCTACATAGACCTGGAGGATATTGTGTTTGTCTTCATCTTTTTTCCTACATAACATAGTACATGGCTCTGGATGGAATAGGGGCTTAATATATATTTGTTGTTGAATGAAAGAACGAATGTTAAAAGGCTTCTAAATGAATCTGATATAGTTTAAATCCC
Organism: Macaca nemestrina; assembly: GCF_043159975.1. Lineage (NCBI taxonomy): Eukaryota > Metazoa > Chordata > Mammalia > Primates > Cercopithecidae > Macaca > Macaca nemestrina. Next base: position 43,470,061 of record NC_092131.1, read on the forward strand.
AATGCCAGTAATAACAATAATAATATAGTCATAGAAAGAGATTAAAGTTAAAAAGTATTAATTTGCCTTTTTAATTATGAAGTTCTGTTTCCCCGTGTACCAAAGAAGACATCTCATAAGGCAAAAATGAACTTAGAAATGAACAAACAAGGCCGGGTGCAGTGGCTCACACCTGTAATCCCAGCACTTTGGGAGGCTGAGGTAGGCAGATCATTTGTGGTCAGGAGTTGGAGACTAGTCTGGCCAACATGGTGAAACCCTATCTCTACTAAAAATACAAAAAAATTAGCCAGGCATGGTGGCACACGCCTGTAATCACAGCTACTCAGGCTAAAGCAGGAGAATCACTTGACCAAGGTGGAGCTTGCAGTGAGCCGAGATCACGTCACTGCTCTCCAGCCTGGGCTACAGAGCAAGACTCTGTCTCAAAAAAAAAAAAAAAAATTCGAAAAATAAACGAATGTTTCTTCACTAGTACACTAGAGCACTGACTAAATGTTCTAATACATTGCTCTTAGTAGTCACATAGAGCTCAAATAAATAAATAAACAATAAAGCAAACTACTAAAAATAGGAAAATGAGCTTTTCAAGAGCTTTCAGGAATTCTTTGTCTGCTGTTCAACTTTTAACCAGACAATCTGAAAAATTTTTAAAGCTTAATAATAACGAATAACCATCTTCTATAAAGTCAAAGTAGTTTACTTGAGATACAGGGACTTATCACAGAAATGGAATGTACCAGGTTACTTAGGGCATGATGTTTGAGAGGACAGTGTCTTCATGACCAAGTCCAGTGTATCCTGAATCCTTATGTTATTTGTTTCCATCAGGGAAGGATGTCTCCCAAATGATTTTGTGTTTTCTTCTGGATCAAGGGGGTGAAGCGTATGGGGGTTGAATAGACATCGAGGCTCCCCCAAGATGCCAACTCTGTGAAAAGAATTATTGGGACAGCTGAAGTGGTGAGGCCAAAGACTGACGTGGAGAGTTGAGACTGTGATTGTGGTTGTGTGTATGTGTGTGTGTATATACACTAAAGCTAAGATACACTCTCTCCCTTTTTAAAAACCTTCCCTGTTTCCATGAACTACTACTGTAGTCTAATATATGAGTCCAAAAGTAAATTCTTAGCAAGATTTTGTAGTAGCGCTTCCCACATTTCTCAAAAATGATTCTACTAATAGAAAAACCTCAGCCTTAAAAAAATTCAGTTACAGGGCCGGGCGCGGTGGCTCACACCTGTAATCCCAGCACTTTGGGCGGCTGAGGGGGGCAGATCACCTCAGGTCGGGAGTTTGAGACCAGCCTGACCAACATGGAGAAACCCCATCTCTGCTAAAAATACAAAATTAGCCAGGCTGGTGGCACATGCCTGTAATCCCAGCTACTCAGGAGGCTGAGGCAGGAGAATCACTTGAACTCGGGAGGCAGAGGTTGAAGTGAGCCAAGATTGGGCCACTGCACTCCAGCCTGGGCAACAAGAGAGGGACTCTGTCTCAAATAATAATAATAATAATAATAACAATAATAATAATAAATAAATAAATCAGTTACTCACTCCTCCAAACTAGAACTATTTGGAGTCTAGCACCACTTCCTAGCAATTTTTTTTCTGGTCTAGATGGGTGTACCTCAAGATTCTCTAGAAAGGAAACTAGGAGGGCAGCAGGGCAGAAGTAAGAAAATGGGGGCTGTCATCATGGCTCAGTTCCCTGGCAGAGGGCCCCTGCCCCTTCCAGTCCCACCTGGGATGCCACCTCAAGGCACTCATGTTTCTCTTGCCAAGCCACTTACACTGGCATGGACACAGAGTCCAAAGCTCCCACATGCTTTTGCATCTCAGCTGGGAATCTGACATCTACTTGATGATACTTTTTCTCAAAGACGTTTTGAGCTTTTTCTCTGAGAGATGGCAGCAGAGTAGACATGACTGGAGAACGCATGTTGATGGCTTTTTTAATTGCTGGGCGTTTTGCCATCATTCTCCTGTCGGGGAGGAAGGTGACATTTAGGTCATACAACCCTGTTTTCTAGAAATGTTCTTGAGGCCAAGTGCAGTGGCTCATGCCTGTAATCCCAACCCTTTGGGAGGTCAAGACGGGAGGATCACTTAAGTCCAGGAGTTCGAGACCAGTCAGGGCAACATAGCAAGACCTCCATCTCTACAAAAAATTTCAAAAATTAGCCAGGCGAGACAGCATGCCCACAGTCCTAGCTATAGGAGGATCACTTGAGCCTGGGAGGTTGAGGCTGCAGTGAACTATGATCATGCCACTGCCTTCCAGCGTGGGTGACGGAATAAGATGCTGTCTGAAAAAAAGAAGACGAGGCCAGGCACAGTGGCTCACACCTGTAATCCCAGCACTTTGGGAGGCTGATGTGTGTGAATCACCTGAGGTTAGGAGTTTGAGACTAGCTTGACCAACATGGTGAAACTCCGTCTCTACTAAAAATACAAAAAATTAGCCAGGCGTGGTGGTGCATGTCTGTAATACCAGCTACTCAGGAGGCTGAGATAGGAGAATTGCTTGAACCAGGAGTTGGAGGTTGCAGTGAGCCAAGCTTGTGCCACTGCACTCCAGCCTTGGCAACAGAGCAAGATTCTGTTTCAAAAAAATAAAATAAAATAAAATAGAGGAGAAAAAAGAAAAGAAAAGAAAGGAAAGGAAGAAAGGAAGAAAAGAAATATCCTTGAGCATAGGAAAGTCAAAAGGTCATACCTAAACTGAACAAAAGTCATGCGTTTCTTTTCTCCTCCTGATTCCTCATCTTCACGCCTCCTGCGAGGAATGTTGAACATATTGGTACGAAAGAGTCTCCCTACTTCTTCTTCAATCTCTGTCAAGTGTTGACGTCGGAAGACAATCCAAGCCACATAGGTACAGAAAGTGTAAAAGGACTATAACAAAAAATAGACAAGAATCACAATCCTTAGCTGTGAAATGGAAAACTCCCACCTGTCTATATAACACAGCTAAGCAGACACAAACCCAGATGACTCCATTTCCCAATATTCCTGAAACACTGTGCAAAATTACACATGTACTCACTTTTGCACAAGGAAGATCAGACCAACAATTTAAGGTATAGCACATAGCTTGTTAGCATCCTTTCTAGAAAGGCTATTCGCTAAAAATAAGTGTCTGACAAATGGTCATTTGTTGTTGGTATAAATTGTTTCATATCAAAAAGCACCAAAACATAAGTGACTCACCTCAAAGAACTTCCAGTCTTTCTGTGTATCTGATATTTTCTCCCTGTAACATAACAAGTCACAACTATAGGTTGAGAGGGAAGTTCAATCTTTCAGGGACCTAGTCCTTATCTTCCTCTAAAGTTAGGGTCATTATCTTGGCCCCAAGATTATTTTCAGCTACACAAATGCTATCAAAAGGCCTTGATAAAGAGTCTCAATACTTTCTTCTTCAACTTCCTATGTTACCCAGATAAAAATCCCTAGAATGGTAAAAAGTTAATCGATATAAATTTGGGGTCAACAAACCAGTGAGGAAATGTATTTTTCCGAAGACTTCTAGTAATTTGAGTATTGGGGAGGTAAGGAGAGTGGAAAGGTGATAAAGAGGAAGCAGAGAACTAGAAGGTAAGGCTGCAATAAAGAAAAGGAAAATAATTAGCAAACAATAGTTATGGCTATTGGGTACAAAAAGAAACAGAAACAAAAGCCACAAAGATCTATGCCAAAACAACCAATAGACTGAGAACAGCAGTGTGCTCCTCCTTTTGATGGGCATGGGCAAACCTGAGTCTTCTCTCTTACCAGGAGTCCTTGGAACACAAATTCAATGTTAAGAATACTATACTTGGCCAGGCGCAGTGGCTCATGCCTGTAATCTCAGCACTTTGGGAGGCCGAGGTGGGAGGATCACTTAAGGCCAGGAGTTTGAGACCAGCCTGGCCAACATGGTGATACCTCGTCTCTACTAAAAATACAAAAATTGGCTGGGTGTGGTGGTGAGCACCTCTAATCCTAGCTACTCGGGAGGCTGAGGCAGGAGAACTGCTTGAACCTGGGAGGCAGAAGTTGCAGTAAGCCGAGATTGTGCCACTGCATCCCAGCCTGGGTGACAGAGCAAGACTCCATCTCAAAAAGAAAAAAAAAAACATACTAAACTGGCATGGGCACAATTAGTGAACATGGCCTCCCCTCCTAACAATTCTGATTCTGACTCCCAGCATTAGGAAACCAGACCTGGTCTGGGGAGCCCTTGAGAGTTGATTGAGGGGGCTATGCATCTGCAATCACTTCATCAGTCACAGCAGCCAAGGCCAGACCCTGGACACTTCAAGGCTGATCCTGGTTTTGCTTCTTTTTTAAGACAGAGCTGGAGTGCGGTAGTGTGATCATAGCTCACTATAGCCTCAACCTTTTGGGCTCAAGCAATCCTCCCACCTGCCAATCCTCCCCCCTCCAATCCTCCCACCAGACTGTAGGAGTTCAGGATGGTTCTGGAGAGCCTGGTACCCACCTCAGCCTCATAAGAAGCTGGGACCACAGGTATACACCACCACACTGGCTATTTGTTTTTCTTTGATACAGGGTCTCACTCTGTCACCCAGGCTGAAGCACAGTGGCATAATCATGGCTCACGGCAGCCCTGACCTCCCCAGCCTCAGGTGATCCTCCCACCTCAGCCTCCCAAGTAGCTGGGACTAAGGCACACGCCACCACGACCAGCTAATTTTTGTATTTTTTGTAGAGACGGGGTTTCACATGTTGGCCAGGCTGGTCTCGAATGCCTGAGCTCAAGCTATCCACCCATCTCACCGTCCCAAAGTGCTGGGATTACAGGCATGAGCCAAGGTGCCCGACCTGCTTCTGCTTTTGTTGGAGCCTTCCTTGGAGGAACTGTGACTCTGAGGATTGGCCTTGGTACCAGGCTCTCCAGAACCATCCTGAACTCCCACAGTCTGGGAAAGATGACCCAAATCTCACAGGACCTTCGGCCTTCTCACAAGGACTTCCTGGTCTGAATGGGCCTAAACTAGCCCTTCACTTGGGGAATGAGGCCGAAGAGGTGGTTACTGGGGCCTGCCCCTCCCCTCCTACAGACTCTCTTCATTATATATTGGTTTCTTCATGTGCAAGTCTTCAATAAAGAACTGCGGCAATAGCAATTACAGTGAACATGGACTAAGTACGGAGTATGTGCCGGGTACCGCGCTAAGCCCTTTACACGTATGATCATATCTAGTTTTCATAACATCCCGCACCATGCTAAGCCCTTTACATGTATGATCATATCTGGTCTTCATAACATCCCTACGGTATAGTCAACATTATTATTCCCAATTCTCAACTGAGGAAACTGAAGTTGAGACTTAAGTCCAAAGACATATATTTAATTAGGGGCAGATCCTGTACTAAAAATCAGGCCTGTCAGATACCCACATCTGTCCTCATAACTGGAATGTGAGGAGAATAAGCTTTTTTCTTTAAAATAGTTTGCAGATAAACATATTGAACAACAGAGCTCAGCGGAAACTTTTCGGAGCAACCCTCAGCATTTCTTTTCTGTGCAACCTGAGGCCTCCACCTGAGGGGTGTGCTGATGTGAAATTTCTGCCCTTTGAAAGCTCCTCTTCCGTAACCAACTGTAAATCTTCTGCCAGCTGAAACCAGAGACCATGAACACCTGCCAAGCTGAAGCAAGAAAACCAGCCAAAGTCTGTTTTGGGAATAAAGTCAGCTTGCATTCTGGGAGATCGAGAGCAGAGCTCACCACAGCACAAGGCAAACCAGCACCATCTTAGCACGGTTTTGAAATGAGAGTGATTGCCCAGGAAACACACTTTCTTTCCTTTTCTTTCTGGGTTCTTTTTTTAGATATTAGAAGAGAAGGTAAGGCTGGGCACAGTGGCTCACGCCTGTAATCCCAACACTTTGGGAGGCCGAGGCAGGTGGATCACCTGAGGTCAGGAGTTCGAGACCAGCCTGACCAACATGGAGAAACCCCATCTCTACTAAAAATACAAAATTAGCTGGGCGTGGCGGCAGTTGCCTGTAATCACAGCTACTCAGGAGGCTGAGTCAGGGAGAATTGCTTGAACCCAGGAGGTGGAGGTTGCAGTGAGCCAAGATTGCGTCACTGTACTGCAACCTGGGCACAGAGCAAGATTCCATCTCAAAAAAAGACAAAAAAAAAAAAAAGAAGAAGAGAAGGTAACATGAACCTCTTTCCACTTTCCCTCAAGTTGCCATACACACTGGAACTCTTTCTCTCTCTCTCTTTTTTTTTCTTTTTTTTGAGACAGACTTTCACTCTTGTTGCCCAGGCTGGAGTGTAATGGCACGATCTTGGCTCACCACAACCTCCGCCTCCCAGGTTCAGACGATTCTCCTGCCTCAGTGTCCCAAGTAGCTGGGATTACAGACATGCCCCACCACGCCCAGCTAATTTTGTATTTTTAGTAGAGATGGGGTTTCTCCATGTTGGTCAGGCTGGTCTTGAACTCCTGACCTCAGGTGATCCGCCTGCCTCAGCCTCCCAAAAGTGCTGGGATTACAGGTGTGAGCCATGGCGCCTGGCCTAACTCTTTCTCTCTTAATGCCCAAAGCAAACTGATGTAACCCATACTGCAAAAATTAAGTACAGAATGTCATGGGTTTCTTCTTACCATTCTGATTTAGCCCTGCATATGAAATAGAAATGTGCCCAGGAAATGGGTGCATACAATGAATACATTTGGGGACTTCAAAGTTAAAAGCTCTACATATTTATTTCTAGCTGGTATATTTTGAGTCGTTTTCCTGTCTTTTTTGGTATTTTATAATTTTTATATTAAGTATATATACTTAAAATAAATTGATTATAAATTTAAAATTTTATTGATTATAAAATAAAATTGGCTGGGCGTGGTGGCTCACACCTGTAATTCTAGCACTTTGGGGGGCCAAGGCAGGAGGATCGCTTGAGCTCAGGAGTTCAAGACCAGCCTGGGCAAGTTGGTGAAACCCGATCTCTACAAAAAAACACAGAAAAAATAAAAAATAGCTGGGAGTGGTGGCACACACCTTGTAGTCCCAGCTACTTTTGGGGCCAGGTGAGAGCATTGCTTGAGAACAGGAAGTTGAGGCTGCAGTGAGCCGAGATAGTGCCACTGCACTCTAGCCTGGGTGACAAAGTGAGACTCCATCTCAAAAAAATAAAAAATAAAAATAAATTTAATTTAATTTTAAAAAATTAAAATAACAAAATTTAAGCCTCCCAAAATTGTCTGCAAATAGAAATGGGGTTTAAACAATACAATCCGTGGAAATATAATACAAGTCATAAATGTAATTTTAAATTTTCTAGAAGAAAAACAAGTGAAGAGAAACAAGTGAAGCTAATTTAATAATATATTTTATCTAAACCCCCCAAAACATTATCATTTCAATATAGAAGCAATATTTCTAAAGTACTGAGATATTTTATTCATTTTTAGATTTTCTGTGTACAGTGCTTATTTTTCACTTACAGTATGTTTCAATTTGGACTATCTACATTTCAAAGTGCTCACTAGCCACTTGTGGCAAGTGGCCACCATGCTGGTGAGCACGGACGCCATGCATTCCATGTTTGAGGACACAACCCAAAGGAAAGAGGGGAAAGCCAGCTTGGTAGTAAATCTAGAGATTTTTAGTGGCCTGTTATGATGCTTTCTTATTCCTTCTTGCTACCTTAGACTCTTGGCTCCAAATCAAAATGAAGAAAGTATATTTTATGATTTGTCATTCCTAAAGGGAAACAAAGTTTAGTCCCAGACTTCTGGGCTGGGAAGAAAAAAAAGTTGTGCTCCCCTATTTGCCCCCTGCTGCTGTAGGTATAATCAGGTTTCAATGAAGGGCAAGGTCTGCTCTATACAAGACAGTATCAAAGGGATGTATTTTAGGGGAGGGGAAAGAGGCTTTGGTGCAGCATGTGACTGGGGGTAAGGGCAGAGGAACAGGGCTTAGGGATAATTTATACACCTGAGTTTCAAAAAGACTCCCTTTTTCCCCGTCAGCCCCACCGCTAGCCTCTCTGGTCACCCATCAAGTGACAGCTGCACTGAGAACAGTGGAAGAAGGTATAAATGCTAGGGTCAAGGCGGGGGTGGAGCCAGCATTGGCCATCACCAAAGAAAAGATCTAACTATGGCATGTGCCTGCCACCAAGGAGGTTTTCATATCTTAACTTGGAAAACACAGAGAACTTTTATTGAACATGTTCATCAAAATTCTGCCAAAGCTTTTGGGATGTCAGGGTTCCTCAGACATTTAAAGGCACATGCTTCTACTTCTCAAGAGACATGAAAGCACTAAATTAACAGCACCCAAACTGCTGGTTCTACTAAAATCTTTAATCCTAGAGATAAATAGCATAACGTGTTGTAGTCCAATATTAAGTGTGCATATGAGACAAAACAGGGACCAACCCCCCTACACTTAGGGACCTGCCACCCCACCCCCACCCCCAAACATGGAAATAAAGGAAAGCCTTGAGTTCCTTTAAGGGAAACTCCAGGCACCTAGCTAGCTCTGAGAAGTAAATGAGCAACTTGATAAGCAAGAAGGTAACAGTAGCTTAAAAGACAGCCAAGGAAGTTAGAGTCACAAGATGTTTGGTTCTCTATATAAAGTAAAAATAACATTTTAACATACGTCCCTGGTTGTTTTTTAGAAACTCAGACCCCCACCAAATGGGTCCACTGGCATGTAGACCTCAGATAAGAGGAGATTGAGGACTGAACTCTGACTGCATTCATTGTTCTAAAGTTCTTCCTGAGAGGCCTAGAAGAAGTCATGTCCACGAGCCAGACCTAACACATCTTCCTACAGACCCCAAGTTTTTTAAACAAAGCTGCTCTACCTTAACCAAATCAGAAAATCTTTGAATCTGCTTATGACCTGTAAGGCCCCGCTTCAAAATATCCTGCCTTTTTAGTCCAAACCAATATATAACCTCCATGTATTGATTTATAATTTTGCCTGTAACTTCTGCTTTCCTAAAATTTACTCCTGCCTTTAAAAACCCTTGCTTGCAAGCCATCAGAGAGGTCAGGTCTTAAGCGAGAGCTGCCTGATTCTACTTGCTTGGCGACCTGCAAATAAATGCTCTCCTTTCTCCTGATATTACAAACCATGGTGTGGATGTTTCACCTGACTGCATCAGGCAAGCAGACCCCAGTTCACTTCGGTAACACATATCTGAGAGAGAAAAATCAGAAAACACACATGCAAATATTAGCTTACTGAAATCAGAAAGAAGTGAAATGTTAAAATGAGTTAATCACCATAACTGGCAAAAACATTGTCCTCATCTCCTCCTACATAAAAGCCACCAAAAGAACAATATAAACTTCTGAATCATGGCAAAAACCTGTTCCAGTCTGTCTTCTATGTCCTTTGTTCGGCGTCTGACCTGTATGGAATTTGTTATGTGGGTGGCGAGATCTACGCTCATTCTTCTATAAACTGCTATCCGGCAGGCAGAGGAAACATGGGTTATGTCGCACACAGTGGAAAAATGACCAGCACCATCTGGAAATGAGCTAGTGCTAAACAGAGGCCATCACCTACTTTCAAACATATGCGTTCCTTTAAAGGTTTATATAAAAATTGCCTTGGAAAAAGTACAATTACTTCAGTGGTACAATTATGCCGAGAACTAAAAAATATTATAAATTCTCTAATTATGGTATAATTGTTTGTAGTTTGCTTTTTATCCCAACATTAGTTTGCAATGTATATGTGTTTTTAAAGATTAAACCTTAAGTATGAGAAATTAAAAAAAAAATTTTTTTTTGAGGCAGGGTATTGTTCGGTCACCCAAGCTAGAGTGCAACAGCACGATCACGACACATTGCAGCCTCAAGCTCCCTGGCTCAAGCAGTTCTCCCACCTCAGCCTCCCAGGTGGCTGGAAATACAGGCATGCACCACCATGCCCAGCTAATTTTTAAATTTTTTTTCTGGAGAGAGGGTCTCACTGTGTTGCCCGGGCTGGTCTTGAACTCCTGGGTTCAAGTGATTTTCCTGCCTCAGTCTCCCAAAGTGCTGGGATTACAGGCATGAACCACTGTGCCTGGCTAAAATCATTTCTTAAGAGCAGGTTTTTGTTTTGTTTGTTTGTTTGTTTGAGATGGAGTCTCACTCTGTCCCCCAGGCTGGAGTGCAGTGGCGTGATCTCGGCTCACTGCAAGTTCCACCTCCCAGGTTCACACCATTCTCCTGCCTTAGCTTCCTGAGTAGCTAGGACTACTGGCGCACGCCACCACGCCCGGCTAATTTTTTGTATTTTCAGTAGAGACTGGGCTTCACCACGTTAGCCAGGATGGTCTCGATCTCCTGACCTCGTGATCTGCCTGCCTCGGCCTCCCAAAGTGCCGGGATTACAGGAGTGAGTCACCGTGCCCAGCCCAAGAGCAGGTTTTTTAACCTTAAATCCTAGTTTTCTAACTAGAAGTGACACTTTAAAGACAAAAGAAATCAGTGTTAATAGTGATGTTGTAAATGATTGAGTAGGAAACTATAAAGATAACTGTAATTTTATCATAATGCTTTTCTTAAAAACTTTGTCAAGAGAAAACACTACTTCTTTCTAAACAATGAAGTCTACAGCAAGCTAAACCTCCACCAACAGCCCTAGACACCGGCAAAAGCTTCCTGTTTTTGGATCACAGAAAGGTATTTTTGATGCTGAAACATCCCCAACTTCTAAGTATCTCTATGTTATATCTACTACTATACCTCACTCATCAGAGATATTAAATGTAACAATTCCATTATTTTATATATGCTCTTGTCCTTTTGGGTTTCTTTTTTCTTTTAATTTTAGGTTTGGGGGTACATGTGAAGTTTACATAGATAAACACGAGTCACGGGGGATTGTTGTACATATTATCACATCACTCGGGTATTAAGCTCAGTACACACTACTTATCTTTTCTGCTCCTCTCCCTCCTCCTACCCTTCTCACCTTAAGTAGACCCCAGTATCTGTTGCTTCTTTCTTTGTGTTCATAAGTTCTTATCATTTAGCTCCCACTTATAAATAAATGAGAACATGCAGTATTTGATTTTCCTCTCCTGTGCTAGTTTGCTAAGGATAATAGCCTCCAGCTCTATCCATGTTCCCACAGAAGGCATGATCTCATTCTTTTTTATAGCTGCAGAATATTCCAAGGTGTAAACATACCACCTTTTATTTATCCAGTGTGTCATTGTTGGGCATTTAGGTTGATTCCATTGATTCCATGTATTTGCTATTGTGAACAGTGCTGCAATGAACATTCGCATGCATATGTCTTTATGGCAGAATGCTTTACATTCCTCTGGGTATATACCCAGTAATGGGAATGCTGGGTCAAATGGTAGTTCTGCTTTTAGCTCTTGAGGAATTGCCATACTGCTTTCCACAGTGGTTGAACTCATTTACACTCCCACCAACAGTGTATAAGGGTTCCCTTTTTTCTGCAACCTTGCCAGCATCTGTTATTTTTTGACTTTTTAATAACGGCCATTCTGACTAGTGTGAAATAGTATCTCATTGTGGTTTTTATTTTTTACTGTAACCCACAGAAAGAAATATATTTAATAGAGTCCCCAATACACACTGAAACAAAAGTCTCCTAAAACAATACTTACTTTTACTTTTTATGATGTACTCTGCTTTTTAAAGTTCTAGTCTATTCTCTTCAAGACTTACTAAATTGATTTTGAGATCCATTAATGTGTTGTAACTTATACTTTGAAAAACATTGGTTTAGGAACATTACTGTAAGAAAGAACAACAGGCTGTAGAAAGCTGAATGCATAAAAGACGAGGACTGACTGTACTTTTAAAAGACACAAAAAGCGCGGTGATGAAATACCTGTAATCCCAGCACTTTGGGAGGCCGAGGCGGGTGGATCAGCTGAGGTCAGGAGTTCAAGACCAGCCTGACTAACACGGTGAAACCCCGTCTCTACTAAATACAAAAAATCAGCCAGGCGTGGTGGCAGAGGTTGCAGTGAGCCAGGATTGCACCATTGCACTCCAGCCTGGGCAACAAGAGTGAAACTCTGTCTCAAAAAAAAAAAAAAAAAAAAAAGTCCAGTCGTGGTGGCTCACGCCTGTAATCCCAACACTTTGGGAGGTTAAGGCAGGCGGATCACGAGGTCAGGAGATAGAGACCATCCTGGCTAACATGGTGAAACTCCATCTCTACTAAAAATACAAAAAATTAGGGCATGGTGGCGGGCGCCTGTAGTACCAGCTACTTGAGAGGCTGAGGCAGGAGAATGGCGTGAACCCAGGAAGGGGAGTTTGCAGTGAGCTGAGATTACGCCACTGCACTCCAGCCTGGGCGACAGAGCAAGACTCTGTCTCAAAAAAAAAAAAAAAAAGTAATCATGGCAGCAAAGCTTAAAAATGCTATGATGTTGGATATGTTATCAGAAGCAGACACCAAGACAGGACTAGACATGAGATTTATTGGAGGAAACGATGGTGACAGAAAATGAGAGAACTGGAGAAGGCAAGGAGCGCCGTCACACCTCAATGCATGTCTGAGCCTGTGAGAGAAGAAAGGCAGGAGGGTCTGGGTAGGAAGGAACTCAGACAGTGGCAAATCTCTAGGAAAGTTTTGACCAGGCCAAAGGGGAGTCCTCGAGCTGAAGCTGTCAGTCAGAGGACTCCCGCAACGGTGAGGAATGGGCCTGCTGCACTCAGACACTGGCAGGAGGCAGCCTATGGGAAGCATGGTGCAATGGGCTGAATGTTTGTGTTCTCCCGAAATTCGTATGTTGAAATCCTAACTCCCAGTGTGATGGTATCAGGATGTGAGGCCTCTGGAAGTAATTAAGTCATGAACATAGAGCCCTTATATATGAATTAGTGTTCTAGAAAAGAGACCCCAGAAAGCTCTGTCATCTTCTTTCTGCCATGTTGAGGATACAATGAGAAGCTGGCAGTCTGCAACCTAGAAGAGGGCCCTCACCAGAGCCTGACCATGCTGGTATACTGATCTTAGACCTGCAGCCTGTAGAACTGTGAGAAAGATATTTCTGTTGTTTATAAGCCACCCTATCTATGGTACTTGGCTATAGCAACCCAAACAGGCTAAAACATGTGGCCTCAGTGCAGACCTGGTGGTGGATTCAGGCGCAACAGCTGGGGCCACTGCTCAGTTACACTCCCTGAGTGCCACATTTTCATGGTCCCATGCTGGAAAGCAGAACCAAACTTGTCAACTCCATAAAAGAACTGCAGCAGCAAAAACTTGAAAGCTGCAGAACGGATGTAGTAGAATAAAGAATGGGTGTTGTCAGGGATACACATTAAGAGTGTATTCCCAAGTCATGAAAAATCACACACACATGGTGAATCGAATCACACAGATGGTGGGCCTCGGAAGTGGATCGAGGACATCTACCACTATAGAAACAGGGGTGTGAAAGAAGAGAAATGGCCAACAATGCCAAGAAACAACCAAAACACAAAGAAAGTGAGCCTGAACTGAAAGTATATCGATGCAAACATCAATAAATATCAAGTTCCAGCCGAGAGAAACTTCATATGTATATCTGTTTTTTAACTTTATAAACTAATATAGCTCCTTATGAATAGCCAAGAAGAAATTAGAGAATATATGCCTGTGCCCCTCAGACCCTAGGTAACTTGGAAAAAAATCTACCCAACTAAAGAATGAATTAGGGCCAAGTGCCGTGGCTCATGCCTGTAATCCCAGCACTTTGGGAGGCTGAGGTGGGTGGATCACCTGCGGTCAGGAGTTTGAGACCAGCCTGACCAATATGATGAAACCCCATCTCTACTAAAAATACAAAAATTAGCCAGGCTTGTTGGTGTGTGCCTGTAATCCTAGCTACTCGGGAGGCTGTCAGGAGAATTGCTTGAACCCAGGAGGCAGAGGTTGCAGTGAGCAGAGATAGTGCCACTGTACTTCAGGCTGGGCGATGGAGCGAGACTCCATCTGAAAAAAAAAAAGAAAAAAAAAAAAGACTGAATTAGCCACATACAGTCTCTGTCCTGCCTTTTCTTTTCGTAGGTAGGCAGAAAAGATTGGAACATCCAGAAAAAGTGAAAAAAGAAAAAAAAATTGCAACCACATCTCATATTTGTAAAGTTCATTATATGGGAGGGTAGAAATTGATGCTCAAATGAAAGACATTAAAACATGGATTAAGCAAAACTTTTAGTAAGAGTTGGGTAATAAGAAAAAATAAACTGGAAAAATAGAGTAAGAACAGCAAAATATAAACACAGAATTTCATGAAGCATTTTCAATTACCAAGACTAACCCAAAAAAGGGACCTCAAATTATGTTTTTCCATTTATCTTTTGTCACAGCAACATGTGTTCTTGAATAAGACTCTTAAAATTTACACATGATATATCACATTTAAATGTGCATAGTATTTGACTCAGGAATTCTAGTTTAAGGAATTTATCTTTAGGACAAACTAGCAACTTATCTCAAATAGGCAAAATGGCCAGATAGAACATTGCCAAAGGAAAGAGGAGTGACTCTTGTTATCAGATGTTAAGTCACACCCTTTCCTGCCTGGCTTCCGCCTATGCTCCTCAGTCAAGTGTCCCTAAGGGACACCCCTCACTCTCCTGCTACGGGTGCCCATTATCTGTCTATGCCGCTATTATACTGACCAGCAATCTTTGCTTTCCTTACTTGATGACTCCTCCATTAGACTGTACACACTCCTTGAAGACTGTATGTTCTTTGCACCCTAGCACTTGGCACCATAACTACCACATAACAGGCACTCAACGTGAGTTGAATAAATCAAAGAAAAATATCAACCATATAGTCCTGTATTTATAACAGAAAAACTGATCAATAAAACTCAATAGGAATTCCCCAAATTGGGTTAAAATATTAGAAAAATTCAACACCTAATAAATAAGAAATGTTACAGAGTGTGGAGACTAAAATCACTAAGTATTGGAAAGTTGGATATTAGTAAAGACAAAATATCTTAAGATTCATAACTCTTCTTATATGTTGTAACAAATCTCAAATAGATCAAAGATCAACATTTTTTTAAAACCTTATTGTTTAAAACTAGGAAAGAAAGGTAAATAGTTTAACCTAGGAATGGCAAGAACTTGCATGACTCTCGAGTAGCATCAGAAACAACGTAGATGTATCCAAATAAATAAAAATGTGAAACATTTTCCTAATATGTAAAAACATAAATACCAAAAAGAAAGCAACAAACTAGAAATACAAATGACCAATCCTTGCTATGGGATACATATTTTAAAATTATACAAATTTTCAGCTGAGCACAGTGGCTCATGCCTGTAATCCCTGCACTTTGGGAGGCCAAGGCAGGCAGATCACTTCAGCCCAGAAGTTTGAAACCAGCCTGGGCAACATGGAGAAACCCTATCTCTACTAAAAATAGAAAAATTAGCTGGGCATGGTGGTGCACATCTGTAGCCCCAGCTACTCAGGAGGCTGAGGTGAGAGGATCACCTGAGCCCGGAATGCAGAGGTTGCAGTGAGCTGAGATCACACCTTGTCACTACGCTCTAGCCTGGGCCACAGAGCAAGACTTGTCTCAAAAAAAAAAAAAAAAATACAAATTCCCAGTTTCCATTTAATAGATGGTTAAAACTAAATGAACAGGCAGGCAGCAAATTATTTTACACAGAAAGACCACAGCCTCCACCATCATAAAAGATAGTCAAGGCCGGGCTCAGTGGTTCACGCCTGCAATCCCAGCACTTTGGAAGGTCGAGGTGGGAGGATCACCTGAGGTCAGGAGATCGAGACCAGCCTGACCAACATGGTGAAACCCTATCTCTACTAAAAATACAAAAATTAGCTGGGCGTGGTAGCAGCACCTGTAATCCCAGCTACTCAGGAGGCTGAGGCAGGAGAATTACTACCTAGGAGGCAGAGGTTGCAGTGAGCCAAGATCGTGCCATTACACTACAGACTAGGGGGACAAGAGTGAGACTTCGTCAAAAAAAAAAAAAAGATACTCAGTCAAATAAAACATCTTTAAGCTTTTTATACACCTTTAAACTGTCAAAAATATTAAAGTAATAAAATCCAACGCAACCAGATATACGTACTGCTGATAGTAATACAAAATGTCTTAACCTTCTTAGAGAACAATCTAGCAGTATGTATCAAGAGCTACAAAACTGTTTGTGGCCTTCTAGGTAAATATACTGTGGAAAATAAGCCACAAGGAAATAGTCCAAATGAACAAAGCAGTTTGTATAAAGCTATTCAATGCAGAAATATTATAACACACAAAAACTAAAATTATGCAAATGTACACAAAAAGAATGGTTAAGCAAATATGTATGTTACATAACAGAATCCTATTCAAAGTGGTAAGTGAAATCATATAATCAGAATAATAAGAGAAAGTACCCCAGAAATACAGAATACAAAAATGTATATACCAACAACTGTGTAAGTATGCTCATTAACAAAGCTGGTCTTTGAAAATGTGGAGAATGTAGAAAGAGACACATCATATACTAGGTTCTTTTCCTATGGAGGGGAAAATTATTTTCCTATAGGGGAAAAAAGCTGTTCTGGCTGACATGGTGTAGATCTGGGGCCTGTTGTGAAACTCAGAGAAGGAGATTCTGAGTTAAGGGTTGATGTTTTCGACCTTGTGATCCCAAACCTGTGATGAGACTCCTCTTTAAGTTTTAATTACAGTGGTGTAAAATAGTCATCCTAAGGTAAAAATGATCTTCCCACAAAGAACTATCTTAGAATCCACACCTCGGCAGCTCCTACTCACAATTGTTGCTGCTGCAAAATAAGCAGTGAAAGGGTAGGGAGACACCTAATCCCCCTGCACTACCAGCCCCACAAGGCCTCCTGCCCAAGGGAGCCAAGTCTGGCAGCAAGAGCCCTTCATGGTTGAGAGCAAGATTTCACTGAGAGACCATGTCATTCAATCTCAAGCAGTGGAAAGTTTTAAAAATATCAGCTGAGATTCTCAGATTTCTTCCACATGCACTTCGCTCTCTCAAAGGAGACATTACAAGGGTTTGGGACAGATTCTCACCTGAGCCCAATTACTCTGGACAACAGAAGAAGGAACATTTTCTCAAGTTAACCAAAGCCAAACGTAAGCATCTTAAGGGTGTGGGTCTATGATGGAGTGATGATCTAATGAAGTGTAAAATGTGTGCTTACTTTCCACAGCACATGTGATGCTTATCCGGCATTGCCAAGCCCAGCACAAGGATACAGTACTTCTGCGCCAAGTACCTCTGTGCTGCTTCTAATTCACTTAAAACCAATTCCATTTCTTTTTTCTCTACAAGGCCTCTGATGGGGGGGGACAAAAAAAAGAGAATTTGGGTTAATTTTCATAAATGCCTATATTAACTAGCAAAAAGTCAGAATTATAAACTTTTTTTTTCTTTTAAGACAGGGTCTTGCTCTGCTACCTAGGCTGGAGTGCAGTGGTGCAATCATAATTCATTGCAGCCTCAACCTCCAGGGCTCAAGCAATCCTCCTGCCTCAACCTGCTAAGTAGCTGGGACTATAGGTGCACGCCACTATGCCTATCTAATCTTTTTTTATTTTGTGTAGAGGCAGGGTCTCACTATGTTGTCCAGGTTGATCTTGAATTCCTGGACTCAAGTGATCCTCCCCTTGGCCTCCCAAAGTGTTGGGATGGCAGTGTGAGCCAGTGTGCCCAGCCATAAACTATTTTGAAAGAAATACAAGTGAGTCAACAGACTTCACTTACCAATGAGTTTATTTTATTTAAGCAGTGATATAGGAAAATCCTTAAAGTCCCTTCGTATTTAATCAATGGAATCAGCATCTCAAGTTTACGGTGTATTTTTGCTCTTTTTTTTTTTTTTTTTTTTAGACACAGTCTTGCTGTGTCACCCAAGCTGGAGTGCAGTGGCATGATCTTGGCTCACTGCAACCTCCACCTCCCGGTTCAAAGAATTATCCTGCCTCAGCCTCCCGAGTAACTGGGATTACACGTGCCTGCCACCATGCCCGGCTAATTTTTGTATTTTTAGTAGAGATGGGGTTTCGTCATGTTGGCCAGGCTGGTCTCAAACTCCTGATCTCAAGTGATCCATCCACCTTGGCCTCCCAAAGAGCTGGGAGTACAGACATGAACCACCACGCCCTGCCTATTTTTGCTTTTTTATTAGATTATACTTCATGTTATGTATCCCCAATTTTATATGCAGGTAGTCCTAATTTATACAGAACAGCTCAACTAACAAATTATCTATACTGGTTGCTGAGGCAGTTAGCAGCCTACTTTCCTGCTATTTTCCTAAAACAACCGTGAAGGCTATGTACCTCAGCGTCCCCTGTGTTCTCTATGTCATTACTGAGCTTGGGGCTCAGTGTGTGAACAAGGACCGACACTCAGTTCTGAGTGTAGTTGTGTCTGCTAAGGAGGCATCTGTGGACTACTACTCTGGGAACTTTGGCATCAATTACAATAACACTGCTTCCCTGTGAAACCAGCCACAGTTCCAATTGAATTGCAAATGAACTTTCTCAAAGACAAACTGTTCTTAGGTTACAGCATGTCTGAAGCCAGATTTTAAGTTTCTGCTGTACAATACAGTAGGAAACAATATTGCTGATGATACATTCCAACGTACTGTTACTGAAAAGTGAGTTGTACTCTTATTGAAAAGTGAGGTGTCGGCCGGGCGCGGTGGCTCAAGCCTGTAATCCCAGCACTTTGGGAGGCCGAGACGGGCAGATCACAAGGTCAGGAGATCGAGACCATCCTGGCTAACACGGTGAAAGGAGGCTGAGGCAGGAGAATGGCGTAAACCCGGGAGGCGGAGCTTGCAGTGAGCCAAGATCCGACCACTGCACTCCAGCCTGGGTGACAGCACGAGACTCCGTCTCGAAAAAAAAAAAAAAAAAAGAAAAGTGAGGTGTCACTAGACACCAAATGATATTTACTCTAAACAGGGACAAATGACTGCCCCTTCTGATATAACCATTAGACTGACTCCATGAAGATATGCCATGAGGGGAAGGGGGTGTATTTAAGGATAATATAGACATTTCAAAGCAGAAAATGTTATCACATGTGATGAAAAGGCTTATGAGTCATTGGAATAAAATGGATTTCTGGAATAAAGTGAGCTCCAACGTTAAGTGCCCAAATGCCATATAACCCAAACACACCCCTCCAGACGCACCCCAGTGGCCACACCCCTGTGCCTGTTTCCTTCAGCAGCTCCACCCTCACTGGTCACCCTACTCTGCCAGAGCTGCCAGTAGCTCATATTCTTCTTTTGCTGTAGAAAACAACCAAATCAAACTACAACCACCAAGGAATGCCTTGAAGCTTTTAGGCCAATGCTTCTCAAGTTTTAATAAACCTATGAATTATGAAAGAATCACTGGGGATACTTGCTAAAAGTACAAATTCCCAGTGCAATCCTCTCTCCAAGATTCTGGCTCAGGAGTCTGGGTCTAGCCCAGGAAATTTAAAACAATCTTCCCAAATGATTTCAAGGCAAGTGGTCCCTAGACCACATATGCACATATACATAAAGGACTGATGTGTTGAAATGGAAAAAAAAGGAAAAAGCTATGAAAAAAAAAAATACTCAAGAGAAGCTAACCTATATACAAAACTCCAGGCAGAGGTGGCCTGCTTGCACCACATTTCTGTGTCTGGAAACCATTCCCCCATACTGTTTTCATCTAATTTTGTAAAACTGCCTTAAATACAAACCCAGTTAGTGGTTCATTTTTAAAGCACATTATTTAAAAATGCAAACAATAATGCTGACAAAATTTTGCTGAAATGGATATGCTTATGCATTGCTTGTAAAAGAAAATTGGCATAATCCTTTGGGAAAAAAAACTGAAAATAATTTCAAGAGCCATAGAAATTATCATAAATTTTGATCCAATATCATCTCTCCTGGAAATTTATTCTTTTAAAAACATCATCCAAAATTAGGAGGAAATTTTTATGCATGAGGACATTCAATGCAATCATTATTTATATATCAGAAAAACTAGAAATTGCCAAAATATATAAAATGATACGGTTTGACTATGTCCCCACCCAAATCTCATCTTAAATTGTAGCTCCCATAATTCCCATGTGTCATGGGAGGGACCCAATGGGAGGTAACTGAACATGGTGGCAGGTCTTTCCCGTACTGTTCTCACGATAGTGAATAAGTCTCATGAGATCCGATGGTTTTATAAGGGGCGTTCCCCTGCGCACGCTCTCTTGCCCGCCACTATGTAAGATGTGCCATTGCTCCTCATTTGCCTTCCACCATGATTGTGAGGTCTCCCCAGTCATGTGGAACTGTGAGTCCATTAAACCTCTTTCCTTTATAAATTACTCATTTGGGTAGTCTTTATTAGAAGCATAAGAACAGACTAATACAGAAGGATAAAGGGAGCAGCAATACAGTCAGATATTGTTTAAGGACTTGATGCTTATTAACCTAACTTATGAGTGAGTCTCCCACGAGATGTAGCCCAGGCATCAAAATCTTTACCCTTAACCACTACAATATACTGCCTCTTAGTAGGTAAGTCAATGCACACACATTGGCTTGATGGAAAACTATGCTACCATTAAAAATTATAATTATGAAGATTATAATAACTTGAAAGTACATATGATATTATGTTTAAAAGTACATACAGGCTGGGCACAGTGGCTCAGGCCAATAATCCCAGCACTTTGGGAGGCTGACGTGGGTGGATGACCTGAGGTCGGGAGTTCAAGGTCAGCCTGGCCAACATGGTGAAACCCTATCCCTACCAAAAATATAAAAAATCAGCCAGGCATGGTGGCACATGCCTGTAGTGTCAGCTACTCAGGAGGCTGAGGCAGGAGAACCACTTGAACCCAGGAGGTGGAGGTTGCAGTGAGCCGAGATTGTGCCACTGCCCTCCAGCTTGGTTGATTGAGCAATACTCTGTCTCAAACAAACAGACAGTACATACATAATTGTTCAGAAGCTAAAAATTCTAATTATGGACAGATAAACTCTGGAAAACAGTGCAGTTGACTGGTGGGAAGTGCTGGGCATGTTGTGCAGTGGTTCAGGCACAAGCCTTGGAGTTAAACAGACCTGGGTTCTAACATCAGTTCCACCTAGGAACTATAATGTAATCTCCTAGGTATAGTATGTAATCCCCAACACACTATTTAACCTCTGTGAGCCTTAATTTCTTCACTTGTAAAACAGAGATAAGACTTCTTCTTCCGGAAGTAGGGCTTTTAATCACCTGACATCATCTAAGTATACCTTTGCCATCCATTTTCACCCTTTTCTGCTTTCCTCTCATGGCTGTAGGCTTTCTTCCCAAGTGCCATGCACTGGGTTAAGAAACACTGTCTCATCTACTTCTGTATAATAACTCTGTGAATTAAATGCTATTACTATCCCTATGCTCTATCTTGGTATTTGAAATCAATTTTTTTCTTCTGTGCAGATACCTCAATGCAATCAACATTTAATTCTATTATAGTAAGTAAACCAACTGACCACAGGAAGCCTGAAAATAAAGAGTTGTAATTTTTATTTTTAGAATCACACCATAAAATCCATACTTTTTTTTTTTTAAGGCAGAGTCTCGCTCTGTCCACCAGGCTGGAGTGCAGTGGTGCCATCTCGGCTCACTGCAACCTCTGCCTCCCAGGTTCAAGCGATTCTCTTGCCTCAGCCTCCTGAGGAGCTGGGATTATAGGCGTGTGCCACCATGTCCAGCTAATTTTTGTATTTTTAGTAGAGATGGGGTTTCACCATGTTGGTCAGGCTGGTCTCGAACTCCTGACCTTGTGATCCACCCACCTCAGCCTCCCAAAGTGTTGGGATTACAGGCGTGAGCCACCGCGCCCGGCCAAAATTCATACTTTTAAGGCTTTGATTGGTTTGTTTTTGTCAATCTGAGTAACTGATTCCTTCTAAGGAACAGTCTGCCTTATACCACTGTGTTCTAATATGTTTGTTTGCATCTTTAACTAGAAAACCTGTCTTATTATCTATTCTTATCAATTAAGAAAGTAGGCCAGGCATGGTGGCTGAAGCAGGCAGGGAGGGAGCAGGCAGGGAGGCTGGGGCAGGCAGATCACCTGATGTCACGAGTTTGAGACCAGACTGGCCAACATGGTGAAACCCCATCTCTATTAAAAATACAAAAATTAGCTGGGCGTGGTGGTGGGCACCTGTAATCCCAGCTACTCAGGAGGCTGAGTTGGGAAAATCGCTTGAACCTGGGAGGTGGAGGTTGCAATGAGCCAAGATTGCACCACTGCACCCCAGCCTGGGTGGCAGAGCGAGACTCCATCTCAAAAAAAAAAAGAAAAAAGAAATTAAACAAATCTTTTTGCTAGATTAGCAATAAGCCTCAGAAGAGGAAATACCATAAAAATATAAGCCAAAGTGCAAAAAATGTCTAATAAGTTTCTATTTGGAAATAGTAAGAATCTTCAAACCTTCTAAGTCCATAGCTGGCTTTAAACCCTTTTGCTTGCTACCATAGAAACATTTCATGCTCTGGCTGCCCTGTTGTGAAATACAGTCCCAAAATAACACTGATGTTGTATATTATGATGGTTTTACAGGAACAAGAGTTTTTAAATTATTTATTTGGTTCTTTACAAAACTGCCATCCAGATACATTTATTCCGTCCATAAGATGTTTTTCCAACTGCTTGATTGTATACAGGGTTTTGCGTTTTGAAAACATCCTGCAGCAACAAGTTAATTACTCTACCCAGCATTCCTAACAGCTAAATCATTGGGTTGGTTCCACACTTACTGGGGAGGGCAGCCTGGCACGTGGAAAGTTCCATGGTTTGCAAAAGGTCACCAAGGCTGAGAGGCATTGTTCTGCTCTGTACTCTGAGTTCCCAGATTCTTGCCCTGGTGTACACCTCTGTGCCACTTCTGCCTAAAGCTAAAGCATTTAAATTCTTTATAAGTAGCCTAAGAAACCTTGGATTTTTTCCTGTGATGTGGAATGCCACTTTGGCCAAATCTATGAATTTTTTTAATTCTTAGATGTTTTTTAATTGGATGCTTACAAGCCCTTTAGCAAGAACTTTGTAAGCATAAAAAGCACACAAACAACAACTATATCTGCACCATTCAAGATGGCTGCCACTAGCCACATGTGGCTACTGAGAATGTGTCTAGTATGAATTGAGATATATTATAGGTATAAACTAGATACCAGACTTACTACAAAAAAGTAACGTATCTCATTAA